>NC_086341.1:28859889-29608556 GCF_032445375.1 Bacillus rossius redtenbacheri
CCACAACTACAATAATTACACAATGACTAGGGGTGACACAAAAATATTGGTTGGCTCTAAAGTCGGTTTACGGACGATAGTTTAACGTGACGTCATATCAAAACATTGATGAAATGATTGCATACTTTTAAAAATAAAATTGAATCATTTTTACTGAATTATCACTATTTTGTATAGATGCAAAGAAGGAGTGAAATGAAATCTACAATGTAATTCATAAATTTACTTTTATTTGCACTCATTAATTCAAATATGTTTATTACTTTAACGAAGAGATTTTTCTAACTATAACTTTTATACATGTTTGCCATTTAACTTCTTCCAATCTGTGTTATTCTGTTAAGAATAGGACGATGATAGGAAAAGTAGGAAACGAAGGGGAGTGTTTCAAGTTTAATGTGCCTTGAAAAAGTCAAATCGATGGTTGTTCAATTCGAGTGGAAGAGATGGATGCGGTGCAAGCGTACAATGAGCGTAACGGGACACAGCGTAACGGGAAAATGTGCGTAACGGGTCACTTTTTCGTGCGTGCAGCCGGCGTTCATCGATTTATTAGATGTTGTCACGTCAAAAATTTACTCATTTCTTTGTGGTCCCTTCACCCTCTCTGAGTTAAACCGTAAGATGTGTTGAACCACCATTGTCAAGGCATGTTAGTTGCACGCGACTTGAATAAGGATATTAGTGCGGTTTCACAGAAGGTATTTCATTTTCATTCTGAATGGCAAACCTGGCCTTGTATCTGGAGATACAATAACAATGCAACATATGCGCCTCTTGAGTTGCTGAGAGCACCTTAGTTTTGGCAATAACCAATAATTATGCGCGCGGTTTTTTCCCCTCACCACCATGGCGTGGCTCTAGTCAACTGATGTCAAGTGTTTGGGAAACGAACACCAAATCATGCATGGACGTGTGTAAGCGAGTGTTGAGTTTGGTTCGTAAGCAGATCCTTAAATAGCCTACCATCATAAAAAAAAAGGCTTGTAAATAAAATATTTTTCATACATATTGAGTGAGTCATCAAGACAGTTGGATGTGCCATTGTGATGGCCAAATTTTATGATTCTAGCTCTTATTTTAGTGTGTAGAATATAAAAATTAATCATCTATGTTATTTTGACGTGACAAACGTCTAATAAATCGATGAACGCCGGCTGCACGCACGAAAAAGGATGACTCATTGTCCCGTACGCACATTGTCCCGTTACGCTCATTGTACGCTTGCGCCGCATCTATCTCTCTTCCACTCGATTGGAACAACCATCGATTTGACTTTTTCGAGGCACATTAAACTTGAAACACTCCATTCGTTTCCTACTTTTCCTATCATCATCCTATCCTTAACAGAATAACACAGATTGGAAGAAGTTAAATAGCAAACATGTATTAAGTTATAGTTAAAATAATCTGTTCGTTAAGGTAATAAACATATTTGAATTAATGAGTCAAATAAAAGTAAATTTATCAATTAAATTGTAGATTTAATTTCACTCATTCTTAGTATCCATACAAAATAGTGATAATAAAATATAAATGATTCAATTTTATTCATAAAAGTATGCAATCATTTCATTAATGTTTTGTTATGACGTTTTCACGTTAAACTATCGTCCGTAAACCGACTTTACAGACAACCAATTTTTAATGTGTTCATCACTTTTGTGGGAATTTAGTGGCCAAACCCCAGCGCGAGGCGCATCCCCCAATGAAAGGGTGTGTGAGGGCGTCTAACGAATGGAATCCCACAGCGAACTGTGATTTGCCTTTCGCGGTGTGGAGGTAGAGCGTCCTGGATCCGAGAAAAATATTTTCCATAAGAAATAATTATCCTCTCAGGCCGTAAATCGAACCAGGGTATTTTGTATCATCAGCCATAAGCTCTGACCACTTTTTTTTAATCCATGGATTATGATACATTTTTATTTATTTATAAACAGAAAATGTTCCGTAAGATAAATCAGAATTTATAACTAACTAGCTGCAGTACCCGGCTTTGCCCGGGCTGAACACCGGGTGATATATTGTCCGTGAGTTACAGCAAATTGGATAGCGATATGTCCAGTGTGTTGGACATTAAGAAATGACACATAATTACTGTTGTGTATCTGTAACCTATGATTTTCTGTTTACCCATGGCGATCGGTTGAAAGGTTTAGAAGTTGATGCGCTACAGCGCCATCTAGCGGCGAGTTACAAAAAAATGGATAGCATAAAAACCTTCTTTATGATAAAAACACTTCGCTGTGCCAACTTTCATGGCGATCGGTCAAACGGTGTAAGAGTTTATCGACGTCATACATGCCAACATCCAATTATATATATTCTTATATTTCGAAACTTTGGGGCTTTCACTTTTGTGGAAAGTGGATGTTCAGGACCTCGAATGGTTTGGAACAACTCCATCTCGAAAGAAATTATATTTGAAATACCTAAAACTTTCGAGATTTTGGAGCTTTGTCCCCAGAGGGGGAGGGGTGATTTTGAGGACCCTGAATGGCAGGGAAACACTCAAAATCGAAAGAGAATGATTTTTGAAATTCTCTAAATTTTGGGGCTTTGACCCCTGGGAAGGGGGGGGGGTGGTTATGTTGAGGACTCCGAATGGCTCGTAAACAAAACACTCCAAATCGAAAGAGAATTTTGGGAATTTTTTTTATTATTTGGTCTTTGACTCCTTGTGGGGGGAGTGCAGTTTGAGGACCCCGAATGGCTCGGAAACACTCCAAATTGTAAAAAAGTATACTTAAAATTAAGAAATTTTTCGTAATTTTCGGGTTTTGCACTCCCCCCTCCCTCAAATTTGGGTGGGAAGTCGACTTTGGGTAAAAGTTCCACCATGCCCCGGACACTTTAGTTCGTAATGACTTAATTTTAATACAATTTCCTCCAATTTTTCGAAATTTTGTGGCTTTCACGTTTGTGGAAGGGATGGGGGGTGGAGGTAAAGGACCTGGAATGTTTCGGAACACTCCATCTCGAAACAAATGATATTTGAAATTCCTAAAATTATCGAAATTTTGGGGCTTTTTCCCAGAGGGGGGCGGGGGGTTCGAGGACCCTGAATGGTTCGAAAACACTTAAAATCGAAAGAGAAAGATTTTTAAAAATTTTTAAACTTTCGAAATTTTGGGGCATTAACCACCTGGGGGGGAGGGGGTGTGATTTTGAGGACCCCGAATGGCACGGAAACACTCCAAATCGAAAGAGATATAAAGGAATATAAGAATATAGGCATTTACTGTACTCCTATCTACCATAATAACAATATTGACAAATAGAAAAACTTATTACCTACCTAAGAATAATTTTCTAAATAAATTAATAAATAACTCCATGTTTAAGAATTTACGTACATACATAAAAATAAACTTCAAAATATACACACCAAAAATAAATTAAGGATATTTGTGAAACTATTTTTTATTTGTCATAATGTTTAAAACATTTGTAGGATTTGTTTATATGTAAAACTGTGGTGACCATATTCCGCTTATCCAAAGGAGTATAGAAATTAATAGAGATATCACTTCCTGTACACACAACAAATCTTTGAATTAATAAAAAAAAAAAAACATAGTCCAAAATGAAACAAAAAGTATAAATAACAAACTAATTTGACAAAAAAAAATTATTCAACTGGAATGACAATGTTAACATCCACCTGAAATTTAATATAAGTAGGTAGGTAAGAATACATATATATATAAAAATTAATGAAATTAAAACATACATAAATAAAATTATCTCACACTCAACCAAACATAATGCTTAATATGAAATAAAGGAAGATGGCAATTACACGTAACTATTCTAATTAATAAAAAAAAATCAACCTACCTGAAATAGTAAAATACAAATTTTTCAACAATATATTACATAATTGATAAATATTTCTGGTCTTCGGTCTCAGTAGTTCTAAGACTCTTGACGCTCAGCAGATAAATTATAAACACTAAACCAAACTCCTTGCAAATAAGTAGGTACTGTAAAAAATATATAACAATATTGAAAATAGAAAAAATAAGTAGGCCTTACCAACCAATGAATAAATTTCGAAAAATTTTATAAGTTTAATAATTTATATACCTACAATATATTAAACTTGAAACTATCCACACAATAAAAACCTAAGAATGTTAGTGAAACTAATTTTTTTATTTGTTATTATACCTAAAATACGTATGTTTCCAAAATGAAACAAAGTATAAATAATGACCAATTCGACAAAAAAAATTGTACAACTCGAATGACATTGAAAACATACACGTGAAATTTAAAAGAATTATGAGTGCCCTAGGTAGGGAGAAAAAATATATATAGAAAAAATTAAATTAAAAAATGGGTGCGTGTACTTAGGTAAGCGCATGAGAAGTTATACTTCTTTGGCATCATTAAAATATAGTTTTTAATTGCATGCAAAAATATTGCGTGGAGTCCCTCCGCGCGGAAGAAGTGAAACTTCGTAATGTAGAAATGAAAATAGGTAGGGGTAGAAATTGATTTTTAGTGAAATATTATTATATTAAATCAAACTAAAAAATAAAGGAAATAAATTTATAACGATTCATATATTGATCTTCAGAGATAGATAGAAGATAGAGAGAGAGAGAGAGAGAGGAGAGACCTATTGAATGTCTATAAAACTGACTTTTTTATGAGAGCAGATTTTCATGAAATAAATCATGAAATCATTCAACGATAAAAGCTGTTTATTTAATCAAGCGGACGGGTTCGCCCAAAGGAGAAAATTGACGCGGCGAGACCTCGTGGACATAGAGAAATGACACACACTCACTATTTATGTGTTTATGAAACATGATTTTTTTCTGCAATTTAAATTGTAATATACAAAAACGGCATTGAAAATTGAAACAAGTATGGCGACACTACAAACTGTCAAGAGATTTTTTTTCTTACTCTCTACTTAGTTCCTTACAATAGCAAAACGTAACGTAATGGCTTGAAAGCTATTGCTCGGCAGGCATAGAGGAATGACACTAACAGTTTGTATATGTGTGACACACATTACATAAATTGAAGATATATTTTTTTAAACCGTTTAAAGATTATTTTTTTAGACTAAAGATAGTCTATGTCCATCCCCAGGATATAATCTATCTCCTTGCCAAATTTCATAACGATCCGTTCAGCCGTTCAGCCGGGAAAAGGTAACAAACAAACAGACATACAGACAGACAGACAGAGTTACTTTCGCATTTATAATATTAGTATAGATACTGGAGAAAAAGCGACTACATTTACTGCTTCCTGGAAGCCTACGCTAACTCAAACGTTACACAGGCCTACCCGCCGTAGCTATAAAAAATTTAATATTTAATATTAAAAATGAAATATCTTTTGAAACTTTAAACATAGACAGAAGGATACTCCCTTATTCTATCAATGATGTGTCATCTTATGTTGTATTTATAAATTGAATTTAAACAGCAACGGTGTTTTTCATTTTTATATACCTACCAGAGCGAAGCCGGTAACCGGTTATAGCTAGAGACCGGACAAATTCGCGATTTCAATGACCTCTAGGATATACTCCATGATCCTCTATGCACGCGGTAAAATTACGTCTGTTCATTGGCTACTTATTTTGTTGAAAGTTTATCATTGGCCGAGCGTCATTCAGATAAACTGTGGCCCAATCATTGATGCGGTAAAAAGGCAAACGTATTTTGATTCTAGCCTATCGCGAAACGAAGTTTTCCGGTCTCTAGTTATAGCATGTTATACGAAAGTATTGAGTAATGAGTAATGTATAAATCAAGTAATAAAAATGTTATAAACTTTTTCGTTCTTTATTATTTCTTTAAGAACCAGTTCTTAGATCTAACAAAAATAATATATTTTTAATTATTTAGTAAAATACGTCTTGAATATAAGTCTCGTCATAAATTGAGAAATTCAATCTCTACTAACTAGCAAGAAATTATATTTTTCTAGTCGAAAACAAAATGCGACAAAAACGAACTGGAAGTACCGGATCTCTGGCCTTGGAAAAAAAATTGGTTGTCTGTAAAGTCGGTTTACGGACGATAGTGTAACGTGACAACGTCATAACAAAACATTGATGAAATGATTGCATACTTTTATGAATAAAATTGAATCATTTTTATTGAATTATCACTATTTTGTATGGATACTAAGAAGGAGTGAAATGAAATCTAAAATTTAATTGATATATTTACTTTTATTTGCACTCATTAATTCAAATATGTTTATTACTTTAACGAAGAGATTATTTTAACTATAACTTTTACTTGTTTGCTATTTAACTTCTTCCAATCTGTGTTATTCTGTTAAGGATAGGACGATGATAGGAAAAGTAGGAAACGAATGGAAGTGTTTCACGTTTAATGTGCCTCGAAAAAGTCAAATCGATGAATGTTCCAATCGAGTGGAAGATAGATAGATGCGGCGCAAGCGTACAATGAACGTAACGGAACACAGCGTAACGGGACAATGTACGTTACGGGACACTTTTTCGTGCGTGCAGTCGGCGTTCATCGATTTATTAGACGTTGTCACATCAAAAAATTACCCAATTATAATAAAAATCTAACGTTCACCGTATTTTTTTTTACCATTTCCAACAATATATTTTCGATATAAATAACAAAAAATTACTTTTATGAATAAAATTGAATCATTTTTATTGAAATATCACTATTTTGTATGGATACAAAGAAGCAGTGAAATGAAATCTACAATTTAATTGATAAATTTACTTTTATTTGCACTCATTAATTGAAATGTGTTTATTACTTTAACGAAGAGATTATTTTAACTATAACTTTTATACATGTTTGCTATTTAACTTCTTCCAATCTGTGTTATTCTGTTAAGGATAGGACGATGATAGGAAAAGTCGGAAACGAATGGAGTGTTTCAAGTTTAATGTGCCTCGAAAAAGTCAAATCGATGGTTTTTCCAATCGAGTGGAAGAGAGAGAGATGCGGCGCAAGCGTACAATGAGCGTAACGGGACAATGTGCGTACCGGGACAATGAGTCATCCTTTTTCGTGCGTGCAGCCGGCGTTCATCGATTTATTAGACGTTGTCACGTCAAAAGAGGTTGATTACGTTTATGGTTGTTGAGTCCAGCCTAAAGCAATAAATAAATAAATAAATAATCAATGGTTGAATTGACAGACCTGTTCTATGGGTCGAGCAGTCGGCTTCTGTGGATGCCGACCTCAATTTAGCCACACCGACCCTTTTTAAAGGGGCTGTATCCTAAATTATTTTGTTTCTAATATTTCGTTGATAATATAAACATATTTAGTTGTTTATTATTTGATTTTTCTACTAAACAAGTCATTGTTTAGAGGTAATTATGAACATAATGGCACACTGCTATGTCAGTCAAAGCATTTACTGAAAGCATGAAATCATGTGGTATACAGTCCTGGATCAACCGGTCATATATAAACTTTGTCTTGAACTTTTTTTTTGCATTTCATTCATAAGTATATAAAAAGTCGATTTACCCTAATTGTTATTGATTTATCATTGATATAATAAATTTAAGGGTTTCAAGACAAAAGCTACATACGATAGATTAATCTTAAACTGTATACCCCAAAATTTCATACTTCTTCATTTTTTCAATAAGTACCTACATGCTAGGACTGACATAAATTTGCCATAAAGTTAATTAAAACTATTAAATACCTAAATACTTGTTAAGTAGGAAAAGCATTTCATAAACAATAATAATGTATGAGTGTGTTTTGAATTAATTTGAAATAATGTGCAAAAATACGAAATAATAGAAGAAAAATAATTTTAGATACTAACCCCTTAACCTGGAGTGAAGAAATTTTTGACATAAAAAAGATAGAGGATTTATGTCAAAGAAAACGTACGAAGGCCGAAAGTTATACTATAACTATCGGGTATTTATAACGCTCCTGAATAAATATTTTTTACCTAGCAGTTTTTTTTATCCAAGCAATAAATTATTCAAAACCTTTTACACATTACCCGAGATTTTTTTTAACAAGAGTTATATGAATAATTCATTCATCCCTTAAATTCCAGCACGGATGCAACAAGTTACTGAATAAAATTCTTATTTGTAATTCAATCGATTAATTAGCAAGTTTAATTGCCAGCATTGTGTTCAACTTAACCAACTAACCGTGACTAATTAAAGATATGATAAATTTTATTAATTTATTCGTTACTTCCTTGCCACTCAAAGCAAAGATTTTTTTTTACTTTCGCCCGCAGGGTAGGCAATTAATCCAGTAACTTAATTTTAAATATTTAAAATATCCAAGCCCTTAATTGCTTCGGAAAAACAGATGCATTACCTGTCAATAAATATACACAACAATACCTTGCTGTATTGTTTTGCTAAAATATTAATTTCTTTAATTCACCCTTTTGCTGCATATTTCCCATTTCAAATTGTGTAACTGTTCTTGTAATTGTAAAACAAGAACAGTGACGCCCCGACATTCTGTAGACGGTCTTAACAAATTAGCAAAAAGTAAAAACAACTTGATTAGTTTTTTCCACGCAGCAAACAATGCCGACCCAAGCACCGGCTACGATCTAAATGCCGGGGAAAATACTAATGAAAGCAGAGAATTTGCAAGCAGGGTACTACGTAAACGTACCGAGTTCACTAAACCAGACCTTAAGTAGGGGAGCTCTGAACTGGCAAACAAATAACTCATAAAAGAAAACATATTTATATGCCAACCATCAGCTTACCAAGATTTACAATCAGCAAAATAAAATTAACTAAAATTTTCTGAAAGAAATTTAAACCATGCCACGCAGTAGCCACTAGTATTGCCTTTAAGCCAAAACATTTCCAGATGGTTGTTAAATTTTGTTCTCCTTATACATACTGCACAAAAATATAAAATTTGTCATCTAATTATGTAAAAATGTATGCGATATGTATTTTTCATTTCGTGAAAGTTCAGCCACTCAAAAAGTCTACAAATTTAACCGCTTTAAAAGTAAAATACAAAATAATTACATATAACCGTAGTTACAAACGAATCCGAAGACGTTTATTTCGAGAAATTTAATAAATTCCTATGTTAGTAGTCTACGTACATTCTTTTAATGATTTTTTCAATGAAGAAGCTTGATTCATATAATTATTATTTTGGACAAAAACCACTGTATGTCATAGAGAAAACCCGAATAATCTACAAAGAAAGACTTATACCTACACAAACACAAAACAAGCCGAAATCAGCCGATGTCAAATGTTCAATTTATAGACCGCACAGAGTTTTCCGTGAAATAAATTATTTAGAACAGTTTTACAGCACAGGTGAACACAGATTCCTGACAACGATAAAACAGTTGTAAGAAACAGCAAATACAGAGACACAACTGTGTATTTTTTGTTTTTGTTGCAACCGTCTCGTCGTTGTCAGCCCAATGTGTTCGTCTGTGCTGATATAATTACTTTCATGAAATTCTCTGTGCTGTCTGTACATTCAACAATTGGCATCGGTTGTTTTTTTATATTTTCTGTGTGTATGTATATTAATATATAATTAGAGCTTTGTCCGTTCTTAAAATTTTCCCTATGACACAGAGCACAACACAGGGTGAAGGGGACCTTTTTCGAAATTTTTGAATGTCAAGTGTGCAAAATAATTTATATCACTTTCAGATCCCGACAGTGGTTGTTCTGCCAGTGTATAGTTATTTACCAGTATTTATCTAAAAATTGGTGGTCTGTATGTAATCTAGACTCTATAAAGAACTATAGAAAAAATTTGAAAAATAAGAGATTACTAATATTGAAAAGATTCCATTATCGAGCTAATGCTCGGCATGCATTGCAATGCCTCATCCAGTTTTGATTTGTAAGATGTTTGAAGTAGTTACACATATACAAATCATCTATCCATCTCTCTAAATATATATTTATCACTATCTACATCTATATATGTATCTCTCTATCTATATTTATCCCTTAATAACTACATATATACATTTATATACCTCCCACTATCTCTATATCTTCTATATACATATCTATATACTCTATACATCTGTATATATCTTTATCTAACCCAACTAATTCTCTATACCTCGCTCTATCTCAACTTATCTCTCTGTCTCTCTCTATCTCACTCTATATATAAATATATCACTCTATCTCTGTCTCTCTTTTATATTTAAATAAATTGTGTTATACGTGCGCACTTATACAACAAAAACAGATGAAGTGCCGCTATATAATATTAAATAAACACATTTTTGAAACGATTCTGCTCCAACTATTGCAAAATAGTTATACCGTCTCAGATATATTCACGGGCATGCACATAACAACTCACAAAAATTTCATCGCAATCGGATGAATGGTATAGGAACGCATACGGCACAAACAAACGAAAATTAAAGACATGACAAACGCATCAAACGATGGTGCGATTAAAATTCAAGGCAACTCATCTATTGTCGAATGTAAGTACAAAACTGTTATTAGTGCCTTTATTTTGCTAGCCACTGCGAGCTCGACTAAGCGAGCTGGTCTCACCAAGGAGAAAAAAACATATGAATTTGCCAGACCTTACTATGTGTATGATCGTGTGACAGACATAGAGAAATGACACTCACTCACTATTTGTATGTCCTATACCTATGATTTTTTTCTGTTATAAAATGAAATTATCACATTTCCTCTCCCTTAGGGATGGCATTTCATATTAATATGTGGTCTATGTGTTAATCCAGATTCCAAATTTCATCCAGATCCGTTTAGCCGTTCTGGCGTGATATAGTAACAAACATCCATCCATCCAACCATCCAAACTTTCACATTTATAATATTAGTGGGATAATTTTTTAATTTAAGTATCTAAACAATTATTGTCTTTTATGAAGCAAAATTTGGAATGAGAATTCTGTAAAGTAATTTCCCCATTGTTTTACATCATCTGATAATATTATGTTTTCTTATTTATAAGGATAAGTAATCGAAATCTGCCATCTAAGTTTCAACCATTTTTATTTACTGTAATGATACTGTCAGTAAGCACCATTTTATGGTAACTTAAAAAAATAAAAATAGCTAGATTAAAAAATTATTTAAATTTATTATGAATAACAATTGAATACAAAATAATACTTTTAATGTTAACAAGCCGGGTGGTATCAACCTGGCAACAGTGTGCGCCATTCACTCAGCACGGAAATCTAAGCGTGAGCCAGTATAGAGTAATGGCGTATGTCTAGAGACCGGAACAATTCGCGGATTCATTTCAAGATATGCTAGAATCCAAACAACTGTACCTTTGTATTGCTTCTGTGATTGGCTTACAGTTTATCTGAAGGACTTTGAGCCAATGGAACACCTTCAACCAAAAAAAGTATCGAATCGAAGGGTCCCAGTCGACAGGTGTCACGAGTCAATAGCCATTGAGCAGGTGGCATTTGCCTGAGTACCTATGTAGGGGGTTGTGGAGTCTATCCTAGAGGTCATCGAAAGCGCGAATTTTTCCAGTCTCTACATATGTCCAAAAAATTATATATATATATAATATTATATATATAATACTGATGGAGCGAGTGAGGTGGTGTAGTTTTAAGATGCTGGACTCATATCCCAGAGGACTCGGGTTTGAATCCCAGTCTGAGCTCACTTTCACTTCGGGTTTTCCACGGGTTTTCCTAAATGACTTCAAGAAAACGCTGGAATCGTTCTTCACATCCTTGGCTTCAATTTCACAAACATGCGGGTTTTGTCAGTAATTTTTTTTTTTAGTAAAGGCACATGCAATCACACGTATTCACAAACAATTTTGTTTCATATGTATTTAAGGGAAAAAATCTTATTTGTCAGTAACAAGTATATCCGTAAGAAGTGTCCGTAACAAGAGTTAATAAAAAGTGATACTTCCAAGAGCAAGTTGCTTGTAGGATTCATAACCTATCTGTATAAATTATACTTACATTTATCGGGGTAAGTTGAGAACTGTCAAAAACTCCCCCAACTTGGAATAAAATTATTATTCTCACTGAAATATGATATCGCGTAGCCAAATTTTCTAGATTCTTTTCAATTTATTTAATGGAAAAAAAAAATTCTGTTCCAAATAAATTTATGACAAACGTGACATTGTCTGTTAAGGCGCACTAGACAAAGACGGACTTACTTGTAATGCTTTTTGGCAAATATGAAAAAAAAATTGTTTTACATGCATATATTTACAACAGTCCACAAGATCTTTTTTTTTAAATTTTTGTTATTGATTTTATAAAACGTAATACAAAAATACAGCGAAAATTCGCAGATTCATTTCGTGATATGATAGAATCCAAACAAATGTACATTTTATCTGACGGACTCTGAGCCAATGAAACACCTTTAACCAAAAATAATCGAATCGCAAGCATCCCAGTTGACAGGCCTCACGAGTCACTAGCCAATGATGAAGTGGCATTTGCCTGAGTATGTAGGTGTCTAACCTACAGGTCATTGAAAGCGCTAATTTTTCCTGTCTCTAGCTAGTACATTATAATGTAGCCAACAAAATATTTACAAAATATCCTAACTAACCCTACGTAATCTCACTTGCCATGTGTTATCTTACTTAGTCAATATTAACTAGAAAACTTCACTTTGCAAATGAAATTTATTTTTTACTTGTAAAGCTATCTACTTACAAGTAAATATTTGTAGAATAATTTGGTAAATTGCAATTGTTAACTACAAGTAATGGTACTAACAAGCTGTACAATTGTCAGCAATAATTAGTTTACTTGCAAACTGGTATTAATCAATTGCAATTTCAAGTAATTACTCGTCCCTTTGTGAAACACAATATTTCGTTACATCTACAAACTTTTTAAAAATTTTCTTGTTGCGGAAAAAAACTTATTTGTGAAAAAGGTCCTTGATATTTTTGTCGTTGTGTGTTACAGTCACTGTCGAGAAGATTTTAAACACACAACTAAATAGCATAAATAATTACATGACATACATTCATGCCCCTTCTATGCTATGCCATTCATGTTCTCTTGAACGCATCACAATGTATATTTTTTCCTTGTAAATGGAACATAAATATCCACGCAAAATTACAGATATTAGTAAATTTGTACATTTACATTAAAACAATTGTATCACTACAAATATTGTCCCAGTAACTCCAATAGTTAAAGTTCTTTCTAACCGTTCCCTGGATAGCTTTCCAGATACATAAAATTAAAGTCCTTTTGTTTAATATTCGATTATCTTTTTCAAGGTTTAGAAAAATGTAATTGAAAGTAACATCAATTAAAATATAAAATTACTAGCTGCAATACCCGGCGTTGCCCGGGCTGAACACAGGGTGCAGTTCGTAATTATCTTCTTAATTTGAATGTCGAGTGTGAAAATTCATTTATATTGAAACTATCCACACAATAAAAACCTAAGAATGTTAGTGAAACTATTTTTTTTATTTGTCATAATAACTAAAATACGTATGTTTCCAAAATGAAACAAAGTATAAATAATGACCAATTTGACAAAAAAAAATTGTACAACTCGAATGACATTGAAAACGTACACGTGAAATTTAAAAGAATTATGAGTGCCCTAGGTAGGGAGAAAAAATATATATAGAAGAAATTAAATAAAAAAAATGGGTGCGTGTACTTAGGTACGCGCATGAGAAGTTATACTTCTTTGGCATCATAAAAAATAGTTTTTAATTGCATGCAAAAATATTGCGTGGAGTCCCTCCGCGTGGAAGAAATGAAAATAGGAATGGGTATAAATTGATTTTTAGTGAAATCATATTGTATCAAATCAAACTAAAAAAAATAAAGGAAATAAATTTGTAACGATTCATAGATTGATCTTCAGAGAGAGCGAGACACCTATTGAATGTCTATAAAACTAACTTTTTTATGAGAGCAGATTTTCATGGAATATATCATGAAATCATTCAACGATAAAAGCTGTTTATTTAAGTAAGCGGACGGGTTCGCCCCAAGGAGAAAATTGACGCGGCGAGACCTCGTGGACATAGAGAAATGACACACACTCACTATTTATGTGTCTATGAAACATGATTTTTTTCTGCAATTTAAATTGTAATATACAAAAACGGTATTGAAAATTGAAACAAATATGGCGACACTACAAACTGTCAAGATCTTTATTTTTTTATACTCTCTACTTAGTTCCTTACAATAGAAAAAACGTAAACGTAATGGCTTGAAAGCTATTGCTCGGCAGGCATAGAGGAATGACACTAACAGTTTGTATATCTATGACACACATTACATAAAATTAAGATATATATTTTTTTAACCCGTTTAAAATTTATTTTTTTAGACAAAAGATAGCCTATGTCCATCCCCAGGATATAATCTATCTCCTTGCCAAATTTCATTACGATCCGTTCAGCCGTTCAGTCGGGAAAAGGTAACGAACAAACAAACAGACAAACAGACAGACAGACAGACAGAGTTACTTTCGCATTTATAATATTAGTAAGGATGACACTCACTTACCATTTTTGTATGTCTATGACCTATGATTTTTTCTGTTATAAAATGAAATTATCATTTTTTCACTCCTTTAGGGATGGAATTTCATTTTAATATGAGGTCTATGTGTTAATCCAGGTTATAAGCTAGCTGTAGGCCAAATTTCATTGAAATCCATTCAGTAGTTTTTACGTGAAAGAGTAACAAACATCCATCCATCCATACTTACAAACTTTCGCGATTATAATATTAGTAGGATGTGACAATTTTCGTAGGAAATTCTCAGTGTTAACTCGAAAAACGTATTTCGTATATGTCAAAAAATTAACCACAGCCATGTGCTGTATGAAGTTACAATATATTTCTTGTAGTAATAGAAACTACTTCTTGGCAACTGGTTTCCAAATGAATCTTTTGTGAAAGTAGGAACAGAATGTTTTTTTTTTATGCGCACCATTCTGACTACAAACACGTGCGCTCTTGGTCCTCGGCACCAGTTCTACCAGCACGAGGACCGCCCGGTGGGAATGGCGGTTCGGAATCGTAACGACAGACGGACAAATCAGCTCAGCCACGCGTCGCTTGCTTTGAAGTTGTTGTCACGCGCGGGAGGGAATTGACGCGCAAGAAGAGCGGAGCTCGACGTGTTCACTTTCCGAACAGCTGCAGGCCTGCGCGGGTCTTCTTCTTCCTCCTCTATCTCTTATTCTTCTTGTTCTGCTCCGAGAACTCGTTTCCGTGGGATCGCTGCGAGCACTAAACACGTCGCCGAGTCCGCTCGTGACGCGCGGATTAGCGCAGCTTCGGGCGGTCACAGTGTCACGAGACACGTCTGTTGATTGGTGTGCCTGTCCGGTCCTGGTAGATTCTACACGCGCCGTGTTTTCATTCCGTCATTACATTAGCTAGAGACCTGCAAAATTCGCGGATTCATTCGGTGATAGGCTAGAATTCAAACACATATACCTCTTAGATAATTTTGCTATTGGCTTACTGTTCATCTGGACGAATCTCAACCAGTTATAAACCCTCAACCAAAGAAGGATCGAATCACAGACAAACCAGCTGAGACGACCTACAAGTCGGCAGCCAATGAACTTGCGCTATTTGCCCGAGTGTGCAGTCTATCCTGAAGGCCATCGTAACCACGAATTTGGCAGGTCTCTAGCTCATTACTTATATTTCAAATAATTCCATAAAAATTTTAACTCCGCGGGAACGATATATATATATATATATATATATATATATATACTTTTAGAAAAGATTCTGTTAGAAACAAGTTTGCAAAGAAATAGTTTGTAATACTACAAAAATATTTCGTAACTTTTTACAAGACATGGTTTTGGTTATTTCTGCATATAAGAAATACGTTTTTTGAGATAATACTGATTATTATTATGGAAATGGGTGCATTATTTTATATTTAATGTATTTTCATTAAACTTTTTTTTAATCATGGAAAAGGTAAAAGAATATTCAATAATTTAACTGTATGTTATTTTATCATCCTTATAAACGCGTGCAGTTAATACTGGAAAGTTATTCAAATAACTTTAACAATTGCAAGTACTGGGAAAATACAAAGCATTAATGCCTGGGTGGGAATCCGAAGCCAATATTTCTGCGAACACTATTTTATAGTGATACTGTTGTTTTAATGTAAATGTACAAATTTACAATTATCTGTAATTTTAAATATAAGGTTATCTTTCAAAGATTTGTGCAATGGGAGTGCATGACTTGATGTAAGTTTTTGGACATACGCCATTGCTTAGAACTTTTTCTGTTGAAGAAAAACTACAAAATAAAAATAAAAATAAATAAATAAATAAAATACCCAAAAAAGACACAAAAAAACCCCACAAAATTAAGTAATAAATTGCTGTTGTCAACAATGATATAAACACCACAAAATATTCCGTAACAGGAATATGGTCGTATAACAAAGAAAAACAAAGAAAATATAATGGTTGTAAAATGTGTGAAAGTCTTTTTTTGTAACTATGATCACTTTTGCGACAGTCACCAATATTTGTCAAAATAAGCCTTATCGTGAAATAATAATAATAATAATATTTGGTCACCGTGTTCTGGTTTAAATTTAATTTATTACGTGAAGAACACTCGAAATATTTTAACATTTCAATGGCTTTCTCGTCACCTTGTCCGAAACTAAAAATAGTGTCTTGCGTCACGTTTCAGATGTGCATAGTTCAACAACGCAGCCAGTAGTTCGTGAAGGAGGGGTTTGTGGGGGGGGGGGGGGAGAGAGAAGAAATACTCGTACCAGGAGGTACCGCACGTTAGTAACAAAAAAAAATGTTGGCTTGGTTTTCGTCAGGTGCACTCGAAATACGTCGTAGCAAAGCAGATAATGGCGCAAATGTGGATCATAAAAAAATCCGGAGAGAACTGGTTAGAAACGTGGCGATAACTCGCTACCTCTTATCGCTCGGTGCACTTGCCGGAGATTAGACTTGCCGCAGCTGTTATCACGCTGTCTGCGCACCGCGGCGACGTAACTGCCACCTGCCGGCACCTGCAGACAACATCCACTATATACCTATAAATGTATGTATGCATGTTTATATATACATGCATATAGGCTATATAAATGTATGTTTGCATGCATATATATATATACACACATACATTTATATATATTAAATTAAAATATTTTGAGTGTTCTTCACGAAATAAATTAAATTTACTCCGAACCAAGGTGATCAAATATTATTATCATTATTTTACGATAAAGCGTATTTTGACAAGTATTGGTGACAATCGCAAAAGTGATCATAGTTACGAAGAAAGACTTTCACACTTTTTACAACCATTATATTTAAAATTACAGATAATTGTAAATTTGTACATTTACATTAAAACAACAGTATCACTATAAAATAGTGTTTGCAGTAATACTGGCTTCGGAATATATATATATGTATATGGAAAAGGAAACGGAAGACCCTATTCTGGCATGGAATACCGCCCAAACAAATGGGGAGAACGAAATTAAGAACAAAAACTAATCGCCCTTAATGGCTATTTTAAAGTATTACTGACGTTTTGAAAAGTCAGCATAAAAATACGGTTTTTTAGTACTAAAGGTAAAAATAATGACAGTACAGTGACGCCTGGAATAAAATGTTTTTTTTTTTGTTTTATTATTTTAAATCCCTCTATATTTTTTCTAGAAGTGTTACATATTTTAAGTACATTTTCGTTAACACAAACAATGATCAATGTATGGTGAGACATTTTTGACAGGTGTTTGCAATTAACTTACTTTTACAGCTGAATAGTATTACGCAATTAACATTTTGATTATTAATATTTGCTTAGCTAGTCTGGAGCCACTTGAATCCATGTTTGTTAGACTTATTACGTATCTATATTCAGATTTAAAGCTGAATGTTCCCTGTCAAAAAGTCTGAAAAGTGTCTTGTACAGAGTGTACTTCTGAAATAATGCATTGTAAACAACTCTCCCCTTAGCTGCGTACGTTTTTCCCTCTTCCAGGAAGTAGAGCTCCATAAGTTTAATTAGTATAAAATTTGAAAAACTATAGCCTTTGTTGTTGGTTGTTGTTGTTGTTGTTGGTTGTTGTTGTTGTTGGTTGTTAAACTATTTAAACTCCCTAAAAACCCTTCTAATAATATTTTCCTGATTATAACAACATTATATAACAGCCCGGGAATTTCCCTCGTAAAGTAATGGAAAAAATTACCTGAGCCTTCATTCTAAATACTAAACAGTAAAAACGATTGTCAATCAGTAAAATTTGATTGTAAAACTTTTAAAAGTTCTACACTTTGAAACTGTTTCACGCATTTTTAATATTTTTTACAATTAAATTCCACTGATTTGCAGTAGTTTTGATTGTGTCATTTTTCTAGTGTAACATTTCATATTGTCTGTGTGATGTTTCCTGCTTTAAACATTCAAAATCTTATGCATGGCGATATTTCCAAAATAATCACCTTGTTTTACTGTAATAAAATGGCCCAAATCGCATAGTAAGCCGTGGTTTGTGTAAACACAACTGAAGTTATGTGTGTGAGAAACCTGAAAACAGAGTTCTAATAGACGCCTTTCAAAGAGCACTCAAAATGCGAGTGTTCTTTAACGGAGACTATGTGGATGAAAATAAATATTTTGTCAATTTTACCATACAAAATGTCCTAGCGCTCGACGTCAAACCGAGAACAATATGCCAATTAACTACAATTTTGAATAAAAAAACACAATATTGATTTGCTTAAATGAGCCATTTTTGAAAAAACTTGTTAACATAGTATTTTTTTCTGCAGTATAAATAGTAATAGTTACAGGATCTAAAATTTTTGCCGCATGTGCAGAGAATATATATATATTTTTAAGTATAGCATGTTTGATTACATTTTGAATGGTTTTCAATAGTAGAATTAGTTATTTGTGTTTGCGTAGACATCTGTAGTCACAGTATTCAATGCATGGTGGGAATTATAAAATTATTTGAAACTGCCTATAAGTGAAACACTGCAATACATTTTATTATTATTATTATTATTATTATTATTATTATTATTAATAACTGTAATAATCGGCCTTCTAACTGTTCTCGGCTTGACGTAGAGTTCTGGGACACGCTGAATATAACGTGTTTGTGTTCAAAGCCAGAATATATTTATATATGCATTTATCTTGAATTACCATTCCTCCCCTCTTAATTAACTATATGTATTGAAAATGTTTTTCATGTTCATGAATGCCTATTTTTTTTCCCCCTTGTCCCTTGTGCGTTTTCCGATCTGGCAACCCTGTACAGCCATTACAGCCATAATCGCGTCTCGGCTCACACACCACTCGGTGTTATCTGAGCACACAGACTCCAAATCATATTCTAATTGGTAGACATTATTATTTTTTTGAACGTGTAAACATTTTAGCTCTCGGTATACAGCATTTGGTAGGAGTAATTTCGTGAATGGAACGGAAGTCGCACGGAATGGAAATGTGTAACCACGGTGCTGCCATCTGTAGCGGATGGCGCGAACCAAAGTGGTGGTCAAATCTTGTGCGCACGACCTACTGTTACTGAAACTGCTATTTTTGACGTGACGTCTAATAAATCGATGAACGCCGGCTGCACTCACGAAAAAGTGTCCTGTTACACACATTGTTTCGTTACGCTGTGTCCCGTTACTCACATTGCACGCTTGCGCCACATCTATCTCTCTTCCACTCGACTGTTTATAAAGTGAAGTGAAAAGTTAATGTGGTTTTCATTGCTTATTACAACAACAATTTCGGCAATAAAAATTAATTATTCTTGCATTTTAAAAATCTGATTACTAGCATAATTTCAAGTATTTATTCTTTCATTATTAAAATAAAATTTATTCAATTTTATTCATAAAGTATGCAATCATTTCATCAATGTTTTGTTATGACGTTTACACGTTAAACTATCGTCCGTAAACCGACTTTACAGACAACCAATTTTTTTTTTCAATTGTGAACCGAGCCTTATAGTATGAAAAATGAAAAGTAAAACATGTTTTATAGGAATGGTTCATTCGGAATTTGAATCCCAGATCTTCATGTTCCAGAGCGGAATCTTACGACATTGGCTGGGAAACAAACCGCTTACGCATTTTGCACGCTTCGATAAGCCAGTGCTAAGTGCCGCTGTAAGTAGGTAATTATAGTATGTATGGGGACAGGGGTGGGGGGTGGGGGAGCCGGGGAGCCACGGCGGCCATCTTGGATTACGTCACTTCCGGCGGCCATCTTGGATTACGTCACTTCCTGCGGCCATCTTGGATTACGTCACTTCCGGCCGCCATCTTGGGTTACATCACTTCCGGCCGCCATCTTGGATTTGTCTTTAACCTTTGACCCCGACGACCATTTTGTTTTCTGAAACATACCACCTTATTATGACGTCATGTCCGCCATCTTGAAAATCCTTATTTATTATCCGATTTTAATTAAAAAAAATAAAAATTAATAATTTAATTTTAATTAAATGTTACAATTATCTAGCACCACACTCCTATACATTACGTTTACATCATCGAGCGCCCCACTCTTCTAGATTACGATTACATCATCGAACACCCCACTCATCCCTGTCGCAAATTTTCGTAACACCACCATCTTTAAAATAAATTTATTATAAAAACAATAATCTAAACCATTATCGTCTGCTGGAGGCAGCCATCCTGGATTCCGCCATATTGATTTCATCCGATGATGTGATCACCATCCTAAAGCACCTTAGTGTATGTAAGGCCGACTTTCTATCCCGTACCAATGTTGTTATGATCCTTATAGACCATAAAATCCTCAGTCATTTTGTTGTTGTGACAACCATTTATTCTTAAAGGCATAATCATTTACAGGTTTTAACTAACATATATGTTATTATTTCATTGCTGCGGATGCGATGGTTAAAGTAATTATAATTTTAAAAAATATAAATTTATTACTCCATCTTAGCGGACCAGAAATTTTTCAGAGTCCGTGTTTGCGTACTTGTGTTTAAAAGCTGCATGGAAGCAGATATTTTAATGTTTGCGTATATATCCACCCCCCCTCCCCCAACCTCCCTTAAAATTTTTAATGAAAGAAAAAACACACGTAGCTTTAATCGTTCACGGGAATATTATGCTACAAACAAAAATACCGATTCACATTTGTACCATATGATGGAGTTACAACACTCACCTCAGCCATTACCTACTGTCGCTACGAGTAAAGCCATTACCTACTGCCACTACGAGTTGCACTTCATATCAAATGAAAATAGTATTTTTTTTAGTCGTGGCAAGAAGTCGAAGGAAATAAAATATCAAAAAAATATTTAACACTATTTAATAAAAAAAACACACAATCCTTCGCACCATCTTCTCCCCCTTGTTAACAGAATAGGTACCGTTCAGAAGGCGTTACCGACCCTCTTCACAACACCCCGCTCCGCAGTACTTTCCATACTAGCATCAAATACTTTGCCCACACAACTATACAAACACCACACAGCTCCAAAGTCGATAATTGAGGAATAAGCGCCTAATATTCCCCCTTCACAGCAGCAATATCCTCCACAGTCAGACTGGAGGTGTTCACAGGTACATCTGCGATGTCTTCCCTGGACTCTTCGTCTTCATCCATCGCAAGAGCTTCTTCCCGTCCGCTAGCCTCCTGACAGCACGCATAGAACTCATCCTCAACAATCTTCTCATAGGTGGCCCGACACATCTTACTAGCTCTGTTGATAACTACGAATGATACATCCTAAGGCTGCAATTGTTCAACTGTCCCCACCCCTCTACCCTTTCTATTGCAGTCCTGTTCGTGCGTGCCAAGAACACACTTCACTGACGCACGGCCTTTGACGTCAGCAGACCTACCCCCTCCCCCTCCCCCTGATCCATCCACGCCCCAAATAGCTGCGTCATTTAGACCTGTCGCCACGCGTCCCCAGCGTCCTAATACCATTTTAAGCACCTTCGACGAACATTCCGACCTCTGGTAACTAGTGAAAAGATTCAAACAACACATTAATAAATACATTTTTTATTTATTTTAGACTTGCATTTATTGATATAAAAATTTACAACATTTCAAAACATTAAAATTTATATGGCATCAGTAGATTTTATCCAACTGATTTTCACATTTATCGAATCCTAGCCACTTCACAAACAAGGCATCATCTTTCTAATCTATCAATTTTTCTATTTAATAATCGCTTGGGTACTTGGTAGGCTGAATTTATTCCCCATAGAATCCGCCACGTATCACCGAACCTCGTAAATCTTCCAAGTAGTAACATCACGGAATATTTATGTCAACCATTTATAAATACATACAAAATATTCAATTTTAGCTCTAAGTTTTATCACACCTAGTTTATTTGCATCAAAATAAACAGTTTCCAGGAGTGAGTTATCTTTTACATTAACAGGCACCATGCCAGTTTTTCTGTATTTTCTGTAACTTATAAATTCACATGTAACTCCGTTTTGCTGCGAATTCCCTTCACATGACTTCCTTTAGAGCAGGAATAAATTAATCATCCACCCATCCTTTATCTCGGTGAACATAGTTGAATTATTTATTTCGAACAAGGCTAGAAGACTTCTTGGCTACAAAGCTACAAGCTACAAGGTTCCAATCGGCTACGAGTCTACAATACTACCAGGCTACAAGACCACGAGGCTACGAGGATACATCAAACACATAGAAAAAAATCTGGGTATAAAAATACCAATTCAGCAAATTTAAAGCCTACTGTAGAGCAGAAATATCCCTGAAATATGTATTTTATGATTCCTACAAGACCAAGGGGTTTTGAACCATTACATATTCAGCCCTGGCTACAGGCTTGACAACACACATTCAATGAAACAGGCACACATTTGGATAAAACATTCAACTCAGTAGGATACGATATCTAGGATACATTAACTAAAATAGTAGGTAAATATAGTTCATATGAGGGCAGGGGCGGGGGGAGGGGGAGCCGGGGAGCCACGGCGGCCATCTTGGATTACGTCACTTCCGGCGGCCATATTGGATTACGTCACTTCCGGCGACCATTTTGTTTTATCCGCCATTTTGTTTTCTAGAACATTCCGACATTTCAAGTTTCGTCCGCCATCATGAAAATCTTTATTTATTATCCGATTTTAATGAAAAAAATTAAAAATTTATAAAAAATTAAATAATCAAAATTTTAAAATAAAATTTAAAAAATATATTATTTAATAAAATTTTAATTAAAAAACCTACGCATCAAACACCCCACTCCTCTACATTACGAATACACCATCTAGCACCCCGCTCCTCTGTTACAATGACATCATCATCGAACACCCCACTCATTCCTGTTACAATTTTTCGTTACACCACATTCTTTAAAATAAATTTATTATCAAAATAAAAAAATATATACCATCGTTGTCTGTGGAGGCAGCCATCTTATTTAGTGGAGACCGCCATCTTGATTTCATCTGATGGATGTCGTCATCAGGTGTAGGTTTATGAAGTACGTTAGTGTATATAAGGCCGAGTTTCAACTCTCTACCAACATTTTTATGAACCTTATAAGCCAAAATCCACAAAAATCCAGTCATTTTGTTGTTAACATCATTTTTTCATAAAGTCTTATCATTTATAGGTTTTAACTAAAATATATGTTATTAATACTATCGTTGTGGATGCGATAGTTAAAGTAATCATAATTTTAAAAACATTTATCACTCCATCTTAGGGGACCAGAAATTTTTCAGAGTCCTAACTCACAAGTAATATTCTCTTCTCATGTTTGCGTACTCGTGTTTTAAAAGCTGCATGGAAGCAGATATTTTAATGTTTGTGTATAATTACATTTCACCATTCTGTAAGACATTTATATGTATCAGTACCTCGTGGGATATTGGTTCTATATTAAAAATAATAAACAATATGTAGGTAAAATTGTATTTACTAAATGAAGAACATATTTTACACAACCAAAATGGAGCAAAAACAGAAACTACACATCAAAAAACTGAAAATTTACAACAAAAATTGAAACTATACATCAAAAACATAAACTGTACAACAAAAATGGAAAACTGTACAACAAAAATGGAAACTGTACAGCAAAAACATAAACTGTATAACAAAATGAAAACTATAAAACACAAAACAGAAAAACTATACAACAAATGGAAACAACTACCAAACTGCCAAACTATTTAAATCAAAAACTATTTTACAAAAAAAAAATATTCGTCGCCTCCAACATATCCGTGGGGGACTGTGTGGATACCATCTTCACAGATCAGCCGTTTGTCGTCCTCCCACGTTATGGCCAGCTTATTACTGTACTCAGTATAGAGTATGTGCTGACGGGAGCGAATTGCTCTAACGCCTGCCCTCATTGTGCGGTGGTCTTGCAGGGCATCCAGGTAATCATCGAATGTTAAGTGGTTTTTGACCACACATCGCTGGATGCCCTTGGCCTTTTTCTCGCTCTTACCACCACACCTGTAGGCGTACAGTTTAGCCCGTAGGCTTGCAAACTCCTCCATCACTTCTCCCCCACATTCATCTTTGAATTTACCGACAACTTTCTCGTTGATAGGGGAGAAGCATGGGTGGTCGGAAGGGTAGCAGCTGGTGTCGAATTTAGCCATCAGTGTAGGGTCGGCTTTGAGGTCTGAGTAAAAGTCTGTTGTCTGGATCTCATACACAAAACTGTCTGTATCCATATACATCAGGTGAATATTGTCATGGTAACGGGGTTTCATGGTATTGTAGTGGAAGTCGTACATGAGAGTCTTTGAAAGATCTAGTACGGCCAGTCCGGCATAAATAGGCTTGTCAAAAATGATGGTCTCATGATTAAGGTGGACTAGAGACAAATTCGGTTCGTACATTGTACGGTCCTTGAAGGACGGACGACACACCAACTTCTTGAACCTCTTCTCAGAGCACACCAACTCCATTTTGAGCCTCCGCCTTTTATTTTCCATCAGTTTACCAAATGTCGAGTTCACAGTGAGCTTAAAGAACTCCTTCTCGAACTCGTTGGCTGCTGCTTTCCGCTTGTTGGTATTCAGCCGAATATAGGGCTCCAACCATGCCGACTGCTCAAACTGCAGGACTCGGTGTATCTTAGTCACTCTCAGTCCATGAGATACCGCTTGCTGTAGGTTTTTGTAGTGGACAATGTAGTGCTCTTTATTTTCAAGTGTTGTCATCAGCTTTGATTGATTTGAGCTGGGCGGACACTGATTTACGGGGAGAAATGGCAGGTCTTTATGACTTTCGTGGAGCTCAGGAGGGTACTCCACATCACACTCAATAATGTAGCCTGTAGGAGAATCATCTGGAACAGACACGACATCAATTGATGTGTCTGCCCATTGGAAATGCCGAATGGGGAGCGGCAGAGACATCGCCCACCCGTACAAATTATTTGCATCAATGTACTCCAGGAATATGGATGGCTTGGATGCATCATGTGTTTCTGGTACGTAGGAGTTATTGGCTACGCAATGACGTTTAATGCTTTGCGCTACTCCCCCCCCTAATACCGGCCTCCACAAACATGTACACATCATAATCGGTAAGAAGCTCTAGCTGTACACCTGTGGTTCGAAGCATCGCATCGAAAGCGAACCCTGGACAAGAAATATAGTGAGACGGATCTAGGCTGTATGTATCCAAACATATGGAACGGAAATTCTCGAATACATCCGCCAAAATCAGAACATCCGTCTTTAGGTACAAGTCAGCGTACTCCCCCAAAGTAGCACACTGAAACTTGTCCCAGACTTTCACCGCATGTGCGTACTCCATCTCTGAAATCATGGAATCAGTCAGACTATTTTAGAAATCATCGATGGATGGAAGACTAGTATCATCTAGTCGAGCAAAAGAATCCACAAAATCATACGGGAAGACACCCTTGCGGGTAACCAACTCCAACTCATCAGGCGCGAAAAACTCAGTAGTACTGACAAACTTGTCTGCAGGCAAGAACTCAGTGAGCGAAGCAAGACCCCGACTCATAAAATGGAAGGTATCGACAAATTGAATGCTGAACTTATCATGTAACTTCTTGGAAAAAGTTATCAGCTTCTCTTCCGAATTCGGAATGATGAAGATGTCTTTAGCGTCGTACCCCAACTTCCTGATAATGAAGTTCTGATCGTATGCCAGGTTGTGGAAGAACACAATCAACTTTTTCGGTCTGCGCCAGAGAAGGTTGCAGTCATTACATGCAGGTCCAATAAATTCGCCAGTGAAGTGATTATGATCACGAACTTTCTTTACAGCCCCTCCAAACTTTCCTCCACAGTAGCAACACACACTTGCTTGCAGAAAAGCAATGTTCTGTGCATGTGTGAGCGGAGTCATAGGAACAGATGTAGAAAAAATTTTCTGAACATCATGTCCAATCTCCACAATGCGGGATATGAATTTATCTTCTGCGTCACAACCGCGATACAATTCAGGCTGTGAAGGAAGTGAAGAAGTGAGGTGTGCAGGAATGATGGAGTTATCTGTTTTCACGTAAATACAGTAGCTGTATGCCTTATGCTTTTGGTACTGCAGCGTGTATGCTTCATCAGGATTCGGGTGACACGTATGGATTTTCTCCAGAATAGCTTCAAAGTCGCAATATACCACGATGGGCATCTTATCACTGTGATGGAAGTTTTTGAACTTCAGAACAGGAGGCTGGCCATTTTCATCAAGCGATGGCATTTCCATCCTAACAGCAGCATGCTGTTTGCAGAGCTCACTGTGTTTTTCCAAACACTGAAGGCCAGTGAGCCCGCTAACCCTATCCTGATCATCATAATGCTTGAAGCATCTTTTGCAAACGTGGATAGCATCATGATGTGTAGTGAGTTGGGACCGAACCAGGGCAGAAAAATTAGAGATGTAGGTGAAATGGGACGAATTGTCATTGACCAAGAGCAGCAGATCGAAATGATGATCTTTTTCTTCAGGAGCGACTCGTGCAGGAACAACATTCAGGTTCTCGTCGATACTGTAGATGTTGATGGAGACTCCGGGGTTCTGTTTTTCAAACAGCGGTATTTGCCTGATTGGAGTAGGAAACTCGATGTTCGTGAAGTTGAACTTCCCCTCCAAGTCATGGTAGCGCTGATTGACACGTTCAGGATTCCATCCTTCGACGTACTTGACCAGAATTGACCACTTGAAGCACATGTGGTCTTCGAGGTTTTGCGGGTTTATCACTGCATATTTGTCTTTGATGGAAGTAGGCAGTTCGATGTAGGAGCTGGTACGGAGTGGATCGAGCTTGTTTATTCGTAGTTGAAGTCGCTTAACGGCCGACAAAGTCCATCCGGACCCCTTCCCCATGTAGTCTTCCTCCTCCTTGCAGATCTTTGAGATGGACTCGGTAACTGCCTCCTCCACCTCATGAACTGCGTAGAGGGGGACATTCATGGTTTTGAAGGCCCTCTTGTCTTCACTGGCATCTACTGGTTTTTCATAGTCGCACTCGAGCACGATATTAAACTTCAGTGGTCCGTTCTCTTCAATATCCTCCACAAGTTGGTTTATTATTTTGTTCTTGATGGAGTCCAGGTACGTACAGATGTCCTTGGAAGAACTTGACGTATTTACTGCGACATATGTCTTCAAGTTACCCTTGAATCCCACTTCGGCGGTGATGAAGCCGTGGGTATTGGCCAAACCCGCGCCGGTCACCACCTTTGTTCGGCTGGTCGATGGTTTAGGCAGTACTGCTGGCTTAACTGCTGACATTCTCTGCTTCTTTGTTGGAGGTGGAGCAGGCCCCTTGCATACCTTGATGTGGGCTTTCAATTTGTCAGCCCTGGCGAACTCCTTAGCACAGTTGTCGCAGGTATGTGCTATGCGGTTTGGGTTGAGACCGCAAGCCGACTTCTCATGTCGTCTAGCAAAATCAGCACGGGCGAAGGCCTTATAGCAGAAGCTACACCGCATGCCTGATGTCGTAGCAACAGCTCCAGCACATGATGCAAGGTGCTGCTGCATCTTATCGCTGCGTGCGACCATCTTTCCACATAGGTGGCACTGCTGGTAGTCACGATGCTGGTTCTCGGCACACTGTCGCTCGTGCCGGTAGCAATTCTTAGATGCCGTGAAGGAGGCAGAGCAGAAATGGCATTTCTGAACAGTAGACGCCATCATCACGACAATCGGTAGACTGGTCTCAACGTACGGAACACACAACGGTAGCACGACGCACGGAGAACTATAACAAAAGAATTAAGAATACAATGTAGCTAGATGTCAACACGAAAAAGTTGCAAACATAACCTCAAAACTCTATACCCTTAAGCCAACTAACCTAAACTGATAGCAATGTAACTAAATAAAAAAGTTGCAAAACATAACCTCAAAACTCTAGCCCTCAAGCTTACTAACCTAAACTGTTAGCAATGTTACTAAATAAAAAAGTTGCCTACATAACCTTAAAACTCTATACCCTCAAGCTTACTAACCTAAACTACTAGCATTGTTACTAAATAAAAAAAGTTGCAAACATAACCCCAAGGCTACTCCTTCATGTACAATCCTTAAAATGGTAGAATATTTAAAGTACTGATAAAAGTTAAAGCTGAAAAATATTCAATGCTAACTAAAATGATTGATTACATAACCTCAAAACTACTCTAATTCACACCCCAAAAATGCTAGAATATTTAAAGTAGATACTGATAAAAGTTTAAACAGAAAAAATTTCTGGTTACCTACATATAAGTGTACAGAGAAAATAACTAGCTAGCTGATAACCTACAAAAAAGCTGAGAAACATAGAATGTTAACGAAACATGTAACATTCCTCAGAAAAATATGAAGTGGAGCTGTAGAACACGAAGTAGCGTTGGCGGTAGAAATCGTGGTAGCAGTGAAACTCACACACGAACTAGCTCACTCAAACTCTAAGAACACACTGAAGCTCCGACAGGTAATCCCGGCCTTTTATAGCCTCGGACCTGCCTGTTCTTGGAAAAACCATTAGGAACAGAGTATTTTTGTTGTATCCGCCAATAGGAATGTAGTACATGGAAGTGCCATTGTCTTCGGAAAAACCCAGCATGACTCATGTGCATGTCGTAGCAGGTCTGTGAGGGGTGGGGTTAGAAATGTAACCTGACAGCCAAACATGGGAAACCACTCTCGCGTAAAACCACTAATGACCTAGGTGATTAGAGATTAGGGCGCGAGGCACTGCCTGCATCGTGACTCATCACTCAGGAATGTCGTCTCGCAGTGCTGAGGGGGCCCAAACAATATACTTGACCGTGCATGTCGTAGCAGGTACATTAGTCCGCGACTTTGTGGCGCCATGAGGTGCTCAGCAATGTCTGAGCCTGCCACAAACCGCTCGTCAAAGTGTCATCACGAAGCACTCGAGCTGCAGTCATGACGCGCATGCTACAACAGGCCCGCTAGTCACCGGCTTCGTGGCGCCAAGCTGACGCTCGGGTAGACAGGTAGCTAAATGATAATACTAGTAATGCAAGGAAATAAATAATCGGGTATGTTTAATACATTTATTTAAAAGTAAGAACACATTACAAAACTAAAAAATTAAAAATTTATTCTACATTTATTATGACCAACATTCGTTTAAAAAATTTTAGCATTTCATTGCGAACAATCAGTTGAACATCCACAGTATGACACAATTTGCTGATGTTCCAGGGACAACCCTTTTCACAACCATTTAAGGAGACATTCCTTAAGCTCTCTTTTCATTGGTCAAATAAAACATCTCACTCTCTTCCCCTTTTACAATGATGCTGCTTCTGTAAGACCAAAAAAAAAATTTCTTCCCTTAAACCTTACGGTAGAAATTTCATCCTAGGTTGCTGTTACTACATCTAGAAATTAAAAATTATTTTATCTCATACAGGTTTTATTTACATGTTAGACTTCACCATCCTACCACACACACACACACATGCACACACTTACACACACATGCGTGCGCATGCGTGCACTGAGATGAAATACATACTTGCCCACATAATGTACTTTTATTTACAAAGGCAACATATTAAAACACATAATATTTAAATTTTGTGTAGATTGGATGGTACCAGACACCATACGGCAAAACGAGCGGACAACACTCGAGTCTTTACTAGGATTGGGCTGACGGATTGCCTCTGGAACGCCCCTGTTACCTTCAACGATTTAGAATTAATACTTTTATCAAGGAAGCCCAACGTATGGAGAACTATAACAGAAGTCTTAAGAAAACAATGTAGCTAGCCATTACATGAAAATGTTTGCATACATAACTTCAAACCTACAAACTACAGTTTCAACAAACCAATCATAAGTCAGCCCGAAAATAATCTAAAAAATCACTAAAATGTTAAAAGTACTGAAACTGACAAGTTACACAGAAGTAGTCAAAAAATATTCAAAGTCCTGCTAGGTAACTGGTAACTTTTACAAAATTTTAAGCACAGAGAAGCATTTAGCTGAAAAAAATTCAAAGTCCACACAACCCCCTCTCCAAACAAATGTTTAAGTACAGAGAAGCATTAAACTGAAAAATATTCAAATGCCCTCACAGCTACATTTTCACACAAAAGTTTAAGTACACAGAAGAAGCTAGCAGAAAAAAAATGTTCAAAGTACTGATAGCTAAGAAAATTATTTAAAAGATCATATAGATAGCTATTTACAAAAGGAAAAAAAATGAATACACAGCCTCAAATCCACACATTTACACGAAATCCAAAAATTTCACCCACAAACTACAACTAATCATACTACCCCTCAATATAACAAAGAAGCCACTTGCTTGAAACCAACCAAACCTAAAAATTGTTACAATTTTAGCACAATACTTAGCTCATGTGCAGGTTTTCATAACAACTCCTGAGTTTCGGTAGGTCTGTGATGTGTGAAGTGGCATGGGGTAAAAAACATGTAGCAACCATGCAACAAGTATGATTAACCTCTATAGCTTGGACCAAGTACAACCACTATTGGCTTTGCCAATTAGAGATGGGGTCGCAAGGTACTTTCACAATCATGATTCAATAATGTCTGAGAGCCTGAGCTATCCACAACAGTCTCAAGCAATTCACGACATCGTGGACCCAAGAGTCCCTCAGCACACAGACATTATCTACACACACAGTTAAACTTCTACATGACAATACTTGACATGGTAAATGTTATAGTTATGAAAGGAAATAGTTAGAAAAATTGAAATCTAATACTTTTTGGATTCAGAACATACACATACATGTGTGAAACTAAGCATGAGACTTGAGCGAAAACATTAGTTGCTCACGAGACATCTTGTGTAAATAACTTCATACCTACAAACCCACATTAAATCCATAATTCATAGTGATAAATTAACAAACCAACCCACAACACCATCAAATTAATCCGCAAAATAGCATATTGCAGCTACCCCCACCACCCTTTGAATTCAATCTAACATAAAAATCACTCAAATACCACCAATGTAAAAATTACAAGTCGAAAAATTATGCATGAGTTCAAGTATGGAGGTGATCTCATCCATGTCAGTATAGGTAGAAATAATCTGACTATGGTGGATTATTACCCCAGAATTCACTGAAAAATGCTATGTGAGAATCAATTTTATTTATAAATAAGGTCACATTCGCCAGTTCTAAGAGTGAACATTATGGAGGATGTATACTTAGTGTTCGCAAGAGAAGTAAGAATTCGATAGGTATCAAGAGAAAAGCATCAAATTATTGTCAGGTAAAAAAGCAGAACACACGAAAATAAATTCTGACACAGTAAAGTTGAAGCAAAAGTAGAAATTCATCGAAATTTCACGTGAAAAAATAGGAGGACTCAGAGAAAACTATCAGGGAAAGATGTCGTTTATAAACATCATATATTATCAATTTTTTTAAATAAATTCAAATTTAATCCTGCTTAAGCAACATGAGAGTTCTAGCACAAGTTAGCTTGTGAACTCTTTGTTTAAGCAACATGAGAGTTCTAGCACAAGTCAGCTTGTGAACTCTTTGTTTAAGCAACACGAGAGTTCCGGCACAAGTCAGCTTGTGAACTCTTTGCTTAAGCAACATGAGAGTTCTGGCACAAGTCAGCTTGTGAACTCTTTGCTTAAGCAGGATTAAATTTGAACTTTTTTAAAAAAATTGATAATATATGATGTTTATAAACGACATCTTTCCCTGATAGTTTTCTCTGAGTCCTCCTATTTTTTCACGTGAAATTTCGATGAATTTCTACTTTTGCTTCATATTTACTGTGTCAGAATTTATTTTCGTGTGTTCTGTTTTTTTACCTGACAATAATTTGATGCTTTTCTCTTGATACCTATCGAATCCTTACTTCTCTTGCAAACACTAAGTATATATCCTCCATAATGTTCACTCTTAGAACTGGCGAATGTGACCTTATTTATAAATAAAATTGATTCTCACATAGCATTTTTCAGTGAATTCTGGGGTAATAATCCACCATAGTCAGATTATTTCTACCTATACTGACATGGATGAGATCACCTCCATACTTGAACTCATGCATAATTTTTCGACTTGTAATTTTTACATTGGTGGTATTTGAGTGATTTTTATGTTAGATTGAATTCAAAGGGTGGTGGGGGTAGCTGCAACATGCTAATGTGCGGAATAATTTGATGGTGTTGTGGGTTGGTTTGATAATTTATCACTATGAATTATGGATTTAAAGTGGGTTTGTAGGTATGAAGTTATTTACACAAAATGTTTCGTGAGCAACTAGTGTTTTCGCTCAAGTCTCATGCTTAGTTTCACACATGTATGTGTATGTTCTGAATCCAAAAAGTATTAGATTTCAATTTATCTAACTATTTCCTTTCATAACTATAACATTTACCATGTCAAGTATTGTCATGTAGAAGTTTAACTGTGTGTGTAGATAATGTCTGTGTGCTGAGGGACTCTTGGGTCCACGATGTCGTGAATTGCTTGAGACTGTTGTGGATAGCTCAGGCTCTCAGACATTATTGAATCATGATTGTGAAAGAACCTTGCGACCCCATCTCTAATTGGCAAAGCCAATAGTGGTTGTACTTGGTCAAAGCTATAGAGGTTAATCATACTTGTTGCATGGTTGCTACATGTTTTTTACCCCATGCCACTTCACACATCACAGACCTACCGAAACTCAGGAGTTGTTATGAAAACCTGCACATGAGCTAAGTATTGTGCTAAAATTGTAACAATTTTTAGGTTTGGTTGGTTTCAAGCAAGTGGCTTCTTTGTTATATTGAGGGGTAGTATGATTAGTTGTAGTTTGTGGGTGAAATTTTTGGATTTCGTGTAAATGTGTGGATTTGAGGCTGTGTATTCATTTTTTTTCCTTTTGTAAATAGCTATCTATATGATCTTTTAAATAATTTTCTTAGCTATCAGTACTTTGAACATTTTTTTTCTGCTAGCTTCTTCTGTGTACTTAAACTTTTGTGTGAAAATGTAGCTGTGAGGGCATTTGAATATTTTTTTAGTTTAATGCTTCTCTGTACTTAAACATTTGTTTGGAGAGGGGGTTGTGTGGACTTTGAATTTTTTTCAGCTAAATGCTTCTCTGTGCTTAAAATTTTGTAAAAGTTACCAGTTACCTAGCAGGACTTTGAATATTTTTTGACTACTTCTGTGTAACTTGTCAGTTTCAGTACTTTTAACATTTTAGTGATTTTTTAGATTATTTTCGGGCTGACTTAAGGATTGGTTTGTTGAAACTGTAGTTTGTAGGTTTGAAGTTATGTATGCAAACATTTTCATGTAATGGCTAGCTACATTGTTTTCTTAAGACTTCTGTTATAGTTCTCCATACGTTGGGCTTCCTTGATAAAAGTATTAATTCTGAGTCGTTGAAGGTAACAGGGGCGTTCCAGAGGCAATCCGTCAGCCCAATCCTAGTAAAGACTCGAGTGTTGTCCGCTCGTTTTGCCGTATGGTGTCTGGTACCATCCAATCTACACAAAATTTAAATATTATGTGTTTTAATATGTTGCCTTTGTAAATAAAAGTACATTATGTGGGCAAGTATGTATTTCATCTCAGTGCACGCATGCGCACGCATGTGTGTGTAAGTGTGTGCATGTGTGTGTGTGTGTGGTAGGATGGTGAAGTCTAACATGTAAATAAAACCTGTATGAGATAAAATAATTTTTAATTTCTAGATGTAGTAACAGCAACCTAGGATGAAATTTCTACCGTAAGGTTTAAGGGAAGAAATTTTTTTTTTGGTCTTACAGAAGCAGCATCATTGTAAAAGGGGAAGAGAGTGAGATGTTTTATTTGACCAATGAAAAGAGAGCTTAAGGAATGTCTCCTTAAATGGTTGTGAAAAGGGTTGTTCCTGGAACATCAGCAAATTGTGTCATACTGTGGATGTTCAACTGATTGTTCGCAATGAAATGCTAAAATTTTTTAAACGAATGTTGGTCATAATAAATGTAGAATAAATTTTTAATTTTTTAGTTTTGTAATGTGTTCTTACTTTTAAATAAATGTATTAAACATACCCGATTATTTATTTCCTTGCATTACTAGTATTATCATTTAGCTACCTGTCTACCCGAGCGTCAGCTTGGCGCCACGAAGCCGGTGACTAGCGGGCCTGTTGTAGCATGCGCGTCATGACTGCAGCTCGAGTGCTTCGTGATGACACTTTGACGAGCGGTTTGTGGCAGGCTCAGACATTGCTGAGCACCTCATGGCGCCACAAAGTCGCGGACTAATGTACCTGCTACGACATGCACGGTCAAGTATATTGTTTGGGCCCCCTCAGCACTGCGAGACGACATTCCTGAGTGATGAGTCACGATGCAGGCAGTGCCTCGCGCCCTAATCTCTAATCACCTAGGTCATTAGTGGTTTTACGCGAGAGTGGTTTCCCATGTTTGGCTGTCAGGTTACATTTCTAACCCCACCCCTCACAGACCTGCTACGACATGCACATGAGTCATGCTGGGTTTTTCCGAAGACAATGGCACTTCCATGTACTACATTCCTATTGGCGGATACAACAAAAATACTCTGTTCCTAATGGTTTTTCCAAGAACAGGCAGGTCCGAGGCTATAAAAGGCCGGGATTACCTGTCGGAGCTTCAGTGTGTTCTTAGAGTTTGAGTGAGCTAGTTCGTGTGTGAGTTTCACTGCTACCACGATTTCTACCGCCAACGCTACTTCGTGTTCTACAGCTCCACTTCATATTTTTCTGAGGTATGTTACATGTTTCGTTAACATTCTATGTTTCTCAGCTTTTTTGTAGGTTATCAGCTAGCTAGTTTTTTTCTCTGTACACTTATATGTAGGTAACCAGAAATTTTTTCTGTTTAAACTTTTATCAGTATCTACTTTAAATATTCTAGCATTTTTGGGGTGTGAATTAGAGTAGTTTTGAGGTTATGTAATCAATCATTTTAGTTAGCATTGAATATTTTTCAGCTTTAACTTTTATCAGTACTTTAAATATTCTACCATTTTAAGGATTGTACATGAAGGAGTAGCCTTGGGGTTAAGTTTGCAACTTTTTTTATTTAGTAACAATGCTAGTAGTTTAGGTTAGTAAGCTTGAGGGTATAGAGTTTTAAGGTTATGTAGGCAACTTTTTTATTTAGTAACATTGCTAACAGTTTAGGTTAGTAAGCTTGAGGGCTAGAGTTTTGAGGTTATGTTTTGCAACTTTTTTTATTTAGTTACATTGCTATCAGTTTAGGTTAGTTGGCTTAAGGGCTAGAGTTTTGAGGTTATGTTTGCAACTTTTTCGTGTTGACATCTAGCTACATTGTATTCTTAATTCTTTTGTTATAGTTCTCCGTGCGTCGTGCTACCGTTGTGTGTTCCGTACGTTGAGACCAGTCTACCGATTGTCGTGATGATGGCGTCTACTGTTCAGAAATGCCGTTTCTGCTCTGCCTCCTTCACGGCATCTAAGAATTGCTACCGGCACGAGCGACAGTGTGCCGAGAACCAGCATCGTGACTACCAGCAGTGCCACCTATGTGAAAAGATGGTCGCACGCAGCGATAAGATGCAGCAGCACCTTGCATCATGTGCTGGAGCTGTTGCTACGACATCAGGCATGCGGTGTAGCTTCTGCTATAAGGCCTTCGCCCGTGCTGATTTTGCTAGACGACATGAGAAGTCGGCTTGCGGTCTCAACCCAAACCGCATAGCACATACCTGCGACAACTGTGCTAAGGAGTTCGCCAGGGCTGACAAATTGAAAGCCCACATCAAGGTATGCAAGGGGCCTGCTCCACCTCCAACAAAGAAGCAGAGAATGTCAGCAGTTAAGCCAGCAGTACTGCCTAAACCAAAGACCAGCCGAACAAAGGTGGTGACCGGCGCGGGTTTGGCCAATACCCACGGCTTCATCACCGCCGAAGTGGGATTCAAGGGTAACTTGAAGACATATGTCACAGTAAATACGTCAAGTTCTTCCAAGGACATCTGTACGTACCTGGACTCCATCAAGAACAAAATAATAAACCAACTTGTGGAGGATATTGAAGAGAACGGACCACTGAAGTTTAATATCGTGCTCGAGTGCGACTATGAAAAACCAGTAGATGCCAGTGAAGACAAGAGGGCCTTCAAAACCATGAATGTCCCCCTCTACGCAGTTCATGAGGTGGAGGAGGCAGTTACCGAGTCCATCTCAAAGATCTGCAAGGAGGAGGAAGACTACATGGGGAAGGGGTCCGGATGGACTTTGTCGGCCGTTAAGCGACTTCAACTACGAATAAACAAGCTCGATCCACTCCATGCCAGCTCCTTCATCGAACTGCCTACTTCCATCAAAGACAAATATGCAGTGATAAATCCGCAAAACCTCGAAGACCACATGTGCTTCAAGTGGTCAATTCTGGTCAAGTACGTCGAAGGATGGAATCCTGAACGTGTCAATCAGCGCTACCATGACTTGGAGGGGAAGTTCAACTTCACGAACATCGAGTTTCCTACTCCAATCAGGCAAATACCGCTGTTTGAAAAACAGAACCCCGGAGTCTCCATCAACATCTACAGTATTGACGAGAACCTGAATGTTGTTCCTGCACGAGTCGCTCCTGAAGAAAAAGATCATCATTTCGATCTGCTGCTCTTGGTCAATGACAATTCGTCCCATTTCGCCTACATCTCTAATTTTTCTGCCCTGGTTCGGTCCCAACTCACTACACATCATGATGCTATCCACGTTTGCAAAAGATGCTTCAAGCATTATGATGATCAGGATAGGGTTAGCGGGCTCACTGGCCTTCAGTGTTTGGAAAAACACAGTGAGCTCTGCAAACAGCATGCTGCTGTTAGGATGGAAATGCCATCGCTTGATGAAAATGGCCAGCTTCCTGTTTTGAAGTTCAAAAACTTCCATCACAGTGATAAGATGCCCATCGTGGTATATTGCGACTTTGAAGCTATTCTGGAGAAAATCCATACGTGTCACTCGAATCCTGATGAAGCATACACGCTGCAGTACCAAAAGCATAAGGCATACAGCTACTGCATTTACGTGAAAGCAGATAACTCCATCATTCCTGCACACCTCACTTCTTCACTTCCTTCACAGCCTGAATTGTATCGCGGTTGTGACGCAGAAGATAAATTCATATCCCGCATTGTGGAGATTGGACATGATGTTCAGAAAATTTTTTCTACATCTGTTCCTATGACTCCGCTCACTCATGCACAGAACATTGCTTTTCTGCAAGCAAGTGTGTGTTGCTACTGTGGAGGAAAGTTTGGAGGGGCTGTAAAGAAAGTTCGTGATCATAATCACTTCACTGGTGAATTTATTGGACCTGCATGTAATGACTGCAACCTTCTCAGGCGCAGACCGAAAAAGTTGATTGTGTTCTTCCACAACTTGGCATACGATCAGAACTTCATTATCAGGAAGTTGGGGTAGGACACTAAAGACATCTTCATCATTCCGAATTCGGAAGAGAAGCTGATAACTTTTTCCAAGAAGTTACATGATAAGTTCAGCATTCAATTTGTCGATACCTTCCGTTTTATGAGTCGGGGTCTTGCTTCGCTCACTGAGTTCTTGCCTGCAGACAAGTTTGTCAGTACTACTGAGTTTTTCGCGCCTGATGAGTTGGAGTTGGTTACCCGCAAGGGTGTCTTCCCGTATGATTTTGTGGATTCTTTTGCTCGACTAGATGATACTAGTCTTCCATCCATCGATGATTTCTACAATAGTCTGACTGATTCCATGATTTCAGAGATGGAGTACGCACATGCGGTGAAAGTCTGGGACAAGTTTCAGTGTGCTACTTTGGGGGAGTACGCTGACTTGTACCTAAAGACGGATGTTCTGATTTTGGCGGATGTATTCGAGAATTTCCGTTCCATATGTTTGGATACATACAGCCTAGATCCGTCTCACTATATTTCTTGTCCAGGGTTCGCTTTCGATGCGATGCTTCGAACCACAGGTGTACATCTAGAGCTTCTTACCGATTATGATATGTACATGTTTGTGGAGGCCGGTATTAGGGGGGGGGGTAGCGCAAAGCATTAAACGTCATTGCGTAGCCAATAACTCCTACGTACCAGAAACACATGATGCATCCAAGCCATCCATATTCCTGGAGTACATTGATGCAAATAATTTGTACGGGTGGGCGATGTCTCTGCCGCTCCCCATTCGGCATTTACAATGGGCAGACACATCAATTGATGTCGTGTCTGTTCCAGATGATTCTCCTACAGGCTACATTATTGAGTGTGATGTGGAGTACCCTCCTGAGCTCCACGAAAGTCATAAAGACCTGCCATTTCTCCCCGTAAATCAGTGTCCGCCCAGCTCAAATCAATCAAAGCTGATGACAACACTTGAAAATAAAGAGCACTACATTGTCCACTACAAAAACCTACAGCAAGCGGTATCTCATGGACTGAGAGTGACTAAGATACACCGAGTCCTGCAGTTTGAGCAGTCGGCATGGTTGGAGCCCTATATTCGGCTGAATACCAACAAGCGGAAAGCAGCAGCCAACGAGTTCGAGAAGGAGTTCTTTAAGTTCGCTGTGAACTCGACATTTGGTAAACTGATGGAAAATAAAAGGCGGAGGCTCAAAATGGAGTTGGTGTGCTCTGAGAAGAGGTTCAAGAAGTTGGTGTGTCGTCCGTCCTTCAAGGACCGTACAATGTACGAACCGAATTTGTCTCTAGTTCACCTTAATCATGAGACCATCATTTTCGACAAGCCTTTTTATGCCGGACTGGCCGTACTAGATCTTTCAAAGACTCTCATGTACGACTTCCACTACAATACCATGAAACCCCGTTACCATGACAATATTCACCTGATGTATATGGATACAGACAGTTTTGTGTATGAGATCCAGACAACAGACTTTTACTCAGACCTCAAAGCCGACCCTACACTGATGGCTAAATTCGACACCAGCTGCTACCCTTCCGACCACCCATGCTTCTCCCCCATCAACGAGAAAGTTGTCGGTAAATTCAAAGATGAATGTGGGGGAGAAGTGATGGAGGAGTTTGCAAGCCTACGGGCTAAACTGTACGCCTACAGGTGTGGTGGTAAGAGCGAGAAAAAGGCCAAGGGCATCCAGCGATGTGTGGTCAAAAACCACATAACATTCGATGATTACCTGGATGCCCTGCAAGACCACCGCACAATGAGGGCAGGCGTTAGAGCAATTCGCTCCCGTCAGCACATACTCTATACTGAGTACAGTAATAAGCTGGCCATAACGTGGGAGGACGACAAACGGCTGATCTGTGAAGATGGTATCCACACAGTCCCCCACGGATATGTTGGAGGCGACGAATAATTTTTTTTTTGTAAAATAGTTTTTGATTTAAATAGTTTGGCAGTTTGGTAGTTGTTTCCATTTGTTGTATAGTTTTTCTGTTTTGTGTTTTATAGTTTTCATTTTGTTATACAGTTTATGTTTTTGCTGTACAGTTTCCATTTTTGTTGTACAGTTTTCCATTTTTGTTGAACAGTTTATGTTTTTGATGTATAGTTTCAATTTTTGTTGTAAATTTTCAGTTTTTTGATGTGTAGTTTCTGTTTTTGCTCCATTTTGGTTGTGTAAAATATGTTCTTCATTTAGTAAATACAATTTTACCTACATATTGTTTATTATTTTTAATATAGAACCAATATCCCACGAGGTACTGATACTTATAAATGTCTTACAGAATGGTGAAATGTAATTATACACAAACATTAAAATATCTGCTTCCATGCATCTTTTAAAACACGAGTACGCAAACATGAGAAGAGAATATTACTTGTGAGTTAGGACTCTGAAAAATTTCTGGTCCCCTAAGATGGAGTGATAAATGTTTTTAAAATTATGATTACTTTAACTATCGCATCCACAACGATAGTATTAATAACATATATTTTAGTTAAAACCTATAAATGATAAGACTTTATGAAAAAATGATGTTAACAACAAAATGACTGGATTTTTGTGGATTTTGGCTTATAAGGTTCATAAAAATGTTGGTAGAGAGTTGAAACTCGGCCTTATATACACTAACGTACTTCATAAACCTACTCCTGATGACGACATCCATCAGATGAAATCAAGATGGCAGTCTCCACTAAATAAGATGGCTGCCTCCGCAGACAACGATGGTATATATTTTTTTATTTTGATAATAAATTTATTTTAAAGAATGTGGTGTAACGAAATTTGTAACAGGAATGAGTGGGGTGTTCGATGATGATGTCATTGTAACAGAGGAGCGGGGTGCTAGATGGTGTATTCGTAATGTAGAGGAGTGGGGTGTTTGATGCGTAGGTTTTTTAATTAAAATTTTATTAAATAATATATTTTTTAAATGTTATTTTAAAATTTTGATTATTTAATTTTTTATAAATTTTTAATTTTTTTCATTAAAATCGGATAATAAATAAAGATTTTCAAGATGGCGGACGAAACTTGAAATGTCGGAATGTTCTAGAAAACAAAATGGCGGATAAAACAAAATGGTCGCCGGAAGTGACGTAATCCAATATGGCCGCCGGAAGTGACGTAATCCAAGATGGCCGCCGGAAGTGACGTAATCCAAGATGGCCGCCGTGGCTCCCCGGCTCCCCCTCCCCCCACCCCTGTGCACATATGAACTATATTTACCTACTTAAAATACTAAAGGAAACGATAGGATCCAGCTCAAGCCGGCTACAATGCCTCCAACCACATTTGGCTCCAAATGATTTTAGTTAAAATGTAGCACGTACCTGTCACAATTGACGGAAAGACGTTATTATGACTCTCCATTTTGTTAGTCATTTATTACGAATTTTACATCTTTAAGTTAGAAGTTGTACTACGAGAACCCAACCTCAGCTAGAAATTAGATCACAATAAATAAAACAAACTTTTTTATCCAATTTTGTTTTTCACTTTTATACACATGCAGACAAAACAAGTTATTATTGTATGTAGCATGCATTTCTTATTTCACGAAGTATAGACCATATTTGTTTGGTATTGGGTAAATTTTCTTCATTTTTGCGAGGCAAGTAGAAGTCTTAACCTATCTACCAATAGGTTAGAATATTTCCATGTGGCATAATAAATATCTTCGGCTTCTAACATCTTACGTAAATTTTCATTACTAATACTTTTAAGACCTCTAAAGTTCCGTTTTTAATACCAGCCTCAAAGCCATTAAAATTGTAATTACCCCACTGACCATCATAAGCCTAATCTGAATAATTTAGTTTAATAAGTCGTTTCCATAATTTTGGTCTCAACACTTTATCACAGTATTCGATCTTGTGAGCTTCAAGTTCTTAATCATAGACTTAGTTCTTGTAAGCTTCAGGTGAATCATAGCAGTCTTCGACATTTTCAGCTTTAGGCTGTTCTAAAGTGCTCTCAATTTCATGGAGGCGACTATAACTTGGTGTAAAAATTTTTTCAACTACCCATGAAAATGCTACTTTCTTCGTTAACTTTTAAATCCAAATAATTAACAAGACCTGGGATAGTACTATTAGAATCATCATCTTCACATTTCTCGTGATCATTATAGTCGTCTAATATTTTCCTACCATTTCACTCCCTTGCTTTTATAGACACACAATTCTTAACATTAACCATCCTTGTTTAACCAGACCTCAAGGGGGAAGAGAATCATGTTACAAACGAGTGTTTCTCGGCTGTACTTAGCCTATTTAACGAATGAGTAATGGATATTTTTATTCAAGTACCACCTGATTAAAATGCGGAAATTTCTTATTTGGTGTCAGGAATTGACAATACAAACGGATATCTCTCAATATATTCCAAGACCAATACAAAAAATAAAACTCAATAAAAGATATATGACTCAAGAAAATCTGGAAACACATTCCATTAAATTAATTTATTAACTCAGAATCATTCCTCTAAAAGAATACAGATGTGTTTTTTACTACTGTGAACACACATTTAAACACTAATACTCTTATTTCAAACACAATTCATCATATTTCAAACACATCTCAGCATATTTCAAACAATTATCCATACAATTCACAAAAACTGCATATTTAAAGACCAAGAACAGAAGTTTGAAAGATGTTCTTTTCTCTTCTAGAGCGACTCGTGATGTTACAATCATCTGGTTTTCGTCGATGCTATAGATGTTTATGCAGGCACGAGGATTCTGTTTCTCTAACAGAGGTATCTGGCGAAGTGGATTGGGAAACTCGTTGTTAGTGAAGTTGAACTTCCCCTCCAAGTCATTGTAGCACTGATTAACATGCTCAGATGCTCACCCGCATTTAACTTGACAGAATTGCACACTTAAAACATATGTGCTCATCTAAGTATTTACAGATTGACCACCGCATATTTTTCTTTGATACAGGTAGGTATTTCGATGTAGGAGCTAGCTCGAAGTGGATCAAGCTTGTTAATGTGTAGTAATAGTCGCCAGACAAAGACCATCCGGACCCCTTTCATAATTAGTATTCTTCCTCTTTTACATATCTTAAAGATGTATTCAGTAATGACATCCTCCACTTCACGAACTGCAAAGAGTGGAACATTCGTGGTTATGAAGGGCCTCTTGTCTTCACACGTACCCATTGGCTTTTCACAATTGCACTCAAGCACGATGTAATACTTGAGTGGACCATCCTCTTCAATTTCCTCTAGAAGTTGGATTATTAGTTTAACCTTGATAGAGTCCAAGTATGTACATGTGTCCTTGACAGAACTGGTATTATTTTCTACCACACAAGTCTTCAAGTTATCACAGATTCCCACTTCTGCAATGATGAAGTAGTGGATGTTGACCAAAACCCGCCTCTGTCACCAGCAATGTTCGGCTGGTGCTTGGCTTAGGTATGACTACAGGCTTAAGCGCGGCCATTCTCTGCTTCTTAGTTAATAGTGGATCAGGACACTTGCACGCTTTGGTATGTGCTTTCAACTTACCAGCCCTGGCGAACACTTTAGCATAGTTCCCACACGAATACATTTTATGGCTAGGGTTGAGACCGCAAGCCGTCTTCTCATGATGTGTGACATGGCTGGAGTTTTCGAAGGTTTTGAAGCAGAAGCTACACCAGGTGACTGAAGTCGTGAGGGCAGCACCAGTACATGTTGTAAGATATTACCGCAATTTATCACTGCGAGCAACCATCTTTCCACACAGATGACACTGCTTGAGGTCATGCTGCTGGTTGCCAGCACACTGACGTTCATAACGGTAGCAGTTATTAGCTGCCATATAGGTAGCAGGGCAGAAACGTCATTTCTGCATGGTTGATGTCATCACAACAATCGGTAGTCTGTGCTCAATGCACGGAACACACGAAGGAAGCCCGACGTACGGAGAACTATAACAGAAGTCTTAAGAAAACAATGTAGCTACCCATTACATGAAAATGTTTGCATACATAACTTCAAACCTACAAAATACAGCTTTAACAAACCAATCCTTAAGTTAGCACTACCTTACCCCGAAAAAATCTAAAAAATCACTAAAATGTTAAAGTACTGTAACTGACAAGTTACACAGAAGTATTAAAAAAATATTCAAAGTCCTGGTAACTGGTAACTTTTACAAATTTTTAAGTACATAGAAGCATTTAGCTCAAAAATATTCAAAGACCACACAACAAATGTTTAAGTACAGAGAAGCATTTAGATGAAAATATTCAAAGCCCTATATAGTTACATTTTCAAACAAAATATTAAGTACACAGAAGCATTTAGCTCAAAAATATTCAAAGTCCACACAACTCCCTCTCCACACAAATGTTTAAGTACAGAGAAGCATTAAACTGAAAAATATTCAAAAGTCCGCACAGCTACATTTTCACACAATAGTTTTAAGTACACAGAAGAAGCTAGCAGAAAAAAATGTTCAAAGTTCTGATAGCTAACAAAATTACTTAAAAGATCATATAGATAGCTATCTAAAAAAGGGAAAAAAATGAATACACAGCCTCAAATCCACTCATTTACACGAAATCCAAAAAAATTAACCCACAAACTACAACTAATCATACTAACCCTCAATATAACAAAGAAGCCCCTTGCTTGAAACCAACCAAACATAAAAATTGTTACAATTTTAGCACAAAACGTAGCTCATGTGCAGGTTTTCATAACTCCTGAGTTTCGGTAGGTATGTGATGTGTGCAGGGGTATGGGGTAAAAACATGTAGCAACCATGCAACAAGTATGATTAACCTCTATAGCTTTGACCAAGTACAACCACTTTTGGCTTTGCCAATTAGAGATGGGGTCGCGAGGTACTTTCACAATCATGACTCATCTCTCAAAAATGTCTGAGAGCCTGAGCTATCCACAACAGTCTCAAGCAATTCACGGCATCGTGGACCCATGAGTCCATCAGCACACAACCATTATCTACACACACAGTTAAACTTCTGCATGTCAATACTTGACATGGTAAATGTTATAGTTGTGAAAGGAAATAGAAAAATTGAAATCCAATACTTTTTTGAATTCAGAACATACACATACATGTGTGAAACTAAGCATGGGACTTGAGCGAAAACACTAGTTGCTCACGAAACATTTTGTGTAAATAACTTCATACCTACAAACCCACTTTAAATCCATAATTCATAGTGATAAATTATCAAACCAACCCACAACACCATCAAATTATTCCGCACATTAGCATGTTGCAGCTACCCCCACCACCCTTTGAATTCAATCTAACATAAAAATCACTCAAATACCACCAATGTAAAAATTACAAGTCGAAAAATTATGCATGAGTTCAAGTATGGAGGTGATCTCATCCATATCAGTATAGGCTCCTACACAAAAAGAAACAATTAAATGTATCACCCCGGCCACCAAATCATTTAAACCATCCCAAGACACATATAATATTTCTTATGCTGCCATTATTCTGAAAATCACAAGATTCTTTGTTTTTAACACCAGCTACATAGTCATTATCCTCATCATCTTCTCTGATATCATCGACACAGCCATCATCATGATCAACATACTCATCCAGATTACTGTCATATTTCGTAATCTTAGGCGTCGAAGCTTCTTCTTTGTATTGAAACATTCTTTATAAGTGTCCATCAATTCTCCAAGTTCGAAGGCTCCGGAGAAATGGGCTGAAACATATTCTCACTATTCACAATAATGATACTTCCACCATCTTCGGTCTTCCTTAAACCTTCAACATCCTTAATTTCAAGTTCTTTGTCGAGATCAGAAGAGCTACGAACATTCATCCCAAGGAATAACATTCATCAGTGAGCATAACTTTACAAGTCTTACAATGTATTTTTAAGCTCTCTCTTAGAACAAAATACCTGTCACACCGATCAAAACTTAACATTTTATATAGTTGGTTTTTGACATCATTCCTTCTCAATGTAAAACCCCTGTCACAATAACAACACCAGTGACCTTTCCATGACGTTAATAGCACCGATCCAGAATCCATATTAGTTTCTATGACAAATGTCAGAAGCAACCTGAAAGTTAAACGCAAACACTAAACTTAAATAGAACATTAAAATAAACTATCAGCGAGAGTTAATTCCGAATTTTAAATAATACATGGTTAAGTAGTTCCGCTTCTCACCAACATATTTTGCAACATGCCGATTTAAAGTAATTAATTATTTATTTCTAATGAAGTAAACCTTATACAAAGTACACAATATTAGTTAAGTAAACATAAATGTTACCCACATATGACTACAAATGTAGTCAATTCGGCAGCAAATGTAACCAATTTTCTCCATCTGTCTACAAATGCAACCCTGCAACCTATGTATTCTGATCTTCACCCCACTTCGTTTCAGAGTATGATGGGTGCATTCATACTGTTTATAAAGCTATGTTATTATGTAGCATGCAGGATGTATACTTGGTGTTCGCAAGAGAAGTAAGGATTTGATAGGTCTCAAGGGAAAGAAAATCAAATTTGTGTTGTCCTCGTAACAAGCTACATTTTGCTTATATGTAACAAAATAGTGAATTTTAATCAAGTGTCATCGTTATTTTCATTTGTTTAAACTAACTGAAATTCTCAGCACATAACCAGTCACATGTAGAAATAATCTGACAATGGTGGATTATTACCACAGAATTCACTGAAAAATGCTATGTGAGAATCAATTTTATTTCTAAATAAGGTCACATTCGCCAGTTCTAAGAGTGAACATTATGGAGGATGTATACTTGGTGTTCGCAAGAGAAGTAAGGATTCGATAGGTATCAAGAGAAAATCATCAAATTATTGTCAGGATAAAAGGATAAGCTCACGAAAAAAAAACATTCTGACACAGTAAAGTTGAAGCAAACTTAGAAATCCATCGAAATTTCACGTGAAAAAATAGGAGCACTCAGAGAAAACCATCAGGGAGACGATGTCGTTTATAAACATCATATATTATCAATTTTTTTTTAAAAAGTTCAAATTTAATCCTGCTTAAGCAACATGAGAGTTCTAGCACAAGTCAACTTGTGAACTCTTTGCTTAAGCAACATGAGAGTTCTAGCACAAGTCAACTTGTGAACTCTTTTCTTAAGCAACATGAGAGTTCTGGCACAAGTCATCTTGTGAACTCTTTGTTTAAGCAACATGAGAGTTCTAGCACAAGTCAGCTTGTGAACTCTTTGCTTAAGCAGGATTAAATTTGAACTTTTTAAAAAAAATTGATAATATATAATGTTTATAAACGACATCGTCTCCCTGATGGTTTTCTCTGAGTGCTCCTATTTTTTCACGTGAAATTTCGATGGATTTCTAAGTTTGCTTCAACTTTACTGTGTCAGAATTTTTTTTTTTCGTGAGCTTATCCTTTTATCCTGACAATAATTTGATGATTTTCTCTTGATACCTATCGAATCCTTACTTCTCTTGCGAACACCAAGTATACATCCTCCATAATGTTCACTCTTAGAACTGGCGAATGTGACCTTATTTAGAAATAAAATTGATTCTCACATAGCATTTTTCAGTGAATTCTGTGGTAATAATCCACCATTGTCAGATTATTTCTACATGTGACTGGTTATGTGCTGAGAATTTCAGTTAGTTTAAACAAATGAAAATAACGATGACACTTGATTAAAATTCACTATTTTGTTACATATAAGCAAAATGTAGCTTGTTACGAGGACAACACAAATTTGATTTTCTTTCCCTTGAGACCTATCAAATCCTTACTTCTCTTGCGAACACCAAGTATACATCCTGCATGCTACATAATAACATAGCTTTATAAACAGTATGAATGCACCCATCATACTCTGAAACGAAGTGGGGTGAAGATCGGAATACATAGGTTGCAGGGTTGCATTTGTAGACAGATGGAGAAAATTGGTTACATTTGCTGCCGAATTGACTACATTTGTAGTCATATGTGGGTAACATTTATGTTTACTTAACTAATATTGTGTACTTTGTATAAGGTTTACTTCATTAGAAATAAATAATTAATTACTTTAAATCGGCATGTTGCAAAATATGTTGGTGAGAAGCGGAACTACTTAACCATGTATTATTTAAAATTCGGAATTAACTCTCGCTGATAGTTTATTTTAATGTTCTATTTAAGTTTAGTGTTTGCGTTTAACTTTCAGGTTGCTTCTGACATTTGTCGTAGAAACTAATATGGATTCTGGATCGGTGCTATTAACGTCATGGAAAGGTCACTGGTGTTGTTATTGTGACAGGGGTTTTACATTGAGAAGGAATGATGTCAAAAACCAACTATATAAAATGTTAAGTTTTGATCGGTGTGACAGGTATTTTGTTCTAAGAGAGAGCTTAAAAATACATTGTAAGACTTGTAAAGTTATGCTCACTGATGAATGTTATTCCTTGGGATGAATGTTCGTAGCTCTTCTGATCTCGACAAAGAACTTGAAATTAAGGATGTTGAAGGTTTAAAGAAGACCGAAGATGGTGGAAGTATCATTATTGTGAATAGTGAGAATATGTTTCAGCCCATTTCTCCGGAACCTTCAAACTTGGAGAATTGATGGACACTTATAAAGAATGTTTCAATACAAAGAAGAAGCTTCGACGCCTAAGATTACGAAATATGACAGTAATCTGGATGAGTATGTTGATCATGATGATGGCTGTGTCAATGATATCAGAGAAGATGATGAGGATAATGACTATGTAGCTGGTGTTAAAAACAAAGAATCTTGTGATTTTCAGAATAATGGCAGCATAAGAAATATTATATGTGTCTTGGGATGGTTTAAATGATTTGGTGGCCGGGGTGATACATTTAATTGTTTCTTTTTGTGTAGGAGCCTATACTGATATGGATGAGATCACCTCCATACTTGAACTCATGCATAATTTTTCGACTTGTAATTTTTACATTGGTGGTATTTGAGTGATTTTTATGTTAGATTGAATTCAAAGGGTGGTGGGGGTAGCTGCAACATGCTAATGTGCGGAATAATTTGATGGTGTTGTGGGTTGGTTTGATAATTTATCACTATGAATTATGGATTTAAAGTGGGTTTGTAGGTATGAAGTTATTTACACAAAATGTTTCGTGAGCAACTAGTGTTTTCGCTCAAGTCCCATGCTTAGTTTCACACATGTATGTGTATGTTCTGAATTCAAAAAAGTATTGGATTTCAATTTTTCTAACTATTTCCTTTCACAACTATAACATTTACCATGTCAAGTATTGACATGCAGAAGTTTAACTGTGTGTGTAGATAATGGTTGTGTGCTGATGGACTCATGGGTCCACGATGCCGTGAATTGCTTGAGACTGTTGTGGATAGCTCAGGCTCTCAGACATTTTTGAGAGATGAGTCATGATTGTGAAAGTACCTCGCGACCCCATCTCTAATTGGCAAAGCCAAAAGTGGTTGTACTTGGTCAAAGCTATAGAGGTTAATCATACTTGTTGCATGGTTGCTACATGTTTTTACCCCATACCCCTGCACACATCACATACCTACCGAAACTCAGGAGTTATGAAAACCTGCACATGAGCTACGTTTTGTGCTAAAATTGTAACAATTTTTATGTTTGGTTGGTTTCAAGCAAGGGGCTTCTTTGTTATATTGAGGGTTAGTATGATTAGTTGTAGTTTGTGGGTTAATTTTTTTGGATTTCGTGTAAATGAGTGGATTTGAGGCTGTGTATTCATTTTTTTCCCTTTTTTAGATAGCTATCTATATGATCTTTTAAGTAATTTTGTTAGCTATCAGAACTTTGAACATTTTTTTCTGCTAGCTTCTTCTGTGTACTTAAAACTATTGTGTGAAAATGTAGCTGTGCGGACTTTTGAATATTTTTCAGTTTAATGCTTCTCTGTACTTAAACATTTGTGTGGAGAGGGAGTTGTGTGGACTTTGAATATTTTTGAGCTAAATGCTTCTGTGTACTTAATATTTTGTTTGAAAATGTAACTATATAGGGCTTTGAATATTTTCATCTAAATGCTTCTCTGTACTTAAACATTTGTTGTGTGGTCTTTGAATATTTTTGAGCTAAATGCTTCTATGTACTTAAAAATTTGTAAAAGTTACCAGTTACCAGGACTTTGAATATTTTTTTAATACTTCTGTGTAACTTGTCAGTTACAGTACTTTAACATTTTAGTGATTTTTTAGATTTTTTCGGGGTAAGGTAGTGCTAACTTAAGGATTGGTTTGTTAAAGCTGTATTTTGTAGGTTTGAAGTTATGTATGCAAACATTTTCATGTAATGGGTAGCTACATTGTTTTCTTAAGACTTCTGTTATAGTTCTCCGTACGTCGGGCTTCCTTCGTGTGTTCCGTGCATTGAGCACAGACTACCGATTGTTGTGATGACATCAACCATGCAGAAATGACGTTTCTGCCCTGCTACCTATATGGCAGCTAATAACTGCTACCGTTATGAACGTCAGTGTGCTGGCAACCAGCAGCATGACCTCAAGCAGTGTCATCTGTGTGGAAAGATGGTTGCTCGCAGTGATAAATTGCGGTAATATCTTACAACATGTACTGGTGCTGCCCTCACGACTTCAGTCACCTGGTGTAGCTTCTGCTTCAAAACCTTCGAAAACTCCAGCCATGTCACACATCATGAGAAGACGGCTTGCGGTCTCAACCCTAGCCATAAAATGTATTCGTGTGGGAACTATGCTAAAGTGTTCGCCAGGGCTGGTAAGTTGAAAGCACATACCAAAGCGTGCAAGTGTCCTGATCCACTATTAACTAAGAAGCAGAGAATGGCCGCGCTTAAGCCTGTAGTCATACCTAAGCCAAGCACCAGCCGAACATTGCTGGTGACAGAGGCGGGTTTTGGTCAACATCCACTACTTCATCATTGCAGAAGTGGGAATCTGTGATAACTTGAAGACTTGTGTGGTAGAAAATAATACCAGTTCTGTCAAGGACACATGTACATACTTGGACTCTATCAAGGTTAAACTAATAATCCAACTTCTAGAGGAAATTGAAGAGGATGGTCCACTCAAGTATTACATCGTGCTTGAGTGCAATTGTGAAAAGCCAATGGGTACGTGTGAAGACAAGAGGCCCTTCATAACCACGAATGTTCCACTCTTTGCAGTTCGTGAAGTGGAGGATGTCATTACTGAATACATCTTTAAGATATGTAAAAGAGGAAGAATACTAATTATGAAAGGGGTCCGGATGGTCTTTGTCTGGCGACTATTACTACACATTAACAAGCTTGATCCACTTCGAGCTAGCTCCTACATCGAAATACCTACCTGTATCAAAGAAAAATATGCGGTGGTCAATCTGTAAATACTTAGATGAGCACATATGTTTTAAGTGTGCAATTCTGTCAAGTTAAATGCGGGTGAGCATCTGAGCATGTTAATCAGTGCTACAATGACTTGGAGGGGAAGTTCAACTTCACTAACAACGAGTTTCCCAATCCACTTCGCCAGATACCTCTGTTAGAGAAACAGAATCCTCGTGCCTGCATAAACATCTATAGCATCGACGAAAACCAGATGATTGTAACATCACGAGTCGCTCTAGAAGAGAAAAGAACATCTTTCAAACTTCTGTTCTTGGTCTTTAAATATGCAGTTTTTGTGAATTGTATGGATAATTGTTTGAAATATGCTGAGATGTGTTTGAAATATGATGAATTGTGTTTGAAATAAGAGTATTAGTGTTTAAATGTGTGTTCACAGTAGTAAAAAACACATCTGTATTCTTTTAGAGGAATGATTCTGAGTTAATAAATTAATTTAATGGAATGTGTTTCCAGATTTTCTTGAGTCATATATCTTTTATTGAGTTTTATTTTTTGTATTGGTCTTGGAATATATTGAGAGATATCCGTTTGTATTGTCAATTCCTGACACCAAATAAGAAATTTCCGCATTTTAATCAGGTGGTACTTGAATAAAAATATCCATTACTCATTCGTTAAATAGGCTAAGTACAGCCGAGAAACACTCGTTTGTAACATGATTCTCTTCCCCCTTGAGGTCTGGTTAAACAAGGATGGTTAATGTTAAGAATTGTGTGTCTATAAAAGCAAGGGAGTGAAATGGTAGGAAAATATTAGACGACTATAATGATCACGAGAAATGTGAAGATGATGATTCTAATAGTACTATCCCAGGTCTTGTTAATTATTTGGATTTAAAAGTTAACGAAGAAAGTAGCATTTTCATGGGTAGTTGAAAAAATTTTTACACCAAGTTATAGTCGCCTCCATGAAATTGAGAGCACTTTAGAACAGCCTAAAGCTGAAAATGTCGAAGACTGCTATGATTCACCTGAAGCTTACAAGAACTAAGTCTATGATTAAGAACTTGAAGCTCACAAGATCGAATACTGTGATAAAGTGTTGAGACCAAAATTATGGAAACGACTTATTAAACTAAATTATTCAGATTAGGCTTATGATGGTCAGTGGGGTGATTACAATTTTAATGGCTTTGAGGCTGGTATTAAAAACGGAACTTTAGGGGTCTTAAAAGTATTAGTAATGAAAATTTACGTAAGATGTTAGAAGCCGAAGATATTTATTATGCCACATGGAAATATTCTAACCTATTGGTAGATAGGTTAAGACTTCTACTTGCCTCGCAAAAATGAAGAAAATTTACCCAATACCAAACAAATATGGTCTATACTTCGTGAAATAAGAAATGCATGCTACATACAATAATAACTTGTTTTGTCTGCATGTGTATAAAAGTGAAAAACAAAATTGGATAAAAAAGTTTGTTTTATTTATTGTGATCTAATTTCTAGCTGAGGTTGGGTTCTCGTAGTACAACTTCTAACTTAAAGATGTAAAATTCGTAATAAATGACTAACAAAATGGAGAGTCATAATAACGTCTTTCCGTCAATTGTGTCGGGTACGTGCTACATTGTAACTAAAATCATTTGGAGCCAAATGTGGTTGGAGGCATTGTAGCCGGCTTGATCTGGATCCTATCGTTTTCTTTAGTATTTTAGTTAATGTATCCTAGATATCGTATCCTACTGAGTTGAATGTTTTATCCAAATGTGTGCCCGTTTCATTGAATGTGTGTTGTCGAGCCTGTAGCCAGGGCTGAATATGTAATGGTTCAAAACCCCTTGGTCTTGTAGGAAGCATAAAATACACATTTCAGGGATATTTCTGCTCTACAGTAGGCTTTAAATTTGCTGAGTTGGTATTTTTATACCCAGATTTTTTTCTATGTGTTTGATGTATCCTCGTAGCCTCGTGGTCTTGTAGCCTGGTAGTATTGTAGACTCGTAGCCGATTGGAACCTTGTAGCTTGTAGCTTTGTAGCCAAGAAGTCTTCTAGCCTTGTTCGAAATAAATAATTCAACTATGTTCACCGAGATAAAGGATGGGTGGATGATTAATTTATTCCTGCTCTAAAGGAAGTCATGTGAAGGGAATTCGCAGCAAAACGGAGTTACATGTGAATTTATAAGTTACAGAAAATACAGAAAAACTGGCATGGTGCCTGTTAATGTAAAAGATAACTCACTCCTGGAAACTGTTTATTTTGATGCAAATAAACTAGGTGTGATAAAACTTAGAGCTAAAATTGAATATTTTGTATGTATTTATAAATGGTTGACATAAATATTCCGTGATGTTACTACTTGGAAGATTTACGAGGTTCGGTGATACGTGGCGGATTCTATGGGGAATAAATTCAGCCTACCAAGTACCCAAGCGATTATTAAATAGAAAAATTGATAGATTAGAAAGATGATGCCTTGTTTGTGAAGTGGCTAGGATTCGATAAATGTGAAAATCAGTTGGATAAAATCTACTGATGCCATATAAATTTTAATGTTTTGAAATGTTGTAAATTTTTATATCAATAAATGCAAGTCTAAAATAAATAAAAAATGTATTTATTAATGTGTTGTTTGAATCTTTTCACTAGTTACCAGAGGTCGGAATGTTCGTCGAAGGTGCTTAAAATGGTATTAGGACGCTGGGGACGCGTGGCGACAGGTCTAAATGACGCAGCTATTTGGGGCGTGGATGGATCAGGGGGAGGGGGAGGGGGTAGGTCTGCTGACGTCAAAGGCCGTGCGTCAGTGAAGTGTGTTCTTGGCACGCACGAACAGGACTGCAATAGAAAGGGTAGAGGGGTGGGGACAGTTGAACAATTGCAGCCTTAGGATGTATCATTCGTAGTTATCAACAGAGCTAGTAAGATGTGTCGGGCCACCTATGAGAAGATTGTTGAGGATGAGTTCTATGCGTGCTGTCAGGAGGCTAGCGGACGGGAAGAAGCTCTTGCGATGGATGAAGACGAAGAGTCCAGGGAAGACATCGCAGATGTACCTGTGAACACCTCCAGTCTGACTGTGGAGGATATTGCTGCTGTGAAGGGGGAATATTAGGCGCTTATTCCTCAATTATCGACTTTGGAGCTGTGTGGTGTTTGTATAGTTGTGTGGGCAAAGTATTTGATGCTAGTATGGAAAGTACTGCGGAGCGGGGTGTTGTGAAGAGGGTCGGTAACGCCTTCTGAACGGTACCTATTCTGTTAACAAGGGGGAGAAGATGGTGCGAAGGATTGTGTGTTTTTTTTATTAAATAGTGTTAAATATTTTTTTGATATTTTATTTCCTTCGACTTCTTGCCACGACTAAAAAAAATACTATTTTCATTTGATATGAAGTGCAACTCGTAGTGGCAGTAGGTAATGGCTTTGCTCGTAGCGACAGTAGGTAATGGCTGAGGTGAGTGTTGTAACTCCATCATATGGTACAAATGTGAATCGGTATTTTTGTTTGTAGCATAATATTCCCGTGAACGATTAAAGCTACGTGTGTTTTTTCTTTCATTAAAAATTTTAAGGGAGGTTGGGGGAGGGGGGGTGGATATATACGCAAACATTAAAATATCTGCTTCCATGCAGCTTTTAAACACAAGTACGCAAACACGGACTCTGAAAAATTTCTGGTCCGCTAAGATGGAGTAATAAATTTATATTTTTTAAAATTATAATTACTTTAACCATCGCATCCGCAGCAATGAAATAATAACATATATGTTAGTTAAAACCTGTAAATGATTATGCCTTTAAGAATAAATGGTTGTCACAACAACAAAATGACTGAGGATTTTATGGTCTATAAGGATCATAACAACATTGGTACGGGATAGAAAGTCGGCCTTACATACACTAAGGTGCTTTAGGATGGTGATGACATCATCGGATGAAATCAATATGGCGGAATCCAGGATGGCTGCCTCCAGCAGACGATAATGGTTTAGATTATTGCTTTTATAATAAATTTATTTTAAAGATGGTGGTGTTACGAAAATTTGCGACAGGGATGAGTGGGGTGTTCGATGATGTAATCGTAATCTAGAAGAGTGGGGCGCTCGATGATGTAAACGTAATGTATAGGAGTGTGGTGCTAGATAATTGTAACATTTAATTAAAATTAAATTATTAATTTTTATTTTTTTTTAATTAAAATCGGATAATAAATAAGGATTTTCAAGATGGCGGACATGACGTCATAATAAGGTGGAATGTTCTAGAAAACAAAATGGTCGTCGGGGTCAAAGGTTAAAGACAAATCCAAGATGGCGGCCGGAAGTGATGTAACCCAAGATGGCGGCCGGAAGTGACGTAATCCAAGATGGCCGCAGGAAGTGACGTAATCCAAGATGGCCGCCGGAAGTGACGTAATCCAAGATGGCCGCCGTGGCTCCCCGGCTCCCCCACCCCCCACCCCTGTCCCCATACATACTATAATTACCTACTGCTGTAGATAAAAAAAAAACACACACAGGTAACGGACATCTTCATCTTGACGCGCGTAAGAAAGTTTAAGATGGATTCACAACTTTACATAAACATAGAAAGGCACAGTTTGGACCTGCGCCGTGGATTTTACGTGAAAATTTGAGGTAAAATCATAACAAGTGTTTCGTATTAATACGTAACGTAATTATCAATCTCTTTTATGCACTGGTATCACAGAGTAGTCGATTTTCACTCATATTCCGGCAAATATTCTTTTTGTCTCACTTTGGGTCCTAACAGTTCTCCGTAAGCTATTCACAATGGTAACCGAAACAATGTCCTCGCTAAAAGCGCGTCCACGCTACACAAACTCATGACTTTACACAAAGCTAATTCGTAAAAATCAAAGCGTGCGCCTACACAGGAGCGATGACGTCACAGGCGAAACAAATGCTGCGCGAAAAACACGTAGCAGACGTGATCGATCCGTTGCGGGCTCAACCATTGTTGTTGCATTGTTGGTCTCTTGGTTATAAACGATTAAAATCTGACGTTATTTTGTCACACAAGAACGTTCGACCGACTATCGCTGTAGCGGTAAAATAGGATTTAATGTCAATAACAGTTACTGTATGTAGTACGTAGGTCGAGGGCACTACTGCACATAGTACGGTCGTGTGCGTGGGAGGGAAAACAATAAATAATTTATTTCTGTTACGGGATCGTGGTACAGCAGCCAACGAGATGAGAGTAAGTTGGCATTTGTGCGCGAGTTTTTAACTGTTCATATTACTGTACCTCAAAGGCAATTTAAACAATAAACTTGACCATCGTTTGACGTTATCTCTAGTGGCATACAGCACTAAGATGTACGATATGTAAAATACCCATATTTTGAATAGAAAAATGGTTGAGTAAATAAGTGAGGTACTCTTTAAAATTCTTGAAACGGCTCTCATGAAAAATACGATTTTTGTGACATAGTGTCTTATGCCTCTGAGGTACAGATTTTTATTATTCATAGGGGCAATAAATAGTTTCAGATAAGTATTAAAAATCCCAGGAAATTTCTGCCGTAATCATCTTGATAAACGCACATTAAATAGGCACTGAAAAGTTATTTTAGGTTCCTTAATATTGTTCACGGAAATTATCTGCGTAGCCAATCACAACCTATTTATGAGGTGAAAAATAGTGTTCACAAGCTTCTGGCTAACTGTCAGTGGGAAGTTATTCAAAAACACTTCTAATGTATTTTTAATTCATTACCATAATATACTCAAGATTAACTCACAACAATTCAATTAATTGTAAGCCAATTTCGACCAGATGGCGTGCACTCGCTAATGTGTTTTTGACGTGACAACGTCTAATAAATCGATGAACGCTGGCTGCACGTACGAAAAAGTGTCCCGTTACGCACATTGTCCCGTTACGCTGTGTCCCGTTACGCTCATTGTACGCTTGCGCCGCATCTATCTCTCTTCCACTCGATTGGAACAACCATCGATTTGACTTTTTCGAGACACATTAAACTTGAAACACTCCCATTCGTTTCCTACTTTTCCTATCATCGTCCTATCCTTAACAGAATAACACAGATTGGAAGAAGTTAAATAGCAAACATGTATAAAAGTTATAGTTAAAATAATCTCTTCGTTAAAGTAATAAACATATTTGAATTAATGAGTGCAAATAAAAGTAAATTTATCAATTAAATTGTATATTTCATACAAAATAGTGATAATTCAATAAAAATGATTCAATTTTATTCATAAAAGTATGCAATCATTTCATCAATGTTTTGTTATGACGTTGTCACGTTAAACTATCGTCCGTAAACCGACTTTACAGACAACCAATATTTTGATTGTGAACCCAGCATTAGAACAGCATATTTTTATCCCCGCGATTGAAGGTCATGTGTCCAACGCGTATCTAAAATGCCGCTCTCTCGATATCAAGGCAAGGCTGATGTGGGCAGACACGTGCTTCCCACGCAGATGTCACGCCCTTGCTCTTCACCACCCCCACTTCAAACAAGCCCTGTTAAACTCTTATCACAACGCCTGAAGATCCCTAGCTTCGCCCACAAACCAGACCGTGTGCAAATATTTGCCGCGCCGCAGACCCAGGTGGCGTGTCTCGATATGCGGCTGTTTGAACTGCTGTTATGGCGGGTGTGGTGGGGTCGGGGGGAGCTAAGTGGGGAAAATGTGAGCTCGTCAGTGATGTGTAACACCTAACCTCGGTAACGAGCAAATTCGCGTGTTCTCGTGTTTGTAAATAAACGTATAATTCGAAAATCGAACATGAAATGTAACATTGTAATTCTTCAAAACAATGCTTAGCTTGATAAATGTTTACACAAGTTGTGTTTTCAACCACGTTTCTGGACGCGAATCGCGCGCGCGTATTTTCCGCACCTGGCGCTAGCATTCGTTGCCTCAGCAGTTACTTTGGCTATTGAATCATTCTCTTTGTAGAGCGAAATTTTAAACTGTACTATACTGAAAAGGCTCCGATAAAAGCTAAAAATACTTGGAAATAATACTAAACATCCCTCTTCACCCCTCCCCCCCCCCCCTTTTTCACAAGACCAGTTTAAAGAGAGAGCAGAAGGAAGAAAAAGGTTTATGGCTGCCACTAAATGTTTTGTCAGTATAGAACTAGATTGTGCTGAAAGCGGAGATATTAATTTTGAGTCCACTAAGGGTCTTGTTAGTGGGGGCAAGTATTTTCCGCGAAAATATTTAGAGACTAATTGTGTGTTAAAACGTGTTTCCTGGGTGGTTGAGTTTCTCTCAGGTGTGTGTGTGTGTATATATATGTGTGTGTGTGTGTTGTCAGCAGACTTTGTGCGCAGGCCAATTCGTCCTGATTGACCTGGTGCAAGGTTGCAGTGACCTCTCTGGCAAACGGCCACCAATTACAAGAGAACACTCGCTACCGCAGGCATGGGCCATTCAGGTGGCGTTTTCTTTCGCTCAAAATTACTAAAAATTAATTTAATATAAATATTTGAGTTGAGAAAATATAACACTGTTAGGATTTACATATATAATAAAACATTAATTACAAATTATTGTATTGGTATAACACTAGATATACATAGAAATAAACTCGGCTGCTATTGGTCGCAGGTAGTAACGTAAACGGAAGAGCTGGGCGTTGCCGAGCTGATACGTTCAAGTACGTGTCCGCATGCTTGCCACTGTAGATACTCGTCCCGTTAGATCCATATCCGTTTACGTGATCCGTCTCCGTTTCCGTGTCATTGTGGGACGGGCCTAAGTGCTGCCCATTACCGCAAGTTTTACATGACCGATTGATGTCAGTAGAAAAAGGAATTCGGTGTTTTACTGAATTTGTTTATCATCATCATTATTTGGACAGAGGAAAGAATATATGTTAGACGTATGGAAACGTCGTTACGAGACGACGAGCTGTCATATTCGAACAAAGTACTTTGTGCTGTTTGTGGTCTGTATAACCTTGGGTCTTTGTACCCTTTTTCCACGCAAGTCATCAGCAGTTTTCCACGCGCGTGATTCCTGCACAATCTCACAACATTCAAGTATATCTACCTTTCAGTGGCGTTGGTGGTGTAATGGTCAGCATAGTTGCCTTCCAAGCAGTTGATCCGGGTTCGATTCCCGGCCAACGCACGACTTTTTTGTACTTAAATACATCACATCTTTTCTTATAATATTTTATTTTATTGCTCCTACATTTCCTTACATAATACGTTTTAATTTTAAAAATACATTAAATCGTCACACATTTACACACGGTAAAAGCATTATGGAAATAATATTTCGTAATTCGACACAAATAAGCATGCGCTTACGCAAACGACGTATACACACAAATAAATCTGTAATTTAAAAAAAAAAGATTCCCCTGGAAACCAGGTGTTGGTATATAGATTGTCATACAACAATAAAACAAGAAACATACTGTAACTTTGTACCATACATGGCTATGGTAATACTGAGTATTTATTAAAAAAAAATCGCATAATTTTATATTTTAATTATGTTTCATTCAAGAACAATTTTTTTTAGAACCGCGGAAAAGTTGATTGAATATGTAACATTTTGACTTTATTTTGTTTTATTGCGATTATTAATGGGCACAGTTAATATTGGAAATGTTTTTAGGGGAATGGTTTACAAATAACTTCTACTATTGGAGATACTGGGACAACACAAAGCATAAATCCATGGGTAAGAATCTGAACCCAATATTTCTGCGAACGCTATTTTGTAGTAATTGTACAAATTTTTTAGTATTTGTAATTTTGAATTACTATTTATGTTCCATTTACAAAACAAAATTGTGTTAATAATGAGTTGGGCGAATAAAATTTGCAAAGAAATATTGGACTCCCCTTTTTGGAACACAATCGGTTTCGTGGGAAGTCGTTGAGTATTTTGAAGAAAACAAAATGTGTCGAATGCAATTTGTAATATAACTGCTTAGACTTTTAAATAGTTGTACCAATGTACTTTCATTACCTTCATAGTTAAGTTGTGTATCTTTTATCACAGGAAATGTTTCACGTGATGTCAATGTTATATTCTGCCGAGACCGTTTCATTTCAATTCTGAAACTATATACAGAGGGCGAAAACTAGGGGCTTGGTGTGCTGGAAGAAACACATCCCCCAAACCGCACACCTAAATCCTAAATAATCTAACATTCCTACCAATAAAAATGCGGGCCTTGTGTAGCGCTAGAGGTTCTGCTGTCGAAGTTTATTTTTATAAAATGATGTAACTTGAGTATTTTCAGATGATAGGTCCTTCGCCATCAGTCTCGTAGGGCCAACACGCTAATGATATTTATTTTATCTCACACATATTGGTTGCGCTTCGTTTTCTACCTGCATTATATATTGTTGTAATTTGGACTATGTATAATGGCGAAATACAAATTGTCTCCGAGGAACTACTACTGCTTTATTTGTGATATTTGTGTTCCTCGGTAACGAAGTTAACTGCATTTATTATATTACTTAATTTTAAGTTATATTCCCCCTTCCTTAAAGGAAATCCTGCGTACGCTCATGGCGAAAACTGCTCGTGCAAGACAATGGGCTGGTGTGCGGTATATTCGTAATGCGTCGTGCATCCAAGGGGCTTTTAGCTGCGAATTAAAATTTTATCGCACTGTGTTTGTGGCAAAGAAAAATATTCAAACTATATATTTTTATTTTTATTTAAATAAGTATTAAATTAAATAAGTAATACTATTACTATTGGTAGCAAAAATTTTCTTTGATGTTTATTTTTAAGTTAATATTTGTTCGAGATTACGATAGTTTGGCTTGTAACACAAACTTTTCTTTACAAAAAATATGCTAACGTAATAATAAAGAAAGTTCTAGCACTATTATAATGAATTTGAAAGCTTGCTTATAGTGTATTTCACATGTCAGAAGAAAATAGTTTGTTGACAGAAAACGTGGCTTTAAACTGGCTCAATATTAATATTTAAAAAAATGAGCGCGTCTTTCAGCACTCGCCAGGGACGTGCAACATGTATCCTCGGTAGCGAGCAAAGTCATCTTTTCTCGTGTTGAAAATACACTTGTAATACGAAACTCGGACACCAAATTGAACGCTGAATTCTTTTCTGGACGCGAATCACACGTACCTTCCGCACCCGCCGCTAGAATTCGCTGTCGGAAACGTTAGAGTGGCTTGCCATCAACACACACAGACAACTGCACGTTGGAAAATCGAATCCATCGATTAGGAGACCGAAATTATAAACTATTATGAAACGGCTCCGATAAAAGCGAAAAAGACTTGAAAGAAATACCAAACATCGGCATGATATTCGGCAAAATTTTTTATTAAAATGCTGCCAACATTGTCAAGATTCATTAAATGGTTATTACGAAAACGTTTCCCTTCATAATTTTTACTTTTGGTTTGCGCCAACCACCGCTAATAGCAGCACCGTTGACAGTCACATTCTGTTACACATTTCCGTCCCATTCACATAATTACTCCCACCAAATGCCGTATAACGAGAGCTAAGATGCGACATATAAAAAAATTGGTTTTAGCCATTTGCTGGTTATCTAAGGCCTCCTTGGTGCTAAAGTGTGTTCTTAAAGCTATTGATGCAATAGCGACACTTCTACAGCGGAATATTTTTATTTCATTTTGCAGCAAACCGAGCATACAGTTATGTTATGGGCCTTGAAATTTAAAACGGTGAAGTACATTTACAATACACTTACACAAGAGAACATACGTAAAACTACTGCTTAAGAATACAAGAAAGCATGGATTTAATGGCCTCGCAATTACATAACAATAAATAGGAAGGCTCTCTGCAATTACATTAAATTTCTGATAGTCCAGCATTTAACGCTTCAAAAATACCCGATTGTCCGAATCAGCGAGGAATGTACATACAGACTTGCGCTAACCAAGCGAATTTAAGATAAAAAAAAATATAATTTTAATCTGAGATTGAAAACGCTTTCTTCTCGGTTCGGGATTGCTTGGAAATGTATCAACATTCTAGCCTTGAAAATGTATGATAAAAATTTTGTTTTGGCCTGTATTTGTGTGGCAATGTTTATCTTTTTGTTCCTTATAAACAATATTTGCTGTCAAATACCACTTCGTAGGTTTATTTTCACTACAACATAACGTTCAGCAGCCGTGGGAGAATACGCTTGATACAAAATATTTTTTTTCTAAATGTAACAGAAATATTCATATACAGTTACAGATATTAGAAAATTTGTACATTTACATAAAATCAAATGTTTTATTACAAAATAGTGTTCGCAGTGATACTGGGTTCAGATCATTACCCAGTTATTTATTTTTAGTATTGTTCCAATACCTTCAATAGTTAAATTTAATTGTTAACCCTTTCCTGAATAGCTTTCCAATATTAACTGCGCGCATAGTAGTATGTAAATGGGGCTACTGGCACTGGCGTCTGGCTGTGGATTGTAGGGATTGATTACATTGTGACATCACGGCAACCATATTGGATTGTGACGTCACGGTGGCCATCTTAGATGGTTGTGACCTTGACCTTTGACCTTGACCACGGCGGCTATTTTGGATCCGCCATTTTGGATACGCCATTTTGGATCCGCCATTTTAGATGACGTCATTTCGTTTTCTCGAACATTCCGGCATTGTGTTTTCGCCATATTGGATGATGACATCACCGTTGCAATTTCCGTTATGGTCGCCATCGTTAAAATCTTTATTTATTATCCGATTTTAATGAAAAAAATTTAAAAATTATAAAAACATTCAATTTATAAAATTAAATAGTAAAAATCTTAAAATCACCGTTGCACTTTTCGTTACGGCCGCCATATTTAAAACCAGTAATTTTAATGCTAGAGATTCGAGAAAAATTCCAAAATTCATCAAAAAATTTACTTATTAGAATACTGATTGAATAGTTCGATTCCTGTCCTTGGTACGAAACCGCTAAGAGCAAAAAAACAACAGATCCTTCCTCCACAGAAGCCACCTACAGACTGACCTCCCACCACCAATACCAAGGTATATATCGTCAGCTGATATGACGTCATGTCCGCCATCTTGTCTTCATCCACTGCAGACCACCATCTTGTTTTCGACCGCTTGAGTGTGCCGATACCATGTTAGTATAATTTTCTGGGCACCATACCATTGTCCTCATCCGTTGGCATTGAACTTTGACATTGACCTTGAACTTTGACATTGAATTTTAACTTTAACCTTGACCTTGAACTTTGACCTTGACCTTGAATATTTGACATTGACATTGAAAATTGACATTGACCTTGAACAAGACCTTGACCTTGAACATTGACCTTGACATTGACCTTTAACTTAGACCTTGACCTTGAAATTTGACCTTGACCTAAAAATTTGACCTTGACCTTGAGATTTGACCTTGACCTTGAAATTTGACCTTGACCTTTTAATTTGACTTTGTCCTTGTCGACCATCATGGATCCAACATATTAAGTTCAGTACATGCTACCAGGAGCTACCACCTGCTGGAGTACACCATCTTGTGTGTGTACTCGTCTTATAGAGTACATTTCCATCTGAATAATTTAATTCCAACCCGCTACAGTGCAGTAAACGTTTATTACCGAGGTGCCCCCGCCATCTTGAAATTTGGATGCCATCTTGAAATAGTGTAATTATTTAGCTAGAAATTCGGGAAAAAATCCAAAATTCATCAAAAAATCACTCATTAATTTACATATTGAATCGCTGGATTCCTGCCCTCGATTTGATACTTGAACAGTGACAAGTGTAACTAAATATTAAATAAATTTAATATTCTGTTTTTCCATTACCTTTCGCGGAGTCTATAAATCATTCTCTCTTCAAAAATAAAACACAAGTCAATGTACGACAATGTTCGACGAATTAAATACGTTGCCGATAAGCCTAACATGAAAGTCTAGTTTTTCGATAATCTGAATAACCTCTAAACCGTTCATGTACAAAGCCGTACATACAGGCCAAGTGTCTCCGGAACATGAGACCGAGTCATTACAATATCAGACATATAGGATAGTCATTTCAGAACCACATAACCTTCTTCGTCTTTAGCTAAGTACAGTGAATGAGACCATCGTGAAATTCTTATACATACTAAAGGACCAAGTGACCTTGAAATAATTTTAGTAACACCAAGAGGTTTTGAACTAGTAAATATTCCGTCACTGCATATTTCACTACGCGCAATCAACAAAAAAAAAGGAAGCACCATCAACGAAATGGCAGCTCATTTTTTGGACGCACCGTCAATAAAAAGGAAGCACATTCTAAAAAGCGAAAGCTCATTTAACGAAAAGGAGGTACATTCTCACGTACATGCAACTCGGTAGGATGCGATCGTCAATGTTAAGTTAGGATATAATGTCTCCATCAGTCTATGAATCTATCAGTTTGTAGTTCCATAATTCATTGGCTCCAATATTCATTGACATCATCAGTCATTTGCACCAATATTCATTGGCTCCAATAGTTATTGGCTCCATCAGTCATTGCCTCCAACATTCAAAGACCCCAATTGTCATTGGCTCCATCAGTCATTGTCTCCAACAGTCATTTGAATCCAAAAGTCATTGTCTCCAAAAGTCATTGGCTCCTAAAGTCATTGGCTCCATCTACCTTTTGTCTCATTCGCTCCAATGATATTTGGCCAAAATGCTACGAGTCTAAGAGACTATGAGGCCACAAGGCTACTTGTCTAAAAGGATCTAGCTGGTTACAAGTTATACATGGCTGCGAGACGGCATGTCTAAAAGACCGCGTGGCTACGAAACTACATGTCTTTGAAGCAACAAGGATACAATTCTACTCGGCTCCAAAAGCTACATCAACTCTAACACGCAATGTACCTAATGTACGCGCAATACATGCAATTTACGTGCAATAAATGTAATGATCACACAGTACACACTGGAAACGAAATGAAGAAAGAGTACACAGACAGGAAAAAATGGAATGTACACACAGTACACACACCAAACGAAACATACACACAGGAAACGGAACGTACACACAGTACACGCAGGAAACGGAACGTACACACAGAAATCGGAACGTACATACAGGAAACGGAATGTACCACAGTACACACACAGAAATGGGAACGTACACACAGGAAACGGAACGTACACACAGGAAAAGGAACGAACACACAGGAAACGGAATGATCACACATACAGTAGCGGAAACACAGGCTTAGTTGGAAAATCAGAATACAAGAAATAAAACATACTTTTTTTTAAATATAAATAATTCATTTATTTTTCAATAGTACACACATGACAGTTAAACAAATGATTATTGTATGTAGCCAGCTTTCCGCAGTTCTTTAGTATGGACGATACTTCCTCGATATGTGAGTAGTTTCCTCTACGAAGTGATGCCACCAACAGTCTTAGACGGTCAACCAATATATTTGGATCTTTCCATGATGTGTAACCAATATCTTCTACCACCATCTTCCTTGCATGTTTATAATAAATATTATGATCTCTGGTGTCTACCGTTTTAACACCAACCTCAGGGTAACTTTCATCATCGAGCGAGCATTAAACACAAGCTTGATCAGATTTATTTTTTATAACACGACGTTTCCAGCGTTTCGGTCTCAGTACATCATCACAGTCTTCGATCTTGCCTGCTTTAGATGCTTCAGCACAGTCTTCGATCACGTCACCAGTTTCAGAGTCACTGTAGCAATCAAAGTAGAAGGCACCATCTTCACCCAGATTTCCGTAAGAACTCGATATCGTTGATGTCGAAGTGTCTTCATCGTCTTCATGCTTCCAATTTAGGAGTCCATCATTTTTACAAAGTATGGAGGATATACTGAATATAGGCTTGAATGTATTCTCACATTCACGGTGTTGATACTTCCATTAGTTTCAGTATTCCCGAATCCATCATCATTCATTAATTTATGTTCTTCGTCACGACTGGGTGAGCTAATACCATCACGCTCAGGACAAGGAAAATTATTGTCGTAATGCAAATCACTTTTCTTTAGTCTAGTGGATCCATCGATGTCCTCTATGCCGTAAGTAGTCTTGGCTTTACATGTTCTACCATGTATTTTTAAGCTGTCAATTCGTGTTAACAACCAGCAACAACGATTACAGCTTAAAATGTTGGGTAGTGGGTTTTGAGCACAATCATTCTTCTCATGACGTCTAGCATTCCTTCTTATGACAAAATCCTTGCCACAGTATCTACAGCGGCTTCCTTCCGATTCAGCTGCAGATAACAAACCATGATCCATGGTAGCTTCTGTGACTAATGTTAGAAACAAACTGTCAGTTTTTTCCAATTGGAACAATTTCTTAAATATAATTTTTTTAAATATTTCATCAGCGAGAGTTAACTTATCTAATTCAAAGCAAATTGATGCAAGAAGTTCTGGCTGTCATCAACAGAAGATGTCGCCACGTGTTTCTTGCAGGTAAATAATATTTATTTATTTTATGTGGGATGCGGAATGCTCACTATCGATTGCAAAGGAAGGTTGGCTTCGCTAGACTCCAAGGAGAAGGAAGTTCATCCTTCCTGTTAGTGCTTCTTAGATTTCTCAGAGATTATTATTATTTGACTGAGTAATGATTTTTTTAAATTCCATCTAATAAATATATTGCAAGTGATGATTAAGTAGTGGATTTTGACTAATTAAATGTAACCTTGAATAAAATGGTATGACTCATTAAGTAAAAGAAAATCCTTCATGCAGAGCACCAATCTCTCATCTGTAACCAGAAGCACTTGGAGAAAACCATCAGATGTCTCGTCAGGAAATTTCAGAAGCACTAAGACAAAACCGTCTAAATATTGTCAAGAATAATCGGAAGCACTTGGAGAAAACCATCAAAAAAAAAAAAAAACAAGAATAATCAGGAGCACACGGAGAAAACCACCATAATATTGACAAGAATAATCAGGAGTAAACGGAGAAAACCACCATGATATTGACAAGAATAATCAGGAGTATACAAACAATTTGCTAGCTTGTGAACTTCTCATTGATGTGCAAAGTTACAGTTTTAGTACAAGCCAGATTGTTTGTATTTTTTCGTTTTTAATTTAAATTATTTATTAATTTTTTTGTAATTTTATGATATCAAAGAAAACTTGTTGTGGTTTTCTCCGTGTACTGATTATTCTTGTCAATATTATGGTGGTTTTCTCCATGTGCTTCCGATTATTCTTGACAATATTGAGACGGTTTTGTCTTAGTGCTTCTGAAATTTCCTGACGAGACATCTGATGGTTTTCTCCAAGTGCTTCTGGTTACAGATGAGAGATTGGTGCTCTGCATGAAGGATTTTCTTTTACTTAATGAGTCATACAATTTTATTCAAGGTTACATTTAATTAGTGAAAATCCACTACTTAATCATCACTTGCAATATATTTATTAGATGGAATTTAAAAAAATCATTACTCAGTCAAATAATAATAATCTCTGAGAAATCTAAGAAGCACTAACAGGAAGGATGAACTTCCTTCTCCTTGGAGTCTAGCGAAGCCAACCTTCCTTTGCAATCGATAGTGAGCATTCCGCATCCCACATAAAATAAATAAATATTATTTACCTGCAAGCAACACGTGGCGACATCTTCTGTTGATGACAGCCAGAACTTCTTGCATCAATTTGCTTTGAATTAGATAAGTTAACTCTCGCTGATGAAATATTTAAAAAAATTATATTTAAGAAATTGTTCCAATTGGAAAAAACTGACAGTTTGTTTCTAACATTAGTCACAGAAGCTACCATGGATCATGGTTTGTTATCTGCAGCTGAATCGGAAGGAAGCCGCTGTAGATACTGTGGCAAGGATTTTGTCATAAGAAGGAATGCTAGACGTCATGAGAAGAATGATTGTGCTCAAAACCCACTACCCAACATTTTAAGCTGTAATCGTTGTTGCTGGTTGTTAACACGAATTGACAGCTTAAAAATACATGGTAGAACATGTAAAGCCAAGACTACTTACGGCATAGAGGACATCGATGGATCCACTAGACTAAAGAAAAGTGATTTGCATTACGACAATAATTTTCCTTGTCCTGAGCGTGATGGTATTAGCTCACCCAGTCGTGACGAAGAACATAAATTAATGAATGATGATGGATTCGGGAATACTGAAACTAATGGAAGTATCAACACCGTGAATGTGAGAATACATTCAAGCCTATATTCAGTATATCCTCCATACTTTGTAAAAATGATGGACTCCTAAATTGGAAGCATGAAGACGATGAAGACACTTCGACATCAACGATATCGAGTTCTTACGGAAATCTGGGTGAAGATGGTGCCTTCTACTTTGATTGCTACAGTGACTCTGAAACTGGTGACGTGATCGAAGACTGTGCTGAAGCATCTAAAGCAGGCAAGATCGAAGACTGTGATGATGTACTGAGACCGAAACGCTGGAAACGTCGTGTTATAAAAAATAAATCTGATCAAGCTTGTGTTTAATGCTCGCTCGATGATGAAAGTTACCCTGAGGTTGGTGTTAAAACGGTAGACACCAGAGATCATAATATTTATTATAAACATGCAAGGAAGATGGTGGTAGAAGATATTGGTTACACATCATGGAAAGATCCAAATATATTGGTTGACCGTCTAAGACTGTTGGTGGCATCACTTCGTAGAGGAAACTACTCACATATCGAGGAAGTATCGTCCATACTAAAGAACTGCGGAAAGCTGGCTACATACAATAATCATTTGTTTAACTGTCATGTGTGTACTATTGAAAAATAAATGATTTATTTATATTTAAAAAAAAGTATGTTTTATTTCTTGTATTCTGATTTTCCAACTAAGCCTGTGTTTCCGCTACTGTATGTGTAATCATTCCGTTTCCTGTGTGTTCGTTCCGTTTCCTGTGTGTACGTTCCGTTTCCTGTGTGTTCGTTCCGATTTCTGTGTGTACTGTGTGTACTTACCGTTTCCTGTATGTACGTTCCGATTTCTGTGTGTACGTTCCGTTTCCTGCGTGTACTGTGTGTACGTTCCGTTTCCTGTGTGTACGTTTCGTTTGGTGTGTGTACTGTGTGTACATTCCATTTTTTCCTGTCTGTGTACTCTTTCTTCATTTCGTTTCTAGTGTGTACTGTGTGATCATTACATTTATTGCACGTAAATTACATGTATTACGCGTACATTACGTAAATTGCGTGTTAGAGCTGATGGAGCTCTTGGAGCCGAGTAGACTTGTATCCTGGTAGCTTCAATGACATGTAGTTTCGTAGCCACGCGGTCTTTTAGCCATGCAGTCTTGCAGCCATGTATAACTTGTAACCAGCTAGATCCTTTTAGACTCGTAGCCTTATGGCCTCATAGTCTCTTAGACTTGTAGCATTTTGGCCAAATATCATTGGAGCTAATGAGACAAAAGGTAGTTGGAGCCAATGACTTTAGGAGCCAATGACTTTTGGAGCCAATGACTTTTGGATTCAAATGACTGTTGGAGACAATGACTGATGGAGCCAATGACTATTGGAGTCTTTGAATATTGGAGTCAATGACTGATGGAGCCAATGACTATTGGAGCCAATGAATATTGGAGCCAATGACTGATGATGTCAATGAATATTGGAGCCAATGAATTATGGAACTACAAACTGATAGATTCATAGACTGATGGAGACATTATATCCTAACTTAACATTGACGATCGCATCCTACCGAGTTGCATGTACGTGAGAATGTACCTCCTTTTCGTTAAATGAGCTTTCGCTTTTTAGAATGTGCTTCCTTTTTATTGACGGTGCGTCCAAAAAATGAGCTGCCATTTCGTTGATAGTGCTTCCTTTTTTTTTGTTGATTGCGCGTAGTGAAATATGCAGTGACGGAATATTTACTAGTTCAAAACCTCTTGGTGTTACTAAAATTATTTCAAGGTCACTTGAGTAGTATAGGAATGGGCGTTTGAACTGGCGCTGGCGCGTGGTGCCGGTGCCGGTGTCCGCCATATTGGATTGTGACGTCACGGCGGCCATCTTGGAGGAGTGTAACGGGACATACTGTAACGGGACAAGTTTGAACTTGACCTTTGACCCTCAAAATTCGCCAAAATTGGGCAAAAATTGCCCAAAATTCCTCAAAATTCGTCAAAATTTACATTTCTGTGAAAAAAATTCCGCCAAAAATTCTCAAAAAATTCCACAATCCAAAAATTAGAATTTCGAAAAATCCTCAAAAGTCGTTTTGCCCTAGAAAGAACCCAAATTCCTAAAAGAGGCTTAAGCATCCTTGTCTACAGCCTCCGATAAGCCTCTGACGTCATCTAGGATTATGACCGCCATCTTGGATGGTTGTGACCTTGACCTTGACCTTGACCCCGGCGGCCATTTTGGATCCGCCATCTTGGATCCGCCATTTTGGATGACGTAATTGTGTGTTCTCGAAAATTCCGGTGATGTGATTGCCGCCATATTGGATGATGACGTCACCGGTGCAATTTTCGTTACGGCCGCCATCTTTAACTTTTTTATTTATTATCCCATTTTAATGAAATTTTTTTTAAAAATTATAAAAAAATTCAAATAATAAAATTTTAATAAAAAATATTTAAAAAGTAAACTTTTACGACACGGAGTTCGGAGTCCTCGGTTCGAACCCGGTGAGGGCAAAAAAAATGGCGACCGATCCTTCCCTCACAGTGACTGCTGGCATACTGACTCCCACCACTTTTTTCATAGCATATATATCATCCGGCAGTATGACGTCATGTACGCCATCTTGAAATTTGGACGCCATCTTGAAATTTTTTATTTATTATCCGATTTTAATGAAAAAAATCCAAAATTCATCAAAAAATTAACGCATTTGAATTCTGTTTGATTATATCGATGTACGTCCTTGGTTCGATTCCCGGCGAGAGTAAGCGGTCGATCCTTCCTCCATGAAAGCTACCTAGACTGATCTACCACCACCAGTACCAAGGTATATATCATCAACTGGTATGACATCATGTCCGCCATCTTGTCTTCATCCGCTGGAGACCACCATCTTGTTTTCGTCTGCTAGAGTGTGCCGATACCATGTAGTATAATTATCTGGTCACTATACTTGTGTCCTCAACTGTTGACATTGAACATTGACCTTGAACTTTGACCTTGACCTTGAAATTTGACCTTGACCTTGAAATTTGACTTTGTCCTGGAAATTTGACTTTGTCCTTGTCGACCATCATGGATCCGACATTTTATGTTCAGTACATGCTACCAGAGGATACCACCTGCTGGAGTACGCCATCTTGTGTGTGTGTGTACTTGTATTATAGAGTACATTTCCATCTGGATAATTTTATTCTAACCCGCTACAGTGCAGTAATCATTTATTACCGAGGTGCCCGCGCCATCTTGAAATTTGACCGCCATCTTGAAATCATGTAATAATGTAGCTAGAAAAGCGGGAAAAAATCCAAAATTCATTAAATAAATCACTCATTAACTTACATATCGATTCGGTCCGCTCCAGTCCTTGGTTCGATCCTCGATCGATGCAAAACATTTAATTTTATGAAAAAAAAGTAATAATTCCAATAAACCATGTTCAACATTCTTAAAGAGACTTTAAATCATCTACTACCATCATCCTATCAGACATCAAGACCACCATATTGGAAATTCGTAATTGTAATGCTAGAGATTCGGGAAAAAGTTCAAAACTCATTAAATAAATTTGTAACCTATATACTGATTGATAAGATCGACTAAGGTCCTTGACACGATCCTGGACGAAGCTAAAATAAATTTAATTAAAATACCAGAAAAGTGTAAGGTTCGAGGAATAAAACACCTAAAAGTCTTTTACAAACATAATATTTATTACACAATTTCATTCCTACTACAGAATCACTTGCGAAAGCCAGCAATCTTATAAACATTTAGCCCTGCATAGACGTACAACGACTACTTCTTAGCTCCAAATGGCTCCAAATGCTCCAAACGGCCTCCAAATGGCTCCAAAAGCTCCAACAGCCTCCAAATGCTTAACACAGTTCCAAATGGCTCCAAATGCTCCAAACGGCCTCCAAATGCTTGACAGCTCCAAATGTTTCCAGCAGCTCCAAATGCTCCAAATGCTTGACAGCTCCAAATGCTTCAAAAGGCTCCAAATGCTTGACAGCTCCAAATGCTTCAAAAGGCTCCAAATGCTCCAAATGCTCCAAACGGCCTCCAAATGGCTCCAACAGCTCCAACAGCCTCCAAATGCTTGACAGCTCCAAATGTTTCCAGCAGCTCCAAATGCTCCAATTTCTTGACAGCTCCAAATGCTTCAAAAGGCTCCAAATGCTCCAAATGACTCCAAAAGGCTCCAAATGCTCCAACAGACTCCAATGCATAACACAGCTCCAAATGGCTCCAACAGCCTCCAAATGCTTAACACAGCTCTAAATGGCTCCAAATGCTCCAAACGGCCTCCAAATGTTTGACAGCTCCAAATGTCTCCAGCAGCTCCAAATGCTCCAACAGCTCCAAAAAAAGGCTCCAAATGCTCCAACAGCCTCCAAATGCATAACACAGCTCCAAATGGCTCCAAATGCTTGACAGCTCCAAATGCATAACACAGCTCCAAATGGCTCCAAATTCTTGACAGCTCCAAATGCTTCAAAAGGCTCCAAATGCTCCAAATGACTCCAAAAGGCTCCAAATGCTCCAACAGCCTCCAATGAATAACACAGCTCCAAATGGCTCCAACAACCTCCAAATGCTTAACACAGCTCTAAATGGCTCCAAATGCTCCAAACGGCCTCCAAATGCTTGACAGCTCCAAATGTCTCCAGCAGCTCCAAATGCTCCAACAGCTCCAAAAAAAGGCTCCAAATGCTCCAACAGCCTCCAAATGCTTAACACAGCTCCAAATGGCTCCAAATGGCTCCAACAGCTCCAAAAGACTCCAAATGCTTCAAAAGGCTCCAATTGCTCCAATTGCTCCATCTTCAATTGGTTCCAACTGATTCCTATTACTTTTATCGAACTTGGCATGATTACTAACATGTCTTTATCAGTATACATTTTGACTGGCAGTGGTAACGTTTTTTACACCTTTAAGTTATAAGTTTTATTTAGAAATCAGATTTCGATAAATGATAGATTCCATCTGGAAATAAAATATATTAATTTATCTTCAAGTTTATACACATACATTTAATTTAATCCATTATTGTATGTAGCCAGCTTCCCTCAGTTCTTTGAGTATGAAGGATATTTCTTTAATGTTTGAATAGTTTCCTGCACAAAGCGATCCATGTAGTAGTCGTAGCCTGTTAACCAATATGTTAGGATCTTCCCATGAGGTATAATCAATCTCTTCTGCTGCCTTCATCATCCTTGCATGTTAATAATAAATAATATCTCTGGTGTCTATCGCTTTAACACCAACCACAAGGTCACTTTCGTCATCTTGCCAGTGATTATCACAAGGTTGATCAGGATAATTTATTTTATTACGTCGTTTCCATCGTTTTGGTCTCAAACCACCATCACAGTCTTCGCTCTTGCATGCTTTTGGTGCTTCAGTACAGTGCTCAATCATGTCTGCCTCAGATGTGTCACCACAATCTTCAATCATGCCAGCTTCTGATGTGTCACCACAGTCTTCAATCATGTCAGCACCACAAACTTGATCAGGATAATTTATTTTATTACGTCGTTTCCATCGTTTTGGTCTCAGACTGCCATCACAGTCTTCGATCTTGCCTGCTTTAGGTGTTTCAGTACAGTACTCAATCATGTCAGCCTCAGATGTGTCACCACAATCTTCAATCATGCCAGCCTCAGATGATTCATCAAAGTCTTCGACCTTGTAAGCTTCAGGTGGTTCTCCATCTTTCACATTTTCATGGAGACGACTAGATATTGGAGTAAATATATTTTCATTTCTAATGTGGTTACAACCTCCTTCGTTTGTTTTAAATTTTAAATTATTATCTTGATCTAGATCAGTAATTTTAGCATTAGCTTTTTCGCCTTCGTTCCTCAACCGCGATGTTGTAGCCCAGTCTTCGTTATCTTTATTCATCTTAATTGTACAGGTCTTGTAATGTCTATCCAAGTAATATCTTCTACCAAAGGATTTCTGACACTGACTGCAATGAAATGGTTTTTGACAAGGACCCAAATTACACTCACTTCTCTCATGTCGTTTAGCATTCTTTCTCAAGGTAAACACCTTGCTACAGTATCTACAGTGATGACGTTTTGATACAGCAACAAATCCCGTTTCAGGATTCATATTAGTTATTGAGACTAATTCCAGATGCAAACTAAGAGTTTTAAATTAGATATATTACTTAAATAGAATTTTTTAATTATTTCATCAGCGAGAATTAATTTATCTCATTCAAAGGTACTTGTTGCAAGTAGTTCTGCTTTTCAACAACAGATGTCGCCACATGTTACTTGCAGGTAAATAATATTTAGTTCTTTTATGCGGGATGCGGGATGCTCACTAACGATCGCAAAAGAAGGATGGCTTCGCTAGACTCCAAGGAGAAGGAAGTTCGTCCATCCTTTTAGTGCTTCTTAGATTTCTCAGAGATTATTTGACTGAGTAATGATATTTTTTTTTTTTAAATTTCCACCTGATAAAAATATTACAAGTGCTGATTTATTGGCAGAATTTCAATTATGAAATGCGACCTTGAATAAAAAATGACATGACACATTAAGTAAAAAATTCTTCATGCAGAGATCAATTCCTCATCAGTAACCAGAAGCACTCAGAGAAAACCATCAGATGTCTAGTCAGGAATAATCAGAAGCACCCAGAGAAAACCATCAAAATATTGTCAAGAATAATCAGGAGCACACGGAGAAAACTACCATAATATTGTCAAGAATAAACGGGAGCACACGGAGAAATCCACCATAATATTGACAAGAATAATCAGGAGCACACGGAGAAAACCACCGCAAGTTTTCTTTGATATCATAAAATTTCAGGGAAAAAAAATAATAAAAAATAAAAATAAATTAATAAAAATTAAAAAAAAAATAAAATAAAAAAATACATAAATATATTCTGCTAGCTTGTGAACTTCTCATTGTTGAACAAAGATAGAGTTCTAGTACAAGCCAGAATTTTATGTATTTTTTATTTTATTTTTTTTTAAATTTTTATTAATTTATTTTTATTTTTTATTATTTTTTTCCCTGAAATTTTATGATATCAAAGAAAACTTGCGGTGGTTTTCTCCGTGTGCTCCTGATTATTCTTGTCAATATTATGGTGGATTTCTCCGTGTGCTCCCGTTTATTCTTGACAATATTATGGTAGTTTTCTCCGTGTGCTCCTGATTATTCTTGACAATATTTTGATGGTTTTCTCTGGGTGCTTCTGATTATTCCTGACTAGACATCTGATGGTTTTCTCTGAGTGCTTCTGGTTACTGATGAGGAATTGATCTCTGCATGAAGAATTTTTTACTTAATGTGTCATGTCATTTTTTATTCAAGGTCGCATTTCATAATTGAAATTCTGCCAATAAATCAGCACTTGTAATATTTTTATCAGGTGGAAATTTAAAAAAAAAAATATCATTACTCAGTCAAATAATCTCTGAGAAATCTAAGAAGCACTAAAAGGATGGACGAACTTCCTTCTCCTTGGAGTCTAGCGAAGCCATCCTTCTTTTGCGATCGTTAGTGAGCATCCCGCATCCCGCATAAAAGAACTAAATATTATTTACCTGCAAGTAACATGTGGCGACATCTGTTGTTGAAAAGCAGAACTACTTGCAACAAGTACCTTTGAATGAGATAAATTAATTCTCGCTGATGAAATAATTAAAAAATTCTATTTAAGTAATATATCTAATTTAAAACTCTTAGTTTGCATCTGGAATTAGTCTCAATAACTAATATGAATCCTGAAACGGGATTTGTTGCTGTATCAAAACGTCATCACTGTAGATACTGTAGCAAGGTGTTTACCTTGAGAAAGAATGCTAAACGACATGAGAGAAGTGAGTGTAATTTGGGTCCTTGTCAAAAACCATTTCATTGCAGTCAGTGTCAGAAATCCTTTGGTAGAAGATATTACTTGGATAGACATTACAAGACCTGTACAATTAAGATGAATAAAGATAACGAAGACTGGGCTACAACATCGCGGTTGAGGAACGAAGGCGAAAAAGCTAATGCTAAAATTACTGATCTAGATCAAGATAATAATTTAAAATTTAAAACAAACGAAGGAGGTTGTAACCACATTAGAAATGAAAATATATTTACTCCAATATCTAGTCGTCTCCATGAAAATGTGAAAGATGGAGAACCACCTGAAGCTTACAAGGTCGAAGACTTTGATGAATCATCTGAGGCTGGCATGATTGAAGATTGTGGTGACACATCTGAGGCTGACATGATTGAGTACTGTACTGAAACACCTAAAGCAGGCAAGATCGAAGACTGTGATGGCAGTCTGAGACCAAAACGATGGAAACGACGTAATAAAATAAATTATCCTGATCAAGTTTGTGGTGCTGACATGATTGAAGACTGTGGTGACACATCAGAAGCTGGCATGATTGAAGATTGTGGTGACACATCTGAGGCAGACATGATTGAGCACTGTACTGAAGCACCAAAAGCATGCAAGAGCGAAGACTGTGATGGTGGTTTGAGACCAAAACGATGGAAACGACGTAATAAAATAAATTATCCTGATCAACCTTGTGATAATCACTGGCAAGATGACGAAAGTGACCTTGTGGTTGGTGTTAAAGCGATAGACACCAGAGATATTATTTATTATTAACATGCAAGGATGATGAAGGCAGCAGAAGAGATTGATTATACCTCATGGGAAGATCCTAACATATTGGTTAACAGGCTACGACTACTACATGGATCGCTTTGTGCAGGAAACTATTCAAACATTAAAGAAATATCCTTCATACTCAAAGAACTGAGGGAAGCTGGCTACATACAATAATGGATTAAATTAAATGTATGTGTATAAACTTGAAGATAAATTAATATATTTTATTTCCAGATGGAAGCTATCATTTATCGAAATCTGATTTCTAAATAAAACTTATAACTTAAAGGTGTAAAAAACGTTACCACTGCCAGTCAAAATGTATACTGATAAAGACATGTTAGTAATCATGCCAAGTTCGATAAAAGTAATAGGAATCAGTTGGAACCAATTGAAGATGGAGCTCTTGGAGCAATTAGAGCCTTTTGAAGCATTTGGAGTCTTTTGGAGCTGTTGGAGCCATTTGGAGCCATTTGGAGCTGTGTTATGCATTTGGAGCTGTCAAGCATTTGGAGCCATTTGGAGCTGTGTTAAGCATTTGGAGGCTGTTGGAGCATTTGGAGCCTTTTTTTGGAGCTGTTGGAGCATTTGGAGCTGCTGGAGACATTTGGAGCTGTCAAGCATTTGGAGGCCGTTTGGAGCATTTGGAGCCATTTAGAGCTGTGTTAAGCATTTGGAGGCTGTTGGAGCCATTTGGAGCTGTCTTATTCATTGGAGGCTGTTGGAGCATTTGGAGCCTTTTGGAGTCATTTGGAGCATTTGGAGCCTTTTGAAGCATTTGGAGCTGTCAAGAATTTGGAGCCATTTGGAGCTGTGTTATGCATTTGGAGCTGTCAAGCATTTGGAGCCATTTGGAGCTGTGTTATGCATTTGGAGGCTGTTGGAGCATTTGGAGCCTTTTTTTGGAGCTGTTGGAGCATTTGGAGCTGCTGGAGACATTTGGAGCTGTCAAACATTTGGAGGCCGTTTGGAGCATTTGGAGCCATTTAGAGCTGTGTTAAGCATTTGGAGGCTGTTGGAGCCATTTGGAGCTGTGTTATGCATTGGAGGCTGTTGGAGCATTTGGAGCCTTTTGGAGTCATTTGGAGCATTTGGAGCCTTTTGAAGCATTTGGAGCTGTCAAGAAATTGGAGCATTTGGAGCTGCTGGAAACATTTGGAGCTGTCAAGCATTTGGAGGCTGTTGGAGCTGTTGGAGCCATTTGGAGGCCGTTTGGAGCATTTGGAGCATTTGGAGCCTTTTGAAGCATTTGGAGCTGTCAAGCATTTGGAGCCTTTTGAAGCATTTGGAGCTGTCAAGCATTTGGAGCATTTGGAGCTGCTGGAAACATTTGGAGCTGTCAAGCATTTGGAGGCCGTTTGGAGCATTTGGAGCCATTTGGAACTGTGTTAAGCATTTGGAGGCTGTTGGAGCTTTTGGAGCCATTTGGAGGCCGTTTGGAGCATTTGGAGCCATTTGGAGCTAAGAAGTAGTCGTTGTACGTCTATGCAGGGCTAAATGTTTATAAAATTGCTGGCTTTCGCAAGTGATTCTGTAGTAGGAATGAAATTGTGTAATAAATATTATGTTTGTAAAAGACTTTTAGGTGTTTTATTCCTCGAACCTTACACTTTTCTGGTATTTTAATTAAATTTATTTTAGCTTCGTCCAGGATCGTGTCAAGGACCTTAGTCGATCTTATCAATCAGTATATAGGTTACAAATTTATTTAATGAGTTTTGAACTTTTTCCCGAATCTCTAGCATTACAATTACGAATTTCCAATATGGTGGTCTTGATGTCTGATAGGATGATGGTAGTAGATGATTTAAAGTCTCTTTAAGAATGTTGAACATGGTTTATTGGAATTATTACTTTTTTTCATAAAATTAAATGTTTTGCATCGATCGAGGATCGAACCAAGGACTGGAGCGGACCGAATCGATATGTAAGTTAATGAGTGATTTATTTAATGAATTTTGGATTTTTTCCCGCTTTTCTAGCTACATTATTACATGATTTCAAGATGGCGGTCAAATTTCAAGATGGCGGGGGCACCTCGGTAATAAATGATTACTGCACTGTAGCGGGTTAGAATAAAATTATCCAGATAGAAATGTACTCTATAATACAAGTACACACACTCACAAGATGGCGTACTCCAGCAGGTGGTATCCTCTGGTAGCATGTACTGAACATAAAATGTCGGATCCATGATGGTCGACAAGGACAAAGTCAAATTTCCAGGACAAAGTCAAATTTCAAGGTCAAGGTCAAATTTCAAGGTCAAGGTCAAAGTTCAAGGTCAATGTTCAATGTCAACAGTTGAGGACACAAGTATAGTGACCAGATAATTATACTACATGGTATCGGCACACTCTAGCAGACGAAAACAAGATGGTGGTCTCCAGTGGATGAAGACAAGATGGCGGACATGATGTCATACCAGTTGATGATATATACCTTGGTACTGGTGGTGGTAGATCAGTCTAGGTAGCTTTCATGGAGGAAGGATCGACCGTTTACTCTCGCCGGGAATCGAACCAAGGACGTACATCGATATAATCAAACAGAATTCAAATACATTAATTTTTTGATGAATTTTGGATTTTTTTCATTAAAATCGGATAATAAATAAAAATTTTCAAGATGGCGTCCAAATTTCAAGATGGCGTACATGACGTCATACTGCCGGATGATATATATGCTATGAAAAAAGTGGTGGGAGTCAGTATGCCAGCAGTCACTGTGAGGGAAGGATCGGTCGCCATTTTTTTTGCCCTCACCGGGTTCGAACCGAGGACTCCGAACTCCGTGTCGTAAAAGTTTATTTTTTAAATATTTTTATTAAAATTTTATTATTTGAATTTTTTTATAATTTTTAAAAAAATTTCATTAAAATGGGATAATAAATAAAAAAGTTAAAGATGGCGGCCGTAACGAAAATTGCACCGGTGACGTCATCATCCAATATGGCGGCAATCACATCACCGGAATTTTCGAGAACACACAATTACGTCATCCAAAATGGCGGATCCAAGATGGCGGATCCAAAATGGCCGCCGGGTTCAAGGTCAAGGTCAAGGTCACAACCATCCAAGATGGCGGTCATAATCCTAGATGACGTCAGAGGCTTATCGGAGGCTGTAGACAAGGATGCTTAAGCCTCTTTTAGGAATTTGGGTTCTTTCTAGGGCAAAACGACTTTTGAGGATTTTTCGAAATTCTAATTTTTGGATTGTGGAATTTTTTGAGAATTTTTGGCGGAATTTTTTTCACAGAAATGTAAATTTTGACGAATTTTGAGGAATTTTGGGCAATTTTTGCCCAATTTTGGCGAATTTTGAGGGTCAAAGGTCAAGTTCAAACTTGTCCCGTTACGGTATGTCCCGTTACACTCCTCCAAGATGGCCGCCGTGACCTCACAATCCAATATGGCGGACACCGGCACCGGCACCACGCGCCAGCGCCAGTTTCCGGACGCCCATTCCAAACTACTCACTTGGTCCTTTAGTATGTATAAAAATTTCACGATGGTCTCATTCACTGTACTTAGCTAAAGACGAAGAAGGTCATGTGGTTCTGAAATGACTATCCTATACGTCTGCTATTGTCATGATTCGGTCTCATGTTCCGGAGACACTTGGCCTGTATGTACGGCTTTGTACATGAACGGTTTAGAGGTTATTCAGATTATCGAAAAACTAGACTTTCATGTTAGGCTTATCGGCAACGTATTTAATTCGTCGAACATTGTCGTACATTGACTTGTGTTTTATTTTTGAAGAGAGAATGATTTATAGACTCCGCGAAAGGTAATGGAAAAACAGAATATTAAATTTATTTAATATTTAGTTACACTTGTCACTGTTCAAGTATCAAATCGAGGGCAGGAATCCAGCGATTCAATATGTAAATTAATGAGTGATTTTTTGATGAATTTTGGATTTTTTTCCCGAATTTCTAGCTAAATAATTACACTATTTCAAGATGGCATCCAAATTTCAAGATGGCGGGGGCACATCGGTAATAAACGTTTACTGCACTGTAGCGGGTTGGAATTAAATTATTCAGATGGAAATGTACTCTATAAGACGAGTACACACACAAGATGGTGTACTCCAGCAGGTGGTAGCTCCTGGTAGCATGTACTGAACTTAAAATGTTGGATCCATGATGGTCGACAAGGACAAAGTCAAATTAAAAGGTCAAGGTCAAATTTCAAGGTCAAATTTCAAGGTCAAGGTCAAAGTTCAAGTTCAAGGTCTAAATTAAAGGTCAATGTAATGCCAAATTTTAAGGTCAAGGTCAAATTTGAAGGTCAATGTCAAATGTCAAGTTCAAATTTCGAGGTCAAGGTCAAGGTCAAAGTTCAAGGTCAAGGTCAAAGTTCAAGGTCAAGGTCAAAGTTCAAGGTCAATGTAAAAGTTCAATGCCAACAGATGAGGACAATGGTATGGTGCCCAGAAAATTATACTAACTTGGTATCGGCACAATCTAGTGGTCGAAAATAAGGTGGTGGTCTTCAGTGGATGAAGACAAGATGGCGGACATGACGTCATATCAGCTGACGATATATACCTTGGTATTGGTGGTGGGAGGTCAGTCTGTAGGTGGCTTCTGTGGAGTAAGGATCTGTTGTTTTTCTGCTCTTAGCGGTTTCGTACCAAGGACAGGAATCGAACTATTCAATCAGTATTCTAATAAGTAAATTTTTTGATGAATTTTGGAATTTGTTTCGTATCTCTAGCATTAAAATTACTGATTTTCAAGATGGCAGCCGAAACGAAAAGTGCAACGGTGTTTTTTAAGATTTTTACTATTTAATTTTATAAATTGAATTTTTTTTAATTTTTAATTTTTTTTCATTAAAATCGGATAATAAATAAAGATTTTAACGATGGAGACCGTAACGGAAATTGCAACGGTGACGTCATCATCCAATATGGTGGAAAACACAATGCCGAAATGTTCGAGAAAACGAAATGACGTCATCCAAAATGGCGTAACCAAGATGGCGGATTCAAAATGGCCGCCTAAGTCAAGGTCAAGGTCAAAGGTCAAGGTCACAACCATCCGAGATGTCCGCCGTGACGTCACATTTCAATATGGTTGCCGTGACGTCACAATGTAAACAATCCCCACAATCCACAGCCAGACGCCAGTGCCAGTAGCCCCATTTACATACTACTGCGCATTAATAAACATAATCAAGAAAATTATTTTGAACTATTAGATATTCGATTATAATTTCCTTTGTTTAAAAACAATTATGCTCAATGAAACATCATTAACATATAAAAGTAATACTCAATATTATCTCGAAAAACATATTTCAAACATGCAGAAAGTACAATGGACATGTGTTGCACAAAGATTGCAATATATTTCTTGTAGCAGTACAAACTATTTTTTGGCAACTGGATTCCAAATGAATCTTTTATAAAAGTACAGAATTTTTTTTGTACTTAGGTAAATATTTTAAATCCTTTAATTTATTTATTTTCTATACTCCTGGGGAATGGATAGCAACCACGCACGCAGTGGCTCGCCAGAACTCCTGGGAATCCGAGCGCATGTTTGCCGGATGTTACACGTATCACCGCGTGACTGCGTTGCGGTAGGCCGCCCCCATTGTAGTTCCAGCGTAAGTAAACAAACAACGAGCGCGCTTACTTGTTTGCACGCCCACGCGCAGTGCAGACTTCACTCCGGCAGATAACAAGCCGCCTTTAGAGAGTTTCTCAGTATCGCGACACGCAGAGGTCATCCTGATCACGTCGCTCTTTCCAGTGGAGCGTGAAAGTACCCTCTCACCCCCCCCCCCCCCCCCTTGTCAATCCCGACCACAGCTTCAGAAGAAGCCACGCGATCCGGTGGTGTCTGTTCACGAAACGCATTCAAGAATACACATAGGGTCAATGAGAAGCTTTTTTCTCGTAGTTCGTTTTCAAACATTTTCAGGAGAATAGAATTTTTAGACAAGGAACACCCGGTAAATATTCTTGCAAGCACTCAAGGGCCTTGCATGTTACTTATTTGTATTAATTTCCTCGCCATATGTGTTATTTTTTTACCGCTCAATCTCACAGTTGTCCTATGCATAAAGGCATGCAGATTTCGCGAAAAGATTTACAGAGTAGATTAAATTTAAAACACTGTAGCATCGTCTGTGTTTCGTGATTGGGTAAGATTATTTCAAGTACATGTAGATTGTTTCAACACCAATCACAGTGATTTTGTGCGGAAGCAAACACATCCTGAGTGGTTCGTTAAAAATAAGGTAGCGACTTATCTCACAGACGGCCGCCAATCACAAGGAAAAATCTACAGGTGCGGGTATACATTGTTGCAGTCTAATATGCATTCAGATCTTTTCGCGAAAAATGCCTGCCCCTACCTATGCACGACGAGAAGACTGCGCGCCAGTTCAGAGGCGACACCGCGCTAGAAGCACCAGTGAGCGTCGCACCTATGATCCCCGCCTCACTAACACAAATACACGACCTGACTAGACGGGGCTCTTTTGAGGTTTGTATCCTCAATTATTTTGCTTCTATAATTTTCGTTTGCTCATAATAATTAAAAACATTTATGTTATTACCATCATTGTTTGTTTCAAACGTGTTATTTTTAATTCAACAAGTGTTTGATAAATATTTTTGAGAATCGTATAGCTTATTTGTATTTCGAACTTAGCATCAACTAATAATATGTAAAAGTATGGTTAACAGTTTTGAATTATTTCTGTTTCAATTTTTTTTTGTATAATTCATCAAAGTTTTTGAGACTTTTGCGTGAAAATGAAATGTAAGATGAGCGTATGAATAGGTTGGGCAGTCAACGTAAATAAACCGAACAAAACCGGCTTTGGGAATCGAGTGCTCAAGTTCTCAGCGGTTGATTGAACAGAATGTACGGACTTCCGCAAACCGTGCTAAAAAATCAATCGTTGAACGTTCACAGCGTTTAACCCAACAACGAGTGAGGTCAAATTTTATTTAGAGCACGTATTCAAACCAAATTACTAAATTGGCATTTGTTTATGGCCCTAATGTATATTATTCCAAGATAAACGACGTTGAAATTGGCAGAATGAATAATATTTGCAAACATTTTCGAGCATATAAATTGAAAAATGGATTTCCCGGTTTATGTTTATGTTCTGAAACCAGTTAATATAGATCAGAATGTTATATTGTCTTCTTCATTTACAGTATCTCCACGACGTATGTATAAAAAGAGCCAAGACGTCATGCCACATGTTATAAAACTTGGTAGACCATATCATTTTATCACCTTCACCTGTAATCCCGGATGGCCAGAAATTATAATTGATTTATTTCCATATAAAAAAAATCGCAAAATGGACATGATTTGATTTCAAGAATTTTCCATTCAAAGTTACAAAAAAATAGCCTTCTAACAAAAAATGATTGTTTGGACCTAATAACAATAAGGCCTTTGTATATAGCGTTGAAAGGCAGAAAAACTGTTTACCGCATGCTCATATTTTGCTATGGCTTACAAACAAAATGCAATCAGATTCCACAGAGTACATAATATGGGCTAAAATACGTAATAAACAAGATCCTGGACTTTACCTCATTGTAATGAAAAAAATTGATACTTGGCTCTTGTTGGTCAAATAACCGAACTTCACCGTGTATGAAAGAAAACATGTGTTCCAAAAATTTGCCAAGTAGATTTATATCTGAGACACAAACTGGTGATGATGGTTATCCAACCTATAGACGTAGAGCTCCAGATAGCGGGGGAAATGTAGGTGTATTGCATGCGAGGGAAACTGAAATGAATGTAGGCAGTAGGTGTGTTGTCCTTTATAATCCTGTTTTATTCCAAATTTACAACGCACGCACTAACGTGTAATTTTGCCAGTCAGTCAAAGCTATGACATATATGTAAATACATCAATAAATGTTCTGATCAAGCCACATTCACTTTGCACAATAACAACGATGAGGTTGAAAATATCTTAATGGTAGCTATATTAGAACTTCTGGAGTTATTTAGAGAATTTTTCAATTTCCTATTCATGAACACTTCCCAGCAGTCGTTCATTTAGCGGTCCATTTGCAAATAGACAAATAATTTAGTTGAATGATAAAAACCTTCAAGATCGCGTTAAAAATCCTCCTGTATCGACTCTCACTGAAATTTTTCGAGCTCTGAAGAAACGGCGATTTTGCAAAAACTTTGTAATACCATGAAGTGACCCAATATTATACCTGGGAAAGAAATACATTTTATGGAAAAACAACTTGGCCAAGATGTTGATGGTTACCCTGTTGTAAAAAAAAAACGCAGAAACATAATGATTTACTTAAGAAAATTATCGTGAATGTGCGTGGACCAACTTTTTTGGAACATCTTAGAACTGATAATTGCAATATTTTGCAACATATCAAAGCGCTTTCAAAGGATTAGGGTTATTAGAAGGAAATGAGTCAGCAACAAAACTTAGAGGGTTATTTGTTATCAGCCTAATATTTTTCCATCCATCAGAGACAACCAAATTAAGGAAAAACTCTTTTAATAACTTGTGTGAGGACATATTAAATAGAGTTCGAAACGAAATGCAATGCTAATGCAATACAATGATAAAATTTACAATGAAGGTCTTACATTTATAGAGGATAAAATTCATGAGACATGCGAAAAAAAAACTTTTACAGGTTAGGGACTCCTAGCACCGATTCTCGATAATACTAATAATAACAATAATATAGACCCCTAGAAGAAGTTTTGGGGAGACCATACGATTGAAATTAATGAAATAAATACATTTCCAAATATGAACCCAATTTAGTAAGTGATAAACTTTTCGCTTATGTTTAAAAAATTATGTTTAAAAAACGTTTTCGCTGACGAAGGAAAAATATTTTTTTTAGATGCTCCAGGTGGTACTGGCAAGACTCTTGCGACCAATTAAATATTAGTGAAAGTTAGGTCACAGGGGAAAATAGCCATAGCCGTTGCGTCGTCGGGTATTGCTGCCACACTATTGACAGGAGGAAGGACGTCTCATTCCACTTTTAAACCACCCCTTACAGTTTCACTTGAAAGACACAGTGTGTGCTCTATCCGTAAAAAAAGGCTCATTTGGCATGGTCTTGCAAGATGCAAGCCTCATAATTTGGGATGTCTGCACTATGACTCATAGAGCTGAAGTGGAGGCCCAAGATACAACTCTCAGTGACATATGAAGCTCAAATAAAGTTATGGGTGGAATTATTTTGATGTTTTCAGGTGATTTCAGACACACATTGCCTGTAATAGTTACGGAAACTAGAACATATATTATTAAATCTTGCTTGAAATCTTCCCCAGTGTGGAAGTCTGTTGAATCCCTGAAGCTGAGTACCAACATGAGGAGTCTCTTAGGTGGAGGAAGCACAATATTTCCCAATAAAGCGCCTCTTCATTGGTGACGGGAATGTACCTGACTCAAACAAAAAAAAATGTCATTGATAAAGACCTTGGTGAGATCGTATAAAACATTGAAGAACTTATCTCTAAAGTGTATCCAGATGTGGCCAATAACCGTGAAAAAAATTCTAATTGGATGTGTGAGAGGTCAATTTTAGCTGCCAGAAATATAAGCGTTGACGCAATCGACAAAATAATGTCTAAACTACCAGGCGACAACGTATACTAACTACCTTGGCTTTGATACCATCATGGATCAAGAACACGCCATACATTATCATACAAGAATTTTTTAAATTCATTGAATCCTTGTGGGCTACCTCCACATTCGTTGAAATTAAAAATTGGCATTTCAATTATTTTATTACGTAACCGTAGACCACCAAATTTATGTAAAAGAACCAGACTTCAAATTAATCTTCTTAAATACAATGTCATAGTAACTATAGTGTTGACTGGGTCAGCAGTTGGGCAAACGGTACTAATACCTCGCATTGCATTGGTACCCAAAGATTTACCATTTAGTTTTAAATGGTTAAAATTTCCTGTGAAGATATTGTTTGCAGTCACTAAAAATAAATCTCAAGGACAAACTTTTAAGAATGTCGGAATATGTTTGAGAGAATACTCTTTTTCCCACGGACAGTTAAATGCTGCCTTATATAGATCAGGTTGCAGAGAAAACCAATTCATACTAATAACACATGAATATATGACTAAAAATATTATATTTGCTGAAGTACTTTAAATAATTTATCAATAATCCGATTTCAATTAAATAATTTAATATGTGTAAGATAGTTGTGTTTACTTAGTACGTAAAATTTGTATGTAAAAAGTATAAAAAAATGAAAAAAGAATTTGATTAAATAAAAGTCTTTATACATATGGCATTTAAACAAAAAATGTATTATAAATAAATAACAAACAAATAACCAAGGGATGTGGATACTTGCAGCTAATATATATATATATATATATACATACATATATACTATATCGTCGGCTTACTTCTAAAACCTCGTAACTACATTTCAGTCAATTTTACAGGAGAACTTATGAACTTTTGGAGCACGGTTTCGACTGACAAAGATAACGAGGTTTTATAATTTGTGAATAGAAAAGAGACTAAGTAGAGTTGACTTACGAGGTTTTATCAGCATATGCACTGTAAAAAAATTAAAAAATACACCAAACACATCCGGAATATAAAACTGGGAAAAACTGGACTTACGAGGTTTTAGAAGTAAGCCGACGATATATAATTACAATTTTTTTAAAAGTTTGTGTGAAAACACACATACAAAAGAGTAAAAGTAAATAATGTCATTTTTTGTTACAACCACACCGTAGTTATTGAAGAACACTTATGCAATTGTTAAGTAACATAATATTTATCACAGTGAATTTCCAAGGACCAAGTATCTGCAAAAATACTTATGCTTAGAGACCGGAAAAATTCGCGGATTCATTTCGTGATAGGCTGAAATTCAATCATGTGTATAATTCTGCTGGTTCTGCTATTGGCTCAGGGTTTAACTGGAGCTCTCTGGGCCAATGAGATACTATCGACCAAAGAAGCGTCGAATCACAAGCTACCCAGTGGAGACGACTCACAATTTAGTAACCAATGAACACGCGTGTTTACTTGAGAAGTGCAGAGGATAATGGAGGCTATCCTAGAGATCATTGAATCCGCGAATTTTTCCGGTCCTAACTTATGCTTGTTGACAGAAACTAATTACATTGAAATGTGTTTACTGATTGTTAAACAATAGTCGAATGTATCCTTATGTTAGTACTATTCTCTCTAGTTAGAAATTTATCAGTGCGCACGAAGATCTGAGTCGCTCGGATGCCGATTTGCATTACTGGGAGTTATGGGTTCGAGTCCCGGGTGAGGTGTTGGGGTGAATTAGGTACGTATCTTTAGAAATTAGTTCTGAAAATTTCGTCTGTGTTGTTGGGATAATAACCAACAAACTTGTATAGTGACAGAGGGGCATGGAATGGAAAGGCAGCTAACATTCAAACTGTCCATTCAATCTCATAGTAGCCTACACATACTATACATATAGTTAAATATACACTTGGAACCGGTCATTTCACATGAATTAACTTTGACCATACACATGGACACTTGGCTGTACTATGCGGTGAGACGGGTACATTATACCCGTCGCTCCGTGTCTCTTGGAAGCGATCTTACAAACACGTTGAAGACCTAATCACGACAAAATAGTTCTGACACACATTAATTTTTCCTAAATAGCGGTCTCTAACAAGAGCTATGACTGGCCGTACCTGAAGGACAGGAGGAGGGGGGGGGGGGGTGCTAATCCATTCACTCCTCCTGTGCCTCGTTACTGCACTCAGTACTCGTCTGGTGTCATTTCTTTTCCCGAGTCCTTAAATAAATTATATAATACCAGGTTTTTTTTTTAAATTTATTTTCATCTTATGTTTAAAGGGGTGGACTGTAATTTTTTTTTGCATATGGAGAAGAACTTTTTATGTAAAATTACAGAAATATTCATGAAAAATTACAGATGTTTGTAAATGTGTACATTTACATTTAAAAAAATCTGTATCACTACAAAATGGTGTTCGCAGTAATACTGGTTTCCGATTCTTACCAGGGCACATTAATGAGCATGAGAAACAAAACAAACTCAAATTGTTGAATATTCGATTATAATTTCCATGGTTTAAAATATATATATATATATATATATATATATATATATATATATATAGGGGAAGGTTGCCTATCTTGGACCACTTTTTTGTTTTCTTTAGCCATAGATTTTATTAAGTAAGAAATTTGAACAAAACAGTGCCCAAAATATTCATCAATGAATTCTTTATCACCAGATATGTCAAACTGCTCAAATATTCGATACCTTATATGTATTAAATGGAGAAAACTAAAAGTATGTAAACGGTCCAAATTTGGAAACCTGGTGCCTAAGTTGGACCGATGGTTGCCTTAATTGGACCCTCAAAATTACATATATAAATAGCATTAACAATAGCACAATAATAACATAGTAAAGTAAACAAAATGTTTCTAAAGTCTATTTGCAGTTTGCACAGTAATACCTTTTGATGCTAGGCCACACTTTGGCACATCGTCTGTGTACCCAAGACTTACATTACAGCCCATGCACTGTATAATTTCTTCTTCCTTTACCTCATCATACGATACACATAACCAGGGACGTAACTAGAGATTTTTCCATCCGGGGCAACATCTCATATTGGCGCCCCTCCCCCCGCCCTTCAATTTTTCCCCAAACCAACAAAGAAAAATTTACCGACAACACGTCATCATATTACCACTACATATGAATTCCACAATTCCAAATATGTTTTATTAATTAGATAACAAACATATGTATTTGTTTAGAGCAATTTCATTTATACTACAAGATAAAATACCCACTTATGTCTAAGCTACTTAATTGACATGTAATCTAAGAGTAGCATGTTTGATATATACTTTCACAATATTAACATAAATGCTGGAAATTAAATGAAAAGTTTATCATCAAATGACAGAACAATATGTGTTGACTGAATCGACAAAAAGAACAGGATATTTGATTATGATAAATAGGGTTAATATTAGGAATAAAAGATTTCACTCAAGTTGTTATCTTGATAATCATAATTATACATTTGACACAATATCTTAATCTACTGGCTAATTGTGATAAAAAAATTAATTCACACACAGAAAGCTTGAAATAAAACTTAACTTTACGGACTCTTTTGGCTGCAAATGTTTTTACAATGCCCTCAAAAGACAGCTTTGAAACTAACTTGTGCTCTATTGATATGATGCTCAGGTTTGTTAGTCGTTGTTGACCTGTTAAATTTCTAAGGTAATTTTTTTTATATTTAGTTTGCTAAAACTCCTTTCATTAGAGGTGTTTGATACTGGTATTGTGCAAAAAATTCTGAATGCTGTCGTTACGTTGGGGTATGCATCTTCAAGCCCATTCTTATATATTAATGGAAGAAGATCTGCTGGTGAAGCTGTTTTCATATTAGGGCTTAAATCCAAGGCATGCTACTTAAAACTTTCAACTTTTATCGCCAGCTCGTCCCTGTTTAAGTCTTATTTTTTTATGTGGTAGCTAAATCAAGTGCCTGTTTCTTCAATTCTTCTCCATTTAGTGTTTCAAACAGAGCTCCATTGAGGAAACCAAATAAACTATTCATGTTTTGAATAGCTTGAAACATTTGTCTCAGTTCACTCAGAATCTGATCTATTATTTGTATAATCAACAGTCTGAACTTTTCTTCTGAGAATTCATAGCTTTCATCTTCACCCTTTTCATCAACCGTCCGCTTTTTCTTTCTTCCCCTTACTTGTTTGAAATGAGGATCTAGGTTAAGCTTTTCTGCTATTTATTTCGCTTCTCTGATTGTGTTTGTGGAACTATTTAACCTTTCTGATCCTAATTCTGATATCAGACGGTTAATATGTTTTGCTGATAGATCGATAGTGATGTCATCTCTTTGTAATAATTTGTTGACGATATCAATACGGCTTAGTTCCCTATACCAAAAACAGGAGAAGACAATGAATTCAAACTTTCTGACATATCTTAGAAAAGAAGTTGCTTCTATTTTTGTTTCAGCTGTTGCTATTGGGCTGGTCACGAGATCATTCAAAGCATCTATTATCTTGTCTAGATGCTTATATATTAGAGCTACAGCTTCTCTCTTAGTCGATCATCTGGTATTGCTATGCAGTTTGAGAGTTAAGGGAACATGTTGCACTAGAACCTCCCATCTATTGGTGGAGGAAGCAAAGAAATTGTAGAGACAATTAAGTTGGCCAAGGTAGGCCTCTGGTGATAAAGTAGCAGCATTCGCCCCAACGAAATTTAGCGAATGTGCTGCACATGGCACAAAATATGACAAACTATTTACTTCTTTGATTCGAGATTGAACTCCTTTGTACACACCAGCTATATTTTACCCATTCACATATGACTGCCCTCTGCAGTTCTTAATATATAATCTATCATTTCTGAGTTTTTCTAAAATCTATTCTGAAAGAGCCAATCTAGTTTTTTCACTAACTATTATGAAATCAAGAAAACTCAGGGCCATTTTCGGTGATCTTCACTTTACGAAGAACTTCAGACATTTGTTCAAAATGGCTTAGATCGGGCGTGCAGTCAAACATAATGGAAAAGTATTTAGAAGCTTTGATGTCATTAAATATACGCTCTCTTATTTTTCCAGCGATAATTTCTAAAAATTAATTTTGGATATAAGGAGAAAAGTAGCTGACCTGGCCCTTTTTATGGCGGAGAATGTGCTCTCTCAGTTGGGGATGATAATGAAATACCAGCTCTATTGAGTTTAAAAACTTGCCACATCTAGGATCACCAAAGTCTAGGGATTCATCAGAACCTCTTAATGGACTACCTTGTTTTGCTAAATGTATAATAACATCAATTATTACATACAAAACTCCTCTCTAGTGTGTTTCCTCCTGTGCTATTTGATCCTGCAGCTCTTTATCAATACCAGAGCATTTATTTAAGGATAATTCCAATGTTTTCCACGAGCAAAAACACTTTTTGTGGTTAAGTGAATTTTCAAGATCAGGAATTCTTTAACTCAACTTTTTCCACTGAGTGAAACCTTCCTCCTTGGCCAAAACAGATACTTTTTGTTCGAGAACATGTAGGAAAAAAGTGTGCATGGTACACAAAACAAGGCATTTTTTTTATTGACTGTATGTTAGCCATGTTCGGCGTATCCGAAAAGGCTGTAGGCCTCTTTCCGGGGTCTCTGAAAACAAAACGAATAGCAGGCTCACCCTGGACGAGGTCCTTTGTTGGAATTGTAGAATCCGAAAAAAATGCCTTTTATGCTCAGATACAGTGCATGGTTGGAACTCATCTTCATTGATGACTTGCGTTACTAGAATTTGCAGTTCTTCTTGATGGGTTCTTGCCCGCTCACTCTCTATTCCAGTTACACATACCTTTTGAATTGAATGTTTTTCAGGATCCTTACTGCTATTGCTACCACCTACAAAACAAAACCAAAGTAATTAGACTTGTTTTATCAATGAGTAAGTCTAGATATGTGATTTATGTGTAAGCTACTGCTATACTGTTTTGAAATTCTAATTTGAGCTGGTAAATCCTATACTCTTTGTCTGAAACTATTTTTAGAAGACTTATCATTGCTGCAAAGGGTTGAAAAATAGGGGTGAAATTAAAAAATAAAATAAAATTCGTACCATTAACACTATTAAATTCATTACTTTTTTAATTGTAAAACCTAAAAATATTTTTACAAGCTTCGTCTAAATTTATTTTTTATATGCCCAGCCATTACTGCAAGGGGCGGAAAATAACAGGGGTTTAAAGAAAAAAATTATTACTCCCTTAGAAGGCACACTATTAAATCAGTACAAAGTGTTTGAAAATCATAATTTTTATCCAAAACATTTGTATTAAATATTTTTTGATGATTCAAACCATTATTGCAAGGAGTTGAAAAAACTTGGGGTTGGAGTAAGAAAATAAATAATATTTTTCAACCATGTACACTACAAATCCATTCCTTTTTTTTTAAATTTCTAAATATTGTCTTAAACTATTATTAAAATAATTTTTTATCTGACCCAAGTATTAATGCAAGTAACATGGTTTGAAATGAAAAAAGAGGCATTATATTTTTTTAATATACCTATATACTATCGAATCCATAATAATTTATTTATAAATACTTAACTTCATCGAAAACTTTGGCTGTAATAATTTTTGATGAAACGAATTACTACCGCATACACAGGTTTTAAAATTTTAAAAAATTGAAAACATCCTTAGTAAGTATCAAATTTGTTCGAATTTATTTTAAACCGTCTTAATATTATCATAATCATTGGTGCAAAGAAAAATTTTATATGACCACGTTTTTAGTGCAATGAATGAAAAAAAAAGTGTTAGAAGGTAAAAAAAAATTAAATAATTACCTACCTTAGCTGACACATAATATGAAAAACATTCTATGCTCTTTAATGCTGGATACATTGAGTTAGACATGAACAAATATTCAATCCATCATTTTGTAATATTGGAGAACATAAATAATTTAAGTATATTAAGTACCTAATTAAAATGTTCCGGAAGTTTATAGGAGTCTTCAAAATACTTCCAGAGTTAATAATTATGTATTACTTCGAAATCTACATAGCTACACCTGTAGGCTGTGCCGAAAGGGCTTATTTTTATAATTTTTATTTAAAAGATCTATTTGATCCAATTTCCATAAAAATATTTTTATATCCTGGCTACCGAACTGGTATCTTAAGATTATTGCTAATTCATCCAGTATTTTTGAGTTTTTATAGTGAACCTTGCTCTCTCAAAATGCAGTCTGCTAAATCATTGATATAAAAAATATGATTAGAAAATATTTAAATTACCGCTTTTCCAAGGATGTTATTATTAATTACCCAAAAACCTACAAAATAGTACAATAATTGAATACACATAAATATCAAGTTTAATCATACATAATTTTGCTTTACAAAGCGTTGAATTAATTATATATTACCGGCAAATAGGCAGATAGACAGACATGCGCAGCAAAGTACTAATGTCCTTTGTCAGCGTACGGACTTAAAAAAATGTTTTTTTTATTTTTTAAATTATGTATTAGATATAACGGTGGCCCATTTTGAGTTCTAATGCAATACTTTACTATTACAAAAAATAAAATATGAAAGTAACATTTGAAAAAAATATTGTTACCTTATTTTTTCAAGTACGTTAATAACGTACCTTCTTCATTAACGTCTTTGACATTAAGCCAAGATGATAAAAAGGACGAAGACTGGCGAGCTTCTTTTTCTGATTCTTTAGCTCTTCTTTTGAATTCTGCACCAGACGGTTTTTTTTGACATGTTTTGAGATTAAACACGATCGTCAAACACAATTGAAACAGTTTACGAAATTATGTATTCACAAAAAGCAAAAGTGACATAACTGAGAGAACAGAAATGCTACACACATGAAAAGATACTCCCGGGCGAATGACCCTACTGGATTGTGGTTGTGAACAACTGAAGCTATTTCAGACAACCGATGCCTGACCTGGCCTGGGCGGGGCGGTGGGGGTGAGAAATGGCGCGACTTTCCAAGGTCTGTTGGGGATTTCCCTCCATGGTTCCCACAGGGCCACGGCAGAGTTACCAGACGTACAATCTAGAAGGTATTTGTACCTACCAGAATTCAGTGGTATGTACCTACCAGTTACCACCGTACCATCGCAAGTTAGAATGTACGCGAATAATATAATTTTATTAGCTTATATATTATATATCTTCCAATATGAATAATTCCATTAAACTGCCCTCGACTTTATTTGTTCTAACACTACGATATTGAAGTAAAAATATGTAGTATAAATTACTCTGCCAGTTCAGCGCCCCTCCAAATGCGGCGCCCGGGGCACAAGCCCCGTCTGCCCCCCTCTAGTTTCGTCCCTGCACATAACCAGTTTGCACGATCTTCTGCGTTATTATCATCGTGTTCCTTGAAAAGTGAACCTGTCTTCAACTTTTTCAACTGAGGTCTATCGTTCGCGTGCTCCAATTCTCGTTTGTAGGGGCTGCTTGTGATTACGAATCCACCTTGAGCCTTTACCCCTTTTTTTACCTTTCCACGAATAGACAGTACACCAATTTTTGATACTTTTGGTAGCGGTGATATTTCTTTTATAGTCTTCTAAAATGTCTCGCAATATTTTGCCATCTTAGGAACATAAACACACAACTCCAACAATAAATGTTTTAACACATACGCGAATTTAGTCAAATTTGCCTAAAACGGATCCTCTGTGAAACATAAACAAAACGGAAAAATATTACAGCCGAATTATATTGACTGAAAATATTAGCTTATCTAAAATGTTGCCTAAATTGGACCAGTCCAATTTAGGAGTCACTGTTCAGTCCAACTTTGGCAACTGGTCGCCGTAAGTGAAAAAATGGCGTTAAAAGAATAAAGTAATTTCATGAATTATTTTACACTATGCTATTTGTAGCTAATGAAACACACTTTTTAAATATATTACAGCAACTTTAATTACGTTCTCTTATTCGCTACAATAGCTTATGTCCTGTAGTGCAATAATAACAACACGAACTATGGAAACACTAATGCGACGATCCTACTGCTCCCAATAACTGAATCTCACTGCTCGTTGTGTGGAGTGACCTGGGCGCTATAGACTATCAGTAGAGCCAACTCGACAGTTTCAAATGTTCTTACGTGGTGAGAAACAAGGGTGGTCCAATTTTGGCAACGGTCCAATTTCGGCGACTTTCCCCTATGTGCCAATTTTTGCAAGAAATACTCAATATTATCTCTAAAAGTATATTTCATGTATGCAAACATAATATCTTTCTTGTATTACTACCAACTATTTCTTGGTAAATGGTTTCCAAAGGAATCTTTTTTTAAAGTACCGAAAATATTTTTATCTGCGTACGTTTGACATTTTAACACTATACCGCCAATGCATTTCGTGTTTTATCGCTAATATTTTCAACACTTAGTGGATAACTGTTGAAAAGTGAGTGACAAAACCACTAACGCTTGTGTAGTATAGTTATAAAATGCCATAACTAGCCCTTAAATAATAGTAATGACGATAAAATTGGAGGGGGGGGGGGACATTGCATGAGTGACCGATCCTTAAGTGTATACTAAAGAGAGCGAAACGTACAGAATCATGCCAAAAGTTTTCTTTAAATTAAAGGAGATTAACTCATGTTCCATACTCTTTTAGGTAGATTTCAAAGAAACACTACCTATTGTAGCCGTTACCATGGTGCTACTTCCGGAAAAATTATTATGTAGTTTTTCGTTTCATGGTCCATAGACCACAAAACATCGCGAACTCAAAAGTTATTATATATGTATGTATATATATATATATATGTATATATGTATGTGTATATATATATATTTATATATATATATATATATATACGAGGGTTATTTTTTTTTCTACCTCCGATCGGCTGTAATAAAAAAACGGGAATGAATTGGGAAATTATTTTAATGTCAAAAGAAACGTACATCTTTACTCTATTTTTCCACATAATCACCGTGCAGATTGAGGCATTTGTCGTACCGATGCACCAGCTTTTCAATACCCTCTGCATAAAATGATGCCTCCTGCCTATTCAGCCACGTTTTAACAGTGCCCTGCAGTGTGATTACAATTTCATTTCTCCATGGCATGCCCATTAATCGATACCCTAATCGCTCGTACACGAATCGACACGTCTCGTAGTGTTTACCCCCTTCCACCAACCATGTGTAGCGGCCAACTCACACCTCAGTCACAGAATAAATAAGGGATATCAGAAGCGAACTCCACTGGCCAATCACGAACTCGACCGCGTGGACGGCCGCCATGTTCTAACTGCGTTTCCAACGTATTCGTGTGCTTAGTGTATAAGAGCGACAGATTGTTTTGGAATAATATTGTGGTGATTTTGTGCAATCGGATTTACTACTAAGATTCGTAGGAAAGTAAATATGTCTGCAAGAATTTCCATTCAAATTTTTTTAATGACTTGATTCTTGGAAGAATGTAAAAACGTAAATAGCCTCGCGGGACAACGTACTGTTAAGCATTTAATTGTTCGAACAACCGGAGGCAAGCTAAGAAAAGAAGTGTCACCAAGTGTTTGTTGTGTTAATGCTCAAGATTACCGCCATCTGAATGTTCCAGAGCAGAATGCGTTAGTTTACATTAGTGGCTATCTTATGTCTAAAGCTCTCATTCGACATTTTTGTGGAGTACCTATGTGAAAACTATGCACGTGCTAATGCCATTCTCACTGACAGTTCACAGTTGTTAGGTTACTTCAGAGCATATTAAAGTAATCGTGGAGATTTTGGAGCTTTCATGATACCTTGTGAAGATTTTGTTAGTTTCATTGTTAAACTTGATGAATTGTTCCAGCTGTTGTTTGAGAAACATAAGACACATGTAATTGCACACAACAATTTTACAAGCATTTGAGCTTGTTGACTTCTGCCATCCTTGCCCCAGTTTTCCATAATTATTTACCATGAAGCTATTTTTAAGAATGAAGATATACCATTCTGTGAAACTGTACAACAGAGAAATATATTTCGAACGACTTCAGAAGAGAAGAAACAGGAAAGCCAATAAAGTTTTACACAGGTAATTGTGCTTCAACAAGTGTGTGTGTGTGTGTGTGTGTGTGTACTCTTGGATTACAGGTATATGGCAAACAGTGCAAATTACAGTACAGTTAATTTTTCTCTGGTTAATCCAATTTCTGTTACTCTACTGTATTCTATTGTATTGCATCATTGTTAGATTCTAATGAGATACGTTTTGTCTTTAAAATTTTGAACACTAGTAGCAAAGCACAGTTAGTTGAGCATCTTCTTAGTATATAAATATGTAAACATGGTACCCTATATTTATGTAGTTTCTGCATTTATGCCAAGTGATTGTTGCACTTTATTTGTTACTGCATCAACAGTGGTAATTCAGTTTGTGTTGGTATTTTTGTTTACAGTGATTTTCTTAGCAGTAATTTTGACTTAATTTTTTTTTATGGAAAAGTCCTTGTGCAAGATTTTTACAAATGTCCATTTTATTTGCTACGTATTTATTATTATACAGATGGCAGTGAAAGGTATGTCTCTTATTCCCTCTCATAGGGTTTTAGGATACATAAGATATAAAATTTAAAAAAAAATTATTTCACTTTAAATTGTGAATGTAAAATTATTACCATGTATCTTGTATTTATAACATGTACCAAATGTAAAACAGCCCAGAGATGAATTTAGGATTAATAAATAAATAAAAATTAATCAGTAAATTATTTGTGTAACTATCTGAACTAAAAAAAAACTCCCTATCCTCCCCACATCCACCCTAAGAATCTTACCTGTACAGTTCCTGTAAGCATGTAATTATATTCAAGACATTCTATGAAAATAAATAAGGTAGGTATTGGAAAGAATTCTGCTGTTGGAAGCTTTTTTAATTGCCAAAATGTGAGGACTTTTCTTTAGTTTTAAGTCTTTCGTGAGACTTTTGTAACAGAGGCCTACACTTGGTACACAAATTGGTTACCTATATCAAACTGATGTGATTGGATCACGAAGAAATGGACAAATACCTTTTTATTAATTTGCAATGTAAGTAGGCCTACTTATGTTTATCTCATTTTTATGTTGTGAAAACAGCAGATGCCAGTTTTCCTATAGTAGGGTTTCATCAAGCCAATCATTTATTATAACTTACACTTTCAATACGAAGCTGCGTGATATCTACTATATAAATACCACTAAAATAATTAGTAGGCCTACATTTACTATAAACAAACGACTAAATGCATAACTCATTTATAGCAGTGCTAACCTTGAATCACGAACATGTGTTCTGTTGCCAAACTAAAACATGCATTTCTATATATATGCGTTTACCATTAAAATTTCCGATGAATTTTGAATACGTATTAATAAATTAGTAGCATTTTATGTCTTATTTTCTCGAAATCCTACACTTCGTAAATTGACATAACAATAAAATACCTGTCGCGCACTGCACAACTATTGCAACCACCCAAAAAAACAAACACTATTACTCGTGCAAAACCACATTTAATAGATAAAAACGACTTGTCTTCCATCAGAACAGGTGATTATTCGGGTAAAATAACCAGTCAGCATCAGCTACGCAGGTTAATAAAATAACAAGTTTAAGATCAAAATTTTATCATTTCCTTAAAAAACGTTTTTCTATTACGAACCGTAAGCTTCGGCGTGTTTATGAAATTGTTTTTAACTATCTCAATCGCAAAAAAAAACATATTTGACGATAAACATTTCACACGAAAGTACATTGTCGTATATGGGTTGTTTACCTCGGGAACGCAGTTACAATATGGCGGACATAACTAGCCAATAAGCGCCCGAGTTCGCTGACATCAAAGGCGCCGACTCGCTAGTTCGCTTCTGATGTCCTTATTTATTCTGTGCCTCAGTTGAAGCTTGGTTATGGGAATGTCAACATGGCTGTAACGATAAACTGTACGGCGAAATGCGAGCTGTGTGGAGTCATCCGTTTCTTACAGGCAGAAGGGCACACTGCAGCATAAATCCATCGCCGAATGAGTGTTGTGTACGGTGAAAACTTTATGAGCGATGGCGTTGTGCGAGAGTGGTGTCGGAAATTCCGTGAAGGCCGTATTGATGTTCATGATGAAGGTGGCCAAGGAAGGAAGTCGGTAGCAACAGATGAAACAGTTCAGAGAGTTGATGCAGTTGTTCCTGAGAGACGTCGATTCACGATTTCAGAACTGTCTGAACAATTTCCGCTCATTTCAAGGTCAGCCCTATACGCCATTGTTACAGACAATCTCGGATACAGGAAAATCTGTGCCCGATGGTTACCCAAGGTGTTGACTGACATTAACAAGGAGCGGCGAATGGCATCAGCCTTGTCGTTTTTGCTCCGTTACGCAGACGATGGTGAACACTTTTTGACTCAAATTGTGACAGGTGATGAAACATGGATTCATTTCGATAATGAAGAAACAAAACTTCAATCACAACAGTGGATGCACACCTATTCTCCAAACAAGCCGAAAAAGTTCAAACGGACATTCAGCACCAAGAAACAGATGGCTACAGTGTTCTGGGATCACCAAGGTGTGCTACTGGTTGATTTCATGGAGCCAGGGACAACAATCAATGCTGCTGCATACTGCGCGACACTACGACGGCTAAGACAGTCGATACGCAACACGCGGAGAGGAATGCTGACATCTGGTGTTGTCTTGCTTCATGACAACGCCCGACCGCATAGTGCCGCCGTAACAAAACAACTCCTTGCAAGATTTCGATGGGAAGTGTTTGATCACCCTCCTTACAGTCCGGATTTGGCACCGAGTGACTGTCACCTTTTCCCCACGTTGAAAAAGTGGCTTGGAGGACGACGCTTCAACACCAATGATGAACTGCAGAGCACTGTTAAAACTTGGCTGAATAGGCAGGAGGCATCATTTTATGCAGAGGATATTGGAAAGCTGGTGCATCGGTACGACAAATGCCTCAATCTGCACGGTGATTATGTGGAAAAATAGAGTAAAGATGTACGTTTCTTTTGACATTAAAATAATTTCCCAATTCATTCCCATTTTTTTTTGTTACAGCCGATCGGAGGTTGAAAAAAAAAATAACCCTCGTATATATCATATATGTCACTTTTGTGGACACGATAACTGTCGTAATTTTTCTCAAATCACTTCCAAACTGATACATAGAATCTAATAGTGGAAAATCTCGGTCGAGTTCGTTAATAGACAATATCCGACCAAAGGGGTAGAAATGGGGAAGTAAAAAAAAAAAAAAAAAACGAAAATCGTTATAACTCCTGTAATACGGAAAATATCACATGCGTTCAATGTTTTATAACTCGTAGGAGTAATGCCAAAATATCTTGTCTGAATAAGTTTTTGACACGACAAACCATAACTGCAAGGGGTTGAAAAAAACAAGGTTGGCGGGAAAAAAATCATAACTCTGTTCGTAGGCATAACATCTAATTTGTAGAAATTATGTATTAATCTTATAATTTTTATCTAAAAATTTTGTCTGAAACAACGTTTAATAAGTTTTTAAAGTAAATAAAAGCAGTCTGTAGCTGATACCATATAAACATGAGTAAATGCCTACAGAGAAACATTACAAGGATATATAATTAATGATGATTTCGGGCTTTTAACATTCATGCTTATTTTTTTTATTATCGCTTGTTTTATTTGCAGTTTTTTTCTTGAACTTACTCTCATCAGTGTGTGTAGTATTGTTTTATGTAATTATGTCAAGTGTACAAATTATTATAAGTGATAAAAAACGAAATGTACTATTTTTAATGGCGAAATAAGTTCTTTATAATACCACAAAATCTTGGCCGTAGCAACGAGTGTCCAGTCTGTACAGTTATGACTCAGAGTGCGTTGTTAAAAAGGTTCACGCTTCGAAAAAAAAAATGGAAAAGAAGAAGTAGCTTATTCACCGTCTATTTTTCTTCTTCTTCGCGTCTCCGCCTTCCCCGAAGCTACGATCTCGGAGCAGTGATTACCCCAGCGGGGCGCAAAGTTCGTAGTAGGAAGAAAACCTTTTCTCCGGGCGGCGGTAACCAGACACCCGGGGGCGAGACTGCTCCTCCGGGGCGCGACAGTAGCAGCGAGGTCTTGCGTGTCCGCCCAGAACTGCCCCATCTCCTCTACCGCCCCAATGGCACCGGATACAAAAGGGCAGAAACACGAGCCGAGAGCCCTGTAGGGCGAGCACCGCTGTCCGACGGCTTCATCGTCGGGCGGACTCGACAATGCCCCCAGGCGGCACAACAGCCGGAGGAGCGCATGAAGACGTGGGGCCAAGTGTTTACGGCCCTGTGCGCCGCGGCGAGATAAACACCGCCGATCCACGGATGTGTGGGCGAAACATGGGCTTCTTCCCACAACACCAGTCTCTCAAATATAACTGGAGATTTGGCGGATTCACTTAGTGATATGCTAACATTCGTATTATTATATCTTTTTTGCGCTGCTGTAATTAGTTCACTGTCGATCTGGAGGACTCTTAGTCAGTTAGAAACCCTCAATCAAAGAAGTATCTAATCACGCGTTATCCACTTGAGGTGCCTCACAAGCAGGGAAATTCTCGGTCTCAATTACCTCTTGGATGGACTCCACAATACTATACATACTTTGGCAAATGCTTCTTGATCATGGCTAGGGACAAGAAAAATTAGGTGTTTCAATGACCTTCAGGATAGACTGCACAGTTCTATGTACACTCGGGCAAATAACGACGGTTCATTGGCTGCTGACTTGGATGTCGACTGAACTGGTTTGACTGTAATTCGATACTTCTTTTGTTGAGGGTTTTTCATTGGCTCAGAGTCCTTCAGGTCAACTGTGGTCCAATCACTGAACCAGCATGAGGGTGAACGAGTTTGGATTATAGACTATCACGAAATGAATCTGAAAATTTTTCCGGTCTCTAATCATGGCTACTGAATTCTGAGACCTTTCAAATTGGATGCTTGCGATTCGATATTTCTTTGGTCGAAGGTTTTTCGTTGGTTCAAAGTCCTTCAGATAATATGTGAGCCAATCACAGAAGCAATGTGAAGGTGCATGCGTCTGGATTCTAGCATAACTATTTATTTTTGATTTCGCTTCGTAACACAACCCACCAACTTAAATTTTTAATAAATGCTATTTTCAATAAAGTTTAGGTGCCCATCGTTTTCTTAGTATCAACATAAAAGTTTTAAAAATTAATTTTTTTTAAATGTAATTTTGCGTTCTAACCTACGTGAACACCTGAATTTAAAACATGTATACATTTATTTCATGTATTCGCTATTTAATTCGGGCCACAATCATCTCAGCAAAAGGCAAAACCACTTTGTAATGTAGTGGTCAAATTTTGTGTGGAAATCACGTTCAACCGATATATCCATGTAGCCTACATACAAACAACTGTATCACTACAAAATAGTGTTCGTAGCATGGCCTAAGTAGAATACAGACCTGTCACAACCGCGCACATGTCACATTGGAGATACTGCAGACGATATTGGCCTAATTTAGCACGGATTTGAATGGTAGTTTGATAATATGAAATGAGAAAATGCTTAATTGTGTGTAATATAGTTGCCCAAATGACAGTAAACGAACAGAAATGAATCATTCCATTATCTTTCAAAGCTAAAACTCGTTAGAATTGAGTGTATTCGAGCAAAAAGACTAATTTTAACAATAGTTAATCATGAAGCAAAGTAGGAAGGGTTTAATGAATTGTAAAATTAAGTTTTTTATAGCAACAAATGTTGAGAAAATGCTTTTTTTTTTAGTTTGGTACCTAGGTTTAAAGATGAGCAAAATTTTCTTTTAATGTTTATTTGTTTTCAATTGGCGCTCCTTGTTACGAATGTAGGATACAGATAAAAGTTTATTGTTATTAGTTTTGATGTTTACGTTTCATTTAGCCACCAAATGTCACTTGTATTATTTGATGAACTTATATTAATTTTGGAAAACTGATAAACGTGTTCCTAATTTTTTATTTGTAACCAAAAACCAAAAGTTTGCAGTTAATTAATTTATACGTTTCTGTAATATTCTGTTGATAATAATAACAAAATTAGTGGTATATTAATTTGATATGTTAATATTCATGCATCAAATTAGGTTCTTACTTTGTGTAATAGGTAATTATTTTAGATATTTTCTGAGAAAAAAAAATTAAATAAAGATCTAAAATAGAAATTTTGAGTTCCCTCTACTATGTTTGATATTTCTGAAAAATTGGCATTTATATATGTCAGGTAGTTTATCGGCAGTTTACCATTTTATAAGAATTTTGTTTTACGTTAGGTTAGCTACAATACTGTAAAATCATTTGAATGGTTGGTTAGGTTTGGTTAGCTGCATTAAAATACTGTTCGATCGTATGCATGGTTGGTTGGATAAGGCGAATCTTATTTCAATCACTGTAAAATGGTGTGAATGTTTGGTTATGTTCTGCAATCAGCATTTTAAAAAGGTGTAAATTATTGGAATGGTTGGCTAGGGTAAGTTAGCAAATTTAAAAATATTAAATGAGATTTATCAGGACACGTAGTACTAATGAAAAAATTTTTTCTTTTGCAATTATATTTTTATTTTAGTGGAGCACTTTTTCCAAGATATTACAGTTATTTTAAATAGGGATACAAGCTGCAGGGAGAGAAGTCTAAGGTTTGTTAGGTAAGTTCAGTGAAGCGGGGTGGCAAATTGCAGTTCAAACTGCACAAAAAGAAAATGTCAGCATTTTTAAAAACTTTTAAAATTAAATATTAATGATTTTTGTAATGATAAATAAAGGTGAAAAAATTGTTATAATGTTTTATATCCCAAAGCGATAGAGTGTTAATTTTCTAACCTTGGTTATTGAAAGAAGTGGCTTTTTCGAATGAGGTTAAACTAAACAACGAAATTTTTTTTTTCAGCATTTACAGTAACTAGTTTATTTTTCCTCGCAGTAGTTTTTTTACTAAGAAAGTATTTATTTATATACACGATTTTATTACGAATGTATTCCTTGACGACTGACACTCGTCATGGTCGTAACAAACAATTAACTGAAGTCAATGCTGCAAATGTATAGATTTATTTTAGCATCACTTGTGTTTAATATTTATTTTACAAATAAAACACTCCGAGGTAGATCGAAAACTGAGCAAACTTTAATGCTCTCATCCATTTGAAACCTAGGTCAAACGGAGAAGGAGAAAACCCTCGACAAAAAAACTTATTTAGACATAAATGAGGCAATTAAACTAATTATGTACAGGTATCAAATGTATCTTCTAATTTACTATAATGGAAATCAAACTACCATAAACTTCAACAGGTGTTGATAATCGCCGTTTCAACAACATGTTAACACAGTTTAACGTACATTTCACTGTACCAACTAAACAAAGTACATCCAGATTGACGTCACACATTGTTGGACAGAGACAGAGATAGATGCAAAAAGCACACAGTTACAGTTTCACAAAGGATCTCAGTAATACTGAGTTCGGATTCTTGCTCAGGAATTAATGTTTTGTGTTGTCCCAGTACCTCCAATGGTTAAAGTTATTTGTAAACAGTTCCCTGAATAGTTGCCTGTATTAACTGAACAAATTAATAAAAATAATAAAAAGAAATTAGTCCAACTTAATATTCGAGTGACGTTTTCATAGTTTAAAAAGTAATGCCTGAATTAAACATCAATTCAAATATAAAATTATGCGCCAATTTTCATAAGAAATATTTAGTATTATGTATCTCGAAAAACGTATTTCAATTATGCAAAAATAACCGTAGTTATGTATTGTACAAAATTGCAAATTCTTTCGTGTAGTATTACAAATTTTTTCTTGGCAAATGGTTTCCAAAGGCATCTGTTGTAAAACTACATTTTTTTTTTCTGTGTAGTCAGATCTCAAGGATTGCTATTATCATTGCGTTATAAAAGTATCTGCTACATTTAGTAGGAACGCAGAAATTACATTAATTCTTTTGGTTACAAGGTACACTGCAAACAGTTACAACTTTGCATTGAATTAATGATTCGTTCACAGTTGCTTCTCCACTCCCCTCCCCTCTTAGACTATGGACCAGTCAACTGCCAGATAGCAACGGAGAGACCGGAGCGCACCGACCCACTCAAAAGAAATCAGCCAATAGGGAAGCGTACGTGGGTGGAAAAAAAAAAAAAAAAAAAAGGCCGTGATTTTTATCGTGACACCAAATGTATCCCTGAAATTTCCGGGTCTCTAATTGCAAAGGCCCTGAAGAATCGATCAATTTATTTAGTTTCAGTTAGGAACGTGAATAATTCGCGGTATTTTTATTTGAATTTTAGCCTATCATGAAATGAATTTGCGAATTTTACCTGTTTCTAGTGACAGGCTGACATTCAACCACTTGTGAAACTTTGTGTTATTCTGCAACCAGCCCTACGCAGTTCTATCCTCGTCAGCCTGAAAACACTTAGGAGGGCCTAAGGCGGGGACGCACCACAACACCGAAATACAACAACGCCGAACGTACAATAACGCCGAAAACCATAACGGCAAATGCCAAATTAACTACAACGCCGACATCTAGAAAACTTCTGTGTACCACAATGCCGAATTACCACAACGCCGAAATACATTAACGCCGAAAAATGTCATTGCAGGACTGCCACAAGGGTTAGGTTAGGTAAGGTTAGCACACAAATTCATTCAGTTGTTTTATATTTTGCTCCTGTGCCGCCCCCCCCCCCCCCCTCCGCAGCAAAATTTTTTGGCGTTACTGTATTTCGGCGTTGTGGTACACAGCAGTTTTCTAGCTGTCGGCGTTGCGGTCAATTTGGCATTCGGCGTTGCGGTCAATTTGGCATTCGGCGTTATGGTATTCGGCGTTATTGTACGTTCGGTGGTGTGGTATTTCGTCGTTGTGGTAACGACCCGCCTAAGGGCATATTTCAAACCTTCTCCCTGGGTTCGGGACTGGGTGTTTGTGATGTCCCTTTCCCCTTAATTAGACGAAAGGCAACAGCATTCATTGCATAATCATCATAGGGCTGTTATCACAGTGGCGTAGCCAGTGCTCATCTTACCTAGGGTCTGGAAAAATTAGCGGATGGACAACACAGTCCTCTGTATACTCGGGCGAATAACGTCAGTTCATTGGATATTGACTTGAGAGACACCTTAACTGCAATACATCTTTGATTAAATATTTCTCATTGGCCCAGTGTCGTCCAGGTGGTAAGTACGCCAATAGCGAAAGCAGCTTAAATTAATATGTATTTGAATTTTGGTCTATCGCGAAATGAATCCGTGAATATTTCCGGTCTCTGATCATAGTGTTACGAACGCAGACAGGACCGCGATACGCGTCAGGTACGGAGCTGGCTGGCGGCCCCGCACGGCCACTGACGTCACGCGCTGTCCACTGACATAAAGCATGTCACGCGTGCCTGGCCGGATTACAAGGGTCCTCGCTACCCACCCACCTCCGATCCCCACGCATCATACCACCTCGGGCTATTGTCACCTTTAGCGGCTTTGGGAATTCCGGGCTTACCGAGGCCGCCGCCAAGATTGGCGTGAAAAAGAGTCGCTGTTCTGGGTGTTTCGGGCGTCGGGTCGTCCCGGGATGACGTGACACGTCACAGCCGCTCTCGTTTCTTCTAGAAGGACGCCGTGGGTATATAAGCGACGACGCCGGCCTCCGCGGGAGTTCTAAAGGTTCGGAGAGTTCTGAGAGTAGGAAGAGAGTCTCCCCCTCGGGGAGTGATACTGGCGATACCCGTGCGATTAGCAAGAGGTGAAGAGGGCAAGTGACCCTTGCTGAGCGAACCGGACCTATCGGGAGGCGATACCTGCGAGAAGGCCTGGCGAGCCAGTCTGGTGCGACGAGCGATAGTTGAGGACTGCACTGCGGCGCGGTGTGGGTGAGAGTGCGAAGGAAGCGGGCAGAGGCGGGCAGAAGAGCGAGCCACTGTTTAGCCAAGCTCTGGTGGAAAGTGTTAAGGTTTCAATAACCATTGTAACACTAATTGTTATGGACATAAATCTTGAGTGCAGTAATTAAATTTATGGTGTAGACATTAGTAATAAATATAACTGAACCAATTGCTTGGGCTTTACTCTACGGAATCAGTTTTCTCCCCACATTATACTCGTTACAATATCTAGTACGTAGGTAGGGACCTTGAGTATTAATTAAATAATAGTACATATACGTATCTGCTTCGCGTTAATGATTGGACTACGGTGCTCTTGACAGGCCCTCGACGACCCTGAACCAGTTATAAACAAGAAGAAGTGGTACCAACCATAGGACATTTCCTTGCATTCGACCAGTGTGTAGAGACCGGAAAAATTCGCGGATTCATTTCGTGATAGTCTAGAATACAAAAACGTTTGCCTTTTTACTGCATCAGTGATTGGGCCACAGTTTATCTGAATGAAAATCGGCCAATGAAAACCTTTAACAAAAGAAGTATCGAACCACGAGCATCCCAGTTAACAGGTGTCCCGAGTCAGTAGCCAATGAGCAGGTGTAATTTTCTCGCGTGCATAGAGGATCATGGAGTCTATCCCATAGGTCATTGAAATCGCGAATTTTTCCGGTCTCTACCAGTGAGCACTCCAAGAAAGCTATGTTTTGTACAGTCAAGAAGAGTCTAGCGTGGAGTGAAATAATTCCTTGGGATGTTCGTGGCTCCGTAGTTACTCAGTTTTGGTTTCTCACGACCGCGAGAAACACCACCTTGACTAAAGTTAACGCGAGTCTTATTTTAAGGGGGGAGTGGGAAGGCGTGACGCTGGGAAAACAATTTCCTCCGCGGTGGGCGGGGGAGGGGAACGGAGAGGCGCATTACGTAACGCTCGCACGAGAACAACTCGTGACTTGATCGCTGCTGGTAGCGTGGGAGGACGCTGTCCGTCCAGGGCAGACCACTGAGAGAGAGAGAGAGAGAGAGAGAGAGAGAGAGAGAGAGAGAGAGAGAGTGACGGAGGTCGCATTCCGGAACCACGCTTAGGCCCCTTCTACAGTGACACGGAAACGGAGACGGATCTCACAGGACAAAGTTTCCACAACGGCACGCAGACGCAGTGTTATTACTTCGTTGTTTATTTTTATTGTTTATGTATTTTCTGCCCATGCTACGATCTCGATTAACATTTTCGTAGACTTGAAATGCAATCTCAATGGTTGTCGTTTGTAATGTTTCCGTGTATTGTGGAAGCAGCAGACGCGATAGTTAAATGGCGCTTAGAATGGGTTACTACTACGTGAACACTACCCGAAGCCGCTTTTTTTAAGCTAATGGTATTGTGGAAACTGTTTCAATGGACTGTGTTTAAGGGTCCGACCTAGTTATGAGTGTATTTGCTAGATGATACGTACGTCGCTTGCTGGTGCTTCTAGCACGGTGTCGCCTCTAAGCGCAATGCTGTGGACTGGCGCGCAGTCTTCTCGTCGTGCATAGGGTAACTATGATATTTGAGCGGTTACCAAAACTGGCAAAGAAATTAAGACAAAGGTGTAATACAAGTCCCTTGAGTGCTTTCAAGAATCTGTACTGGTAGTTTCATGCCTAAAAATTTACTCTGAAAACACACTCTTCCAAAAATACAGTTTAATAACTAATTACGGAAACAGAACTGCTTTTCCTCCCTCAGCGCATAATTAGGGGCAGGTATATTTCGCGAAAGATCTGAACACTTATTAGACTGCAACAAGCTATACCCGAACCTGTGGTTTATTCCTTGTGATTGGTGGCCGTCTGCGAGAGAAGTCGTTGCCTTATTTGACCGAGCCACTCAGGACGCGTTTACTTCCGCACTAAATCACTGTGATTGGTGTTGTTACAATCGATAAGTACCTGGGAGAAACTCATCCAATCACGAAACACAGACGATGCTACAGTGTTTTAACTTTTACCCGGTCTCCAAATCTTTTCGCGAAAACTGCATGCCCCTACGTATAATTAAATGCCTTTTGTAAACCGACAACTCGAATATTGGAACAGTTTTTAAATGGCGTGATATTTGCTGAAGGTAGCGCACCGTATGTGTGCCCGGGTAGGCGGGACCCTTAGTGACGAACATTATAATTCTTACTTATCAGTAGGGCTACATATTATCCGCGAATAGATTTCCAGACCAACTGAGTGTCAAAACATTGTAGCATTGCCTGTGTTTCGTGGTTGGCTGGGTCTGTTTCAGATACATGTCTACTGTCAGCACACCAATCACAGCCATCCAGTGCGAGAGCGAACGTGTTCTGATTGGCCCGGTCAAACAGAACAATGTCTTCTCTTGCAGACGGCCGTCAAGAAAACAATCGCTAGAGACCCGAAAAATTCGCAAGTTCATTTCGTGTTATGCTAAAATTTAAATAATTATACCTTAGTGCTGCTTCTGTCATTGGTTCACTGTTAATCTGGAGGACTGAGGGCCAATTAGAGACCCTCACTCATAGAAGTGTCGAATCACAGGCCACCCAGTCGAGACGACTGACAAGTCAGCAGCCAATGAACAGTTGGCATTTGCCCGAGTGTGTAGAGGATATTGGAGTCTATCCTGGAGGTCATTGAACTCGCGAATTTTCCGGGTCTCTAACAATCGCTAAAACGGGCATACCTTATTGCAGTCTAATGAGCGATCATATTATTGCGCGAAAAACGCCTGCCCCTACTTCTGAACTATTTCAGTCGTGGTCAAGCACCATTTCCGCAATGTTCTGAGCGCTCCGATATGGACATGATGTGGTTAAAAGTGACTTTTACTTCGTAAAAACATAATATCACTTGAAAATCACTCTCTTCATGCTAGAGAACAACATCAGACTCTACTACTCCGACAACAACAGTGGCCGCGGTGGTTGAGCGTTTAGATTAGGATTTTTTTTTTACGCAAGCAAGAAACTTGATGGACGTTTGCGGAATCCGGTGGGTTTTCTCGGGGTGATCCCGTTTCCATCAACCGTTCATTCCGCCAATGCACAATCCTCACATCATTATCAATAATTAGAGACCGGAAAAATTCGCGGATTCATTTCACGATATGATAGAATCCAAACAACTGTACCTTTATACTGCTTCTCTGATTGGCTCACAGTTAATCTGAAGGTCTCGAGCCAATGAAAAACGTTCCACCAAAAAAGTATCGAATCGAAAGCGTCCCAGTTCATAGGTGTCACGAGTCAGTAGCCAATGATTAGGTGGAATTTGCCCGAGTGTGTAGGGGATTGCGTAGTCTATCCTAGAGGTCATCAAAAGCGCGAATTTTTCCAGTCTCTATCAATAATCATAAATAACAAGACTTTATTATAGGGCCAATTATCATATTTGAAACTAATTTCAAGGCCAGATACTTATTAATTAATAGTGTATTTTTCAAAATGTTTTATGTGTTGTATGTTCTGTGCGGTGACAAAAAAAATTTTCATGTAGTAAATTAACAAAAAATGGCTTTTGAAAATATTATATACACAAACAAAATAAATATAGGAATAAGTTTTACTGAACAATATATAGGTAAAAGGAATAAAAATAATATTTCTATGATAATAGTCTGGATTCCAAACACTGTCAGTTGCCAACTCTACTTTAGGCCTACATATCTGTACCTCGGAGATATTACAACTATGTCACATTAACCATATTTTATATGATGTAGGTATATTTAAAGAATTTAAAATTGTACGTCACTTATTTACTCAACTATTTTCTACCCAAAATATGTGAATGCCATTAGAAAGAATGTCAAACAGTGGTCAGGTTTATGGTTAAAAGCATTTTGCCCAAAAGTGGAAATAGTGTCTTATGACTCCGATCTACAGATATATATATATATATATGCAAATAAGGACGGCTTATACACGCTAATACAGAATGTCCATAAAAGAATGTTCCAGTTATAAATATTAATAATATCAACTGTATGTGTTGTAGAGTGTTGGTTCAAAGTCACAATTAAAGAGTAACTCAAACAGTTTTAGATAGCATACGCGAGTACTGCTTTGTTGTTTTCTCGGTTGCAGCGTTGATCTATGTCCTAATGCCAACAAGACGTGAAGGTTTTAATTATTCATTAATTCATTCATACTTTCTGCGCTTTTATAAGACGACTCGCTTTAACAAATAACACTACCAAAAAAACATGTCAGCGAGTATTTCAGTACTCACCAGAGATGTGTAACATCTAACCTCGATAACAAGCAAATTTTTGTGCTAGTATGCTGCATATACATTTATAATATGAAACTCGGACACGAAATTTAACCTTAGAATTATTTAAAATAATGCTTAGACGTAAATTGTGTTATCAACTGCATTTCTGGACGCGAATCACACGTGGTTACCGCACCCACCATTATAATTCATGCCGGAGCAGCTACGTCACCTATTGAATCATTCGATTAGCAGAGAGAAATTCTGAATTATATAATAAAACGGCTCCGATAAAAGTGAAAAAGACTTTTAATAAATACGAAACTTTGGCTTTTAACCTGATTTTCAACAAGGAATTATTAAATTACAGCCCATCTTCTTACATTTCACTATACAGTTAATACTATAAATTTCCCTTTAGCATTATGAAATTTTGCATCACTCAGTTATCTTACAAGCTTAACATGTAGACGCAATTTTTTGATTCCTGGCTTTGATCTGTTAGGTTTTAACAGGTAAGTGTATACCTTGATGTGATAACAAGTGTACTTTCATTCACTGCTCACAGTTAACTGTTCATCACATGCTTGCTCACAAATCCAGGTAGAGCAAAACATTTTATTGAGTTGTGTATTTTGTACTTACACTTGCGATACTTTAACTAGTAATTACATAAGAAATAGTAAAATAAAGGTTTATCATGGGTACCTTTTGCTTATGAATACACACTGCTTTGATTTGCAATAATAATAATTAGCGCTTATAAATTAAATTATTTTTTCATAAAATATAGTCAGTTAAGTGGAATATAAACATGAATCAATAACAAAATCTAGGTTAATTTGGATGGACACTCGGACGTTACAGGAAAAAAAAAATATTACATACTATTATAACCCACAGTTGTAGTTTATTTTTCAATATGATCGTCGTACTCGCTGAAACACTTGTAAAGTTGAACAGGGTTTAAATTCCTTCTTAAAAATTTTCTTTTGCTTGCGAATGAAGCCAATTTGCAACAGCATCGCGAAGTGGACTGTAATCGTCGAAGCGGAGCGACGCAAACCACTGGTTCATGTGGAAGAGGTGCGAAATATGAGCTATTGGGGAGATGATCGAAAATACCCCAACGGAACTTCTGCGAAAGTCTTGGGTGCGTCTAGCGCTGTGTGGTCGAGAAAATGCAAAAATGCAAAAATAACCATAGGAATATGTTGAACAAATGTATAATTTTTTTATTGTAGTATTATAAACTACTTCTTGTCAACTGGTTTCCAAAGTAATATTTTGCTCAAGAGGCTAACATTGACGCAGTTCGTATTCAAATGCACAAGTAATGAAACGTCATACACTGACTGAACTTAAACTCGGACGGACATATTAATATGAGATTTTATATCCTCAACCATGGATGTATTAGTACAAGGCGTGGGTGTCTGTTCTAAATTTTAAGTCACTCTGATTGTCAATTTGTTTAGCAAAAATAACCGTAAATTTTCAAAGGCTATTGCTATAAGTTTTTTTTTCAATAACTTGAAAGGAACTCGCTATAGGAAGGATCGTAAAAAATGCAATCATGAAGCTAGTACATATAGTTAAACAAAAATGTTGACAACACCCACAAATGTGTTTAAGCTTTGATTATAACTAGATACATCTTCGTGGATTCATTTTGTGTTGGGATGAAATTCACAGTCCTCTATTTATACTCCGCCCACATAAACTTCACTATTGGCTAATTTATTTTGAGTATGGTTCGGTCTCTGTACTGCTATGTGGTAATTGACTGGCCCACATTCGTAGAGGTATACATTTTTTACAGTCTAACTTGCGAAACTGTCTTAGTTTATACGAAGATAACAAACAAGAAATACTTCGTTTACTTGAGTCTTCGTTGAATCAATCAGTCAATTTTCTCAGAATTAGAACTGTATAACCCCGCACCCCCACCCCCCGGAGTTGGGGGGAGTTTCCCAGCATATTTAAGGCTTGTTTACACATGCCATGTTCGTTTAACTAGATCACTTGATATTACAGCACACTGACAAGTCTCTAATGCACACCATCACAACACTACACCACGCCAGTTAGCCGATCTAACTGGTGGGGAGCTTCACTCCCCCGCCGAATTAGGTACACGTAACTTCTCTAGCATTACACAACCTACCAGCGCACACACAGGCCCGTGTGCCAAACTTATCCCACAAGACACGCACCCCCACCGTCGATTCAAATGATTCTTCACCAGTGTGGGGAGCACCTGAATTACTATGCACTTAGCGAGTTATAGAAACTTCGGTTTCTGGCCTCGCCCACGCTTACTGCCCCGGATGGCAATATGATGAATCGGCGGCGGCCATGTTCGTTTATTTCATTTCCTTGTTATTACTTATTACAATTAACCAAGAGCGTTCTCTGTAAACTTCTTCCGATAATATCTTGCATCTGTTGTTGGCTCACTTTTTTTTTCATCGGATATTTACTAAACATTATTTTCGAGCTGTTGAAGTGGTAAAAGAGACCGTCATTATGAACACTTGTGTGATTTTGACCGCTATTAGATTCTTTCGAAAAAATATCTGTGGAGGAAATTTGGGTCGTCACATAAATTGCAATGGCGCTACAGTAATAGATTTACAAGGAGAGCCCCCAAATAGTAGCAATGGCAAAATACAATTGAAAAAGTCAACATGGCATGTGACTTTTCAACAGCGAGGCAGCACTGTGTCAGAGCTTTACCTCCTGAATGCGCCCAAAGACGAGAGATCTACAGAGAGAGAGAGAGAGAGAGAGAGAGAGAGAGAGAGATGCTATAGATTGTCTCATCCTTAGATTGCAGTGTGTAATTTAATGGACAATTACTTTCGCTTTCCAATGCACGATATCTGATATAAGTGCTGTGCTTGTTTCGTTGTTCTCTGTTGCCAGAGAAAAAAAATAACACAACAGTTTTAGAAACTACTTTAAAATGTTGTAGATTTTTTAAATTATCATAAAAAATATTTTGTAAAGAAATATTTAGACTGAGAATCTTGTATATCTATAAATTTTGTTTTATTGCATCAAAATAATATTGAATTATTATTTTTAAGAAAAGTAACTGAAAAAACGCCATATTGGATTCAACCATTTTTCATCAATTTTTAAAAATATGGTTCCATATTTAAAATGTTTGGAAATATTTGACAATAAACCGTATTTAATATACTGTCTGGTAATTAATAGTGGCTGACTGCTTCACATAGTTTATCCTTTGAAATAATTATTGGTGTTTAGAATCGTTATGTTTTCTTTCATAATTTATAAAACAGTAACTATGCTGTCAAAAGACACTATTTAATGGTCTCATAAAAATTAATTAATAGTGAAATTGAAAAAAATTACCACTTATAATAATTGATCACATAAAAAATAACTGTAGTGTTAACAAGCCGGGTAGGGTCAGTCTGGTTTCAGTGGGCCCATTCGCAGTGCACTGCAATAGATTTTTTTTCCTAACCTAACTAAAACTAAGTGGATTTTTTTTGGGTCGGTCTGGGTTAGGGAAGGCTCTAAGTGTGTTTCTGGCCGAAGCCTATACGCCTAATCATGCTGGTTTGTCAGCCATGCAGAAAGAGTAGCATCATGTGCTTTGTTCGGGGATTGGCCAGCCATGGAAGAAACTGATACCATGACTAACTGTTCTATCTTAACTCTAGACTCTAACTAGTTGCGTTGGGCCCAGGTAACACCTGCATAGACCCGGGGCTCTTTCATGCGGGGTTAAATAGGCAGGTTCAGTATAGGACAAGAAGGATGGTCCAGTTGTTCAGGGGCAAACACTTACAACCATGCTGGGGTCAGGAGCTTGGGCATTGCGGCCCGTAATTGTGTTTGCGCGCGTCTGGGTTGGTACCACCTGGCGGTGAGCGACTTCACTCGTCGCCCAACGGCTGCCAGTCAACACGTGTGCTTGAAACAATGTAAAAGAAGACGGTGTTGAGCAAATATGGATAATACTAAATTGTAAGTTCAAACTACGTCAACTAATCGCGAACTGGCGCATCGGGTCTCACTCCAGAAGGGACAGAGCGGACTGCAATCTAAGGGTGAGACACACTATAGTGTGGTTCGCGGGGCGAGAGGGGAGGAGAGAAGGCAAGAGGTCACGCGCATTCCCGTGAGAAGACAACCCTGTTTCCTCCTCCAGCGCGCGCGCTCGCATGCGAGATAGATAGATAGATAGGTAGATAGATAGATACATAGATAGAGGGAGAGAGAATGAATTTTTGACTCGGGCAGGATGCTGCAAGCCAAGCCATTCCTCAACCTTCGTGATTCACACGCGAAATTATTGAAAAATACGCCCTCTCGTGCCTTCGTCATATTTTTTTTCTTAATTTTTTTTGTTTATTATCGCGTGTACGAAAGATGCCACGGCCATTTCTCAAGCGGGAGATTTTCTCTCCCACGCTGTAGTTGAAGTTTTTATTTTTTGTTTTGTGCATTGAATTATTTAGTGGTTGGAATGTGAACATAGTATTAAAAAATTGAACTCTCAAACATTATAATTTATTTTATTTCACAATTTTTATTTGGTTAATTAAGTTTTTGATTTTGTGTTAACGTCATTACACAGTTATTATTTTGTGCATTGAATTATTTCGTGCCTGGGAAGTAAACATAGTATTAAAAAATAAACTCGCAAACATTATAATTAATTTCCCTTCACAATTTTTATTTCGTTAATTAAGTTTTAGATGTTGTGATAACGTCATTACACAGTTCTTAATAGATAATGTTTTTAATGCTGCCATTCATTTTTTCAGCGTTAAAAAAATTACTAAAAATTAAATTTGATATTTTAAACTTTTCGTCTTACGAAAGTGGACATTATAAAACAATTTTCGTTAATCAGGTCAACTTAAAATGGTTTCTTTGATTTCGTTATTTTGTTTTATGTTCATTATAGAAGAAATTACGAAACGGTAGCTTACATATTTTTTTCCCCTAGCGATTTCACCATTTCTTCTCTCATAGGTAGGCTTCAAGACGTTAAAATAATTCAGTATTGAAAATATAATCATTAAAGTTTAATATACTACATAAAATTTTTCAAAATGTTCAAATAATTCAATAATCAGCCATTAATTTAATAACTTAATAAATAACGAAATCATTCAAAATACTTTCAATGGTTTATATGGTACGTTTAAAATTTATAAAGTAATATTAAGGACATTAATATTGAATTAAAATATTTTCTTAACACTTAGCTAAACTTTTTAATCCACAAAACGTATATTTATATTTACGGCATGTTATAAAAAGTAAAATTTTTAGTTTTTAGTTTGTAGTACATTTTAAGTTATTTAATTTTATTTATATCTTGGTGTAGTGATATACTATTGGTCATTAATATTCATAGAATCCTGTTTCCTCCTGTAGCAAAGGTTTTCAAAAAAGGCTAAATATCAAATTGAAATAAATCTAATTAATAAAATGGGACAAACTTACCTAGATCATTGGTACTACATTTGAGAATGGTAAAAACTTAGACAAGTTGCATAAAACATAATTCTTCAATATTTTTTTTTATTCAAATAACGCTAGGGGTCCAATTTATAAATAATCTTTAATATACTCCCAATTTTTTCTAACGGAAAAAATTTAAATTCCTAAGTTACATGATTTTTGTTAAGAGCTTAAATGCTAATATATGTCAAACAGACAAATTTGAAAAAATAAATTGAAGTAATTACTGTAGCCAACTAAATCCATTTCAAAACGGTGACAAACTAGGCCATGTTATTGTTTAATGCAGTACTTTTCTCCCCAGAAATACTCCATACAATGAAATTTATATTCAGCTTGAAGTTCCTAAGGGCGATATTCCAAGACTTTCGGGTAAGGTAGTGTATAAGAACTGCCTTGGGATACAACCGTAACCTAACTCGTGGGCCGTATTCCAGACAGTGTCCATACCGAATTCCAGAAAGGAAACAAATCAATAACCGTTTTAATAAACGGTGCCCTGCGTGAGGTTAGAAATTAGTTTCAGCGGATTCTGGCGATCGTTTTGCTACCATCGATACAATTGTGACGACAAAAATACTAGAGGTAGCAGCACCACCGCCTAAAAATATAACAGCCTCTCTAATTTTTCAAGTACTTTCAAAGTTGAGATTGTTTATTGTTATGACCATGTACGAAATGAGTTCAAGGATAGTTTCCCTATTATAAACTTTCATTTACGTCTCCCGATTACCACACACATGACTATATATGAATGGCGCTGAGGGGAGTCCTCCATCAGAATGAAATCAACGGAAGAACGAGCTCTGCGCACGCGCAGAATTTGGGATACAGATCGGCAAAGGATAGGGCCCCATAATCTGTTCCCTAACCATAAGGGTAAGGCCGTGTCCCATCGTTCACTAGGAGTGCGGTTAGGGTACAGGTGAAGCATATTCAAAACTTAAACTTTTTTTTAAAAACCGGCCTAACTATTTACACGCGCCGTTTCTCTATAAGCCGCTTACGCCTATCTGTGCAAAACAAAACCTTGGGGGTTTTCAACTCATTCATCCACCCCGCATTTCTTTTTATTGCCTGTCCTTGATGTTGTTTTCCTCCTCGAACAACCCGTCTAGTCGGGAACTGAAATACTAATCGTGGTCGCCGGGGCAGTGTGTGTTCGCGTGGGAAGCTGGGCCGCCGGTGCCGCGGCGTCCACACCTGCCGCTCCCCGGAACCTGTCGAAGCCAGCAGCCCGCCTCCAAATACGGCCTCGCCAGCTGCCGGACCTGCGCCGACAAGCACGTGTCACGCGCATCTCGGCTCCCGGCGTGCGGCCCGCCCCGTCAGGGGTGCGTGTGTCAGCGAGGCGGGGTGACAGGCGCGACGCTCGCTGGTGCTTCTGGCGCGGTGTCTGCTCTGACTGGCGCGCAGTCTTCTCCCAGTGCACAGGACAACTGTGACATTTGAGCGGAGAAATGAAGATAAAGGTGTAATGCAAGTCCCTTAAGTGCTTTCAAGAATCTGTACTGGTTGTTTTACGCCTAAAAATTACTCTGAAAACATGCGTTTTAGCCATTTTCACTCTTCTAAAAATATGGTTTAAAAACCTAATCCGAAATCAAAAGTACTTTTCGGCACTAGTCGAACTCTTAAATGCTTGTCGTAAGCAGACCACACTCGGATATCTTGAGTAGTTTTGAAATCGCGTGGTTTTTCCTGAAGCTCTGCGCACCGTATGTGTGCCCGGGCAGGCGGGGGCCTTAATGCACGAAATATTTGCAGCCCGCATGTCAGAGCCCATGGTTTCCCCTGTGTCCATACAGGTTTCACCTGGGCCCAACTCATCTAGTTTTAGTCTAGTATAGTTAGTCATGACGCCAATCGCTGCCATGTCTGGCCAATACCCCTCCTAGCACACGATGCATGCTAACACCCTGCATGCTTAGAGCGTATAGGCTTTGGCCTGAGACGCGCTTAGTCTCCCTCCCTGATCCGGAACCGTTCCCAAATACACTTAGTTTTTAGATAGGTTAGGGGGAAAAAATCGTCATTTGGTAGGAGTCATTTCGTGAATGGAACGAAATTTCGCGTGTGTAACCACGGTGCTGCCATCTGCGGCGTGTGGCGCGAACCAATTTTCACAAAGCTAGAGTTAAACTTTAACAAAATGAGCAGTATTTTAATAAAATCCCGTGTATAAAATCAGGCCCAAAGCCAGGTTTTAGTATTTTTTAAAAGCATTTTTTTTTTCGCGTTTATCGATGCCATTTCATTATATAGTTTAACCTTTCCCTCTGCAACGCGAATGATTTAATAGTCCACGTAGCTGCTCCGGCAACGAATTCTAGCGGCGGGTGCGGAAACTACGTGTGATTCGCGTCCAGAAATGTAGTGGAAAATACTATTTGCGTACACAGTTATCACTCTCGACATTATTAGACATGGATTAGCTCGTTACCGATGCTAGATGTCACACATCTCTGACGAGCACTGAAAGACTCGTTCAAGTTTTATTTCCCATACGTTTTCAAAGAATTTCGTTTCGGTAAACTTAGCCCGGGATTCCCACGGACGAGCCAAACTCCTAAAAACAGGGAAAACTCGGGCAATTATGAAAGGTGACGTGAACATCTTGAAAAAAAAAAATTGACAATGTCTTTATTACAATACAGTTCAATAGGCCCATGTACATTACGCAAATAGGATTTCCAGACTAGATGTGTGTTAAATTTTTGTAAAATCGTGTAAGTCTCGTGGTTGGCTAGGTTTATTTCAGGTACATGTCTACTGTCAGCTCACAAATAATAGCCATCCTGAATGGCCCAGCCAAACAGGGCAGATAAGGGAACAATCGATAACTCAGACATACCTTATTGGAGTTTAATGAGCGAGCAGATTATTTCGCGAAAAGTACATGCCCTGAGTATCAGCAATTTTTCATACCATGACATACCTTTGCGTCTTAAACCTGCTACGTATTTTAATCATAAATTCTGTGCCTTTAATAAACATTAATATTTTTTATCAACAGTTAAGAGATAGAAACCATTGGGAAATATTGTGAAGCAAAATCAAACGCGATCTGTAGCACTTCGCCTGAACACAATGAACAATCAAATCTATTGGTTTTACGCGAATTGGATACACTATACAACCCCTACATACCCGGGCAAATGCCACCTGCTCATTGGCTACTGACTTGTGCGACCTGTCAACTGGGATGCTTACGATTTCATACTTCTTTGGTTGAAGAAATTTTACTGGCTCAGGATCTTTCATTTGAACTGTGAGCTAATCACAGAAGCAATATGAAGGTACACGAGTTTGGATTAGAACTAGAGACCTGAAATATTCGCGTGTTCATTTTGTGTTATGCTAAAATTCAAATAAGTATACCTTAGTGCTGCTTCTGTCATTGGTTCACTGTTTATCTGGAAGAATAAGGACCAATTAGAGACCCTCACTCATAGAAGTGTTGAATCACAGACCACCTAGTCGAGACGACTCACAAGTCAGCAGCCAATGAACAGTTGGCATTTGCCCAAGTGTGTAGAGGGTATTGGAGTCTATCCTGGAGGTCATTGAACCCGCGAATTTTTCCGGTCTCTCATTATAACATATCGCGAAATGAATCCACGTATTTACTCATCTCTACTCATCCGTCTCTACTCATGCGCCATAACAGTGGGGAAAATGAGTAATGTTCTTATACAAAACCTAAAAAAAATTAAAATTAAAATTTTACTTGAAATTGTGTATGTTGGTGCTACGAGATGTCCGGGGCAAGTAAAACCACTGGAAACAGAACATATTTTTCACCCACTTACCTGTGAGTAGCTTCCAAAAGTGGCTCGATTATGCGGAGTCCATATTTTTGCCTTTAAAATGTCACAAAAGTATTAAATTCCTGGGCTCGTTAAATACACATAACTACAATGAAATCATTTGTCCATTAATCAAGAGACTATTCCGATACAGGCGAGTCATCTTAAAATTATAAATTTATACATTAATCGGGTTACCGAATATTTTTTATGAATGAGTACGAGTTTTACGTACACATTTTTTTACTTTCTTCAGCGTAAAAAATTTACCCCACTAGTCTCAAATTTATTTTAAGTACTGACATATTCAGAAAACATTTATTTTATAACATATATACCCAGGAAGGACGGGCCAGCTGTTTCCACCTCGGCGGGAAGCGCGAATAAGGGACGTCGCGTGGTGCGCGTCATTTGACCTAAAAATCATATCTCCTAAACGTCACTTGACCTAAAAGTAATGTCCCCTAAACGTCACTTGGCCTAAAAGTCACTTGGTCTAGAAGTCAGTTGCCCTAAAAGTCACTTGGTCTAGAAGTCAGTTGCCCTAAAAGTCACTTGGCCTAAAAGTCATTTGCCCTAAAAGTCAATTCGCCTAAAAGTCATTTGCCCTACTAGTCATTCGACCTAACAGACATTCAGCAGGAATTCATTTTAGGTCGAATGACTTTAGGGCAAGAGGAGTGTACTCACGTCACGCGCGTCTTGGACCGATGCCTGTTGGCCGGGCACCGCGGACTAACAGGAGGGGGGTGGGGGGGCTGGACCTGTTGGGACTTCCTTCAGGAAGAACAGCAGCTAGTAACAAGTGGAAGTTACTCGGCGCAGGGTGCCTCGAATGTAATGAACTATGTTTCACAGATATGTCGGTCACAATCACTTATCGTGAGATACACAAATCTTCTCGTGAAGAAGGAAAGTGTTGTTTGGAGCCTTCTGCACTTACAGATGAGTGATCATGACGGAAATAAACTAGGCATGAGCGTTATGAATATATTTATCAGTCATTCAGTCACGAGAACATGTTCTAGTTTTAGAAAGAAATGGGAACAGCACAACAGAACTGAAGGAAATTGTATTGCTGCTTCCAACAAATGGTTGGACAAAAACTGTGCGGATAGAGAAACCTGCGGCAGCCAACATAACTCATGTTGGTTTGGGTGAGCTGAATTTCCACAATTAGCGTTGCTATTGCATTTTGTTACCGTGTATAAGCCGTCTGTCTTAAATTGAACACTTCAGATAAAAGTATTTAATATTTAAAAAATATCATAGTTGTTGGTGCTATTTAAAATTTAAATAAGCAATGAAATTAATTGGTGTGATGAATTAATTGTTCAAGTTGTATTTTAAAAATCGTGTTATTATGTATGTATCTACGAATTTATTTCGTTCTTTTTTTCTTTTATTTTAATTTTGGAATCCGCATGATATATGTATGTATCACCCGGACTACCAAGTGAGTTCTGTAAAAAGCACTAACATCGTTGAGTTGCATTCATGAAAAGCTGATTGGTTAGCTGTAAAGAAATATGGAAATGCTGCACCACTCACATTATCGAAAATTAAAGTTCTGGAGGAATTATTCAATTGGCAGTGACAATGTCAAAAAGTAACAGGGAGACGAGATAAACGCTTTTAGCAAAGCGTGTCTTACATAAATCACATATTTAAACAATTTAAATCTCAAAACAATTGTAACGTTTACACATTTGACATGCACAATTTTTACAGAGATATTACATAACTTGAATTAATAAATAATAAAATTTAATCTCCACTGTGTGTGTGAGCCGAATCACAGAACTCCGAACAGTATTTAATCACTTTAGAATGGACGGCCTCTATAGATACACAGTACAAAAACATATCTTGATGTATGTCCTATATCTTTTTCCTACACGAATGGTCACTTAGCAAATAATTATGAGAATAGTTGTGGGTGCAGCAAAATAAGGAATACGTAAGAAATTATAACTTCTGCTTCAACTGGAGTTGTCACCTTCTCTGCTGGTATCCTCGTGATCTCCTTGATTAGAACTCTTTTACCAAGAAACAGAAAAATAATTAAACCAAATGTTCTTTCCTCACTTGAAACTACTTTCGTCTATAACTTTTCTGTTTTAATAGGGCAGTGATGATGATGATGTTTAAGATGAGATTATTTGATGACTAAGAATGTATAATGACAGTGAATGACAAATTTTTAAAATTATTAACAAAACAGATTTCTACTTGTAGCTATATTAACTTAATTATTACTCCTATGATTGACACGTATGATAATCACTAAATAATAATAATATGCGTACTGAATTCTGATTGATTTTAATTTGCTAATTTAGTGAAAGGTATGTGATTACAGTTATAATAAATTGAATTATCGGAGGACAGGGGTTTTGTCCAACCAAATTGGTCATTTTACCCACTGTGGTGCCATGTTATATATTTCATTTGCATACTTATAATCACTGTTGTTTTTGAGGTCATTTTCTGTAACTTCAAAACTATAGCTTTCTTGCATATAATATTTTGTCTAAAATTTTCTCAACAGATATTTACTAAATATTTTCTTGTAGCAGTGAAATATTACCAGGTTGTCATAATTATGAACATTTTCGTGGCTTTCTATTGCTAAACCCAGCAACAACTGCAAGGAATCTATCGAAATAAATCCACAGAAAAATAGTTTAGTGAACAGCAATGAAAAGAAAACGAAATAAGGTAACAGACGTGTGAAACCGAAACTTATTAATTAACTTTAATAATAAGCTCTCTTATTAAAATACAACTCTGCGTATTTTAGTATAGTGGGTTTCATGTTTGACAATAATTCTTAAGTACAGTATACTTCCGATAGTCCGGCTCTTTTTGTACTTCACAGGTGCCGGATTACCGAAATGAGTGGATTATCTGGAGTTGTATTCCATCATCGCTAAAGTCTAAGCTGTTGTGAAATGTATATGTAAGATGGTGCTTGGCAACAGATATTCTTTAGTAGACATTTCATTACAAATACTGGACCAAATAAAATTTACTGTCAACGACTGCCAAGTTTTGCTGAAGAAACACGATGATTTTTATCCTAAACGAACTAAAACCAAGTATATGTAGGAGGGGTTCAGGTTAGGGAGGGACCTAGGTACGTCTCAGGCCGTAGCTTATACGCCTAGTCATGCTGGGATTAACCATGCAGGGAGAGGGGTGTGTGCATAGTGTGCTTTGTTCGGGGATTGGCCAGTCATGGAAGCGATTGAAAGGCATGAATAACTCCCCTATCCTAAATTAGGTTAAAACTATATATGTTGGGCCCAGCTAAACCCTGCATAGACACGGGAAAATCATGGGTTCATGCGTTAATGATTAATCATGTGTTAAACTTTCCTTTCATCGAAATTGTATGAAAATATTAAGGTTTAGTATTTGAGACCATGAAATTTTAGGTATTTCAAAGCCAGCCTGTCTTATTTAATGCATATTTTTCAAATGCGTTCTTACTTTGTACGATATCCTCTCCCAGAAAAGTCTTCCTGGACTAGTTCCTGTCCCAGCTACCACTTAAAAGCGTAATGTAAAAGAATATTCGCCCTTAGCTAATAACTCTAAAGGATTTTAGTAGTGATGGATTAAATCCTTATTTTCTAGAAACCTAATCTCAAATTCAAATTAAAATAGTAGTTTTAATATACTCCTCGAATCCAAATATAAGTCTGTAAGGTCCAAAATACAATAATGCACAAGTAATGAAAAATATTAACTATGATGTTGCAACATTCAAACATTTAAATGGTTTATTCAGGAACTAAGTTTCTAATATACACACACATAAAAACACACACATATATATGTATATATATTCACACATGTAAAAAGTACAATAGAGGATGGTAACAAAATAGGTATGAAGGAAAATATTGACATAGTAAAATTCAGAAGTTGTCAGTAGGCCCATGTATTTTTCGCGAAAAGATTTTCAGACCAGCTGTGTATTAAAATTTTGAAGCATTGTCTGTGCTTCGTAGTTGGCTGGGTTTATTTAATTTACACGTATACTGTCAACACACCAATCATAGCCATCCAGTGCGGAAGCAAACACGTCCTAAATGACCCGGCCAGATACGGGAATGGCTTCTCTTCCAGACGGCCACCAATTACAAGGGAAAAATCGCTAACACGGGCATACTTTTCACATCGCAGCATATATGAGCGGTCATATTATTTTCGGGTATAATGCCTGTAATCTACTTCATTACCTCTTGTATTTTTCTTCGAATCTTTTCCCCCGAACATCGAATCCTTCGAATACTAAGGAGTCGATGGTATTTGAGTGTTTGATTTGCCCATCCCTAGTTGTTAGCTTAAGGGTTCTGTCACAACTTAGAAACACAACTTAGAAACACATAAATTAGATATACACAAGATAGAATCTTCTAAGTTATGCTTGTTCTAAGTTGTGTGTTTCTAAGTTATGATAGTTCTAATTTGTGTGGTTCTGCGTTGCGTGTTTCTAAGTTCGTGTTTCTGAGTTATGACAGTTCTAAGTTGTGATAGTTATAAGTTATGACTTTCTACGTTAAGACATTTTTAAGTTGTGTGTTTCTAAGTTACGTGTTTCTAAGTTATGATCGTTCTAACTTATGACAGTTCTAAGTTACGTGGATTTGTTTCGAGGTTTCTAAGTTATGACTGTTCTAAGTTGTGTGTTTCTAAGTTACGCGTGGTTCCAGTGCGCTCAGTTGGCGAGAGATAGTACGTCCCTCCTCGGAGCCGGACCATCGGGTAGTTGCGGGCCGTCTAGTGCCGGACTGCCGAGCGCACGGCGGCGCCGGGGTCCTGGGATCGTGGCCCGCTCGCAGCAGCGCACCTGCGGCCGACAGGGGCAGGTCACGACCGTCGGCAAGAAGCTCCCACCCTCCCCCACCCCTCCTGCTTGCCGTCACGATCCGGGAACACGGTTGCTGGGCGGCGTAGAGGGGGTGGGGGTAATGCAACCGGCTGTAATCACGAGACGCCCAGAGAGCGCTGGAAGGATGGGAATCGTTCTTTCAAAACCTCCGACACGCTTTTAAAACGCCCACTCGATTAAAACATCCAAACCGTCACGCAGTAATGAAGTCGGAGTTCGTAGAAAAAAATTAATGTTCTTAGCATTTGTACTCTATAATTCTAACTTCATTACATTAGTAAATTTTTTTCTAGTAAAGAATACTTTTTTTTTCGAAGAAAATCTTATTTTATTCTAAGTATTTATACCTAGGCAAACATACTTACTCAGTGCAGAGCATCAGGGGGGGAGGGAAATCATGCGTTTTAAAAACTGATCATAATTCCCAAGTGGGGTTTGAGGGCTGGTGAGTAGTCCTGTGTCTAAAACGATTGTCTGGAAAGCATTCAAAGGACTTGCATTACACCTTTATCTTCATTTCTCCGTCATACAACGCCAATGTCACCGCTCAAATATCACAGTTGTTCTATGCATGACAAAGAGACTGCGCCAGTCCAGAGCTGCGCTTGGAAATTACTAGAAGCATAAGCGGGCGTCGCACTTATCATCCTCCCTAACACAAACACACCCCTGAAAAGGCGCGCCACATAAGTACCTAAATCACAAATTGATAGATGTTTATTTTATAGTAGTGGCAGGTACTTCCAAGAAAATTTAGTAGATGGCAGCATTATCTTGCTAAATGACGTTTACTTTGACATTAGGTAACATTTTCACGCATGTGTCATTCAGTTTCGAAATGACGATGGTGCTCGATGATTTTACGATGGAATACCAGCGTGTCCTAAAATTTTGCTGAGATGTCAACCTAAAGAATATCATGCAACTGGTACTGGGGCACTGATTGAAAGATGGGATGTGTGCATAAATATGGATGAAGATTATGTTGAGACATTAAAAAAATAATAATTGCCTGTAGTAATTCAGGGACATCATTTCAAAACCTAAATCATGATGGCAGAACACGTCCAGTGCCTTAACTAATTTTTTACTACATATATTTTATTTAAATTTTAAAATCGTAAGCCCCTAAACTTATTAAATATAACATGTTCATGACACATAATTTCATATTTTGTCTAGAAAGATTTTTTCTCGTTATTTAAAAGATTATCACCTAGTTTTTATTTGAAGTTTTTAAGGCACTATTCTCTTATTAAAACCCATACAAATAGAGTGTATAAAAATTGGTTAATGAATTCCCAGCGTGCCAGGCAGAGGTGTTGCATAAAGTCTCTCCGATGAACAGGCATAATGAGTTTCATGCTGCAGTAGCCCCGGCACTGCATGTTGTTGCACTCTTGGGAAGAGTTTAAGCGGTTGTATATGATATCATAATTTGACAAGTCTATAGCTGATGTTTTCATCGTTGTCGCTATTCTCGTCTTTGTCCATTTACACACTTTCTGAGATACTGTGCATTTAACGACTCTATGATAAGCCGTGTCTGTGTTTCCCGCACCATTACAAACTTCTTCCCGAGACAGTCTTATTCCTTTTCTTTTAAACAGTGCTGCCAACTTCTAGACACACTGATCAGTAGGTCATCATCATCATCATCATCAACAACTGATACCAGCCTGTGGCCAGGTCAGCAAAGTAATCACAATTGTGACAACGTGTGTTAAACAAAAGCTATGAAGTTTAAGCCATGTATTTAAAAATTCACATTTTTGCAAACCACTTAATAATTAAAAAAGCTAAAATAAGTTTCCGAGTTCATATTCATCTTTAGTACTTAACATAAGATTAACTTTCTTGAATATCGGAGATAAATGAGCAATATTAATCATACGAAACGATGATTTTGAGACGTTCTTAAGTTTATCTGTTTTTCGTAATAAATACATAGCAGTCCGTAGTTTTGAAACTGGAGGTCTAAATTAGTGATAATTACTGAAAATCCCTAATACTCGGCAGTACTTTTCTTATATTCTGTCGGAGTGACGTCATTGTAAAATTCATGCAAAGTTGCTCGTAGATAATAATACTGGCTGCAGTACCCGGCGTTGCCCGGGCTGAACACAGGGTGATACATTGTCCGCGAGTTAAAGCAAAATGGATAGAGCGATATGACAGTGAGGTGGACATAGATAAATGACTCACAATTGCTGTTTGAATGTATATGATCTATGATTTTCTTTTTACCCATGGCGATAGGTTGAACGGTTTAGAAGTTAATACGCTGCAGCGCTATCTAGCGGAAAGTTACAAAAAATGTTATAAAATAAAAACCTTCTTCATGAAAAAAAAACTTCGTTGTGCTAACTTTCATGGCGATCGGTCAAACGATGTAGTTTATCAACGTCATACATACATACCAACATCCTAGTTTATATATATGGATTGTCAGGAAATTCCTTACAATATAGAACAAATTTAACATTTGTATGTGGTGATCTTCTTGCTCATCATTGTGCGTAGGCTTTTAGAGGTAGCGTTTGCTTCTACGGGAAAATCATGAATGAATGATGTTTCGACGAATTCCTTTCTGTAAAGTACCGTCATTCGTTCAAGATTATCATATACTTCGTCGATTAATAACTTTCTTGCTCATTTCCATAAGTAAATAATGAAAACACCGCTTTCACTTTGGCTAGCACATATACTAAACCTAGTGATCCTGCTCTTGTTGGGAGAAACAGTTGTGTCCTTTCTACTCGAAACAAAAAGGATTTCCAAAGGAACTATGCAACATAAATCCACTGAGCCATTTCACCGCGTACCCGTAGGTAGTGTTAATGTTTCTTGCTTTTTGAAGCCAGACCTCGAGTTATTAAAGTTGTGTCATGCAGGAGTGTACGCAGAATTTCATTTCTCTGAAGAAAAAAAAAGGGGGGGGGGGGCCTTCAATTTGTTTTCATTTGTTGGTATAAAGGAAAGACTTTTAGGATTTCGGGGGAGGGGCGTACAAACACCCCCCCCCCCCTTCCAAGCCTTCGGCGCATGTTCCTGTAAAATGAAAAGAAATATTCATGTAAAATTACAGATATTATTAGATTAGTAAATTTTTACCGTTACACGAAAATAACTGCATCGGAACAAAACAGTATTTGCAGGAAAACTGGGTTCGGATTCTTGCCTGGGCATTTATGCTTTGTGTTGTTCCAGTTCCTACGTTAGTAAAAGTTATTTGTTAACTGTTCCCTGAATAATAAAACAAAATAAAGTCCCATTCACAAATATTAGTATTTAAAAAAAATATGCTTGTATAAAACATTATCGAAATTAAAAATTATGCGCCATTTTTTGTAAGCGCGACAAGACATATCCATTATTGTATCCAAGAACGTACTTCATATACCTAGGTATGCATAAATAACTATAGTGATGAGTTCTACGAATTTGCAGTAGTTTTCTTGTAGTATTAAATTATTATAACTTATTTCTTGGGATCTGGTTTTCAAAGTATTCTTTTTTTAAAAAGTTCTAACGGAATTTTCCGTGTGTTTCAATGTTCGAGAACTGTCAAATTTGAGACAAGTTACATGACAACGTCTATAGCTGTGACGTGATGAGAAACAAAGCGAATCCTGTTTGGTGAGGCTTGGGAGTTGATCTGCGTACAGGGGGTGGGTGGAGGCGACGCTTTGTTCTGTGCGCCTTATCAACTGACGCACAGCTCGAGACGCCGACCTCTAGAAGCGGCGCCGACAGACGGTGCCAAGGCTGCGTGAGTCACGAGGCGCTAAGGTCCTAAGGGGCCGCCTAGTCAGGGGTGTATCTGTGCTAGTGACGCTCGCTGGTGCTTCTAGCGCTGCATCTCCTCCAAGTCTTCTCGTCCGCCGGCTGACAACGATGAGGTCTGAGTGGAGCCTATGACATTAAGTCCCTTGAGTGCTTTCAAGAATCTATATCAGATGTTCCATGCCTAAAAATTATTCCGTGAACACACGTTTTTACCCAGTTTCACTCTTTTTAAAAATACATTTCAAAAAACGAAATACGGAAACAATTACACATCCACCATCAGCGTATTCTTAAATGCTTTTCGTAAGCAAGCCCTAATCGGATGGCTTGAGCTGTTTTCATATCGCGTGGCTTTATCTGAGGCTCTGCTACACCCACCGCACGTATGCCCGGGTAGGTAGGAGCCTTAACTCACGTGCTTTACGCTCGGTCGCTGGTTATTTAAAGTTTTGAAGTGAAACTTCTACACACCAGGTTAGGGTAAGTTGAGGCGACGTCGTGGTCAGAACTTAATGAAAAGTAGCGTAACGAAAAAAAAAAAAATTGGTTGTCTGTAAAGTCGGTTTTCGGACGATATATTAACGTGACGTCATAAAAAAACATTGATGAAATGATTCCATACTTTTATGAATAAAATTGAATCATTTTTATTGAATTATCACTATTTTGTATGGATACAAAGAAGGAGTGAAATGAAATCTACAATTTAATTGATAAATTTACTTTTATTTCCACTCATTAATTAAAATACGTTTATTACATTAACGAAGATATTATTTTAACTATAAATGTTTGCTATTTAACTTTTTCCGGTCTTGTTATTCTGTTAAGGATAGGACGATGATAGGAAAAGTTGGAAACGAATGGGAGTGTTTCAAGTTTAATGTGCCTCGAAAAAGTTAAATCGATGGTTTTTCCGTAGTGAATAATTACCCTGTATATCAAAACGTAAATAACAACGATCAATGTAAAAATCAATTCAAACTAGCTTCGTTGTTATACATGTTAGCGATCAAAGTAAAATATTTGTTATGATTTTCAAAATATTAAAAATACTTAAAATGATCATTAACGTTTTCAACTGTCTCTAATCGATTACTTACTTACATTTAAAAGGTTTTAAACAAATCTCACGCCAAAAATAAAACTGAACTAATGTTACATACAAACAAAACGAAACACGATTCCGAAGCTGAAGGATGCGACTGTCGCATCCCTGTAGATCTGGAGCTGGGTGGACAGCATGTAGCGGTGTGCCTCGAGAGTATTCGGAACCCACGCGAAGATGGCCACTAGGCCGCACGTCTGGCGGGTCCGGTGGGCCGGTGGACAGCATGTAGCGGTGTGCCTCGTGAGTATTCGGAACCCACGCCAAGATGGCCACTAGGCCGCACGTCTGGCGGGTCCGGTGGGCCGGTGGACAGCATGTAGCGGTGTGCCTCGTGAGTATTCGGAACCCACGCCAAGATGGCCACTAGGCCGCACGTCTGGCGGGTCCAGTGGACCGGCGCCATGGAGGAGAAACTCTAATTACCGAGACTGAAACCTAGTTTTTTGAAGTAGTTATGGGCCCGTCCGCTAGATAGTAGTTTTCATAATATATTGCTCACATAACTACAATAATTTATTAGGAGAAGTAAAAACAAACCAGTGAAAATTCACTATTTAGGTAGCCACTAATTTTGTGGTGTGTAATACAATGAGTTTTTGCACCTACTACTCCTTTATTTATTACATGACGGTTTATTACAAAACAGAATTAAGTATTTTCGCATCGATTAAATTAGTTTTGCGCCGCCAAGGAGATAACTTGATATAATAAAAAAAAGTATTAACTAAAAAAAACTTTGTATGAGAACCTCTGTTCCGATTGTTTATTTGCTGGTAGTTGTGGGCCCGCCCAACAGATAGCGACACATGCCGTTTCCACCGTAAGAGTCGCACTTGTTTTTCCCTCCTTGTTCTGTGGCCGGCGCGGCCTTCTGCACGTCCACACGCGCACCTCCCGATATGGAAGCAGGTCAGGGCAGTCCCGGCGGCGCGACGGCAGCGCTTCCTGCCGCGGCGACCTTGAACCAGGCGCGCCTCGAGGCGCCCGTCGCACAGTGGGAGATTTGCCCGAAAACGTGGTCAAAAATACAAAAACCAATGTTATGTCATACAAACTTCATTACAGGGGTTTTCGAGGTCGCTGATTACGAATTTAATGTTAAAATCAATTAGTTAATGGCCGTTCATCTTATAGAGGCTAAAATAACAAAAAATAACTTACATATAATTTATAGTCTATAATATGCATATTAAATGTTTGTAATTTTATTGAAAATTGCTCATTTAGAAGTTATTTAATAAAAGATAACAGCAAAAATTACTTTTACTTGCATATATGTATTTTCAATACTGTACACATCGCATTATTGGAGTATATTTGACATAATCACTGGAGAATCTATTTACAGTATTTAAATAGTTAAGAAGCAAGAAACGATAAGGAATACAGAAACTAGTTTGTGAATAGAAAAAGAAATATACACAATTGAAAAATACACAAATACACATTAAAAAGGTACCACAAACTGAAAAACAAAGTTTGTAGGAAGTCCACACTTGTCAAATTATTTTGTTGTTAATGCAAAATTTTGTTCAGACTAATAAGCACTTAAGCATCCCCTCAATAAAAATTTTTCCCAGTGAATAACAACAATATACATTACATTGTGGCAAAATTTCGGTGCAAACAATATTTTCAATCAGAATCTGTACATCTGTACTGTCAGAATCATCGTGCGTTCCTGATGCTTCAATGGAGTGGGGGCAGTCCAGTAGTTGTATGGCATCTGGCAAGAGTTGCTTCATTTGCACGCACATCTTCGGGATGTAAACTTTGTATCACTTCTTCTTGGACTAGTAAAATACGTTGACAGGTGTGATCTAACAGACTTTCACTTCTGCACTTTTCTCAGTAACTGTGATACTCGTACGCGGTGGACAACACCTCGATTTCGCTTCCCTTACTGATTCATAACTGGGATACAATTTGCAGTTGTGTTTTCGCGCTGTTGATCGAATTACACTGTATTGATGCCTACTCAATTTAGCTTCAACCATTGTAGACAAAGCCTCATCTGCAGATATTGTCTTCTCGACTTGCATACTATAACGACGCTTCCGATATTTCGAAGCTCTTGTTGGGGTAGTTGTGGTTATGTCTTTTAGTATGTTGGCAGCATCTAAATTACCAGACGAACGAAGGCTCATCTGAGTGGCATAAAACAACATCGACATGTCTACATTTGTACGTAGTTGCTCTGTTCTCCTTCGTTTCGTTCGTTCACTACTTGAACAAAATTCCACGGAAGGGCGTCCACGTTTCTTTGCCGACTCTCCAGAACTGAGATTACTCACCGGAAATCAAATGTTCTTGCTGAGCCATGCGTGATTTTTATTCAGAAAATAGTCAATGTTTCTTGAAGATTCTTTCCATTTAGTGGACAAAGCAGGCCTTGCACACGCAGGTATGGTTATAATGCAACCCCGTTTTTCGGACAACAGTTTCTGTAGGTGTTCCAGACTATATCTTGTATCTGTAGTTAAGAAGCCCTTCAGCATCAAGAATAGCTCCCTCCCAGTATATGTCAGTTCTTCTTCTCCTGATCTTAAAATGAAAATTTTGTATGACTGCAATGTAATGGCACTTATTAAAATCATTGGGCGGATAAAAAATTTAAGGTCGGGGAAAGAGGGAAATTGGTTTGCAGTAATGGAGTCCTTTCTTGGATTATGTTCTGTATGAATAGAGTAACATAGATTAAAAATAAATTGGAATATTAAAAACATAATATTCACAAATTATTAATACCATTTTGTTGAATATAATTACAATAGTGTAATAAAATGCATTGATATTTTTATGCCTTTCTGTTATAGTGAAAAAATAAAATACCATAGAAATAGTCAACAAAATTCTACCATAATTAAGCTGTCAAAAATTGTTCATTACGTTGGGTTGTTTTTGGTGAATTCGTTTACAAGTTCTTTGTTCAATGCTCATTTGCGTTCGCAACAGTAGACCCTTAGGAATAATGTCTTATTCGCGGTATTGATTCTTGGTTATGGTCGATCCGGAATTTCTGAAGGGGGGAAATGTAACTGACTTGGCCCTAGAAGAGCTAGTTTTCTCGGAGTGCTTCCCATTTCACTGTTGTATTCCATTCATGCTTCGATTCTACCCCAAATCACAGTCACTGGCACCGAAGACCTAGGCTGTTAAACTTCGCTCAAATTTCTCAATTGTTGCAGTTTATTCCATCCCATCATTGCATACAGTCTTGTGAACTAATTTAGGAAGTTTCTTCATCTCATTAGATAACAATCATTGAATTGTAAAACAACACAAGACATAAACTTAATAAATTCCTTATGGGTTTGTGTGTACCCACCCATCATTATATGGTTATTTAAAGCTGGAAAATCTAAAACAATTGTCCTTCTTAGTGAACAACTTTGAAGGACTTTAGATTTGTTTCTTACCAGTAGTAAAAAATTCCGTATCAATAAAAAATCTCACTATACCAACACTACATGTGGTTTTCATAAAAGATTTCTGAAAGGCTAGACCACCACTAGTAAACTTTTCCAGACTTTAACAGACATCGATGACGATGTCGAGAATGAACTGACAATTAGTGAAGCTTATGAAGGAATAAGAAAAAAGGCAACTGGTATTGGACGGGCTATACACATCGTCGACAATGATGGGTCGGCTTAGACCCGCCATAGCCTCAGGGAGTCGCCACCAGTGCAGCAGTGAAGGAAAAAATATCGTACGCAAAGGGTAGCACCTATTAGCAGCTATTTATTGTATATTAGTATTACTAAAACAATAAACTAAACGCCCTATTTTGAAAGAAAGGGGCATAATGTGGCATACCCAACTAAAAGCCTCGATGTAATATGATAAAACTAAATTTTCGTTATGTTCACAAAGTCGCTTTAGAAAATAAAACAAAAAAACATTACAGCTTTATATATAACAACATAAGGTAGTGATATAGACGCCATACCTCCAAGAATTGCATCCATTTTTCAAAACTCAAAAATATCAATTTTTACGGCCGCGACATTCACTTTAGTACAGCATGGAATTATCTTCAACATAGTTAGGTCCGCCCAACGCACTCGACCCTCACTTGTCAACTGCCGTGAAACCTCAGGATGTGGGAATTTCTCATTGCCATATCCGGTTTCCCATGCAGGGATGATCTAACATTACTACCACATCGCCAGTTTGGTCGGGATTTTAAGTTCGAAATTTGAATTTTGACCACGTTTTCGGGCAAATCTCCCACTGTGCGTCGGGAGGAACCACGCTGCAGACACCCCAGCGGGCTCCCTTCACGAACATCATTCCGTTCCCGTGTTCCGTTCCTAAACCGTGTGTTGAAACCAGTGAAAACATCTCAAATTAAGCAAGGAACATTCGGTACAGATTTTTGAAAGCACCCAAGGGCCTTGCACGTTACACATTTATAGAGACCTGAAAAATTCGCGGGTTCAATGACCTCGAGGATAGACTCTACTACACTCTACACACTCGGGCAAATGCCACCTGTTCATTGGCTGCTGACTTGTGAGTCGTCTTGACTGAGTGTCTGTGATTTGAGCGAGGGTCTCTAATTGGCCCTCATTAATCAAGATTAACAGTGAACCAGTGGTAGAAGCAGCGCTAAGGTATAATTATTTCAATTGTAGCATATCACGAATTGAATCCGCGAATTTCGCAGGTCTCTACACATTTATCTTCATTTCTCCGCCGTATCACGGCTCAGAATCTCTATAGTTGCTCTTTGCACGACGAGAAGACTGCGCGCCAGTCCAGAAGGCGATACCGCGCTAGAAGCACCAGCAAGTGTCGCACCTATTATCCCGACTCGGTAACACTAGTACACTCCTGGCTAGGCGGACTCCGCCTCGCCATATTGCAATTTCAAATTATTTTTATACCACTTGCAATTAAGCTTCCGTGATAATATTTTGTTTTGTTTGACTTGGCATAGGTCTTAGATTTGGCAACTTGTTGAGGTCAACACATGTGAACTGGTGTGATTATCATGGTGGTTGTGTTCACCCGCGTGATGTAAGGGAGTAAATTCATTTAAGTCGTCATCGACATGGTCACGTGAAGTGTTAACGATTACACCATATATGTTCCTATTAGTATAGCTTATTGCGCTTTTAAATCTTAAGTATACGATTACTGTGCAGTAAAAAAGTGAGTATAATATATATTTATATTCTCATATAGGCATATATATATATATATATATATATATATATATATATACAGTTTGAATAACGAAGAAAACCGATTCTTTGTAACAATATAACCTAAAAATTAAGAATATCATTACTTTTTTTAATACCTACAATTATTATGCGATGCGTATTTTATAGTAATTTAGGAGTTATTTTTCTAACGTGATAAAACAAATTTGTTGCGTGATAATATTTTCTTTCGCAAAAATTGCGAAAAAAGTTTTTACTTCTGTCGACAGTCCTCATGACTGCTCAGATCAGTTGCTAATGCTGACAACAGTCAGCGACATGTGTGTCGCGGAACTGATGCCGTCATCATTGCGGTTGGCGAGCCGCCGGCCCGAGTGCCTGTCTTTAGCCTCGAACCAGGGGCTCGCTAGGAGTCCCAGGCCGCCTTCTGCCGCCCCTAACCTCTTGTTTTGTGGCTGTGTATTTTGTTTTGGCCTTTTGTGTAATAGTTGTGATCCCTGTGAGAGGATTTAGCTTACTGCTTGATGTGTAATTTGAGTGTTTGTGTGAATGATTGTGAGTGTGTGTGTGATCTACTCGAATGATGATGGTTTGTGATTTTTCTGTGAATTTGTGATATTCCTCATGACTGCTTTGAAAATTTTTGTTTTTACGATACAAGCAAGCAGGGATCTGAGTTGGAAATGTGGACGTGTGGGCGCCAGATAGGCGCAGGTGCGGCGCGTGCGACTCTCCAGAACCTTATCTTATCTTATCTCGTCGCCGCCGCCGCAGTCGAGCGTGACTTTCGTGTTGTGGCGCCAAGGTCTAGACACCGCCTCCCCTCCCGTGGCCGATAAGAGCGGCGGGCGCTGGTTCGCGCCAGACCGGGCGTAACGTCCTCAAACAGCCGTGGATTTAAGGCCCTCCCCCCCCCCCCTTCACGGGCCACACACACGGTGCGCAGAGCTTCAAGGATAAACCTCGCGATTAGAAAACTGCTTAAGATATCCGAGTGGGGTTTCTTTACGAAAAAAAAGCATTTAGAATTCGCTGAAGGCCGATAAGTAGTTTTGTTTCCAGTTCAAAAACTACATTTTCATCAGAGTTAAAAATGGCTAAAAGACGTGTTTTTAGAGTAACATTTAAGCATAAAAACAACCGGCAGAGATTATTGAAAGCACTTGGACCTTGAATTACATTTTTATCTTAATTCCTCCAACATATTATGTTACGCTCAAAGCTAAAGTATTTGTCCTATGCACGTCAGAGGCGACACCGCGCTAGAAACACCAGCTAACGTCGCGCTTATCACTAACACACATACACCCATGACTAGGCGGGCCCACTAAGTATTTTACTTGTATTAAAGACTTAATGCATTTTATTTTACTTGTGTTCACCCTTATAATCTCTCCCTTTGTTATTGATTGTCAATACGATAAACGGACCATTTATTAATTTTTATCACGTGTTGCACATGCTGAATCTTGGCAAAACGAAGAAGACATGGCGCTATGAAAATGATTGGCGTGCTAGCTACAATGTATCTCATTCGGGGGTCACAATTTTTGTGAAATATCTGTTTATTTTATATGTACTCTTGTGCTATGCCGCAAGACAGAAACTAAAAGACATTAAGATAGTTTGCTTCAGTCTTCCATCATTTAAATCAGCTAAATAAAATGTTTAAAAACCTAGAAAAAATTTTATGGCTGCTACTCTATATGCTAACGAAAAAAATCCCTGGTTTCCCCATACTATTATTTTTATTTTATACCTGGTATTTATACGTATACATTATGAATAACTTAGGTTATTTATTAACTAGAGACCCGCTAATTGCAAATTAAAAGCCTTACAAAACCACATTAATGATTGTCAAGTTTGAGAGCTTGTAGTACAACTGAGAATAAGAAACGCGTAGATTCAATAGCACTGAGTGTCTACTCTGTACTATATCTAGAGACCATAAAAATTCGCGGGTCAATGACCTCCAGGATTGACTCCAACATCCTCTACACACTCGGGCAAATGCCAACTGTTCATTGGCTGCTGACTTGTGAGTCGTCTCGACTGGGTGGTCTGTGATTCGACACTTCTATGAGTGAGTGTCCCTAATTGGCCCTTAGCCCTCCAGATTAACAGTGAACCAATGACAGAAGCAGCACTAAGGTATAATTATTTGAATTTTAGCATAACACGAAATGAACCCGCGAATTTTTCAGGTCTCTAACTATAGTGCATCTCATCCTTAGATTGTACTGTGCATTCTCTTTCCAATCCACAATTTCTGCTATTAGCGCTGTCCCTGTTTCGGCGTGCTGTGTTGCCAGATGCAAACCATAGAGCACAAAAGTTTCAGACTTTACTTTTTAATGTAATGACAATTTGTTTGATGTATTGGAAAAATTGTATCATGCAAGGTAAAATTTGGAATGATAATTGTGTAAATATATTTTTCTGGTGTATTTCATAAAGAGCATCATCACCTTATAGTTTACATTATTTTTAAATTTATTTCTAAAGAGATGTGATTGAAAGACTCCATCTCGGTTTCAACCGTTTTGTTAACATGTTGTTTATATCATTAAGTTGTATGACGTTTGACTTTTTTCAGCGTTGTACTTACTTTCATGGAATGCCTTGTTATTAATAGTATAGCGACTGGCTGTTACAGATAGTTTCTCCTGTGAAATAATTATTGGTGTTTAACTTTTAATTATTTATTTACTGTCAGAATGACTACGACTGTAATAATGTCATTAGACACTATTCTATGGTCTTAGAAAAATCAAGAAAAGGTAAAATTAATAATAAATATGTTTTAAAACTTATCAAAAGTAAAGATCGTATACAAAAATCAGATTTCTAATGTCAATTAGCATTGTAGTTTAAATCTGACTACAGTGTTCGCCATTTACGCTGTACAGCAAATCCAAGCGTGTAACAGAATATAGTACTTTATTTGCTCTATGGGAAATGGATATCACGTGATGCCACTTTTCGTCCAGATGATGACCTGTGGCATTTTTGTGAGACATCCAACTACACTGGGTCAAGCAAAGCCTAAGCATTGTGCAAACAGTTTTAAAGAACTGTACTATTTCGTGGAAGAGACTGTGTTCAACGACAGGATTTATAACTGTTGTCCCCTTGATGGTCTACCAACATAACCCAGAAAAGTCAAACAAATCGTCGCTCTATTTCTAGAGCTCCCAAACTTAAAATTTTAAAAAAATTGACTGTGAACTAACATGTGAGAACGACGAAAACCCTGAATCATAAGTAAACCAAAGTTACGGAGGATGGAATTTTGTTTATGATTTTATCAAAAACACATATGAGTATTATTAAACATAAACAAGGAAAAATATTAAATAATAAATGAAATTTTTTTGAAATAACATTATTTATATATTAAAAAATAATACATTAAAATTTAACTAAAAACTAGAAAGCTCCCACCAGAATTATTTTAACCTGTTCGACATAAATATAGGTATTCAAAATATAACAATAATGAAAATGATAAAGGAGTTCTCTAAGAGTCTTTAAATTCAACAAAAAATTACTGAAAGAATTCTTCCAAAATATAATAATTCGTAATCTTCATAATCCTACGACGAAGCCACAGTGCTTGGATAAACATTGTTACGAACGCAGACAGGACCGCGACACGCGCCAGGTTCGGAACTGTTTGGCAGGTGAGCCTGCACGGCCACTAACGCCGTGTCACGAGCTGTCCACTGACGTAAGGCATGCCACGCGTGCCTGACCGGATTACAAGGGTCATCGATACCCCCCCCCCTCTCCCCCCGTGGCATCCCACGCAGCGTCCTGCCTCGGCGCTGTTATCTAACGCTGAGTGGCCTTGGGAATTCCGCGGGCCGCCGCGTGGAGTGGCGTGAAGGGGCGCCGCTTTTTTCTGGACCTTTCGGGCGTCGGTTCAGTCCGGGATGACGCAACTCAACACAGCCGCTCTCATCGCTTCTGGAAAGACGACCCACTAGTGTAATAAGGCGTCGCCAGCCATCGCGGGAGTTTGGCGAATTCCGAGCGAGTTCCGAGAGTTCGGAAAGTTTCGCGAGTGAAGGGAAGTGCATCGGAGAAGAGGGTGCGAGACACCTTCAAGAGTGGCTCGACGTGGAGAGAGTGCGACTGAGTGGCGCGAGACTGTGTGTGTGGACAGGCGCATGGTAAGGGGCAAACCGCTGTTGAACCTAGCTCCAGTGAGGAGTGACCAATGATTGGTGATCGGACATATTTAAGTATAATTATTTATTAGTAATGTTTATATTAGTTATAAATAAAACTAAAAAATCCTAATTAAGCTATCCCTTACGAATCCATTTCTGCGCACATACGTCGTAACAATATCGTTTTTTTTTCATAGGAACAGTTTTAAAAAATTGTATTTCTTCGAAGAGACTGTTCAATGACGAAATTTATAGCTCGTAAATTATTTAATAACCAACGTTGGGCGTCGTGATCCCGGCATTTCCACAATGTCCTGGACGCGGCGATACCGCGATATTGGAGGAGAAAGGGATTAAGACGTCACCACAGCCTGCCGTCTACTGACGATTCCTTAATTACATGATTTGAACTTGCCTGACTTTTTTTCCGATCATACTAGCTGCTGCACAAGTTTTCTGTAGCAGTTTGCCACAGGAATTGACTTGCCCAATATAGTTGGTTCATGCGAGACTACATACCAATAGGGCAACACGGTATATTTGCTATCAATATTTATACTGGTTTTCCTAATTTGATTAAGGCAAGATAAACATTAATGAAAATGTTTACTGTTGTATTTTTAATATATTTCTCGAAACTTTCACTACGCGATGTATAGGTTACTATTTTGGTCTATATCTGTTATTATTTTCATGCTTATGTACTGATATTTGTAATTTTTTATGTGTAACATTTTAGCTCTTGATATACGGCATTTCGTAGAAGTAATTTCGTGAATGGAACGGAAGTCGCAGGGAACGGAAATGTGTAACCGTGGTGCTGCCATCTGTGGCGAATGGCGTAAACCAAAGTTCACAAAGCCAAAGGGAAACCTTAAAGTATTAACTGTTTAGTATTTAAATAAAATTCCTGTCAAAAATCAGGTTCAGAGTCAGGGTTTGAAATTTTTCTAAGTCGTTTCTATTTTTATAGGAGCCGTTTCATTATACAGTTTAAATATTTTCTCTGCAAATCGAAAGATTCTATTGTCGACTTAGCTGCTCCAGCAACGAATTCTAGCCGCCGGTGCGGAAAATAGCGTGATTCGCGTCACGAAATGTAGTTGAAAACACTATTTTTGTATATTAAACACGCTCAGCCTTATTTTAAAGAAATATATGTACATTAATTTTTATATCCGAGTTTTGTATTATAAGAGTATTTGAAACATAAGAACACATCAGGTTAGATCTAGCGAATACTTACAGACTCTTTCACGTGTTTTTTTCTGTGATTAAAGGAATTTCGCGTGTACGTTTTAATAATTTACTCGCTTTCTGAGTTTACTGAGCGTGCAGTTGCGTTCTCGCGCCATACTCGTGACTGATAAGCGTCGGAGGGTAGGCGCTCCTACCTACACAGGCCCTAAAAACCGTGATGTTAACTCGTTATTAAAAATTTTTTCCACACTGTGAAAGTGCAGTTACTGTCAAAATATCTTTACAACTTAACACTTTGAAAAACTGAAACCACACATAGTTTGATAATATAACTAAATACTTGTGTTAGGATTTTTTTTATGGTTCTAAGTAAAAAGATTCCCGTGAAAATTATCATCATTCTAAAAATGTCAAGTTATAATAGGCAAAACTAATTACTTATGTTTGTTGACGTGGTTGTCTGGTCGATCGCACGAGCTCTCAAAGCGCGGGGGCGCTAAGGCCGACACTGACTGACGCAGCACACGCCTCTTCGCCTCTATGGCCAGGCACAGAACTGGCGTGCTGTCTTCTCGACTGTAACGCGCCCCTATGACACTTGTAGCAGTGACCCTGCACTTTGTATCATGGAATGTACCCATTTCAGTACCGTGTTTATATTTACACATACCAGTTTTAGCCTTTTTAACGGTCCAAAAATTACATTTTATAGACGAAACATGCAATGGCCAGAAACCTGTAAAATTCGCGATATGATAGAGTCCAAACACTTTTGACATTATTTTGCTTCAGTGATTGGGCCACAGTTTATCTGGTGGACTCTGGGCCAATGAAAAATCTTTAATAGAAGAATTAGCGAATCACGGCCATTCCAGTCAACAGGTGTTAAGAGTCGGTAACCAATCAGCAGATGTAATTTGCACGAGTGCATAGAGGATCATGGAGTCTATCCTTTAGGGATTTGAAATCGCGAATTTTACAGGTCTCTAGCAATGGCTCTTAAATGCTATTCGTAATCGGACACATTTAATGAATCTCGAGCGGTTTGGAAATGGCGAGTTAACACATGGAGCTCTGCACATCGTTTGGAGACATAGCCAGGCGGCCGCCTTAAGGGGCCCGCCTACCTGGGCACACATACGGTGTGCAGAGCTTCAGGAAAAACAACGCGATTTCAAAACTACTTAAGATATCCGAGTGGGGCCTATTTACGAATAGCATTTAAGAGTTCGCTGAGGACCGAAAAGTACTTTTAGTTTCGGATTAAGTTTTTAAACTGTATTTTTAGAAGCGTTAAAATGCCTAAAACGCGTGTTTTCAGAGTAATTTTTAGGCATAAAACAATCAGTACAGATTCTTGAAAGCACTTAAGGGGCTTGCATAATACCTTTATCTTCATTTCTCCGCCATATAATGTTACGGTCACCGCTCAAATTTCACAGTTATCCTGTGACGACGAGACGAATGCGCGCCAGTTCAGAGACTTGCGCTTAGAGGCGATACCGCGCTGGAAGCACCAGCGAGCGTCGCGCTTATCATCCCGCCTCACTAACACACATAAACCCCTGACGAGGCGGGCCCCTTAAGGGGCCCGCCTGGTGAGGAGTGTATCTGTGTTAGTGAGGCGCTTTCATAAGTGTGACACTCCCTGCTTCTTCTAGCGCCGTATCGCCTCTAAGTGCAAGGCCCTGAACTGGTGCGCAGTCTTCTCGTCGTGCATAGGACAACTATGACATTTGAACGGTGACTATATTATATGGCGGAGAAATGAAGATAAAGGTGTGATGTAAGTCCCTTCAAGAATCTGTACTGGTTGGTTTATGCCTAAATATTTATCTGAAAATGTGTCTTTGAGCCATTTTAACTTTTATAAAAATGCAGCTAAAAAAATTAGTTCGGAAACAAAACTGCTTTTCGGCCTTCGGAGAATTCTTAACTGATTTTCGTAAGCAGACCCCACTCGGATATCTTGAGTAGTTTTGGAAATCGCGTTGTTTTTCCTGAAGCTCTGCTCACCGCGTGTATGCCCGGGTAGGCGGGGACCTTAAGCAGGAACCTTCGTAAGAAGATTCAACTGTTGGGCAGAAAAAACAGTAGCATGACACTTCAATCACAACTGCCTGTTTGCTAACCTGCTCACACTGCTTTGTGGAGCGTGACGGACAGAGTTCTTGAGTTCCTTCCATGTTGGTTTACAAACTATTTTCAAACGGGGGGGGGGGGGGGGGGGTGGATATGTGTAAGAATGTTCCCGTGCTTTAGAAAGCAAAAGTTTGTGAAGTTGTGCAACATAAATTATTTTTTAGTCTTGTTGCTTGAGCGCACGCAAATGTTATTGTGCGCTTTTACGCTTATGAAGTTATAAATTATCTGCTTACTTAACGGTGGAAAGTTGCAACTGTTCCTACTGCTGCTTATTCCTATCTGCAAAATAAGAAATTTATTCTTAACTAGTTATGAATGGGGACCAGAAATAATATTTTAAGGTTAGGTCTTACAATATAACTTTACTTCTTGATTGTTTACTTTTATAAATTCCATATTTTTTGTTTGAAAATTATTGTGTTTGGTTGTTGTTGATAACTATAATTATACGAACCCGTAATTTTTTTAATTGTCTAACCCGCGTCTTATAAAAACGAGCAATTTTTTTTGTGTGTTTAAGGGGTATAGGATAATTCAGTGGTCAGATCACTCGCCTTATAACCAATGCGATCAAGGTTTTATTGCAATGAGCTTTTGAGATTTCTCAGGGTACTTCGTCCCCATATCCCCTAATGCGTTCTGTCAATGATTAATTCTAGTATCATCTTCCCCTCATCGTCTCTAATTACCACAAATATAAATTTACAGTGTCTGTAAGATGCCCGATGTATTTTTTTATAAATGGAACAGAATTATTCATGTTTACTTACATATATTAGTAAAATTGTACATTTACATAGAAAACAACTGCATAACTACAAAAAAAAAAGGTGTTGTCAGTAATACCATTTTCAGATTATTCACCGGGCATTTATGCTTTGTGCTGTTTCAGTACCTCCAATAGTTAGTTATCTGTAAACTATTCCCTGAATAGCTTTCCGGTATTAACTGCGCACATTAATAAGTATCGTGAACAACAATAAATTCAATTTGTTTAATATTCGATTATGTCTTTCATGGTTTGAATAATTATGCTTGATTGAAAAATCAATTAAAATAGAATATTACGCTTCTTTTTTCGTAGTTAATACTCAGTATTATCTCGAAAAAAGGTAGAAATTTACAATACCTTCCTTGTAGTATTACAAAACGTTTTCTTGGCCATTTGTTTCCGAAGGAATCTTTTGTAAAAGTACAGAAAAATTTCCTGCAAACCTTCAAGAAATAACATAAACAGCAGATGTCATCGTATACCAGTTGTCCGTCAAATGGTCCTCCCTCCCATCATGACTTAATTAGAATCACCGGAAAATTGGCATCATGTTCAAAAAAGCTTGATCCATCAAAGTTAATTAATATATATTTTATTTATAAAAAAATATTAATTCAATTTTGTTTAGTTCCATAGAGTCCATGAGAATACAAATATACATTTCAACCTGAGCAAAACAGCTCATTGTGTTAAAAATTTTCTTCCAGACTTATCTGACCCAACTCGCTTACCTTCCTAAATAAAGGAATAATAATTCTGTAACAGGTACATTTAGATCATTAGAAGAAATATTTGGTGATTAGAAGTGACAAAAAGGCCAAAAACCAGAGTTTTTAACTTTTTTCTTTTGATCTTGTACTTTGCTAGATGATCACTATGTATTCAATTAATTCTGATAAAATTGGACACAAAGGTAAGTAACTTATATATCGGATTAAAATATAGGCTATAAATAACTGCGAAATTTGATTGGTCTTTATCGCAAACACGTTTCTCTCGTTTAAAGACGGTCGTGGGTTTGAACACGCATGACTCAAATATACGATTTAGGAATCGGTATGCAAGTGCTTCGGTACCGACAATAATCTTGTAAGTCTCTTGTGACGTAGATAACAATTTACATATATTGTTACCGTTTTCTCTACAAGCTGCCTCGTAATCATTAAAATAGAATGAACGTGCTGTGATATATTTTTGTTTAGTTAGTTTGTTTAGTTATATAGTTTCTTGTGGAAATGTCAAACTTTTTACTTAATAGCCAAGAAAAATGCATATGCTCTCTAATACCGCGAAGCTCTTATGACGCATGGCACATAGCACACACTCTACTTTGCAAAGAAATTTTCCTATTTGAAGAAAAAAAATCCCATGGATAAAGAAAGTTAGCACCAAGACTCGTGTTTGAAAAATATATTCTGCCAGCCTGCCATGTACACTATCCGCCTAGCAGAACGACTCACAATGTTGCCTATCAGCCCCTACCTTTTTCACCCAAAATCATGCTAAATAGGTAGGGCGTACTGTTAAAATATTTTCCAGTTTGAATAATTATTTAGAAAACTCGTGTTTTTTAATCACTAGCAACTGTTTAAAATCCACTGTCGCTTAACATCATCACTGTCATTATCAACATGATGTGTATCAATGTGTCCACCATAATTTACAATTTTATTTTCAGAGAACTTTATTGTATCGTCAATTTGCCTTAGCCATATATTATTTAAACAAATTGATATGCTTGCCATTGGAACGAAAATTCTTTCAAGAAATATAAAATAACACGGCATGTGATCAGATCTAGATTACTGAAATACGGATATTTCATGCTAATGATACGGAAATCCAACCCACAGTATACACAGTCCCTTAATCCGGCAGTTTGGGATCTAGGCCATGCCGTACTAGGGATTTTTCCGGATTATCGAAAGTCAATATAGTTTATCTATCCAACTATTTCTGTACTCGCCCCGTGATGTGTAACATCTAACCTCAGTAACTTGTGTTCATATAGTGCAAATACTCTTATAATACGAATGTCAGGCACGAAATTTAACGTTGAATTCTTAAAAATAAAGACAAGCGCAATAAACATACGAACATTGTGTTTTCAAACATATTTTTGGACTCGAATCACTCGTAGTTTACGCACCCGCCGCTAGAATTCGCTGCCGGAAAAGCTACGTCAACAATTGAATCATTTGATGAGCATAATTAAATTTTAAAATATATAATTAAATGGCTCCGATAAAAGCGAAAAAGACTTGAAAAAATAATAAACCTGATTTTCGACAAGAAATTCTTTTCATTTACTGGCCATTGATACTATTAATTTTCCTTATGTCTATGTGAACTTTGATTCGCGTGATCCGCCACAGATGGCAGCACTGTGTTTACATATTTTCGTTCCTTGATTTACGTCGCATTTACGAAATTACTCCCGCCAAATGCCGTACACCGAGAGTTTTGATGTTTAAACATTTAAAAAAAATAGAACGAGCGGATGGATTCGTGCCGGATTACAGAATGTGTCGAAGCGTAGAGTGCTGGTGATAAGACTCTGGCACGGCTTAACACGCGCGCGGAGAGCTGACGTGTGTCGCGAGGTGGGGCCAGTCCGGTGACGTCAAACACTCGCGCGCGCGCACGCGCTATGATTTGCGGGGTCACGTGCCCCCCTCCCTCGCGCCATGCCATGCGACGCGCCGCGCGCCGAGTCGTGAGGCCTGTGCACGCGGAGGAGGCGAGCAAGTGGGCGAGGGGAAAGACAGCTGCCCCCCCTCCCACGCCCGCGCGGCGGCAGCTGCCGGCAAGAGACTGGGAGGAGTTTTCCCACAGTCTCCGAGGCGCGCGCGAGACAAGGACGGAGATGTGGCGGCACGTGGCACGGCCAGGGTTTTCCTCCCCCTCCCCTCTCTACATTCCCCACGAGCACCGGGCCGTGCCGACCAATGACGGCGTGGCCGGCGCATGCCGCTCGCAAGGCCCGCCAGGCCGGCGCTGATTGGCCGCGCCGAGTGCACGACCGAGGACGGTGTTTAGAAGAGGAGGGGGAAGAGCCGGGACGGGCCGCCGCTTTCTCACGACGGTGGCGGCACGCAGGGGTACGGCAGGGGGGAGGAGAAACCATTTTCGTCGAGCTAAAGGCCCTGGAAATCACCGCGGCGGCGCGCGGCTCCCCCCTCGTGGCGGAGAGCGAGAGGGGAAGTAGGGGAGGTCTCGCGCGCGCGCGCATGCGCGGTCGCGTATCCATTACCCCTCTCCTCCCCCCCCTTCATCTTTCACGCGCCGGTCTTGCCACCGCGTCATTCTGCTGGTGGCGGTGCGACGAGCAACGTTCTACTCGGAGCTCTTCGTCGGCCGTGTGCGTGTGCGTGCGCGCGTGAGTCGCGGGATAAGCAGTGCGTTGTTATCTTTGCCACCGGGAGCCATGGTGACCGGCGGAGGGGCGACGGCGGCCGGAGCGGGGGCGGGCGCCCTGGCGCCCAGCACCACCACGGCCGCGCCGCCCCCGGAGACGGCGGCGGGGCTGCCTCCAAGGAGGACCAACGAGAACCGACGGGTAGGCTGAAACCCTCCGTGCAACCACCCGGCGTTCTATGGCGAATTTTAAACTTCCAAATTAATATTTTAATATGTGTTTCTCTCTAAACTAGTGATTTTAAAATGTCATTCATTGGCTGGCTCTAACAGTCAAGTAAGTAAAATTTAAACTTAACATTTTGCCTCAATGCACTTTTAATTAAATTTAATTGTATACAAAGGACGATCCTGTATGTGGTTGTAAGCTAAATAATGCATTATTGGTTATTTGAAAATCGCCATGCTTCTGTATACAAATGATGCGTAGCCAACAACTGTTACTGTTTAAATTTACTAAAAAGTTTGCTGTGCTATAATTTGGCAGTTCCTACATACCAATAATTCTGGTGTATATTGATCCTTTATGTAAACAGTATAATAGATATTATAAATCAAATTGTGTTATGTTATAATCCTTTTTGCTAAGATGATCGAGATTTAATCATAGAAGTTTCAGGTTGAAATAAATAATTATAATTATACAAGGGGTGGTAGCGTGAGGGTAAGACTTGAAAGGAACAGCTAAAAAATCGCGTGATACCCAGGAGACCCTGTAATTTTCTCATCTGCAGACTGGAACACTAAGTGGTAGACGTCTCGCGAGAGAAGTCGACAGGTGTTTCGAGTTGGCGTTAGATGCTGCCACTGGCTAATTGTCTGTATTGTCTTTTTTTTTATGTGTAACATCTTATCTCTCGGTAAACGGCCTTTTGAGGGAGTAAATTCTTGAATGAAACAGAATTCGTATGGAACGGAAATGTGGAAGAGCCACAGAGCTGTCATCTATGGCGCGTGGCGCAAAACCGCATTTCTCAAAGCCGAAGGAAAACTTTATAGTATTAACTGTTTTATGAATTTAACAAGATGGGCAGTATTACATGTCGAAAATCGACCCAAACCCTGGGTTTAAAATGTTGGTCTGCTAAGCAGCATTACTTTAAAGAATTCTCTATTAAAAGTTGTGTTCGTTTTTCGTATGAGAACACATGAATTTGCTCGTTACCGTGTTTAGATGTTAACACATTTCTGGCGAGTGTGGAAGACTCACATCGTTTCTTTTCGGAATGCGGATTCTGTAATCTCAATAGTGCGAAGGACGGAATGCGACAGTGTGTTTACCAGCGCGACAACAAAAATGAACATTCATAAAGTATGTTTCTGGTTATTATATATGCTCGGTTAATGGCGATAATATAATTTAGATATATTTTTTTCATCCATTATAAGATTGGTACAGTGTAATGGGATGCAACCTGCAGTATTGTAATTTTAAAAAAATTGGAATTCTTAAACGTTAAATTAATTAATCTGTCTGAGAGATGGTTAAACCGCTACGCAGTTAATGAATTGTTCAGTGATTTTATAGTAAAAAAAATTGGTTGTCTGTAAAGTCGGTGTACGGACGATAGTTTAACGTGATGTCATGACAAAACATTGATGAAATGATTGCATACATTTATGAATAAAATTGCATCATTTTTATTGAATTATATCACTATTTTGTATGGATACAAACGAGTGAAAATGAAATCTACAATTTAATTGATAAATTTACTTTTATTTGCACTCATTCAAATATGTTTATTATATTAACGAAGAGATTATTTTAACTATAACTTTTATTCATATTTGCTATTTAACTTCTTCCAATCTGTGTTATATTGTTATGGATAGGACTATGACAGGAAAAGTAGGAAACGAATGGGAGTGTTTCAAGTTTAATGTGCCTCGAAAAAGTCAAATCGATGGTTGTTCCAATCGAGTGGAATAGATAGGTATATATGCGGCGCAAGCGTACAATGAGCGTAACGGGACACAGCGTAACGGGACAATGTGCGTTACGGGACACTTTCGTGCGTGCAGCCGGCGTTCATCGATTTATTAGACGTTGTCACGTCAAAATGTTTGCATTAACTCTTAATATGTTTAAAATAGTGGAGTGTAATTTTTTTTAATATTAGCGTTGATATCGAATTGGGCTGTTCATCACTAAGATTTGCACGAAATAATAGAACACGAATAAAGAAATATTTACCCACTCTTTGATACATTAGTACGAGTTTATTATAATACCTGCATCTAATAAATATCCTACGGATCATTTGACGTGCCTTGCTTATACAGTAAACGCTTTTTTTTCTATTGAAGTATGTTACGAGAACTTTCAAGCTTTCTGTCTTAAATAATCATTTAGTTAATTCTGTTGCAATTAAGATATTTAGTGTACTGCATTTATAACTTATTAATTAACCTGTAGTTAATGGCATTTTTTTATTAAGATATTCCTACAATACTATCAAAAAAGTCTCAAAAACAAATCTTAATCTTCTGACATACTCGTGACTTGTTGGCATGACAATAGAGCGACGCGAATAAAAATTATTTTCGCATTTATCACGTTTAACAAATCTATGACGTCAGTACGACAAAATTCACGAGTGTGACAGACTCTTGTATTATTATTTTTCTTCATTTATTGCGTCGCGGGCATGATGTTAGTGAAGAGTATTTGCATTTTGTATGATGGTTAAATTGGTGCATTGATAATTCAGTATTATTATGATTAGTTCTGAGATTTTTTAATTTAATTAATGTGAATCTTTTAATATAAATTCACGTGTAGTGATTTTTTCCGAATTCATAAAAAAATTTTATTAAATAATTTTTTTCCCAAAACGGGCACAGTTAAAACCAACTGTCACATAACGGAGTGCTAATGTCACAGCAAGAAAAATGTTTTGTCTAGTTGTTTGGATTTTTCGCAAAGTTAGAAATTATATGTTCCCACTGGAGTCAAAATAACGCGAAGATTTCCAAACAATCACGTTCGACTCATCTATAACGTCAGCGCGACATAAATGGCGGACGCGACAATTCCTGATTAGAAATATTATTTATTTCCATCAGGTTGTGGGCGTGGCGTTACTGAAATGCGTGCTTTCATAAAACGGTACTTTAATTTTTCAGGTTTTGTTTACTAGATGTATATAATAAATCTTTGAAATGTACAAGATACATTGCATATTCAATCGTTTATTTTTTGTTGTCACATCGCCGTCGCGTTATTGTAATTCCAGCATAATGCAATATGATGCTATCGCGCTGTTTTGATTCCAACAACTGCGTGTATTAGGGAGGCAGGCTTGTATTTTTGTCACACGTTCGTGTTGCGAGTAAACACATTTTAGTCTATAATAATAATAGTTTCCTCGTTTGTGTTTCCTGGTAGTGCAGTCCAAAGGATCTCGTAGCATTAACATAGGTGCTGCTTTCGCATTTTAATGCTAACTTCATGACATTTTAAGTTATATTTCAATAAAGTACTTTTCTGAGAGACTCGCAAACATTTCATGTTTGAAGAAAATCTAAATCTTTACATCAAGACTACAAAATTCTACTAAATATACATAAGTTAAATCACACGTAGTTACCGTAATCTGTAAATGATTCAATTAGCCTCTCTTGAATGAAGAATTAGTTTCTCGGTGGAGTACGCATAACCATGAATTGTACAGAAAATATATATATTTAAGAGAAATTACTTTTACAAATTACTTGTTACACTGAATTCTTGCAAATCTGAAAGCACATCAAGCTGAAAGTATGGAAGCATTAGCTACGTGAATATAGTTTCGAAACGTTCCACATAAAACACATCTATATTTACTTACTTTTACCAGAAAACCAATCGTCTAGACGTATTTAGTTCATAATTTTGTTAATGTACTTTTATATTTTTTAACATTGCAATTCAAACAATAATGACAAAAACATATGTACGTTTTTACCCGTTATAAATTTTTTATAGCAATCGCAACACACAAATAAACAATATTCCACAGCCTGTGTGTGCGTAATGAGATTGGAGAAAGACAGTAAATGTTCGATTTTATGTTTGCTCGTCAGTTGACGGCTTGCCAATGCCACCTGTATATGGGATGAACAGGTGATTTGACGTTAAAGGCAGGATCTTCTTTTATTAAACGCTTCACGTGCCCGGCTTCCAAAATATTTGAACGGACTGTACGTACTATCTACTGTACTTGTGTGAACAGTGTCGTAAGATCTCGGAGTTTTGTCAATCCTGGGCAGCATTTGCGATAACACGGCCAGAGCTCACATAAATAGTACAAATGCGTGCGTATTGAACGAAAATCCCAAGCAATAATTCGACAAGCTATTTTGGGAACCGTTCCGGTCACTTTATTTTTCCTCATTTCCCTTCCGTTGGAAATCTGAGTTTCAATAGTTGACAACTCTTAAATTTTCTTTGATTACTATTGTTTTTCTCCCCTTCTTAATGCTGGGTATTTTCCTTTGAAGATACATACACGTGTACAAGCTGACTAATATAAAACGATTTGATATTACTGATTGGCTGTGCAGTGGTAAATGAATGACCTTGACATTGAACGGTTTATTATATCACTAAACTGTTAAAAATATGTTTTGTGACCTACGTAATTGGCAGATTGTTGGGGTTGTTATATTTCCAAACTGTGTCCGAGTTTTAAAGCTGTGTTGGATATTTATGACTAATATATTAGAACATACACATACTGTATAAATTACTTTTCCATAATTGTCATAACCAAAAGTCCATGTCTTTTAGCTAACCATTTATGAACTTTTTTTTTTTTATGGTTCTGTGCTGAATTGTAGGTCAACGATGGATATATGCGCAGAAAACTAATGCACAGTAAACAATATTGAAACTTTATACATACATACATACACACATACATACCTACACTTTGTCAGTTTTTTTAACGTATAGGGAAAATTCTTTTAATTCTACAGCATATTTTAGGGAGGGGGAATAAATAAAATTCTGAACATCTATAAAGATTTTGTACGGTTTTAGTGAACTGCTATCTCTCAGGAACTGGAACAGTGTAACTCGTTATTCTAAATTAACTGTTTAGCCAACTTAATAGTTTGTAAGATCTGCCGGCAGTGCTCTGCAATGTGTCGAGAGTCATTCCAGATAGGAATATGAACTCTCCCTCCTATTCTTCACTTTCAGTTATTTACCTAGTTTTCTTTGCCATGGGAATATATGCCACAACACTTAACGTTTGTTTGATACATAGATTTTGGCTGGCGATAAGAAAAACAAATTGCAGTTCAGTTGTCTTGACAGTATTTAAAATTATGGGCAGTGGGCATAACTTCCCGAGTCCATTGACCATAATATGAGTGCTTACAGAAGTTCTGTATTAACACAAAAATAGTTTTTGTAATACTGCTATTAGTTATTTGGTCATTGTGAAGAAGACATAGATTTACAAAAAGAAAATTTGTAGCTGTAAAAACATTTCAGTTTCAATTTCAAATTTTTTTTTTGTGTATGCCTTAAGGCGGATTTGCAATCGTTTCCTCCGTTCGTTATTCTTTCGTCCGTCAACCCCACGCATCTATCAAAGCGATTTACAAAACTTGAATTTATCCGTCCATCAGAATATTTTCCCAAACAAGTGCTGCTAACAATCCATGTTTTTCTCTCGGAGATTTATACATACTTATGTTGTTTGCTATTTTCATTGTGTTTATGTACGTATTTTATTAGTATTTCCTCTGAAAATTCATAGTAATGAGTTAATTGTTTGGCCGTAAAGAGCTGATTCAGTTTTCGACCCTTAAAAAGTGTTCTGTGTCAGATAACGAGATTCCTGAACTCCCAGAAGACAAAATTCTAATTTTTACTGATCACCTTGACCAGTTAAAAACTGACATGGAATCAAGATTTGAAGATTTGACCCAGTTACAAATTCCGAATTGGATTCTAGATACATTCTCGTTTGAAGCTGTGGATAAGCTTGATAACTCTTTGCAGACGGAGTTTCTAGATCTGAAGTATGACTGTGAGGCGAAAATCATTTTCAACCAGAGCGGTTACGAATTAGCATGGGTGATACTGAACCACTTCTCATCTCGTTCCCGCCAACATAATATAGTTGAAAAAGGATTCAGTTCCGTTGTTCAGTTCCTCGCAAAACAAAGAAATAAGTTGGACATTTGCCTAAAAAGAGACTTGCGTCTGAACTTGACGAACATAAAGCCGGATATTCAAGCTTTAACTGAAATCCACCAATCACAAGGCAGCCACTGAAAAGGTAAAATAAAACAATAACAAAGTTTTCAAACTTTCAATTAACCTTGAATGTTTGCTACAGCTGTTTCTAGTGTTAATGGAGTTATTTGAATAATTTTTTTCAAATTTTAACTGTCAACTTTCTTAATTTTTCCAGATTCCAATTTAAAAATGAAAACATGAGGTAGTCCGGTTTTTTTTAATGTATGTCAATGATCTTAGTTCTTCGATCTTAAAAATAAATCTGTAAAATATTTACTTTAGAATTTTTTTTATATTTTATTTAAGAGTGACCGGATAAAACTGCTTTGGTTGTTTTTAATGTACGGTAATAAAATTGTTAAAATAAATAAAACTTTTTTTTTACTTTTTACAGTTTACTTCAAATTAAAATTAGGCATAGGTGTTAGTCAACCTCCAGGAAGGGGAGATGAACCACAAAAGGTTGGGAACCACTGGACTAGACTAACACTCCCTGCCTCTTCGCTCGCAGCGATCATCTGAGCTCTCGTGACGTCACACGCACCAGCAGCGCCTCCCGCGGCGCTCAGTCAAACCACTCCTTCATTACTATGAAAGAGAACCAGAAGAAATATATCTAATATATCTTGCCCTACTTAAATTTTACGTAGTACTGAAATTAAAATCTATGTTTACTAAAATTTCTTACTCGATAAAAAATATATATAAAAACATTTTCAATTACAACCTCAGTTCAGGTTACCAACTTTTCAATTTCATATCATCTAAACTAAAATTAAAAGATAAATATTAAACTAAACCAACAATTGTAACTAAAACATACGTAATAGATATATATCAACGTTATTGGAAGACTATTGCATTAAAAGGATTACATTTTAATTATGCTCTTTAAAATTTAAATACAGTTTCAGACCCGTGCGCACTGGTGACCAGGGTCAATGTTTTAGATATATTGGGTTTTCGAAATATAGAAAACACTCATGCTCATTTATGTAATATTGAGATTTTTTTACATCCAAGCTTTTATATTGAAGTTACGTAAAAAAATTGGTTCTCAATATCAAAATTATATTCTTAAATATGTGTATTATTCATATTTTCAATGCCTATCTTAGAGTTTTTATAGTTTAGGGGTGTACAATCGATGTATTTTTCTTCAAATTTTGGAAATAAACTTCATACTTATATCATTTCAATTTGATGTAACAAAATGTTGATATTATAAACGAGACGTCATTGGTATATATCGATAGAAAAATATCGATGTTTTTACTTTAATTGAACGATCATTTTTAAATAAAAGGAACCTTGTGACTTTATTTTTGAGTTATTTCTTATATAAATAGAACCAAGGTCCTTGTACCCAGCGCTGTCATCTGCAATTCACTGAACCAACCACCATCTAGTTAGAATTAATATTACTACAACTTAACAATCTGTTTTTTAAAGGTCACGCATAGGTATCCTGATTTATGTTGTTTAAAAACCGTCCAAATATCGGTATTTCTGATACATCGATACTTTGTTGCCATCTTCCCAGATAGCCCAGGAACCAAAGGTTTCAACCTCGAAAAAGTTTGTCCATAGCTGAATTTTTTGCACAGTGGTAGAATATACAATGCTTAATAATATACCGAATGTTTACCGCTGTATACCTTGTGCGTATCGCCAAAAACGTGCAGTTAAGACCTAGACGAAGGCGACATACAGCAGTCCATTAAAATGCTTACATTTAATCAATTTTTAACTTAGACTCTCCATAAACTTACCTAAAGAATCTAGATAAATTCGTTTTGAAAAAAATGTCCCGAATGTTAATATTTAAGGTGGGATATAAATCAATTCAGTAATAAAATTATTTGTTTAACTAGTCGAGGAAATAAGAACCTGATTAAAATATAAGTAAAGAGTCCGACGTAATAATCACTTTTAAAAAAATCGTTGCATATTTCTTTAGCTTTAAGGTGCCATTTTTCAACAACCCTCATAGCAATACACCAGCTAATATCATCCCCTTTTGTGCGCGGGCAATCACGATAGCCCTGCCTGCCATTGGCTAGGAGCTCTAACATATATATATCCATAGTTTTCCAGTGCCCAATATCAGTCTGAGCCTGGTGTTGGGAACAGATGTCAGTTCCCGAAACGTCGCAACTGTGTCACTGGAAACCTTCTGTGTTCGTCAGTGCTATCGTCGTTGTGCTTTCCATAGTAGTTTTTTTTTATCTTTTCGTTGTGCTTATATGTTTGCTGCGTTGTACAGGTTTTTTGTGTGCCTGCATTTAATCTGTCTCGTCGTTGTTAGCCCACTGTGTTCGTCTGTGTATATTATTTTTCATGACTAAGTCCCTTCCATAAAATTCTTGTGCTGGTTGATGTTTAGAGGTTGAACATTTTTTGTCGTCCTGTCGTCGTTGTATTGTCCATAATATCTACTTGTTTAGTTTCATCGTTGGTTCCGTTTGTCCGACATTAGCTGATTCAGTCTTGTTTTATGTGATTTTTTTTTCTTTTTTCTTTTTTTTTCGAAATTGTTCAATGACAAACAGTGCAAAACTTCAAATCGCGTATGTCCAAAAAAAACTGCGTTACATCGGTAAACTTTTAGTATGTTATTAAGCATAGAGGTCTCTAAAACTGTACAAAAATACAGCATTGGACACAATTTTTTTTTCGAGGTTTGATTCTCTTTTGGTGTTTTGTTTGGTGGACTGGGACGGCAGTGGTCGGCACACGGCCGCCTCAGGTCTGGACCGCTGGCGTGTCTCCTCGAGAGGGCAGCTGCCGGGTAATCGCGTTTTCCGCTCCGCCGACCTCGGAGCCCGCTGAGGCCGTCCATTGTTCTCCCTCCCCCCACCCTCCGGCCACACAGACCCTGCTCCTCCGGCCCAGATTATTACAATTGGTTATCTTTTTTTTTAAATATTCATAACTCTTGTTCTTTTTATTCCCGTAGTTGGACGCGTGTTTCTTTGATTATCAACCCTATTCCGTACAAAGAAAAAGTACGTCGAATGATTTAAATACACCGTAAAAAAATTGTGTTTTATTACACATGTAGATTGTACACACGAAATCACACGTACATGTGTTAAATTAATCAGGTTCATCTTTTTTTTTTTTTGGTGTCAGAACAATGTAATCGTTGGCATACAGGTACATGTACGTCATTTTGAAAGTGCAAAAGATTTGTCCATGCGTAAATATAACTGCAATAAAAATTGTATTTTGAAATTTGTACGAAAGAAAAATTTTTTTTTGTTTATATTACGTTACGAAAGTGGTTGGTATTATATTACACAATGATTTATAGTGTGCAAGATGAACCAGGGGTTAAGGGGTCTGCCTAGTCAGAAGTGTATCTGCGTTAGTGAGGCGGGATGATAAGTGCGACTCCCGCTGATGCTTCTAGTGCGGTGTCGCCTCTAAGCGCAAGGTTCTGAACTGAAACGCAGTCTTCTCGTCGTGCGTGCGTGTTGTTTTTTACTTCATTATATTTATTTTATTACATTTGGGTACAAATCATTTCATTAATATTGTATCGAGTGATTTGGTTTGATGTATTAGTTTTCCAACTCATTTCCGTTTATGTGGATTTATTACAGTTCCATTTGTATCGTTTAAGATTATTTCTGTTATATCACATTAACATCCTCAGCGAATTCTTGCGTGCTTTTCGTAAACAGGCCCTTCCCGGATGTCTTGAGTAACAACCACGGGGTCGTGGGTTCGATACACCGCTAAGTTACTCGCGTTGTTTGAAGTGTTCATTCGAACGACTGAAGTGGTAAAATTGAAAATCGCTCTGAGGTTTATGTATTTTTTTAACAGCTATAAGCTACAAAAAAGTAAATATTTTTGGACTAATTATCGTGTTTATTATTGTAAAATTACTCAAAAATGATGTGAAATTTCCTAACAGTTAAGGTAACTAACTATACACACGCATGTACACGAAAACTTATGTATCACAAAGTAAACATTCCAAAAGCTGTGGCATATTTGTCAAACCATAGCAATTATACTTTTAAACTTGATAGCAATTTTACGTGGCCGCAAGAGTAGACAAAAGGGGAGGGGGCGGTGCAATGTTAATGTGGACACGGATAGCGCAGGGAAGATTGACGGGACCAATTGTGGTCGCATTAAACGCCCGCCTACCCTCACGTGAGCCTGTCGCACGCCTTTCCCAGCTGACAGCATAGTTGGACAGAAAAATATGTTTGCACGTTACCTGCTTCAGTAATTCACTTAAACGATTAAACATAATATTTAAAAAAAAATTCCGTGGATGATAACACTAGACAGAGTACACAGTGAATCATTCAAAGTCTTTTACAATCGTCTGTCTACTTTATACTTATTCACTCTTCCCCTCACCATAGTTTTCTCCGCTATTGAGCGCCTTACTTCTGAGCGTTGCACTATTCGGTACGCTCTATGAGTCATCGCCCCGACATAACAGCTTTTAAAAAAAGAATTTTAAAGTTTAGATTAGCTCGAAGGGACTGTACATAGATAATGTTGTGGGCCACTGAAGCCTACGAACTATCGCGTTACGTAAGTTTGTTTCCATCGGCGCTGATAGTTTGGGAAATTTCGCCCTAAGTGGGAAAATGGTCGGGGGGGGGGGGGGAATAGAGAGAGTGAGAGAGAGAGAAACGCGTCCCGGTGTCAGCGCCAAGGTGACGGTGACCTTGTCTGCAGTTCAAGAACAAAGTCACTCCAGCTTGTCAACAGCTGACGGCGGCGGACTGACGGGTGTCGGGCAGCCATTGGCTGTTAACGCACCCACGCACTTCTGTCCTTCGGTTGGCACGGACCTCTATAGGAATGTAGTTGGGAACTGTCAGATGAAGACGTGCTGTGACGTAGTTGAAGTGACACCACCATATTGCATCGCCCGAAACATTGCGGAAATGCGCTTGTCCACACGTGATGGTAAAAAAATAAATTTTGAACTAAGAATTTTCGTCGTTGATCATAAGCTGTTTCCGAAAACCCAAGGACGCGTCACACTGCACACACATCCAGCGACAATGTAAAGGACGCAATTATAAGGAATGTATGATATCCGAATACTTTTGCTGATAACACCACATGTTCACAGTTGTTCGTACAAATGTGAACGCAGCCATTTTTAATCATATCTACGGAAATTTCGAGAGAGAAAAAACGTAAATAATTATTAATGAATACAAACAACATTTTTAATGTACCGTAGGTAGTATTATTGGTAAGCGATCAAAATAACATTTTGTTTATTAGCCTCAAATTAAAAAAAAATTATGAGCTCTAAGTAACTTTTTAAGTTTAAGTTTAGTGTAGGTAATGCTTTTATTTCTGTTTATCTCTGTGTGTATATTAAAGTTATGTTACTAATACTATCCATTCTAAAATGATGTGAGCCAGGATCCTAATTTAAAATCACAGTGGTGTTTCTCGAACTGACCTTTTTCTACAACGGTGGTGACCAACCCAAGGCCTGAGGGTTGTTTCTGGCTATTCAAAGCGTGGACAGTGTCTTAGGAAGTCGCCACTCTAAACTACTAAGCTAATTACTATTTTAGTAAAAATTGTTAATTATACTTTTTTTTCTCCATTTATAGATATTTTTGTTGTTTACTGATAAATTGCTTAGTTACTTGTTCAGTTCTGTCACAAACCAACATGGCACGAAGCAATATACATTTTAAATTTTTTGCCCGTTGTTCTACAGCACCTAAACAAATCCGCAATGACTTTTTCCGACTTAACTTTCCACACTAGGCTGTATAATGTCTACAATTTCTCGGAAACATGCGATGGTTTTTCAGGAATGTTTAAATTTCTTCTCGGTGACTTGATAGATTTGTTCATTTAAATGTACTTATATATATTTTAGCAGAGCTATACTCAACACAATGCTGGACTTTTACTTAGACCTGCTTCATACGCCGGTATGTATACTGCATACATTATGAACAATTTGGCCCTGTGTACCCTCCTCTAAAGATCAGTTTCTGCAAAGTTATTTTGTTCTGACGCTGTTCTGACTTCCATACCTCCCCCCTTCTTTTCATCGTCTTTGCAAGTGGACCAGCTCATGAATTGCTAATGGACTACGGGCAAGAGTGGCACCGACAGAAGGACAAAAGAAAAAAAAACATAGGGCATTGCTTCGCCCGAATCGGCGTGGAACGAGACTGTCGTGTGATGCCGGCGGCCTCTGGTGTAGTTGAATTGTTTGGGGGGGGGGGGGGAGGTTTAAGAAATGGGTTGTTAAACTTAGCAGATCAAGGACACAGCGAAGAGTGTGACACCCCGTCTCTTCTGCTCTTCCTTACAAATCTTTCTTGCCTTTACATTATTTTTGCCCTTTTTTGTTTGTTCATAAACATACTTATAAATCTCCCCCCCCCCCCCAACGGCACAAAAAAAAACCTCACCTGCTCTAATTCTACAAAAAAAATCAGGAGAATGCGTTTTTTTATCGGGCGAAAAAAATCTCTCGAGTACATGCCATCCCATTTTTTTACTGCGAGTAATTTTCCAACGTTAGTCAGGCAAAATGTCAACTTTGTCTAAGGTTACAAGGGCGTAGCTATCTCTTTCATTGGTGCCATACAATAATAAACACTAACAAAATATCTTAATTTATTTTTTAAAAATATGTTTTCACCAATCGTGTATTTTAGCTGTGTCGTAGTGCACAATAAAAGAAAGGAATAACGCCATTTTTCGTCTTTGAAAAGGATGTGGTTAAGTTGCCCCCCTCGTTTTCCACTCACACAGAGAAAAAGGTTTGTTTGAATCAAACAAATATTTGTTTATATTTGGCGAAACAAATATTTACTTGGTGGAACAAAATATTTTGTTAGCTTAACCAAACTCAAAAATAATTTGTTACACCTAACGAAATATACATTAGAGTTGACAAAATCATTTTATTGGGTCAACAGAATCTTTACTACTACAAAATATTTGTTTTAATTAACAAAATATATTTATCTCGCCATATATAAACAAATAGTTTGTTGAGGCAAACTAACCTTTCTCTCAGTGCAATATACGCCCTTGTAGGTCGTACGATCACTTCCGGCGGATGTTTTGGGAGTGCCCCGTGTGAAGGATTGTTTCCACTCAGAAGTGTTTAAAGAGGCGCTTCTTCAATAACTTTAAAAATGGTTCTGGTGGTGTTTTGCACCTGACAAAATGAGCATTATCTGCTTGAAATAATATGGTATCCCTTAAAAACTAACTGCAGGTGACTTGCGTTTGTGTCAAGATATTTATTGTATTTATGCCGAGTTGTATTTCTATTATAATAAACTTCGGCTCGTATCATCCACTGTGTAATTTTAAATTTAGCATAAAACTTGGAACACTTTATTACAAAATCTTACCTTTATAATGTGTGTAATATTTTGTTTTTTTCTTTTTGTTGCAGAGCAATAAACCAATCATGGAAAAGCGTCGGAGAGCGAGGATAAACAATTGTCTCAATGAATTGAAAACGCTTATCTTGGATGCAATGAAGAAAGATGTAAGTTCCTTTTGAAATTGTTTCAATTTTTAAATATATTACTAAACTTTTTTTTTTAGTCACCCCTTATTTTTGTCAAGGAGATACAATTGCCCATTAATCTATGAAAGGCCAATATATATATTTTTTCCATCTAAATTTCACATATATTTTTGCTGTCAATTTTGTTTGGTTGTTTTATCTGAAGATTTCGTGAGAGTAGGCATGTTTACGTGATACAAATGTTAACTTTGAAAAAAAGTTTTGTCAACCTTTTATTCGTCACACTAAGATTCATATATTAGCAAGGCTTTTTGAGTAGCTACGATTTTCAGTAGTTGTAGATATTGAATGCGTTGTAATAAGTGTTTCCATTTAAAGAATAAGCATTTTTAATTATTCTGAAGACGATTTAATAAGAATTATTATTTTCTTTTACTATAAAATAAAGTTTTCACCAATAAAGTAAAGCAATATCCACGTAAAGCCTTCCAATACGAGCGAGTGAGGCGGTTTCTAAACTCGTTCCATCCAGCCTGTTTTTTGTTGTCTTCCGAAATTCCCTGGCTTGGGATGTGGACGTCCCTATCCAGTTAGTTGTCTGCGATATGAAATTTCAAAATAACTGCTTATGCTTCTATTCTATTTTCATGCTCCGAAAAGTTTTATTTAGTTCTGCAGGTCTCTAAAGTCGTGATAGAATCCCGAAGCTTTATTTTCAACAGGCTTTTGATCTCTTCAATCTATAGTCGTAAATTATATTTAAATAGTTGGTGACAATCCACATAAAACAAGTGGAAATTATGTCTCAAAATTGTTTTGGAATTTCGCATTCTGATTAAGTCCTAGATATTTATTACTTTTGTTAATATTTAATTGTGATTATTGTATACATAAAAATCACCCTGTGATGGTAAAATGTTTTAGTAAAATGTTATTAAAAGTTCCTGAAATAGTCATGACATTGTTTCATGGTTTCAAAACATTTTTATCGACATACACATTGCTGGTTTTCACTATATGTCACAGAGAAACCACAAGAATGGACAAGAACGATGAATACACAAACACACAGAAAAGCAAGCCCAAATCAGCCGATGTCAAATTTTTTGTCTTAGGAAGTCTACAGTGCTCGTCTGTGCCGTTGTCCAGGATGTCTGTTATGTATCATCTATGGGTTGGTGTATTTGTTGCTGTGTTGTTCAAGGTCGTTATTGTTACAAGTGCATCATCGTTGTTAGCTCACTGTTTTCGTCAGTGCCCTGGTATTTTTCTTGATTAATTATTCCTTTCACGGAATTCTCTGTGCTGTCTGTATTTATTTAACATTTGACTTTGACTGGTTTTGGCTTGTATTTCTATTCTGTTCTTTTGTACCAGAAGTGGCGTATGTCCATAACAAATGTTTTAAATCTATCTTCCCCATTGCAAGAATGATTCCAAAGCGTTGGGGTTCACGGGGTATTCTGAGAGCTGAGGAACTGTATAACACGTGCAAGTGATTGACATGGTCGTGTTTGTCCCACAGCCGGCGCGCCACTCCAAGCTGGAGAAGGCGGACATCCTGGAGATGACGGTGAAGCACCTGGAGAACCTCCAGCGGCAGCAGGCGGCCATGTCCGCCGCGACGGACCCCGGCGTGCTGAACAAGTTCCGCGCCGGCTTCAGCGAGTGCGCGGGCGAGGTGGGCAGGTTCCCCGGCCTCGACTCCCCCGTGCGGCGCAGGCTGCTCCAGCACCTCGCCAACTGCCTGAACGGCGCGAGCTCCTCCCCCGAGTCGACGGCGACCCCCGCGCAGCAGCAGCACACCGTCCAGGTGCACATCCTGCCCACGCCGGCCTCCGTCGTCGAGGGCCACTCCGTGCCGACGGCCATCGCCACCTCCCAGAGCGGCATCTTCCTGAGCGCCGCGGGCTCCGGCGGAGGCCTCCAGCTCGTGCCCACGCGGCTCCCCAACGGCGACATCGCGCTCGTGCTGCCCTCCTCGGGCGCGGGGACGTCGCACGTGCTCAGGCAGACCGTCGTCGCGTCGCCCGTCTCCTCCCCGGCCCCCTCGTCCTCGTCCTCCCCGCTCCCCATGCTCATACCCATCCCCTCGCGCACCTCCTCCACCTCCTCGGCGGCGTCGTCGGCGTCCTCGAGCGTGTCGGCGTCCGCGGAGGGCTTCGAGCGGCTGGCGGTGAGGAGTCCGCCCGCCGTGGCCCCGGCGCCCGTCTGCAGGGACGTGGCCACGTCTCCCGCCAGCTACCAGTCGCCCCTCAGCCCCGGCCACAGCAGCAGCAGCAGCAGCAGCAGCAGCAGCAGCAGCAGCTACGACGCGCTGGACAGGCCCTACAGCCCGCCCTTGTCGCTGGTCGTCAGGAAGACGGAGCAGCCCCCGGAGGAAGACAAGCCGTGGCGGCCGTGGTAACCACCCGTCGCCAGGCGTCTGGCAATAATGCGGTGGATACAGTTTTAATGTATCTCGTGACTATAATAGTGCAACTGTGATTTTAGTTTTACTGTAGAGATGGATGGTAACACTCAAGATGAGCTATATTTTTGCTCGACAAAAATACAAAGATACTCTTTTCTGTTTTCACTGGAATTTACTTAATGTCACCAACTTACCTACAAAGTATTGATTGAAACGAAATTAATAGTTTTGCGCTGTTGATTTAACTACTGCTTTTTATACTATTTATCGAAAAAAAAATTGATGTATGCTTTTTCGAATATTAAAAGTGACTCAACTCTTATACTCTGCAGATATAAAATTGTCATTAAGTAGTACAATTAATATTTAAAAAAATATATTTTTTATGTCCTTGTTTTGTCAATTATTGTTTACACGGTGTTACTTGTTGATAATGCATAGAAGCGAAAATGACTGAATAATATTGTAACATAATACATACTTTATATGCTTAAAGTATATCTATTTTTATAGCATCATTGTACATAGTTTGTAGTTGAGGTGTTTTTTTAATTTGAAAGTGCCTTATACAACAAAATCACAAGTGTCTTCCTCCTTATTTTAATGTATTATATCGCATACAAACTATTTATATAAATTTGTTAATGAGATTTGTCTAATAAAACACTCTGTAAGATATCGAGTTTTTTTCTTGTTTTTCACTCCCATAAATATTCTTTAGTTAATTGGTACTATCTCAGTAGAAAAAAAGTAAATTTTTGAAGAGACTTCTTTATTTATATTAATGGTGAAATTTTAGTATATAACAAAATGTGCCTTTTGTCCAGTTGTGTTCAAACACAAGATATACAGTGTAGCATGTGGTAAAATAGTTGATGTTACAAACAAGTTATCCCCTGATAATAATAAAACACATATACTGTGACACTAAACAAATGTCTGCATGTAAAATTTTTCTAAGAACTTGGAATCAGTTTATAAATAATTCCCAAAAACTTATTATCATTGATCTGGTTCAACATTTAAGTTTTAACAGAAAAAAATTCACTACAACATTTTTTTTATTCAATTTAAATATTTTTAGAGGATTATTACTCTTATAAAAGCTAATCATAAAGATGCAGAAAATATTTGGTAATTTTCTTCATTCATGTGTTTTCTGGTAAAAGTTTTTTTATTGAATATCGGAATCACTAATAAAACAACATTGTAAAACTTTGTGTTCCATCAACAATTTCTTTCCTAACAAGACAAAATTTTCCAAATATTGTATTTATTATTTCGAATCACAAGGCAGATAAGCAGCTAAATTCGTATGACCATTGGACTGCTACCTTGTTTGGAAAATAAATAAAAATTATGTTGTTAACATCAAAATGAAAAGAGACAACACAGCGTAATGAGTTTGTTCAAATAAGTTCGCAGCAGCAATTTGTATAATGGAACAATTTAGCAGGACGCTAAAAATGATCAAAAAAAGTAAGAATTTCTATATGGCCATACTTCCTGAGTAGCAACGAAAGCCACATGATATTTAAAAATATGAACATGTCAGTTTAATACGGGGTATAAAAAGATTGCTGGATCCAGAAGTTTGCTACTTATAAGATGAATGTAAATATATATTTTTGGGACATATTAATTTTATTATATATGTACATTTAAACATTCAGTGGTGCAAAATCTTGCCTGAGAAAACTGAATAAACTGGCGAGTACGCGGGAGATGGAGGGGATATTATATCTACCAAATCACCCCTCCCCCCCAAATCCTAAAAAAAAATATCTTATCATTCGCACCGACAAAAGGAATGAATTTAAAAGCCTACAGTCGGCAATGTGATTAACTCCCCCCCCCCCCCCCTCAAACAAAATTAAATTATGTGCTTATGCTCCTGTGAGTAAAGGGAACAGTTCCGATTTCACTATCAGTTTTGAGGGTCCAACAACCTTCATCAAAATTAGGAATTTTCTGAAATTTATTAAACTCCCAGCATAAAGTATATCTGTACGGAACTCTCCTGTATTATAAACAGAGTAATCTGCTGTAAAATTATAAATATGGTTCCAACTATAAGAGTTAATGATAGTGCAGACTCAACATAACTATTACATGACCGCAACAGGCCCATTATGTTGCATATTCTATACCTACTATTATCTGCTGTTGGGATAATTTGCGGCTGCTGCTGTACAATAATTTACAGGTGAATATATTACAGCGTGTCTTGAATCACTGTTACAACTTTCGCTTTCAACACCTTCCAATATGCTTTGTCAAACAATGTTGTTGGGTTAAGGGCATGCCTCCCATTTCAGGTCATGATTTTATATTTATAATAATCACTGATCAACTTTAAGATTTTTTCAATTGTTTAACTTGCACGAAATTAAAAATATATACAGCTCATACTTTTTGCATAATTAGTTGCCAAAGTTACATTTTTAACGTTTTTGGGTTGTACAAATAAGGAGAATTTAATTGATTGCACAACTGAAACTTTTTAGGTTTAACTCAAATTCCACTGGCTACTTCATGATATGGTTTGCATTTCTATCACAAAAACTCATTTCATGTTTCTTCGCTGTCAAAATCGTAACAAATTTGAGAATTTTGAAATGACAGGTAATATTAATAAATATTTTCTTAAAGAAATTAGAATCGTGCCCGGTGAAAAAGGAAATGGCGTCCGTTTCCGTAACAACGAATCACTCTAACGAAGACATTATTTGTGATTGATGAATAAGCTATAATTTTACGAATTGAAGTTTGATTTAATCCTCCAAAAGCCCCAAAAACAACTGATTATACTATTGCAGTTAAAGTAATTCAATTTATTTTAATGATATTACTATTAAAGGGATTAATTTTTGTCATGTTACAAAAATAAGAATTTTATTTCATCTTATTCATTCTATTATTTTAGGTTTTCAGAAAGTAATAAATTAATAACTAAATAATAAGTAATCACTAAAATAATGTTACTATGAATTTCATAGGCAAAATAACTTTATACGTAATAAAATTGAGACTAATTTAACGTCAAAATCAAATGAAAAAAAAAAGATATAATAATTGCTTTTAAAACTTAGTTTATATGTAACAAGTAAGGTTGAAAATGTTTTTAAAATTCTTAAAAATTTCATGAATTTCATCCAGCTGTCATGCATTACGTATTTAATTTCAAAATGAGATAAAAATCAAAATGTTTGAGAAAGCTCAGGCAAAAAAAAAAATTGATATTGTGACATGATTTTACACATATTTAATATTTTCTGTTCGACTTTATTTGACTGAGAAAATGACAGTGTGACCGGAATTGAAGGATCATGCACCACAGATCTGTAGGTGATAACCATCATGTTTAGCAAAATTTAGATCTTACCAAAAAACTCATCAGTAGGGGCATGCATTTTTCTTGTAAAATTAGTTGAGAGTTAAGCCTGTGTTTGGTGATAGGTCGAGTTTCTTGCAGGTACAATTCTATTGCCGGCACACCAATCATAATAATTCAGTGCGGAAGAAAACGTGTCTTGAATGGCCCAGTCTAATTAGGAAAGATGAATGAAACAGCCCCCACGGGCATATCATACTGCAGTCTATTGGGCATTGAAATGTTTTTGGGAAAAATTCCTGCCCCTACCTATTATATAACGGTCCCTGTTCAGGCTGAATCAGAATCCTACAGACAAACCTCGTAGATGGATTTCATTAAAACATAAGGGGGTAACGCCAACGCATATTTTCCACCTATTTATGCTGTTACTCCAAATCATTTTAACTAATGAATAGTTACGGTGATTAGTCCCAAAATCGCATTGGGTTTTAAACTTAACTTTTCTCGTGATGAAACTGTAGCCGACGTTTGTCAATAGAATTAATTATAAGCCTGTATTAACAGTGTCTGAAGGGTTATAAGTACTCATCTATATTTGTTTCCTACGTTTATGAACACAGACTTTTCTCAAATTAGCAAGACATAAAGTTTTGCAACGTGACCTAAATGGTCCGGTGTGTTTCAGCGATTGCGCAAACACTTTCGCGTCACTCAATTTCCGTATGGAATCGATAGTTCCACGTCTCATATCCACATTTTTCCGTGCCAGGGTTTGTTCGACATGCCTGTTGCGTGAAATTATTTTGTGTCAGGATAAAATTCACAGTCCTATTTATACTCCACCCTTATTCACTTCCCCGTTGGCTGATGAAGTTTGAGTGGGTCGATGTGATTCGTCCCCCCCGCTGCTATCTGGCAGTTGACTGGCCCACAGTTGCAGAGGGGAGTGGCGGATCAAAGGAGAACCCACCAACAAGGCAATGCAAAGTTTGCATTGCAATGCAATGTTTGCAGTCTACCTTGCGACCAAAAGAACCTGTGAAATTTTCAGGTTTTTACCGATGGTGTACTGTGGACCAATCAGCTACCAGCCAGCCGTAGAGAGACAGAATCACATCAACCCAGTCAAAAGAAATTAGCCAACAGTGAAGCATATGAGGGAGGAGTATAAATAAGACTGTGAAATGTTTACCTGACACCAAATAAATCCGCGCAATTTCCGGGCCTTTACCAGTGTTGGTAGGAGCATTAATTTTTCGCGAAACATTTTGATCGCTCATTAGACTGCAATAAGGTATACCCGTGCTATCGATTGCTCCCTTGTAATTGGCGGCCGTCTGCAAGAGAAGCCATTGCCCTGTTTGGCCGGGCCAATAAGGAAGCGTTTGCTTCCTCTCTGGATGGCTATTATTGGTGTGCTGACAGCAGACATGCTAATGAAAGAAACTAAAACCAACCACGGAACACAAACAATACCTCTAAGTTTTAAAACACAGCTGGTCTGAAACCTTTTCGCTAGAAATACATAGATCTATACCGATTGGTGTCAGCTGAACTTTGTGGCTCCACCATTTGCTCCAATAATGAAGAATATTTGAATGTGGGTTGGGGAAATATTATAAAAGTAACACACTAACAATGCAAATGCATAGTATATATACTTTTGTGGCAAATTAAAAAACTAGTGAAATGATTTTTTTATTGATTTAATAAATTTTAGTTTCGTGTATCCATGAATTAACATAAAAAATTAATTACCTCTCCCTTCTCTTTGTTCCTGCGTATTAGAAGTTATTCCTACAGAGAACTAAATCTTTGATTCGAAAATAATCTTAAATTATTTGGCGTCTTCTATTGTAAATAAATTGCAAAAAAAAAAATATCTGTTACTTTTTTGAACCCTTTTATTGCCTGCGCATTAGAAGATTTTGAGATTTAGGAAAAAAAATCTTACTTTTGCATTCTTCTTAAGAAACATGTGGACCAAGTGTTTGGCACAAGGATGGCTCGAGAAACACTATATAAGGGCTATCGCAAATAGTAGGATGCAGCTGCAAACAAAATGACTTTAAATAAGTCTTATGGTCCCAAATTCTGACCTTTGATTCTTTCATAAAACGTTTTATGAAAGTGCAGTTTGACCACGAATTAAAGTTTTTCAGAGCACTTGAACGTTGAACATACCTTCTAACCCAGGTGACGAGTAGTGTCCGGTACGCTTTGTGGGAGGTCGCGTGTTCGAATAGCACACCCCAGGCGAGTGCTGGCGTAGTTCGTTAACATTTTATCCACGCACCGAGATGGTGCAGGGATTAACACGATGGACTCGCATTCCAGAATTACGGCCCGGCCATTCTAATTCCGGTCTTCCATCGTTTCCTTACTCCAGGAAAATCCTTGAACGGTTCTTTACTACAGACAATTGTTCGATTTCTTTTCTTGTATTCCTGGTTTGCTTCGTCGTGTGATACCGTCTATAGTGAAATTTCTGTTAACGAGATGTTAGTTAAGTCGAACCTTTTGGTTAGGCTGAGTCGGGGAACTGCGGCAAGTTTTTAACGTCTGTGTAAATGGAAAGGTAAAAAAAAAATAATTAGTTCCAATAAATTGTTTATATCGTTACAATATCAGAGAAATTTCTGTCATAGTCTGTTCTCTCATTTAATCATTTCGTTCCCCCCCCCCCCAAAAAAAACTAATTTTTACGCTTTTTTGTGCTTTAAATTTATTTTCTTTTGTTAGGGAACGATATATATATTTTTTTATTTTTTCATAGAAGTGGGTGGAGGAATATATGTTTGTCATTGCGAACGTGTCCTTCATGAAAAATCATTTCTTAGTGACCTCTATTTCGACGAGTCGTACAGCCCCTAATTCATTCTGCCACTCGTAAGCTCGTCTGGCGGTTAACGTAACGGAGGCCTGCCAGCTGATGTATTGCGTGTTACGGTCGTTATCGAAGTAATTAAGTGATTTCGTGAACACGTTCGTGTGTTCGTCCAGCAGCAACACCACTGCCCTCTCGTCCGGACCTCAAAGAAATATATCAGTGCTGATAAATAACGTTGGGCGTCGTGGCAGGGATCTCGTCGGTCTGCGGCCGAGATTACTGCGTGTTTGCGTTTTTGGACAAGCAAGGTTGTCAACCCACCACCACCCATTTCCCCGGTGACAAAACGAACACGACTTCGTCGATGCGAGGAAGGAAAGGCGAAGATCGGGTGCCCGAACGACTGCAAACATGAACATATATTCCGGGGGTGGGGGTGGCCCAGGGGTCCGCTTGCGCTTTCAGTATCGTGATTGTGAAGTGGGTTGATAAAATTATGAGTTAAAAATATATATACAGGGTTTGTCCGTGAAGTAATGAGACTGGCCTCTCCACGGAGCTGCAGTCACCTGGAGGACGGTTCCCGGCAGAGGGATGTGTGGTGGCGGGTCTAAACTAAGCAATGAACATGGCGGCAGTTGCGTCCGCAGTGAGTATCACGCGTGGCACACAAGCTGTATTTGAGTTTTTGTCACGGCAGAAAACGTCCAAAATGGAGCATTCGCTGGAGCAGCGCTAAGGGATTAAATTTGGCTTTCGCCTGGGCAAAACTGCTTCCGAGACTCTTGCCTTGGCTAAGGAGGCTTACCAAGACGACGCTCTGTCAAGGGCCCAGGTTTTCTGGTGGTTCAGAGAGTTCAAGAATGGACGGGAGACAGCTGAAGACATGGAGCGATCTGGACGCCCTTCAACGAGTGGTTTGGACAATAATATGGCCAAGATAAAAAAATCTCCTGGACTTCGATCATCATGTGAGTGTACGATTAAACGCTGAAGACCTAAACATGTGCAAAACAACAGTTCTCAAAATTATTTCTGAAATTTTGAACATGCGTTAGGTTTGTGCGAAATTGTTGCCAAAAGTGTTGAGTCATGAAAAAAAAAACACCGCCTTCGTTGTGAGCGCCTACCTGGCCCATATAGGGGTGCAACCTTGCCGCAGCCACCGTACAGCCCAGATGTGAGCCCGCCAGACTTTTTTCTGTTCCCTAAGCTTAAGAGAATCATGAAAGGGCACTGAGATGTTCCCGCTATCCCACGGGCTGTCACAGAGTCTCTGAAAGAGGTTACGGCAGCTGACATCCAGGGAGCCTTTGCAGCTTGGGAATCACGTTGGCAACGGTGTACTGACGCCCAAGGAGACTATTTTGAAGAATTTTATCAATATGTACCGATCCGATCATAAAATTATTTTTACCAGACCTAGTCTCGTTACTTTACGGACAAACCCTGTATGTGAGCGAGTCTTTCAGTACTCACCAGTGATGTGTAAACATCTCACCTTCGTAATGAGCATATTCATGCAAATAAACTTATTTTACGACCCTTCGACACGAAATTTAAAATATAATACTTAAAAATAATACCGATCTTGATAAATATATTGGTCAATAAAATATTAGCTTTCAAGTACATACCAAAATGTTTAGATGCAAATCACACACTTACTTCATGCGCCTAAATCGTTTGCTGCCTAAATTGTTTGCTGCCTAAATCGTTCACAGCCTAAACCATAAACATTACTTGCCACTATTACCCGCTGATGACAGCACAATACAAACGGAAATTTTAAACGATTGGATACGGCTCCGATAAAAGCGAAAACGACAAGAAAAAACTTAAACCCTAGCCTTGACCCGATTTTCGACGAGGAATTTTATTAAAATACTGTCCATCTTGATAAAATACATTAAATTTCTAAAATACAGACATGAAACTTTTTTAAACAAATATATCTCTAAGCAGGGGCGCAACTACTAAATTTCCAAAGGGGAGGCAATATACCTTTTTATAAAGAATCATTGATCCCCCCTATTGAAGCGGGTGGTCCGGGGGTCCCCCCCGGGAAAATTTGTATTTCAAGGTGGAAAATGGTGCTATTTAAGCAGTTTTATTATCTAAAAATTGATCACACAGCACTTTGTTTGCCCCCACTTCAAGGTTTCAGAGGGGGGGCAAAATACCCTTGCCCCCCCCCCCCTGTTGTGGCGCCCCTGTCTCTAAGTAGACATATAGCTATGTTTGTATATTTGGTTTTGCTTAAACGACTGAAATCAGTCTGTACATACGTCCTACACACAAACTTTTACCTTACTGAGCAGAAACAAATATATTTTTATTATATAATAGTATTATATTAGATGTCATTGAAAATTAAAAAAAAAAAAAACCTTTTCAAGGACCTAATTAGAACCCACGTTAAGGGGCCCGCCTCGTCAGGGGTGTATGTGTGTTAGTGAGGCGGGATGATAAGCGCGACGCTCGCTGGTGCTTCCAGCGCGGTGTAGCCTCTAAGCGCAAGGCTCTGAACTGGCGCGCATTCGTCTCGTCGTCACAGGATAACTGTGAAATTTGAGCGGTGACCGCAACATTATATGGGGGAGAAATGAAGATAAAGGTGTTATGCAAGCCCCTTAAGTGCTTTCAAGAATCTGTACTGATTGTTTTATGCCTAAAAACTACTCTGAAAACACGCGTTTTAGGCATTTTAACGCTTCTAAAAATACAGTTTAAAAGCTTAATCCGAAATTAAAAGTACTTTTCGGCCCTCAGTGAACTCTTAAATGCTATTCGTAAATAGGCCCCACTCGGATATCTTGAGTTGTTTAGAAATCGCGTTGTTTTTCCTGAAGCTCTGCACACTGTATGTGTGCCCAGGTAGGCGGGCCCCTTAACAGGCGCGTGTACTTATTTGTTTTATATAATTGTTATGCCATTTTATTATATGTTTTAACACTTAAGATTACTTTTACTACAACTATTTTAGTTTACCAAATATATCCCAGGGTATTTTCACTATCATAAAGTTTCATTTGGCACACCAATACGTTTGGTATGTGCCCTAATTTTTCCGAAAGTTACTATATGTGGGTTTATGTTGCTACACGTGCGTCCGCGACCTTTGTGTCACATTTCCGATCATCGTCTTCCATTCCATTTTCAAGAAATTACTCCTACCAAATGCCGTATACCGAGAGCTAAGGTTTTTGCACAATAACAATGTTTTATGGAAAACGTTCTGTATAATTTAAAGTTTTTTGTCTATTGTACGCATATAGGCCAAAATATGAGCAGTATACAACATAAGAGCACCTTATCCAGAGATGACATGTGACGGTTAAAACCCACGCACACAACTCTAGGGCACCCCTTTTTTTTCCCAGCTCGTTCTAATCTCTGTGGACAAATCCTACACATTAGCGACTCTGGGTACAAAAATATCCTAAATTCGCAGCTTCGGCATAAAAAAGACCGTTTTGCAAATATAACACAGGCCAACAAGAAAAAAAAATTTGGTGCCTAGGATTTTCGAACTGATTTTAGTGAGGCCACTTGTGGCGGCCTCAGTCGTCTTGGATATTATTATTATTTTTATTTGCGTAAAGTTTATTCTAAGATGATTTAATTTTTTATAACACTATTTATGTCCTTATATTATTTAATGGTGTATTTTAATATTTATTTATTGTAACTTTTTAATAGTATACTTGGTTTATTTTACGTTAAGTACTCTAACTCTGTAGTGGGACGTACGAGAAGTAACGAGAACGATCTAGCGGAGTGAGGGGTGGTAGCAGAGGAGGGGGATGATGTCAGCTGACGTGACGAGTGGGAGGCGGCTGCCAGCTGTTTGAGGGTGAGTGTGTTTTTGACCGCCGGCCGCGGAACTGCTCGTGAATGTAGGAATCGCATCCCAGCCATGGGGAAGTTGTGTTACGTTACGTGAACAAGAATTAACGGCAATATGACAGTAATGCCATGGCACGTTTAGCAAAGCGAAAAACGTGGTGGTACACGAGCGCGCGATGGTGTGGGGCTAGTGCACGGGCCACAGAAGCATTGCGCTGCTAGAGGCGCAAATAGTGAGTGGGGTTTACGCCCGACCCCGGGAGTCTCCGGCTTTAGATGTATGCTTCAGTACCAAGTAAGTGTGAGAACTGGATTTTAGTACTTTATTTTCCCGGCTGGTACGATTTACAGAAGATGTGTATTGAAAACAGAGTGCGGCGACGGGATTTAGTGGTTGGATTATATAGGCTGAAGAACGTCATAATTTCGGTTCCTCCCCCCTCCTCCGTAATAGACTTTTTTGGGACTTTGGATTAGAATTAATTATACTGCAAGAGTGTCTGTAAACCAATGTCGTTACACTGTGAATGTAATTATACCAATTTAAATGATACCTAGAATTTACCTTTTAAGTCCCTTTGCCTTTTTACGGTATTTAAGTTTGAGCATCTTTGGTTTGGTAATTCATTATTATACCTATCACGATAGAGTTTCCAGTACTGTCGGTAAATTTAGTATGCTAATATATTTTTTTGCGCACTTGCCAAATGTTAGACCAGTCGATGCGCGTCTGTTAAACTTAATTTCTTTACACTCTCAGTATCAGTATGTCAGTGGTGACGCGTACACGGGACTGGCGTGGTGAGTGCGGACGTGTGCAACTACCCCGGTATAAGGGGAGCTGGCCACATTAGTTATATTTGGAGCGCTGAATCTAATTATGAAATTAGTTTTTTTTATCTATCAGCTCTACATTTTGAGATAAGCGAAGCTTCAAAATGTGTTCTTCTACACAGTATGAACAAATATGGTTCACTACCAATTGCTCACTCAACGACAATGAAAGAAACATAGAGCACCATAGCTTTGGTCTTGGAGAAGATAAGGTATCGTTAACATCAATGGGTGATTTGTGTGAACTAAAAAATGGTGAACTTTCTCCTCGGACAGCAAAGTGGCCTTGTTTCTTGTGCCTCTGGGCTCTGGGATAGCAGAGACAAAACACACCACTGGGTTAGACAAGAGTGACTTAAGAGGCCACTCCAGTGTTTCAGGGGCACTACGCAACCCGCGTTAACCTCATAAGATTCAATGCTATTTTCATTTTGCTTATAACTTATTGACTAATATAGATTTCAAAATGATGCTTGCTTTATATGTAAGACAACGATGCTCTTATCCAAGCCCCTTTCTTCAAAAACGTGTATAAATTATGGTTTTATACTAATCTTTACTAATATGCATAAGTGTATTGTCTAGGTTTGAACCATAATTTATGCACGTTTTTGAAGAAAGGGGCTTTGATAAGAGCATCGTTGTCTTACATATCAAGCAAGCATCATTTCGAAATCTATATTAGTTAATAAGTTATAAGTAAAATGAAAATAGCATTGAATCTTATGAGGTTAACGCGGGTTGCGTAGTGCCCCTGAAACACTGTAGTGGCCTCTTAAGAGGGAAGATATGAAGGTTGGAGAAAAAACGTTATTAACGAACCCTTAGTTGAAAGGGAGAAAATCACCTTTCCTCCACTGCATATCAAGCTGGGCCTTATGAAGCAGTTCGTAAAGGATTTGCAGTCTTGATAAGGACTGATCATGCTTGAGTAAGGAAAAATTAAAGCAGGAATATTTAATGGCCCATAGATAAGAAAATTCATTAAGGACCGAGCCTTCGCAAATTCCATGAATGAGGCTGAGCGAAAATCCTAGACTTCATTTGTTGCAGTTTCGGAAATATTCTGGGCCAACAAAAAGCAGAAAACCATGTTGAACTGGTATTTTATATGCTTAATAATTTCAGATCCCTTAGGTGCAGCATTATTATTAAGGTGCACTACATATTTACACAGCCATCTAGATCGTTTTCCTGAAAATTTAGGAGACAGCAGTGAGGAGCAAGATGAAAGATTTTATCAAGATATTAAAATTACGGTGGACCGCTATCAAGGAATATGGGATACGCACATGATGGCAAATTATTATTATTATTATTTCTGGAGTTTAAAAATGGACCATTCCGAGATATATTCAAGAAGTTCACGAAAAAGAAGCTCCCGAAGTGTTAAGTGCTTAGTTGGTTCCATCGATGACTTGCTATCTTTGCATACATAATGATATTAATATATGCTAATAATATTTGTATATTATAATGATATTTGTATAATATTATAATATTTGTGTAATTTAATAATAAGAATATCATGTTTAATTTTTAGATTTGATTCATGGATTTAACGTAAAACGTATATTTCTCTAAAACGTTATATCTTAGAAATTTGCCCTCTTAGGGAAAATATAATGCCATATTTGAATTCAAGGCACCAAATTCATATGAAATCAGCTCCAAATACCCAGGCACCAAAACTGTTGTTGGCCTGTGTAATTCATTATTTAGGGCTTAGAATATTTGCAATGCTGCTTACCTAAACTTATCAATAGTCGTTTGAAAAATAACCTTCCCGGAATAACGAATTGCATCTTAATTTTATTTATCTAACAAGTCTAACCTAATAAAACGATTAGTGTAACAACAGCACAAGAAAGATGTTGCGTGGCTAACACGTGCTTAGAAGTAAGACTCTTCAGTTCAAAAAATTACCTTGCAAGATTGAACAAAATATTCAAAGATTCACTTGAACGAAAAAAAGAAAAAAAAAACAGTCTAGGTTCACAACTGTAACGAAATGGTAACGAAACACATGCAAATTGTCTTACAGTTTCCTTTCTCTCTACTTTATTTACGTTATTCCCTCTACCCTTCTGCCATAGTGCCTCAAACCTGTGTGTTAACTGTTTGTTATCCTCTGTGAGTCACCGTTGGCTGTCAAAAAATTCCAAGACGCACGAACATGGATTTTTCAAACGTACACTGAAACTTTTTTTTTGTAAACGGATCAGAAATATTCATGCAAACTTAAAGATATTTGTACATTACATGAAAACAACTGTATTCCTACAAAACCGTGTTCGCAGTAATACTGGGTTCGGATTCGTAACCGAGCATTTATGCTGTGTGTTGTCCCAGTACCTCCAATTCACATTTCACTGAATATATTTCTAGTGTTAACTGCGCACATTAATAAGCAAAATGAAACGAAAATGAGTTCAACAATTGAATATTCAATTATTTTTTCCGTGGTTTGAGAAAAACTATGCTTGAATGAAATATCAATTTAAATATATCATGCGCCAATTTTTGTAAGATAAAGGTACTATTATTTTGAAAAAAAAAGTATTCCATTTATGTAAAAATAATCATAGGCACGTGTTCTTGTATTACAAACTAGTTCTCGGCAGCTGATTTCCAAAGGAATCTTTTGTAGAAGCACAGAATTGTTTTTTTCTGCGTAGGACTCTGAGGTCGTGAATGTTATTGTTCTCGGAAGGAAGTGGGTATCGCGTCGTGAGAGAGAAAGGGTGCTCAAAGGCGAACAGGGGAGGGGGTAAAGGGGGTGAAAGTAAATTACAACTTTTGTTCCCCTTCGGGTTCCAGCATCACGCGCGGACCCATCTCCCACCCCCCAACCCCCCCAATGCCGCGTTGCAGTAGTTGCGAGTTATAATCAACCCGGGTGCTGCGAGTGATCGAGATCCTCCGCGCTGGCATTAACGGAAATTATCGATTACCGCGATAAAGTTAGCTCCGGCACTCCTGGGTCGGTAAGGCGGTGCTCGCAAAAAAAAAAAAAAAAAGGAAATAATAACCACACAGCCGCGTTGCAAGTGCGTGATTGGGCTTTATCGACCTTGAACTCGAGTGACCCAATCACCGCTCTTCGAGATGAAATCCTTTGCAAGTTCCCGAAACTCAGCTTCCACCCCCCCCCCCCCCGGCTCCACCAGCCTATTTTGTGCGTTCGCGGTTAATTTATTTTTCCCGTGCCTGCTTTGGAGTATTTACACCTCATCGTGTGCCACGTGTCGAATTCATGGAGGAAAGATAGTAACAGAGAGATGCCATCTTGATTTTAAACAATTTTATGGTTTTATATTAAAAAATGTTCCCATCGTTTAGTCTCTTGGGAGTTTTTTTCTAAGACATTCAGCAAAACATTGCAATGGCGTATTTCCATAAAGTTGATGTAAATAAGTATTCCCCTTTGAAAAAATCATTCAAAGAACGTTAAGAATAGTGCCTCTTCAGGGGTGGATCTGTATTAGCGAGGCGGGATGATAAGTGCGACTCTCGCTGGTGCTTCTAGTGCGGAATCGCCTCTAAGCTCAAGGCTCAAACTGGCGAGCATTCTTCTTGTCGGGCATAGAGAACTATGAAATTTGAGCGGTGAAGATAAATTGCTTAACAAGTATCTGTATCGGTTGTTTTATGCTAACAAATTACTCTTAAAACACGACTTTTAGCCATCCATTTTAACTCTTCTAAAAAAAATAGTTTAAAAACTTAACCTGGAAACCAAAACTACCTACCGGCCCTCAACGATCTCTGAAAAGCTTTTTTTTGCAAACAGTCCCCGCTAGGATGGTTTTCAAATCGCGTTTTTTTTTCTGAATGTCGGTACACCGTATGTGTATGGCGGGGCCCTTAATCTTATGTGTCATTCATGCTAAGAAATTAATATTTATTGTCTTATTTAATATACTTTTAAAATTAAAAAAAAGTTTGTTTTTCTTTTGATTTTCTTCTCTGCACAATATTCCCATTATTCTGCAGATGGGAATGTCCAGAAATATTGATGACATCACCAGTGGAGACATCCTGTGGTCGTTGCATGGCGTTCTTGCTGTAGGTCCGCGGGGCGGCGAAGGAAGGTGAATTGGGGTCGTGTGCAGTGGTGTGTGGGGGGTGGTGATGGGGAGGGGGTGAGCGAGGGGGATAAGATTGTCCGAACCGCGGTTCGAGGAACACAATGGCCACCGCTGCCTAGCTGGCGCCACGCCTTCGCCTCTGAGGTCACGCGCCCCCGACAAGCGAGTACTAGAACTGTAGCAGCCGCCGCCGCCGTACTGTACTTTTGCTAAAGATTCATTTGGAAAAAAAATTGCCAATAAATATTTTGTAATACTACAACAGATGCCTACGGTTATTTTTTCAAATATGAAACACGTTTCCCGAGATTATCCTGAGTTTTCTTACGCAAATTGGCGCATAATTTTATATTTTAACAAACGTTTCATTCAAGCATAATTTTTTAAACCATGGGAAAGATAATTAAATACTCAATAATTTGACTATATTTGGTTTTATTGTGATTATTTATGTGTGCGGTTAAAAGTGGAAAGTTATTCAGGGAACGATTTGCAAATATATGCATAACGAGTAAAGTTACTGGGACAACACGAAGCATAAATTACTGCAAACAAACATCTGTAATTTTACATGAATATTTCTGTTACATTTACAAAAAAATTACAGTTTTGGAACCTCGCAAGGTAGAGTCGACCAAATCATGGTACCAGCGAGTGGCAGCAGCATCATTTATCCTTAATTAATTTTTTCCCCAATATTCTTAATAAATTCATAACTTAACCATATCGAATTGTTTTAACAGGTTTTTCAATCAAACCAGTTCTTACTTAATAGTTCTTATGAATTGAAAGGCAAATTATTTTGGCAGTCCTAGCATGTACTGGAAGCATGAAGTCGTGTGGTATATACTGGTTTGCATTAACCGTACGTATGTGGTCTTCGTCTTGAAATACATTATTCCTAGTACATAAATCAATTAATTTTTTTTCCAACGCCATGAAACCTGTTTTTTCTTCATGGTTTTGGCAAAACAAATTTTTATTTATTTAAGAATAATATCCTTAAAAATAAATAGTTTATAAGACTAAGGCTACATACGAACGTTTTATCCAAACTGTATACTCATTATTCCATGATTCCAGTACATGCTACAATTGACAACAAAATTTACATTTAAGTTCATAATAAACATGAAATATGGAATCTTTTGTAGAAAACATATTTGATTAACAATTAAATATTGTTATATAAGGAATTTATTTAAAACTAGCTAATGCCCGGCATGCGTTACAATGCCTCAATCATTTTTTTTGTTGTAATTTATTTGAAGTAGGTACAATTATACAAATAATCTCTCTGTATCTCTCTAATTATCTATCTATATGTATATATCTATAAAAATATCTCTATATCTCTATCTACATATATATCTACTATCTATATCTCAATATTTAAATCTTTCTTTATCTCCCTTTCTATATATCTCTATCACTCTCCTCTATATACCTATATATGTCACTTATATCAATGAAAATATTTAAAATATATGTTTTTAACTACCTATATTTTTAGCTACATTTTTACCTATCACAGGTGTGGCACGTGTATATAAAAACACGTGCGTATTCGAATGAAAATTTGCGTCAAAATCTCAAAGTAATCGGTGAAGAACTTTTGGAAATTTAAGATTTTGAACAAACGAACATTTACGGTTTTTTTTGTATAGATAATCGGCAAAAACCCCCATGAACAATTAGAAAAAAATATTAATTTATATGACTACGCTATTAAGGTGTCCGTCTGGCTGGGTCGCCAAACGGCTTTCAGAGCACCAGGCGTTAGCGTAGTGGCATTTACACACCACTCGAGATATTCAACTAGTGTATGGTAACATATAGCATTTAAGAGAACTTGCACTTGCCTAGTCTAATTTCGTTTCATGGTTTTTTCTTTAACATTTAAGTTATTTTTAAACATTGAAATGGTTAAGACGAGTTTTTTCACGAAAGGTTTTTTTTTTTGGTGTGTAATAATTGGAGTTAACACCATTATTTCCCACATATTTTTGTAGCTTGTTTCAACTCCGGATTAAATTAATGAAATAATTTTGCTATGAACATGCAATGAAACATAATACAGAAGCTCAGCGTTCTATCTTAAATCATTTCTCTTATTATTATTTACAATACAAATGTTGTTCAGACCCAACATTGGACCATAATTCGTTTAGATCTTTCCAGCTTATTTTGTCGAGATGAACCTGCGGCAGAAGTTTAGCTTTAGACTTATGTCTCACCCCTTATAGTATCATTCGAAGTTATGATATTTTCCACACAATTACGGCAAACTACCAAGCGTTGTTCATACGTATATAATCAAATTATTTTTTTCCCCCACACAGACATGGTACATCATTTATTTATAGGTGTTCAAAAATGTGGTATTTTCTCCATGACCTAAGTAAAAAAGTACTGGATTGTATGGGAACATATATTAAAACATTCACTTTCGGTTTTCGTGTGTAATCTTTGAGACGATGTTCAAATTCAATTCTCAAAATTTCTTGCTCAGTGCACCCACTGTTTAGGAGCGCCAATCACCAAGCAGCTATTTTATGTCATAATGGCGCTCTAGATTATCGTATGGAAAAAATTTATATTTTTTAACTCTCCAAAAACAAATACACATTTAAAACTACACTTATAAAGGAAACTTGTATAGACTGTTGTGATGGTTCTTTAAATATTAATTAACCCGCTTTTACTCTTCACTTGTAACTAACGAACTATCAAAAAACCTATTGGAATTCGATTTTAACCTGCTTCTTTCTAATTGTGGTATAGATTTTTTTTTAACTCTGCAAGTACGTGTAGTCCGGATGAAAATACCATAATTAGGTACTATCATGATGATGGAACCAGGAGGTAGATAGTGGAACACTTAAAACTTATAATGTGTAACTGATAAAAGCGTTTTTTGTAGTAGAATATTTTTTTATTATATGTAACAACATTTTAAGACAGTGAGTGAGTTGAAACAGTAAGTTATTGAAGACCTTCCTGGTTTCTCAAGCAGTGGAGTTTATTATTTAATATTCACGTTTTTTTTGTAATTGGTATGTGGAAAAAAAAAGGGAGGGGTTTACTTCTCATTTCACGCAGTTGCAAAGGCAGCAGCAATTTTGTTTCTCGCCTCACGTCATCAAGCAGCAAACTGTAAATAAGAGAACAATTGCATAGAAAATATACGTCCTGTGGATTGTCAAGTATGAGGAAAGTGGCCAATGAGTAATTCCTGATTTTCGTCTTTAAAATAATAATAATAATGTTCTCACATTCACGAAGAAACGACGAACTGGGTGCAAGGAACCTGTTCGCCGAGCGGTCGTTTAACTTGTAGGTTTTGGGCCGCGAAGGATTTCATGAGGGATGACTCAAGAAATCTGGGTAACCTTTCCGGGGGACGGGGGATGGTAGGTAAGTAATTATTACCGAGCATACCATCCCATTCTCTTCCCGCCGACTACCGGAGGTAAGCCTAGCGACGGACCGAGAGGCCCCGGTATCATGCGTGTGCGTGTGTGCGTGCGTGTTTCAATTAAGTAATTCTGCGTTCTAATGTCCTGCACGGCAATTAAGTCTCCCCGGGGCGGGCTCAGCGGAGCGAGGATAAAACCGTAATGGACTAAAACACAGAGCTGGTGCTCCGTGACGTGGAGGGAAGGGGGGGGGGGCGCATCGAAACACAATGATGATATTGTACTCGGGGTCCCCGCCGTGTGTGGTCTCAGTAGGCAAGCTCGCCCCTCGCTGCCCGACCACAGCTCGCGTGCAACAACGCCACAAGACGCCAGTACCTAACATACATATTTTTTTTTTGCTTTCGAAATTTCGTGTTTTTGCACATTGTTTTAAATAGGTTCATAATACAACAATGTTTATTCATCAAAATAATTCCTTGTTTAAGCGTACTTATTATAAGTATTACAGGTAAATTTTATGTCAGTTTTAGCATGTACTTAAAACCTGTAATTATGTCTTTTACAGTCTTGGATTAATCGTTCCTATGTAGTTTTAGCCTTAAAATTCTTTATTTTTGGTATAGAATTCATGGATCAATAAAAATGAGGTTTTCCCGAAACCCTGAGAAGCTCAGATTTCTATGATCTTGTGAAAATATATTTTTTATTGACTTGCGAATGATATACTGAAAACGAAGAGTAGCTTTCAATACATACAGGAATAACATAAGTAATCTGCCTTTCAGTTCTTAAAATATTTTTAAATAAAGACTTGTTAAGTTGATACGACTTTTCGAAAACAATGAAGTATGTTTTTTTTTTCAAATCACAAAGAAAAGCAAAAAAAAAATCATTGAAGATTAAAATAATTTAAGATACCTACTACCCCTTTAAGGGGGACAGACTAGGCCTTGAAATTTAGCAATTTCAAATATTTTGATACGACTTGCAAAAAAAACTTCCGTACTAACATTTTTTTTTGTTGACATGGCCTAGGACTTAGCCTTGGCTACTTACTGAAGTCAGCACTTGTGAACCGGTGGCATTATCACGACAGTTGTAGTCGTACGTAATAAGTTATTTCCTCGCAGCGCTTACAGACTAGAGCCCGTTAGTAAATATGTGGTTGCAACAAGGTATAGAAGATCTGGGAGATATGTTTTATGCTTTCACATGTCAAACAATCGAAACAAATAGTCCAAATTATAATTATAGAAAAAAAAGGTTGCAAAAATCTAAGATGGCCGGGGTCTAGTACCCGTTAAGGTTTTGTAGCCAAATGGCTAGCAGAGATCCTGGTGTCGACACGCCATTTACAAACCGCTCGACGTTTATTAAAAGTATCTCATTACGAATAGCATTAAAAAGCCATATCAATTGCCCATAAAAGTTTAAAACATGAATGGTTTTGACAGTTTAAAAAGATTAAAACGCGTGTTTACACGCACAGTTTTTGGCATGAATAATTGTGAACACTATTGTTACGATTTATGTAATGTTGTGGGGAAGACTGGTTTCGTAAGGGATAGCCCAATTATGTTTTTTTTGCACAGTTTTATTAATTAACAATTTTTACATCACTAATAAATAATCTTACTTAAAAAATGCCTAATCACCAATCACTCGCACTTAAAAATTGTTTATTCCCAAGTCACTCAGTGTCTGTCTAGTTCCACAGTCCGCACTCCTCACTGGGCCGCACTCCTCGTGGAACTCACGCGTCACCCGTCACTGGACTCTCGCCGCACTCCGTCGCCGAACTCACCACGGAACTCTCACAGAACTCTCGCCGCACTCTCGGCACTCTCACCATCAAAACTGTCGCGGGACTCGCCGCCCCAGTAACTGCCGCGGAGGCCGGCGGTGACGCCTTCTAGAAGTGACGAGCGCAGCTGGGGCCAGTCATGTCATCGCCCGAACCGTCGAGAACAGCGTCGCTCCTCACGCCACGGCCCGCGGAATTCCCAAGTCCGCTCAGCGACGGATAACGATGCCGAGGCGGATTGAAGTGCGGTGATCGTCGTGGTGAGGGGGAGGGGGGGACGTCGTTCTTGTAATCCGGCCAGGCACGCGTGTTATGCCTTACGTCAATGGATTGCGCGTGACGTCAGTGGCCGTGCGGGGCCGCCAGCCAGCTCTGAGCCTGGCATCGCGGTCTGGTCTCTCGCGTTCGTAACACTATTGTAAGTGGTATAGGGACGTGCAGGGCCACCGCTTCAAGTCTCGTGGAGGCGCGTTACAGTCGAGAAGACTGCAAGCCAGTCCTGTGCCTGGCGCGTAGGGGCGAGGAGGCGTGTGATGCGCGAGCCAGTGTCGCCCTTAGCGCCCCCGCGCTTCTAGAGCTCGCCACCTCAACACCAGGAAGTGGGTATCTGTTATCACGTTGAAGTCATTCTGCTGAGCAATCATTATTAGGCAAAACAAGGTGTTAATAATCAAGGATAATGCGAGAAATTTGCTTAATAGTTTGAGAGTAACTCGCTATGGAGAATCGTAAAGTAAAAAAAAAAAAATATTTTCCATCAGATGTGATTATTTTTTAACAAAGAATTAAAGTTATACTTATTTATAAATAAAAATGTTTTCCTATTCAGATGTTTTGCATTAACGAACGCACTATTTCGTTATTTTATTTCACATTTATGTAATTTCAGGCATTTATACTAGGTTTTTTGTTCAATTTTATGTTACTCTATTTATGAATATATTCTATGATTTAGCCAAAGTCCCGCTCCTGGTCAAATGCCGCAACCCTTCTAAGGAACATTTTATTTAAAGTATGTCGCTGGCATAATTTTTAATATAAAAAAATCGTTATTTCAGTAATTTGGTTTTATTATTTACGTTTTGTTTCGTGCGTCTGCTGAGTCTTTCGCCATGACGTCAGCGCAACAGCACACCAATGAGAAGCGACGATTCAAGACATTGAACTTTTGAACGATTTCAAATGAAATCGTCCTTCTTTCTTCGGGCGCCATCATGAGTACATGAAGCTTCAGAAGTACTAAGTATATAAATGAAATTTAGTTTTCTATTACAGCAGCCATCGTAATTGAAATGTTTAGAAATATATTTAAAGTGTACAAAAGCTATATATAGACACGGCAACGCCCTACGTTGTTTTATTAGTTGTGAATATTACGTACGAAAAAAACCGTGTTAAGTCCCTGTATTTCCTATGGCCACCCAATGTATGAAAGACAGTGCAAGTAACGCTGACTTTTATTATTTCCTAACAGCGTGTCCAAGTGCAAAAAACTAAGTATTTTCACAAACTGGATAATCCTCTCTATTATTGAAAATAACTATGAAAACCGATAGTAAAGTTTTCTATTTTAATAATTTATTGAAATTACAGAGAAAGGACACTTGAGGTATCAGAGGTCCAGGGTGAAAGATATCGTGTTAACCACTGAAATATCTAGCTGGAGCAAAACCTAAACCTTATTTAAATAATTATTTTGTGCGTTTACATAAATGTGTAACCATCCCTGTAATAAGAGTATGAGGAAACCCAGAGATAAAAAGTGGTATAACTGATGTGCCCATCCGAAATTCGGTAAATTATCAAGCCTCAGAATACAACAGACTTTACATAAAATATTTGATTTAACTATATTTTAAATATTATATTGGAATTTAGTGAAATTTTTAAACGATACATTGATTATTTAATCTTGGTGTCTTTTTGTGATGATCGTTCCTGATTACGTGAATTGTCTAATTATTAATGTATTGCTAATATTAGACTATATAAATTATTGTATTATAATAACCTAAAATCTATTTTTTATTTTATTTATTTCCACCAAGTTCACTGTAAGAACAGTATAGACGCTTAGTTGATGATTGCTAGTTAATTCAATTATTTTGCTTAGAGCTGGATATTTATGCTTTCTATATTTTATGCTTCCTACCTAGTGTTTGTTTTAAATATATCTAACCCAACATCAACTAGACTAACCAGCCTCTATATAACGCATAATGCGCCTAACAGTATAAACGTATAGTACATATACAGTCACAGTACGTAGTACAACGGGAAAGTGGGTTTCAGGGATGCATTCATATTTTGAATTAAATTGTTAAAATTGCATAATGTGCTCCATTAGTAGAGACACCTATATTTTACGAAGGAAAATAATTTTAGTTGGACTTCACCCACGCTGCGTAAAAGATTTGGCATTGATTATATTATATTATTATATTATATTTTTTACAGGAATATGTAAATTAGAGAGTTATTAGTTGGTTTCTTCTATTAGCTCTAAAAAACACAACGGAAAATGTATTGTAGTACATAATGATAAAGTCAAATCATTCACAGCCTGCTACGTTTTTTCATGTATGAGATACTCTCTATTTCATTTCATAAAAATGATGAGAAATAGAACAAAAATCAGTAAAGAGCTGACAATAAAATGTTCTCAATGCAGGCAGGACTTGTAATAACGGTATGTGAGTCTACTCACACTTACCTAAATGCTCTTTTCTTTTTCAATTGCGACGAAACGATTTTTTTTTCATGATATGAAATATGTATGTATGTTAAGTAATAGTAATACATTTTGTTCATAAAATAATGTTCCAGTTTCAATGGTATATTATAACAGTTAAATTTAGCCTATTTACAACAAAGCATACATAAAATTGAAGGTACACTAACTTAGTTTTTCTCACAAATGTTCAATATGTGCACCTCTTGTTATATGGCTCACAATCATCCTAAAGTCAAATTCTTCCCACACTCTGGTTAACACGTCCGGAGTAATGGAAGCAATAGCCACTTCAATTCTGTGTCCCAAAGCTGGAAAATCATTAAGTAGTGGTGGAACGTAGACATGAGCTTTTATAAAGCAAAAAAATATATATATAAACGCGTGGCTAATATCATGTGAACGTGGAAGCTAGCTAAAAGAGCTCTGTAGTCTCGACCATTACGACCAATCCAACGGTCAGGAACTTGGACGCTCAACCACTCTCGTACAAAGAGATTCCAACAGGGAGGGGCTCCATCCTGTTGCCAAAAAAAGTTTAGAGGTTCACCCTCTACTAATTGGGGAAAAAGCCTTGCTTTTAACATAGTTTGCACTGCAAGCGAGAAAACAACAAAGCAGTACTCGCAGCACTCTTTAATTGTGACCTTGAACAAACACTCTACAACGCTTACATTTGATGTTAAAATATATAACTGGGAAATTCTTTTATGTACAAATTGTATAATTAATCAACGTCGTAATAATTTACCATTAAAAAATTCTTAAAATGTAACTTTTTGTATGTATTTACTTTTAGTGCTGCTAAATAAGTTATTTAAATTAATAAAATAATTTTTTCCCTAATGTAATCTTTTACCTATGAAATATGTGAATATATTTGACATATGTGGCATACGTTGCCACAATACGTCCAAAACCTCGTCTGCTAAGAATCTCCGAACCTACCAGTAGGCCACAGCCGAGTCCAGATATAGCATGTTGGTGTGACGATAAAGGAAATCATTGCAAACACATCATTTTGTGCAGTCTTGTGTTAACAAATGTTGTAGATGTTGAATACTCGATCCATTCTAATCCCAGTTGAAAAATATATGTACGTGCTTCACTTAAGGATAAAAAAAACCTCTTTGAAATTAAAAACTTTCATGATCGTTTGTAAATATCCAAAAAGGGAAATAAAAAATCAGTTTCTTGTTTTGATTCGTCGGAAGTCTGAAATATATTACACTTTTCAGCTCTTCAGTTAATATTTACAAGCAAATTACATTTTTCAACTCGAATATATTGTGTGCAATGTACTTTTAATAAAACAAGGGTAATTTTTTTTGGAAAATCAATCAAAGTCTCATATTCAACATTTTAGCGATCTGCACAGAATAAGAGAATACATTTTGGAGTAAACAACTTATTCTACTTGTTAATTCATACAATTGTTTGTGGTTAATCTGAGTCAAATTAATTTTACATTACTAGAGCGCTAATGGTCCATCTGAAGTGGTATCACTTCTTCGTTGTCAGGGCTACTTACTGACACTACACTGAGCCACTCTGAGTCTTTAGTTTCTATCATTGAATACGTGGTGTATCTGCAGCAAAGTTTGATTAGGTCGTATACCCCCCTTTTAACGACAATCTGTTTGACATTTAGTGAAGACGGATTTTTAGCTATGGCATAAAGAAACCTTTTCTGTGTTGTATAGGCATGAAACCAAGATCTATCAGTTTGATATTTGCAAAACAAACATACTGAGACACAATAATGTCATTCATAACATACGGTAACTCAAAATATATTTAAATGAACATTATAGGGATAAAAATTGATTAATGATTTAAATTTGCTTAGCATACATAATCGGTAAAACTAATACAACTCTACTAAAGAGATTTTCTAAAATTTAAGTAGTGTGGCAACATCCAAATAAAAAACTCTCATGACAAGCGTGCGGATCATTGCGAACCGCTCGGTTTGTTGACAGACGGACGGATGAATGAAGGATCACTGCGAATCTCTCGGTTCGTTGATAGACGGACGGATGAATGAAGGATCACTGCGAATCTCTCGGTTCGTTGACAGACGGACGGATGAATGAAGGATCACTGCGAATCTCACGGTTCGTTGACGGACGGACGGATGAATGAAGGATCACTTCGAATCTCTCAGTTTGTTGACGGACGGACGGATGGATGACGGATCATTGCGAATCGCTCGGTTTGTCGACAGAGGGACGGGTGAATGACATATCATTGAGAGACAAGCCTTAGTTTATTGAAGACTGATCTATTTTCACAGACAATGATTATACGAGTAAGTGGAGTATTTTTTGAAGAATTATTATTATTTCTTTAACGCGCCGCACCGCAGCTTGGCCGTCTAGGTGGGCGGGCCTCTTAAGATTCTGATTTCAGTGATATGCTGCAAGCATGCAATTAGTAATCTATTATTCATTTACCTGGCCTCCCGATCTATTGGGGCATTCTTTTATTTTCTATCTTGCCCGGGATCTCTCTCACGTGGTCGGGTGCACAGTGTCCGAGGGCCGGGCGGGGACTTGCGGCGCTCTGCCGCTCGGCCCATGCGCCGAATAACTTAGGGAGTTAATAACATGGGCCAAGGGGGCAGGCCCAGACGAGGCGAGGCACCTGCCCTGTGCAGGTATTTGGTGGGCAAGCGCCTTAAAGCCCCGTCTCACACAGAGGTTACACGTCACTTTTTCTGTGGTACGCGCATGCCCTACGGATGTTTCACTACACAAACATTGTAATAACTAAAAACGAAAATGGACGTGTGGCCACCACGCGGTAGAGGTGAAACTTCACGCTTCAGTAGACCACTTACATTTAATAAAATATTCAATTAACTCACGCGAACGAAAAAAAAAAACTACACAATGAAGTAACACAATAACTAATAAATAAAAATACCTTTTAGCGCATCTACAGGCCCAGGTGGATTTTAAAGTACCTATTTTTATGGACACTTATGGAACATTTTGAGAACTTAATGTACGTAATATCCTATAGCTGTCCTTTAATGTTTACAAAATAATCGCTTACTTTTTCTCGTGTTCTTTGCAGCGAAATTTTTTAGAATGCGTTTAATTCAATCCATCCAGCAATGAATAAATTATAATGAATTTCACTAACGTAGATATGATTTTTTTTTGTTCTTTAAACCGTTTAATCTAGCTTTTTTCAGAAATGGTTGGTTGTATAAAAATTTTCTTGATGAAATTTTGTGATATTATTTCAGAGATATAATAACTTAATGCGGAAGCGGTATTTTTAATTTCTAGAAGTTATAATGATTTTTTTTATATTCTTCAAAAAACCTTCCCCCATTTCTACCTCTTTGGTCGGATATTGGTCATTAAAGAACTCGACAGAAAAATCCGTTGTTTTATTATTAATACGCTTCTATTAGCTTCACTTGTAATTAACTACGTAATCAAATATTTAAAGTTCTTTTTAACCTACTTTTAATCGTCGTAATGATTTAAACTTTGAAACTAATCTGGATGACAATTCAATAATTTTATGACTATAAAGGGGGAGAGATATAGTTCAAAAAAAACTCTTCTTCCGAGCTATGGGAATTAACCATGTTTTTTTACATCCATGAGAAAGGGGCATGGTGGGAAATCTGTCCTCCCCCCCTTAGAAAATCAACCCCCAAAATATCGACAATTTGAAAAATCTATTCTCTTTTGATTTGGAGTGTTTCCGATCCCAAAGGCTGGCACATGGGGTAAAATTTTACCGGAATTAAACTCTTCCCCCTCCCTCGAGGGGAGGTCATTTGGCCGAGATTTTTCGAATGTCAGGAAAATTAAAGAACATTTGTTTCTGATGTGATCCCAAGGTCTTCGGGCACCATCGAACCCCCTAGAGTGGGGCCCCGTGTTGTGGGGGATGGGCCAATTGGCACCCAAATTTTTGGGACTTTGTAAAATGATCTTGTAGTCAATTTAAAGGAATTTATAAAAAAAACTTAACTCAATATGAACTAAAAATTAAGAACATAGAATTTCATTTTAAACTACAAAAAAATCACGCTTATTTGTCGTATGAACTAAAAAATATAAACTGATCTTTAAATTTAACTAATTTTTTCCGCAGCTACAGAATGAACTTCAACTCTGTATAACGCAATTTTTTAGTAATCTTAAATAAACAACAAATAATAAACAAAATAATTCATTTTAAAGAAAAACAAAACGTAGGGTGCCCTATTATTTAATTTTCGTAGTAATTCTATCCTACAGAATATCCATTAGCGGTAGAAAATTTAAGAAATATGATATCAAGCAACTCACACTTTTTTCATTAAAATTAATTGTTTTGTTTATTACTTGATTCTTATTTTAAGCTTATTAAAAAAATACTTTATACAGAGTTGTAGTTCATTCTGTAGCTGTTGAAAAACATACTTAAAAGATTATTTTATACTTTTCAGTTCATACATCGAAAGCGTGTTTTTTTTTAAATTTTAATATAATTATAATTTATGTATCATTTTGGACGTTATTTGTGAAAAATTACGGCAATTATCGTCCATAAAAACGATGTACATAAACTTTTTATATGACGGTTGTTTTGGGGCATACAACCATGAAAATATTAACATGCAAAACTAAGACTACTGAAAATGTCCATACAAATTTTTGCAATTTTTTTTCCCAGGATAAAACTCTTTTTCACTTCCAGGGTGATGAAAAATACAGCACTGCAGAGTCACTTCACTAAAGCTTGCCCGAGAGTGAGGAGTGGGGCACTCAATGTTACCCCTGCTCCTATCTGACATCGATTGCTTCATCCCTGGGCGTTGCACTGTTTTCGTTATGTGCTGAGGAGTCATCGCCTTTGTTTCCCCTACCGGCTGTTTATAATTTTTACTTCAAAAATTGATATAGTGCAAATAAACTTGAGGTGTCTTAAGACTACCAATAAATTGTAATGGCCACTGGATAAACTTTTATAAAGAAGTTAGAATCATAAAAAAAAATTAATTGACACATCAAATGCAGTAAATGATCTATTTAAATTACTAGTTAGATTAGGTTCTTTGAAATAAATATATGATTATTTTTAGTCACCATAGTATTGACCGGAAGTTGCGATGAACCTATAAGCATAATTTTTGGGATTTATGCTATACACATTTTTCTCCAGATATCTGCAACGCGTTATCTACTATTTGTAAAAAGTCAGACAAGAATTAATATTTAATTTTTTTTCGTCCGATTAGTTGCATCATTGCGACTTTATAGAAGTTTCTGCTTGAATTTTACAGGTTTATCAGTGGTTTTCACCGATTTTGCAGTGCAAAGATTACTAGGGGAGTTCTGATTTATCGGTCAGAAAATAACTTCTTATAATGGGGAGAGTACGATAGGAAATATGCCCACTTTGTTTCGACAAGTCTTAAGCCATAATAATTTTCTGTTGTTTAACTTTCATGTTTAGCTTCGTTAAAGCATGGTAGTAGTTGAATGGAATATCTGAAGTCAATAAAGACTGGCTACTAAGAGATGCGATTCGCCAATCAGAACTCAAGGGCCGAACTGGCCAGGAGGCACGCGTCGAACCAGTACAAGATCTTCCACAGCCAATCAGACGCCAGTGGAAGTTTCTAGAAGTACCGCGAACACCTTAGAAGGTTATTAGTGTCCTTAACTATTTTGCCTCTATAATTTCGAGTTTTCGCGGTTATTTGAACAAAAATCAAATATACTATGTACAATTGTTTATTCTTAAACTCAAAAATATAGTTTCTCTGTTTGTATTTGTTTTATCTGTTAGTTCCGGCATCAATCGAATACTACTAGAAGGATTTTGATTAAACCGTTTTCGTTAGTAAGGTCTTTGGCTAACTTAAACACTAGGCCAGAAGCTCCCAACGTGCGCGCTGCGGTACCCTGGCGCGCCTGTTCTCTCTTCTCCGGAAAAATAACTAATTTTTAATTCTCAAAAAACCATTCGAATCACGCGCGCTGCATGCACCACTCGCCGGGACTCACGCTCGGGTTGCATCCGGAAATGAGATCACCAAGCTCACGCGTCACATTTATTAATTTAAAACTAAATTTTTTAGTATTTTTCTGTAATAATATATTCTTGAACGTCAATTACTTATATATATATATATATATATATATATATACCTATATATATATATATACCTATATATATATACACACACACACCTATGGGAGCTTCAGATTGGGGTATGTGAGCCTCAAATTGTAGTTGTTTTCGTTTCTGTGCCTGTTGTCATAACAAATTTTCTTTATTATCTTTTTTGGTCATTGTACACATATTTTGACTAGCCAGGGAGCCACGACAAAATACTTTACCTGTAAGCACGCCGCTGCTAGTAAAAACAGGCTTTGTTTGGCTTTATTTGGTTTACGAATATCGCCATATTATCACATTTTGAATTTTAACATTGTCATCCATTTTAGAATAAGGATGAAGTGAAAATTTTGGTAATTTTATTTAACTCATTCCAAGCATAACTAGCAAAAATCTTAGAAATAAAATTTGTATATGTAATAAGGTGAGAATGTTTGATTACTCTGAGCATAGCTTTAACCAAAATAAATAGAAGGGTAAGTATGAATTATGGTTTAATTTTAATTAAAATGAAATGGCGCGTGTTTCACAATGGTTTAGTCGACTACCTCGTGAAATGAAAAGGTGTGATTTGATGAAGGTTTAAACTAAAATGGTAGTTATAAAATCGGGTATTTAATGTATACAAAAAATTTAACTGACTAAAACATAACCACTTTAAAAATATCAATCTTAAACTGTTTTGTTATGAATTAAATCCTGCATTCATGTAACATTATATTGTTCTCTTTTTTTTTCAGTAAAATTGTTTGTAATTAATCACATACTTTTCTGCAATGGTGAAATATTAACAATACTCAGAAATTTCGCGAACGAAGCCAAGTGTTATTAGCTAGTAGTTTTATACGACAAAAGTTAAACTGTTGAAATTTAAACCCCTGCAAAGTTATGTTTCTGCAGATACAAACAATGATACACTGTAAAAGATTGCTTGCCCTAAAAATTAAAATAGTGCAACCACTTTACTAAGTTGAAATGTTTTTGTAAAAAGTCTCAAGTTATTTAACAACAAAGAAATATTAATGCTAATATATACTAAGTTTACCAGATAAACCTTTTAAGCAATAATTATACTTTTCTTAAATACTTACCTCTATCTAACCAAAGCAACAATATATATAATATATTATATTTGCTATAGTTAAAAAAGTGCTTTTACAGTGTAAACTGGCCTAAGGCGTTGAGAAATGTATGCAAAAGTATTCGAGGTAATCTTCCCAATTTAGAAAAAAAATATTGGATAAGAAACGTGTCTGAATTTAAAAGTATGTAATTTCTTCACTTGGTAAATTTTATATATTGTTCCGAACGCAAGAGACAAGACCGCGATGCGCGCCAGGTTCGGAGCTGGCTGGCGGCCCCGCACGGCCACTGACGTCACGCACCGTCCACTGACGTAAGGCATGCCACGCGTTCCTGGCGGGATTACAAGGGTCCTCGCTACAGCCTCCCCCCACCACTTCCCGAGCATCACCTGGCCTCGGGCTATTATCACTTTTAGCGGCCTGGGAATTCCGGGCTTACAGAGGCCGCCGCGCGGAGGGGCGTGATTAAGCTCCGCTGTTCTGGATGTTTTGGGCGTCGGGTCGGCCCGGGATGTCAATACACGTCACAGACGCTCTCGTCCCTTCGAGAAGGACGCCACGGGTACGTAAGTGACGACGCCGGCCTCCGCGGGAGTTCCGAGAGTTCGAAGTGTTCCTCGAGTGAAGGGAAGTGCGACATCGACGAAGAAGGTGAGAGACCCCCTCGAGAGTGGACCGACGGGATCGAGAGAGTGCGAGTGAGTGGTGCGAGGCTGTGTGTGTGAGTACAGGCGCGAGGTAAGGTGCGAACCACTGTTGAGCCTAGCTCCAGGGAGGAGTGCGAACTGTGGAACTTGACAGGCATTGAGTGAATGCAAATAATTATTTTTAAGTGTGCGGGATTGTTGATCACATATTTTAAGTACAATTATTTATTATTAATGCAGATATTAGTAATGAATAAAGCTATAATAAAACTTAATTTGGCTATTTCTTATAAACCCAGTTCTCCCAACATTAGTTCGTTAACATTTTTGGTGTCAGAAGTGGGACATACCTAATTAATATATTATTTTAGGATTCAGTTACATTATTAAAAAAAGGTAAAATAAAAAAAGGTTTTTAATTTCCATAATAAATTTAGTGATAATAACTTTAGTAACTTTCGAGTGATATAAAGTTTGTTTTAGTATTCTATAGTTAGTGTTAGATTTGAATGTAATAGAGTTATTGTAAGTTTAATTTAAAATTAGGGTAGTCCATTTAAAATTAAGAACACTAAAATAAATAAATATTTAGTTTATTTGATTAGTGAAAGTGGTAGAGAGGTGGCGGCTGAGTAGGTTAGTGTTGAAGATAAGGAATTGCCCTAGAATAAATTTTGAATAACATGAGAACCAGTATGAAGAACTTCGCGATAGAAGTAAAGAGTGAAATGAAGGAGAGTAAGAACCACCATGAAGAAACGAAGAGTGAGATCAATAATAGCCTAGAGGAGACGAAGGTTGGTCAGGAAGAGATAAAGGGTAACCAGAGAGAAATTCAGAATGAAATTAATAGTGAAATGATGGACCACCAAGAAAAGGCTAGTATGGCCATGAAGAGTAAATGCAACCAAGAGGAGGGGGAGAATGAAATGAAGAATGAAACGAAACACTTACAAGAGGAGTTGGAGAATGCAATGATGCTCCAAACTGATGAAGTGAAGATAAGCCAAGAGAAGAATAGCAGCAAAGAAGTGAAAAAACCTCCAAGATAATAACAGCCAGGAAAAGAAGATCAAAGAATAGCTTAAGATAATCCAAGATCAACTGAAGAAGAACACAGAAGTGATGAAGATGGGTCACAAAGTGATGAATATTTAACATAAAGAAATGAAGATAAATCAAAGAGAGATGGGAAAATGCCAAGAAGAGCTGGAGAAAAGCCGATAAATGATGAACATAGGTCAAGAAGAAATAAGGAAATGCAAAGAAGAGATGAAGAAATACCAAGAAGAGGCGAAGAAAGGCCAAGAAGAGAAGATGAGAACAAAAGGAATCAGGAATATGGTACAAGAATAAACTAAATGCAGTTCAGACGAGATTCAGAATAACGAAGAAATGATGTGGAACCAAGAAGAGATGTGGAACCAAGAAGAGACGATAAATATCACGGAATAAATTATGTACGAACAAGTAGCTGCGAGTGAAGGATTAAAGAGAAAAAGTAATAAACAAGCAAACCGTTGAAGGGTAATGAGCAATGCTCTCAAGAGTATCGGGCCCGTACAAGGTATCGGTCGTCGTGGCTTGGGCAGCTGGCTGAATGCGGCATCTGCGACGCAGAAGTGTCGCCGGGTGACAATAAAGGCTACATCTGCTGCGACAGAGGGATATCTAATGACGCTGTACAGTCCGCGATGGAGAAAAGGCAGGCGGCCTAAACTTCGAGTAGCATAGGGACACACAGGGGGAGATGCGTTACCTGTTATATATTGTTACGAACGCGAGAGACAAGATCGCGGTGCGCGACAGGTTCGGTGCTGGCTGGCGGCCCCGCACGGCCACTGACGTCACGGCCGTCCATCGACGTAAGGCATGCCACGCGTGCCTGGCGGGATTACAAGGGTTCTCACTACCCACCCCCCTCCGCTCCCCGCGCACCCTCCCACCAAGGCCTATTGTTACCTTTAGCGGCCTGGGAATTCCGGGCTTACAGAGGTTGCCACGCGGAGTGGCTTGAATAAGCGTCACTCTTCTGGGTGTTTCGGGCATCGGGTCGGCCCGGGATGACGTGACACGTCACAGCCGCTCTCGTCCCTTCGAGAAGGACGCCGTGGATATATAAGCGACGACGCCGGCCTCCACGAGAGTTCCGAGAGTTCGGAGAGTTACATCCATGAGTGAAGGGTATTGCGATGTCGGCTAAGAGGTTGAGAGACCTTTTCGAGAGTGGTGCGATGTGGATCGACAGGATCGAGAGAGTGCGAATGATTGGCGCTAGACTGTATATGTGTACAGGCGCGTGGTTAGGGGCGAACCACTGTTGAGCCTAGCTCCAGTGTGGATTACGAACTTTGGAACTTGACGGACATAGAGTGACTTGCGAATAATCATTTTTAAGTGCGAGTGATTGGTGATCAGAAAATTTTTTCATGTAAAATTACAGATATTTGTAAATTTGTACATCAACCGTATACACACAAAATGGTGTTCGCAGCAACACTGTGTTCGTATTCTTACGCGAGCATTTATGCTTTGTTTTGTACACCCAGTACCTAAATAGTTAAAGTTATTTGTAAACCGTTCGCTGAATTGTATTATTAGTAATGAAATAGTAACTAATAAAACTGCAATAACACTTAATTTGGCTATCCCTTACGAAACCCAGTTCTCTCCACATTAGTTCGTAACAATATTGCCATTTCAGTATGTAATCCCACACACACACACACATAGAGAGAGAGAGACGTAATTTCTTACTATTAAATGTTTTAATTTCAAATTTTTGATTAAATATGAATCTTAGCCTATTATCTGCCCTTTGTATTGAGCCAATATCATAAATATTACCGTTACTAACATTGTCGACGTTTCACGGTTTCAAATCAGGCCTAAAAGCTGTACAATATTTAGTCGGGAGAACACATCACTTGTTAAAAGAATATTTAAGCAGGTATTTTAGAAATTGGTGTATAATATACGTGAAAAAAAAAACGGAATTTAGCCGCCGGAAACACGTTGAAACACGCAGAGAAGTTATTTTGTTGGCGTGCACGTTGAATAATTTTTAGTAAATGACGCATGTAACGCAAGGGCGTAACACTCAACTAACGCACGAACGTTTAAAAAATTCACACAAGTCACTAAACCTCACCAACGCTATATGTAAATCGCAAAACTACACACAGTTTTATTGTTTCTTACGGTTTCTTTTGTTGACTTATTATCATTTGTTGCTCTCTATGATTTCATTTAAAAATAATTTTCTTTTATTGCATAGAATTTAAACACAATCAAGGAATTTTTTTTTAATGTTCTTAAACAAGTTTTGGAGTCCAGCAGCAACCACACAGAAAAAAAATTTCTGTAATTTTTAAAAAGATTCCTTTGGAAACCATTTGCCAAGGAATTGTTTGTAATACTACAAGAAAGATATTGTAACTTTGTACAACACATGGCTATTTTTGCATAAATGAAATACGTTTTTCGAGATAATACTAAGTATTTCTTACAAAAATTGACGAAAAATTTTATATTTTAATTTATGTTTCATTGAAGAAATTTTTTTTTCAAACCAAGAAAAGTTATTATTGAATATTCCATAATTGGGTATCATTTTGTTTTATTATGTTTATTAATGTTCGCAGTTGATACTGAAAAGCTATTTATAGAACGGTTTACAAATAACTTTAACTATTGGAGATACTGGCACAACATAAAACGTAAATGCCTGGGTAATACTCCGAACCAATATAACAGTCTACGCTATTTTGTAGTGATACAGTTTCCATGTTGATGTACAAATTTACAAACATGTTTTACATAAGTTTACCTGTTTCATTCAGAAAAAAAACCGTGTAGTGTATTTTGTTCTACGCGACAGATAAAACCAGTCACTAGGAAAACAAGCCTAAAACAGATACTCAATATCTTTCTTTATGTGCACATCATACTGCATCTTACTAGGCAATTACCGATTACTACATTTTAAGTACAGAAGGAGGAAACACGAACTGAACAAGAAGCTGAGAACTGACAAAAATTTCTTTATGTTCTTACGTCTGATTTGCGTGTTATTTGGTGTATTGCGTTTTTGCGTCTGTTGCATTGATTAAAAACTATGTCCGAAATTAAAAGAACGTGATAAAAATTATCATAGTTAATAGTTCTGAGTTTATACATAGAAATTATCTCTGAAGGTCTTTAAGGTGAAGGTATCTCCAAGACAAAATTTGACGTTGAAAAACGTAAATGTCAGGTTTTACGTCGCATGAACATGCTTAACTTAAATGCTGTATGTGATAGGACCGCCAATGATTGTAACACTTTCCGAATCGTTTGGGTATGAGAGCCATACATTTTTATTGAAGCCGAATATGTATTAGGAGCGAAATTACGACCTTGCAATATGAGCACGACCTGTAAGGGATTGTGGCCATGGAAAATCCCACTCGTTATTTTATTTGTAATTGTACAGTCTGCGTCGTGGAATACTGCCTCAGATTTGACAGTTCTCCAGAGCAGTGCCATCGGCCCTGTTTACCAACTGTCACTTGCAAAAAGCATAGCATGAAGTTTAATAAATCGATGAACGCCGGCTGCACGCACGAAAAAGTGTCCCGTTGCGCAAATTGTTCCGTTACGCCGTGTCCCGTTACGCTCACTGTACGCTTGCGCCGCATCTATCTCTATTCCACTTGACTGGAACAACCATCGATTTTACTTTTTCGAGGCACATTAAACTTGAAACACTCCCATTCGTTTCCTACTTTTCCTATCATCGTCCTATTCTTAACTTAATAACACACATTGGAAGAAGTTAAATAGCAAACATGTATAAAAGTTATAGTTAAAATAATCTGTTCGTTAAAGTAATAAACATATTTGAATTAATGAGTGCAAATAAAAGTAAATTTATCAATTAAATTGTATATTTCATTTGACTCCTTCTTTGTATCCATACAAAATAGTGATAATTCAATAAAAATGATTCAATTTTATTTATAAAGATATGCAATCATTTCATCAATGTTTTGTTATGACGTTGTCACGTTAAACTATCGTCCGTAAACCGACTTTACAGACAACCAATAATTTTTTATTGAAAGCACTCGAGAGACTGGCACTGCACCATACAGTGAGGCGACACGCGCCAGAAGCAGTTTGTCTCCCCAGGTAGGCGGGCGCCTTCAACCGATTACGTCTCTTCCGCGGGTCTGCGTTGTTTTGTTCCACGTCTCCTCGGTGGGTCCCTTTCTCACGACTCCTGCCCATTACGCTTAGAAAGTGCAGGGGCAATAATGGCCACTGTGAAATAGCTAATTACAACAATCACGGGCGTGATTAACGTTTGATTTCTTAATTCCTCTTCAAGTGCATGTTCCGAGAAGGGGATGTTCTTGGGGCGAAATGAATGTGAGGGGAAACGGCAGTCTTCGCGCACGGAAGAGTGACACATATCGCAAATCACTGTGTGAACCGCAATGGAGCACAGGCGCGACGCGTCCGACACAGCTGTGACTTCAGCGCGTCACACTTTCTGATTAGTCAGATTTCCTGAAATGTCACAATGTTATATTAGAATGATGGTTCACTGGCAATAGTGTCATCATTGGTACATTTATGAAGATTGGTTTACTCAATTTTATTGTGAAAATCGTTTAAAAGCATTCACGCTCAGTGATTTTTTTTATGTGAACATCTTAGCTCTCGGTATACATCAAAGTTCACACAGAAGGGGAAACTTTATAGCAGTAACTTTTTAATTAATTTTAACAAGATGGGCAGTATTCTAAAAACATTCTTTGTCGAAAATCAGGTCCAAAGCCAGTGATCAACTGATCAGTTATATTTTTCATTTCATTTTCGCTTTTATCGGAGCCGTTTTATTATATAGGTTAAATTTCGGTCAGCAAAACGAATGATAACGATAATCGACGTAGCTGCTCCGGCAGCTGATTTTAGCGATGGGTGTGAAAACTACGTGTGATTTGCGTCCAGAAATGTATTTGAAAACAGAATTTTCATTTATTTACCACGCTCGGCAATATTATAAAGAATTCTAGGTTAAATTTCGTGTCCTAGTTTCGTATTATAAGTAGGGACCGGAAAAATTTGCGGGTTCAATGACCTCTAGGATACCCTCCATTATCCTCTGCACTTCTCAAGTAAACACGCGTGTTCATTGGTTACTAAATTGTGAGTCGTCTCCACTGGGTAGCTTGTGATTCGACGCTTCTTTGGTCGATAGTCTCTCATTGACCTAGAGAGCTCCAGTTAAACCGCGAGCCAATAGCAGAACCAGCATAATTATACACATGTTTGAATTTCAGCCTATCACGAAATGAATCCGCGAATTTTTCCGGTCTCTAATTATAAGTGTATTTGAAACACGAGAAGACATGAATTCACTCGATTCCGGGGTTAGATGTTACACATCATTGGCAAGTACTGAAAGACTCGCTTTTTTTTGCCACGTGGGGTGAAAACTGGGACATCACAGTAGCGCGACATGAGGATGCCGCATCGCGAGCACTCAGGTGTATTCTTCTGAAGCCTGAATAGTTTGTACGCAGGAATATATACGTCCATCAGCGAGATCTGGAAGAAACAAAACGCTAGAACATAATTTAACGAAAGGTAACGGGCTGATAGTGGTATCATTGCAACGTAGGTACCTAAATGTAAATGGAAGTTTCCCATGCATTTGACACCAGCACAACAGTACGTACTCGTGTAATTAAATGTTTCATGCAGTGGGGAATATTAATTTTAAATAATATCATGGGCAATCACCGTTGTTGTTTTACACTGGATGACGTAGAAAACATGTCAATAATGAACAACAAAGATGAAAACATGAACACATCACTGGTTACGCTGTGATTTCGTTCTATTGTCCAGATTATCTGTTGAAATCCATCGATCTGTTCGTCAGTCTGTATTTGTGCTGTCCAAGCTATTTTTTCCCCTTCTTTATTTACTGTTATTGTTGCACCTGTGTTCGTTTGTGCTGTAATTTTTTTCTCTGTGAACTACTTCCACGAAATTATTTGTGTTGTCTAGCTAATATTAAGTTTGTTCTCCGCGTGTTTATATACATTCATCTTAATCGTCCTTTTTTGAGGTTTTTATATGAAAACCAGTGTAAATATACATGAAATGGTTTTTAATCAATACGTAAACAGTTTGCATTCAAGACAATTTATTTTAACCATGTTTGTGGTAAATTCATCCCGAGTAAAACACTACCACAAATCAATCAAAAATAAGAACAAATATATGTTGAAACACTTGTTTCTCATACGAAATTTTTCTGCTATGTTCACATTTATATATAGTTTTATGAGAACTGGAGTCCCTTTTTATATTTTCATATCAGACGTTTAATCACTTAATATGAGGCCTCTTCATCACAAGTCTAACTCATTTCTAGTTCGGTCCGGGTACCTCTATCTTATAACCAAAAAGGTAACAGCCTTACAAGTGGCATCGTGCCTCTCATCCTGCTAATAAGCCAAAACTTACTTCTAATATCACACACAGAAATCCTTCAATATTTCAGAAAATTTCCAAACTCGGGACTCCGGTTTAGTAATTCTACAATGTTAGAAACCCAGTGAAACACATCCTTTCTAAACTGATGGAAACAGTGACCCCGGGAGAACTTATCAAATTAGTGGAAACCCACCAAACTTGCTGGGTTATTCTAAATGGTGGATACCAAACAACCTCTATTTCAAATTTTTAAAGCTGAAGTAAACCCAGGGACATCCAGATGGTCTTTTTAAAATCATAGAATCTTATGTATCTAAGGTTAGTCTTTTTAAGGGGGTGCCTCCCATTTCAGGTCATGATTTTATATTTACATTAATCACTGATCAACTTTTAGACTTTTCCAATTGTTTAAATTTCATGAAATGAAAGATATATACAGCGCATACTTTATGCATACTTAGCGGCCCAAGATACATTTTTAACGTTTTTGGGTTGTACAAGTAAGGAGAATTTAATTTATTGCAGAACTGAAACATTTTAGGTTTAATTGCAATGCCACTAGCTACTTCATGATATGGTTTGCATTTATATCACAAAAACTTATTTCATGTTCCTTGGCTATCAAAATCGTAACAAGTTTGAGAATTTTGAAATGCCAGGAAAAATTGATTAATATTTTTTCTGGAAGAAATTGAAACCATTTATAACCTTTATAAACTGATGGAAATCAAGGGACTCAAGGCGAACCCTTCTAAACTGATGGCAACAAAGAGACACAGGGTTAACCTGACTAAACTGATAGAAATTAAGATATTTATGGTTAGCCTTTCTAAACTGGTGGGAACCAAGAGACCCATGGTTCGCTTTTCTAAACTGATAAGAAACCAAGAGACCCAAGATTAACCTGAATAAACTGATAGAGACCAATAGATCTATGGTTAGGTTTTTTAACTGATAGAAAATCGAAAACCACGCACCTGACGTTCCTACTCAATACTGTAATGAGTTCGACCTGGACCTCCAGCTGGGATTACAGACGTGTCCGACCACCCCAGCGAGGCGCAGCGCCCAAGCAGGAGTGTCGTCTCGCGCGCTGTCCAAACAGTGTCCGCGGAGCGCGGGCAGCAGGAAGATTACCGCCGCGCGCACGGCGGCTCCATCCGTCAACGTCACGCGCCTGCATGAATTATGCCGCCGGACCCGGCGATCCGGAATAACAACGGGCGACGTTTCTTGAGGGGCGTGTTAGTGTTCGTGTGCTGCTCTCATCTCGCTGGTGCTTCTGGCATCTCAACTGGCGCGCAGTCTTCTCATCGCACATGGGGCAACCATGGTATTTACACGGTAACCATAACACTATACGGCGGAGAAATGAAGATAAAGGTGTAATGTAAGTCTCTTGACCGCTTTAAATAATCTGTACATGTTTTTCCCCTACAAAATACAGCTTAAAAAACTAAATCCGGAAACAGAGCTACTATTCCGCCCTCAGAGTTTTCAATGATTTATCGTTAACATTCTTCACTCGATGTCTTGAGCAGTTTTCAAATTGCATGTTTGTTTGTTTTATTTCCACCATGAGCACACTACACGAGTGGCCAGATAGGCGGGTACCTTAAGGCCGGTCTCACACTATCTGTTTCTGGCGCTGTTGTTAAAACTTTCACAGCGTTTTTTTTTTCACTGATAATTTTTTTTCTAATAAATTTCTTAAAATTCAGAATGGAGGTCTATCAAGAATGCACTAATTATTAATAAAATCTAACACGTAAACAATGGTTCTAGATGAAGTCACCGAGTGGAAGATGGAAAGTGCTCTGGTTAAAACGCACAGAGGCACGGGCCTAGGCCGACCTCCCGCCTGCCTTCCTCGGAGTAGGCCTACTGCTGGGTCAAGACTGCACGGTGAGTTGCAATGAGACTATAAGAACACCAAAACATTGTCAGTACCTTCTAAATGAAAGTTTAAAACTACGTCGTACCTAAATGCATGTTTTTGTCGTAATTTAAGCTTGAACTTATGTTTCACGTGCATGGACTAAATCGATATGAAAATTTAGTTTTATTCGTGTATTGTATCTTGTTAAAGTGTGCATCTCCCTAATTTGGTTTCATTGCTGACATTGGTGGTTTTATAAATAAACATTGACTTTTTTCATATTTATTTTGTTCTTAGACAAAATTATTTTAATTAAAAAATGCAGCACCTAGCACAAAGTGAAATAAGAAAAATGTCGTCTTTGCATTTTTGAAAAAATATTGAATTTTTTTAAGAAAACAAAATATTTTGTTTTATGATATGAAATCAACATAAAAATGAAAACATAAAATAATCTTGTCCCCAGATATTCCTTTTTTTTTCATGCTGTTATTTTTGCGTTTAAACAATAAATACGCATGATTTATTACATTAGAATTGAATTTTATTTACTGTTGCAAGTTTTTCCGCCTGATGTACGCTACAAATTATTAGCTGTTTTGTAGAAAAAAGACCGGCATTAAGTCAAAAATTTAAATTTTTAATTAAAATAAAAAATAAGTATTAAATATAATAATTATTGAAACTTAATTACGTTTTTACGCTTGGCACAGCATAAGACTTAGCTTTGGCTACTTGTAGATGTCAACACTTGTGAACTGGTGTGATTATCATGACAATTGAAGTCGCTCACGAGAAATAATCAGTTATTTTCTCCCACGGGTTACATACATGTTGTAAACATGTGTTTGCAACAAGTTATAGTAGGTATGGGCGATAGTATTTATGCCTTCATACACCAAAAATTGGGAAAAAAAGTACAAAATTTGTGTTAAAGGAAAAAAAAATGGAAAATCTTACATGGTGGGGATTTAGATCCGTTAAGATTCAGAGAAAGGCAAAAAGCTATAATCGTATAAAGTAGGCGCTTGAGTAATATATATATTTTTACACCATGCAGTTGGCCGGGTCGGAGTATCAGCTGTGACACGTCATGGCGGGTGTGGGAGGGCCTTAAGGAACCCGTCAAGCCAGGAGCGGGGTTGATAAGTGCGACGCTAGCTGGGGCTTCTAGCGCGGTGTCGCCTCTGAGCAGTCTTCTCGTCGCGCATGGGGCAACTATCTGAGCAGTAACCAATACATAGGGCCATGCATATTTCGCTAAAAGATTCCGAGACTAGTTATAAGTTAAAACACTGTGGCACCGTCTGTGTTTCGTGATTGGGTGAATTTCTTTCAGGTACATGTAGATTGTTACAAAACCAATCATAGTAATTCAGTGCGAAAGCAAACGCGTCCTGAGTGGCTCAGTCAAAAAAGGCAACGACTTCTCTCGCAGACGGCCGCCAATCACAAGGAAGACAATGCCGGTGCGGGTATACCTTGTTGCAGTGTAATAGGCGTTCAGATTTATTCGCGATAAAAGCCTGCCCCTACCAATACATCACAAGGCAAAGAAATGAAGGTAAAGGTGTTATGCGAGTTCCTTCTAAGACCGGGAGTTTCACAAAAAATTCTGAACGAAAGAAAAAAAAAGTCCTTTAGCCATTTTCAATCAACTAAAAATACGGTAACAGTGCTACTCATCCGCCCTCAGCATATTCTTAAATGCTTTTCGAAAACAGACCCCACTCGGACAGGGACGTCGGAAAAAGCGGGGGGGGGGGGAGGGGGGGGCAGCAGAGGCGAGTCTCCCCCGTGCTGTTATGCATTGGGGGGGGGGGGGGGTCGAAAGTAGCATCTCGCCCCCCTCCTTTTCCCAGAATAAATGTTTGGTCCTAGTAGTATTTTTCTCAACCAGTTGTTACAAACGTTGCATTGGTGATCACATTGATTAGATAATCAAATTTATGATTATCAGTATACTGTAAAATGATTAGAAATTCCTAGATAGTATTTTATTTAAATTGTACTATAGGTATCTACTGTCAGAATATCAAGCCATTCCATCTATTGACATTAATTTCCAAGACCGAAGCTAAGGGGTAGATCACATGGGTTAGGTTATTTGTCACCCACTACCCATGATATTTTAATCCATATTTAATACATACTACGTCATCAAATTCTTGGAATGGTATATTTAATATTTTGGTTCGGAACTCATTAAATAGCACAATTTTGCATCTAAAATTCCAAATTACGGACCCCCTGCTTTAGGACTGAGGTAAGTGTGATACATATTTTTGCGCCCCCCCCCCCCTCACTCATGAAAACGTTCGGTCGTCCCTGCACTTGGATATCTTGAGCAGTTTTCAAATCGCGTGGTTTCTCCTGAAGCTCTGCACACCGCGTGTGTAAGCGGGTTCCCAGCGGGTCACGGCACACGACGAGATGACGTCTGCCTTTGGGGGGAGCTGTTATATCGACCCGAACACTGTAGTCCGTCAACTCTTTGGACCCAGCCGACCCGTCTCTGGACTCACCCACTCATGGCTTAGAAACACATAACTTCGCGCGCAAACAAGCAACGCCAATAACACAACTTACGAACGTCGTAGCTTAGAACCATCACTATTACATGCAAAACGCCATTTTAGAACTGTCGTGACTTAGAAGCACTTAACTTGTAAACTTTCAAACGCCATACCACATTACTTAAAAATGTCGTAAACCTGGAAAATCATGTCGTAGAATCATCACAACTTATAAACGCATAATTTTTGAACAGGCATAACGTAGAAAATTCTACATTGTGTGTTTCTGAGTTTCGACAGCACCCCATCAGTCTCTAACGCAGGCAAACTCAGCCTCTGGTAGCTGCAACATGTGAAATGTGGTGCTTCCGTGCTAGGTAGGTAGTATTCTTAATTTGAGACTGCTAGAGAAAAAGAGCATAAGTCAAAAAAGGGTCAAAATGAGATTAAGTCAACTTTCTGCTAGCAGGAGTAGATTACAATTATTGTGGTATTAGTAGGATATGTCAGCATTCAACTGTTTCCACGACATAATATTGGGTTATAATAAAATAAGTCATAAATTTCCAAACACCAAGTTTTAAGGAAATGGAGTACAAATCTAAACTTGTCTTAAACTGCTTTTCTTTGGTAACATAGTATTATTTTACTTCCGTGTTTCCTTTACTTTCGTGTTTTTTTTTAATGATCTCAAAAAATTAATTGTAATACCATAGTTAATAGTTTTTAAAAGATTTTATCAATTTCCTTAGTGTTCGTCGTAGCTTTCGTCGTAAAATATTTAATTTAGGAGATTATTCATAAGCGAATAAAAACATGTTTTTTTCGAGAACCATTTAAACTTGAGTATTGGTGACAATCAGATGTATTTTGACAAATGTTCTTAATAACATTCTTAAAAGTTTTTGAGTTTATTTAGTAAAAAAAAAAATATTTTAAAGACATTTATTAATCCAAACACAAAAATAACCGGAAAAGAAACGAATGTCCAAAAAGCAATATAAAAACTCAGTTTAATATGAAATGTTAACTAAAATTAATGAATATCACTTTCACATGTTTCCAAAAATCCAATAAATTTAATCGAAATGCGATGCTATGAAGAGGCTCTTAGCGGTTAGCGATGTCGGATGACTCATGGAAAAGTCCAGGAAGTGGCAAAAAAAACAAGAACAATAAAAAGCAGTGAAGCACCCACGCGCTTCCTTCCGTGACGTCACGTCCGCAACTTCTAGGAAGTCGCTCAGCGCCTGCTACTACCTGCAGTTCGAGGCTCCTGAAAGGCAGGCGGAAACACTCTGGTCGGTGACAACTCGTCTTACCGGTCCGTGACTTATCCACGGGGATGACCCGCCTGCTTGACTTCCGAATGCTCTGCGCCGTCCGACGGAGAGATATTGTTTGGCCGGCGATGAACTTGGTTGACTTCATCTTAGTAGAGGAAAGCTATTCAGGGGATGGTTCACTAATAACTTTAACTACTGGAGGTACTTTAACAACTAATTCCTCAACCAAATAGCAACTTTCACCACCACCTCCCCTCGCAGTTTAAGTGCATCGCTAGTAAGTGCAGCCAAGTTCTCTCAACGAAATTCAGTGCCATCTTGACCTGTGTCTTTAACAATTGTTTCGTTTTTATCTTTGGTCATTATTCACTCAGAGTGTTGAACAGTTACAGACTTTGTACAAAATGACCTCTTGTGTTGTCAAGTTATTGTATGCGAGTGTCAAATGTTTAATCATGTATTTAAATCTTCAAACCCTTATGCAGTTTTTTTTTAAAACTAACTACCCCCCTAGTTTCTGAATTCCCGGTAAATAACATACGATGGTGTTCACCAGCTGGACTCAAAAACAATATATGAAATCACTTAAGATGTATAGACAAACTTCGAAGTGCGCGACGGACTACAGTTCGTAAAAAAAAAAAAAAAAATCTTCAATTAAAGTTATGACACTTAATAGATTTAGCCTAATCTAACAGTAAAATGTGAGCAAAATGATATTGGACATGAGCACTTGAACCTCTTTCTACATGTTGACTAAACTATGTTATACATGTAGCCTACTATTTTGGTTACGAGTTGATAAAAAATAACGGCTTTACCCAATTACTATGTAATCAATTAAGACGTGGACACCAGTTTGAAGATTCAATAACACCGAATGTCCATTCTGCGACTGGATGTTGGTTTAGTCCAGGAAACGAAGACTTTAGAAGGCACAAAACTCTAAAAAATTTGACCAAAGCTGAATTTCTGCACAGTGGTAGAGTCTACTATACATATTCTTAACAACATATCGAAAGTTTACCGCTGTAGACCTTGTGTGTATAGCCGAAAACGTGCAGTTAAGTCCTAGATGACGGCGACTTACAGCAGTCCATTAAAATGCTTCCCATTTATGCAGTTTTTAGCTTAGACTCTTCATAAACTTACCAAAATAATATAGAAATGCCATTACACACATTCGTATTGAAGAATGTTCCGAACGTTAATATTATAGGTATTCAGCTGTCAGAACAATTGTACTAGACTCTCAACAAATATACCAATTTATAGCTTACGAAATATGCAACAACGTTTGTTTAAGCGATTTTAATGTCAGACGATTCATATTTATGTAATATATAATTTAACTCTTCATAAATTAAAAAAAAACCTTTTTCCTAATTTGATAGGATATATTGCATATTTAGCGAAACATATTGAAACGTTTTTAATACTTTTACCACGTAGTAAAATGTTAGTAGTTATTTATGGTATGGTTTGGTTTATTGATAATAACTTTTACGGAGTGCAATATTGTGAAGTGCTCAAGAAGATATTATTTAGGATTTAACTGCACGTTTTTGTGTAACACACGTTTGCGGAGCTAAAGTTTTCACATGTTCCTACAAAACTTTCATATTACCACTGTAATAAATTTTCGTTTGGGTCACGTTTTCCAGAGACTAAAAAACGTTGATTTCATGGGAGAGAAAGTCCCCCCAGCACTTGCGGCTGTAGCACTGTACACACACAACACAGCTACGCTAGGAACTATGCTCGCCTCTTGGAAAATATGTCACTTTAAGGCTTAATAAATATGCAACAATTTTTTTTTAAAGTGATTATTACGTCGGACACTTTATCTTTATTTGAATCCTTGTCTGAGATTAAAAAAAAATATTTCATCACCTAATCGTTTTATATGCCACTTTTAAAATTAACACTCGTAACCTTTTTTTAACATGAATGTGTGTAAAAGCTTTTTTAGATTATTTTTGTAAGTTAATGGATAGTCCTCGTTAAAAATTGAGTAAAAGAGAAGCGTTTTAATGGACTGCTGTATGTCGCCGTCATCTAGGACGTAACTGCACGTTAAGGTCGATACGCACGAAGGTCTACAGCGGTAAACTTTCGATTATATTATTACGCATAGTAGATTCTACTTCTGTGACAAAACTCAGTTTTGGACAATTTTTCCCGTGGTTGAAACCTTTGTTCCCTGGGCTAGTTGGCCTGTGCGGCTGTTGTGTTGCCGCAGGCCGGAAGTGACGACTCTTTCAGGAGGAGGGTGGAGGGAGGTTCGCAGAGAAAATGACCACAAGCGCGCTCGCCGCTCGGGTGTCGGCGGTGTGGCCTTTGAAGCGGCCACGCCGCGCAGCAGGCCCCATGGGGGGGGGGGGGGGGGGGCGGGGGAGGGGGGACTGAGTGTCTATTGTTCCCTCCAGGGCTTCCGACAAAAGAAGAAAGGGTCTGGTCAATCCCTTGGTGTTGCGCTTGGTCACCGCTTCTCTAAGGCTGTAGCATCCTTAATTATTTTGCTTCAAATATTTAGTATTTGAAATAAATTCCATCATATAACAAAAGCCTTTATTTTTCTAATAATTAAGTCCTTACATGATGTTTTTTTTATGAACATAATGGCAAATATGTCAGTACTAGCTCATACTGAACGTATGAAATCGTATGGTATACCAATAATTATTACGTACGCGGGAGACCAGGTTCGGAACTGGCTGGTGGTCCTGAACGGCCACTGACGCCGTGTCACGTGCTGTCCACTGACGTAAGGCATGCCACGCGTGCCTGGCCGGATTACAGGGGTTAACGCTACCCCCCCCCCCCCCCATCCCCCTCATCAGTAGCGTATCGTCCTGCCTCGGCGCTTTTATCTTTCGCTGAGCAGCCTTGGGAATTTCGCTGGCCTTCGCGCGGAGTTGCGCAAATAAACACTGCCTTTCTCGATGTTTCGGGCGTCGGATCGGCGCGGGATGACGTGACTCTTCACAGACGCTCTCGTCGGTTCGAGAAGGGCACCCCCCTTATGTACTTAAGCAGAGACGCCGGCCTCCGCGACAGTTTGGTGACAGAGTTCCGCGAGGGGTGCCGCGTGAGTGCTGAGTTCCGAGCGAACTCTGAACGAAGAGAAGTGCAACGTCGGCTAAGAGGGTGAGAGGACTCCCTCCTCCTTACCCGAGAGTGACGTGACGTGAGTTAGACTGTGTCGTGAGAGTGCGGCGACTGAGTGGCGCGAGGCTGTGTGTGTGGACAGGCGCGGAGTAAGAGGCGAACCACTGTTGAGCCTAGCTCCAGTGACGAGTGCGAACTTCTGATCTTGACAGACATTGAGTGACTTGAGGACAAACATTTTTAAGTGCCAGTGACTTGTGATCGGACGTTTTTAAGTATAATAATATATTATTTATGTAAATATTATTAATAAATTAAACGGCAATAAAACTTAAGTGGGCTATCCCTTTAGTAATCCAGTTCTCCCCACATTATAGGTCGTAACAATATTAAGGGTCATGAATTTTTCGCCAAATTAATTTAATCGCTCATTAGACTGCAATAAGGTATGCCCGTTTGCAAGACGCTATGATTGTTGTGCTGACCGTAGACATGTAGCCTACTTGAAATTTATGTGTGTTAAAAAGGGGCAAGTTCAGATTTATTAAAAAATATATATCTAAATTTAATTATGACAGATGTAAATTATTTGGTAAGGATAAAAAAATTATAAAAAACAAATTATTATTTTACCGTTTTGAAAAATTCCACCTATAAGGGATGTAAATGGGATAAGATTGGGTTAAAGAAAATAATGAATATTTCTGAACCTTCTATATCCATGGGTATGAAATTAAGAATTAACGCCAATATATAGAGTTACGTAAATATTATTTTTTTTTCAATTTTCCCGTTTTCTACTTTTAAGGATGTGAAAAGAGGGTAAGTTTTATTTAGTAACATAAAAAACCTGTTATCTCCATTGAAAATAAAACTGGCTTTAAGAAACTGACATAAATATCTTTAAAAAAATAATCACGTGGGATAATTATACAATTTTTTCGATATTTAATCCCGAAGACAGTTTAACAGGGATACATTAGTTTATATAGTAATAAAACATATATCCAAGCAAATTAAGACGGAGGTAAGTAACTAAGCAAGAACAACTTACATTATATGATTTGATGGGCGTAATGTCACTGCGCTATCAACGACTTCCATTCCCAGTCACGAAAATTACTTCTACCAAACGCCGTACACCGAGAGCTAAGATGTTAACCCATAAAAATTGGTTGTCTGTAAAGTCGGTTTACGGACGATAGTTTAACGTGACAACGTCATAACAAAACATTGATGAAATGATTGCATACTTTTATGAATAAAATTGAATAATTTTTATTGAATTATTACTATTTTGTATGGATGCAAAGAAGGAGTGAAATGAAATCTACAATTTAATTGATAAATTTACTTTTATTTGCACTCATTAATTCAAGTATGTTTATTACTTTAACGAACAGATTATTTTAACTATAACTTTTATACATGTTTGCTATTTAACTTCTTCCAATCTGTGTTATTCTGTTAAGGATATGACGATGATAGGAAAAGTAGGAAACGAATGGGAGTGTTTCAAGTTTAATGTGCCTCGAAAAAGTAAAATCGATGGTTGTTCCAGTCAAGTGAAATAGAGATAGATGCGGCGCAAGCGTACAATGAGCGTAACGGGACAATGTGCGTAACTGGACAATGTGCATAACGGGACACATTTTCGTTCCTGCAGCCGGCGTTCATCGATTTACTAGACGTTGTCACGTCAAAAAACCTTGATTATTAGATACAGATATAAATAAATAATTTGGACTTTCAATCACACTATTCAAATAAATATGAATGATACTCATAAAGTTAATTGCAGAAATAAATATATCTTTTCCACGCGAACAATATAAATTTTAAATAAAATAAAAGTCATATGTAAGCATCAATCGTTAACCGATTCGAATACTGAGGAGTAGACCAACACAAACAGCGTTACGAGAATTCCTTAGCATCACTGCTGCGTTACTTCTACCTCTCCACTGCTTCGCCCCTTCCTGCCGTTACAACTAGCATATTACTACACTTCGTACCTATCCATCCTCCCTTTTTTTGCCGTCTTCCCATTCGACCGTCGTGCATGCGTTGGAGTGGCGTCGCCGCTGTCGCACTCTCCTCTACCGGTTCCCACATACGATCGGAATTTTCGAAACGCTCGAAAATTCTAGCTCCCTCAGCAAAGAATTTTCTCTTCAAAACTAGTGGTAGTAATACCAATGATGTTCGCAGGCTTTCACGGCCATTGTCTGAAGTAGCTTGGCCTCTGGGTTGTAGCCGTGTCCTTGGCGAATAATTCACCAACGTTTCGGTCGACATTGCCGTCGCCATCATCAGGGAGCAGTTACCTACTGGTACCAGGTACTAGGTTCTATGTAACTGCTCCCTGATGATGGCGACTGCAATGTCGACCGAAACGTCGGTGAATTATTCGCCAAGGACACGGCTACAAGTTACTTCAGTATTACCAGTGCATCATCTTTCTGAAACCAAACACAGTAACACCGCAACTTGCGACGCGATGGGAATATAAAATCGAACCCGTCGCTTCGCTGTGGTTCCAGCTTCAGACCACACGAACCGCCTGCACTCTTCCGCTGTTATCGCGAAAGAGCGAAGGTCAAGAGTTATCGCGCAAGTCCCGCCAGTCACAAAGACCAAGGTACGCTTGGCGAAGGGCTTGCAGGTCGACCTTATAGCCATCCTCTCCCGTCCCACGTCACAGATGAACTCGCCACTAACCAGCTACGTGGTATTATAGTCTGGGAAGTCTTGGAATACACCGACCCCTGGTTTGTCACGAACATATCCGAATTCACCGCTCGCTTCGTGAAATTTCGCGGTCTAAATAATAATGGGGAAAAAAAATACACCAATTACCAAACTAAAACATTTTCACCATTTTAGAGTATTATAAATATCGGTGACCTAACCTAACCACCTTTTTATTTTAGTTGCGGTAACCTAGACATGAGAAAACATACCCTTAAAAAATATCTATTTCAATAATTTAATTAAAGCCATAGATCTAACCTAATCAAACTTTACAACAGCAAAAAAAAGAAAAAGAATCTAAAGATTAACGTGGATTATTTGGGCGTCTAACGCTCATCTCATGATTCTTTTAATTTGTATTGCATGGTTAACAAACACCGAGGGGGAAAAAACATAGACAATTTCGTTCTAGTTAAGTTGTAGGCACTGGGTCGTTAGGGCAAACGACTCTGTTCGTTGTTGTTTCAAGACGTTAAAAAAGGGGGGTAATGAAGAGGGGAGGGGGGAAGGGTGGTAATAGGTATGGGGGAGGGGGAGGGGGAGGAGGAGTTTGGACATTTAGCTCTTGCTGTGATTACGCCGCGCCGAGTGTTAGCAGAGGCTGCGCGCGCACCCGACACACAGAGGCTGCGCGCGCACCCGACACACGAGCGCACCAAGGCTACAACCTGCCACACGTCATTAGCTCGTTGGGGAGTCCGGGAGAAGACGATGGCCACCGCCTGGGGCTCGCGGCCAGAACTTTGAGGAACGCCAACAGAGTGCTCGGGGCGGACACAGCACACACGAACCAAAAATAAAAGACCTACAGAAGATTGGGACGGTCAGGGCCAGAGAAATTAGAGGAGCACAAAAAAAAATTATACGCTGCCATTTGAGATTGTAAAATGGAAAGTAGGTCAGCAGTCTTCCAGAAGGCCCATTTCACAAAAAGTACAAGCCTTGTTATTAAAAATTGTAAAAAAAAAATATTAAGCTTTTTTTACTCACAGAACAACGTGCCTTTTTTTTCCCCACAGATATGCTGAAGTTGTCGCCGACAGGTACAAGTTTCATTTCTGTGTAACAAATGTAGTAGTTGGTAATCTTGAGACTAATACGATTAACAACATAACGGCACTTGTACACAACAAGTTTTTAGAACGTAATCTCATTTAATTAAGATAATAACAGTTATTACATTTATAGGTGTAGTATTAATTTGTTTGTAATTTAAATTAATATTTAAATATTTTTTTTATATTTTAACTCTGTATTTGAGAACTAGACAAAACGTCTCTCTATGAGGATAATTAGAAAACTTGCAATTGTAAAATATCTAACTTTTGAGGTAGCTAGAAAATTAGTAAGCAATGAGTGTCAGCTACAAGTTTGTAAGCTCGTGTTTTTTTGTAGCTTACATGTAAATAATTTGTAAACTTGTGAAAATTCACTTGTCATTACAAGTTTTACAAGAGTGCTTATGTGAAGCACTTGTAACTGGATATTTTCACAAACCTGTACAATTTTTAATGTTAATAACAAACTTGTACCTACGTGAAATGGGCCCCAGTGCTATAATCTGAATTTATTGACATCTTTAATTTTTGTGTACATTTGAAAAAGGATTGTTTGCTAGTTGTTTATTGGCGGGTTTATTAACTATTTCTGCAAGACACTGGTGATCGTCTTTTAGCGTAGTTTGAAGCTGCGTCAGCAAGTTTGACCCTAGATTCCTACTTGATTTGACAGATTTCTCTCATTTCTTTAGTAAGTGAAGTGACTTATGTGTGTTCGTCGGCGGTCGTAGCAGACTGAAACTGACTGTCAGTTATTTGCGTGATTCGTGTACAAAGCACAGAAATGTTTAGTCTGTTCCACCGAGAGCCTATGTTCGTGGCGCAGTAACGGATGCAAGCCGGCTTTACGTTCGAGAGGTTGCGTGTTCGAGTCCCGGGAAAGGCATGCGAGTTCATTCATATCGTTTTAGGCAAAGCTAACGGTGTTTTTTTTTTACTTACGTGTTACATCTTAGAGCTCGGTGTACAGCATTTGGTAGGAATAATTTCGTGAACGGAACGGTATCAATTGAAACGGAAATGTGTAAACACAGGGCTGCCATCTGTGCAAGTCTCAGAAAACTCAAAAAGATGGGGGGACCCGCGTGATTCAACCGTATATATTGCTTTCGTGAACATAGCATAATTCACACCGTGTATAGGTATTGAAAATGAATCTTTATAATAGTACAACTATCCTTTCATACTTGATGTTACAATTTAATAATCATAAATATAAATGACAATTAAAAAAAACTTAGAATCCTGGAATTATAATCTGGACAACCCTTAGTTAACATCGAAATGTGGAGATAGCACAGCGTTTATCAGACTGCACAGAAAAATTAATGAAATTAGTAATGAAATTTTTACTATAAAATAGCAAATGTTGAATCAGTTCAAAAAGATTAAGATTTGTTTGTAGGAAGATTTTACAGGCTGATTTCAGGCCTTTTTTTTTTTTTTTGCAAAAATGAACTAACTTGTACTTAGTGTTATGATATGTGATAGTGTTATGATATTTGATATATTAAAATGTTTCAGGTAAATATTTTAGTAATGACATATAAGTATAACGTTTAACGTGTGTACCTAAGTACACACTCCCTATTTTGGATGTTACGCTGCTGCCACACTGCGACACTTTCGTCCTGCTGACCGCTGCTCCTCGTGAACTCAGCCGGCGGAAACACGCTCAGGCCGTCTCACAGCTGCACAGTTCCTACACATGGTCGCATCTGTGTTATTGTGTACTTCGTCCTTTGGCTTCATTGAATAAACATATATTTTCAGAGCACAATTACGTGTGTCATAGAACATTTGAGCACCCCACAAATCTCCCTTCTATCTGTGAAGTTTCACTTCTGAGGTTGGGATTATAAACTACCAATAAACGCAAGCGCGTAATGACGCAATACGCAACTAAGTTAGGGCAATTAGAGTATTTTTAAACCACTTAGGTCCCAAGCTTTCACCAACCCAACAGCTTGAAATTGTAAAACAATAAAAAAACTAATTTACTCCCCGTATTATTCTGATATTTTCTTTTCATGGAAAGGAATGATAGTTTATTCAGGGATTCATACATAACATAGAAGCACACAATTTAATACAGTCATAACTTAGAATTGTCGAAAAAATTTACATATATTATAATTGTCATAAGTTAGAACGATCATAAGTTAGAAAAACTTAACTATCAAAAACGTAACGCCGAAACAAACAACTTAGAAACGTCGTATCATAGAAAAACATAACTTAGAAACACTCAACCTAGAACCATCATTGACTCAGAAACACATAACTTACAAACATATATGTTGTGATAGCTAAGAAACATGATAACTTTTAAACTCACAAATCAGTACTATCGTGACATAGAAACACCCAACTTGTAACTGTAATAACTTTGAAAAACGCAGCTTAGAACTGTAATAAATTAAAAACAACTCAGTACCGTACAACTCAGAAAAAACTAACTTAGAAACAAATAACGCCGAAACATGATAACTTTGAAACTTACAAATCAGTACTATCGCGACATAGTTGGATCGGTAATAACAGACACGACTTAGAAACACTGATCCCCGTGGTTCACGTGGCCGACTGCGGCACGCGGCGGACACGCGAGCGAGCGGGGCGCGCCGCGCGAATCGGCGCGACTGGCTAATTAGTGCGGAAACGACACAGGAAGCAGCTTCCGGCGGGGCCGCGCCCGCCGGCGACAAAGGGTTTCCGCGGACGGGAGACAAAACACGCGCCGACGACATCGCGCGCGAGCTGGCGCCCGGCAGACCGGGCGCGTTCCTACATCAGCCATTTGTTGCATTTTGACGTCTTCATGCCCGTCGCGTTCGCAATCCGATTTTATTTCGTTTCAATAATTTGGTTTCAATTCATTTAGATTGTTCCACTAGGATTCAATTAATTTCATTTCATTTGTTCCGTTTCAAATTATTTCGTTTGTATTGTTTGATTTCGTCCAGATGGCGGACCCACGTCTGGCAACATTAACTCGTAAAATTCACTTTTGTAATCATCGTGGGACATACCAACCGTTTTGGTGTGCCAAAAGAAACTTTATGATATCGAAAATATCCTGAAAAAAACATTTTGTACACTTTAATGGTCGTAACAAGAAATAATCGCAATTTAAAAATAAAGGCATTGGCATGCAATGACGTAGATTTTCACTTGCTACCTTGCCATCCCCATACCCAAACACACGGAACATTGGTAAAATTTTTTACCCCGGCCTTCAGCAATCACAATGACCTTGATCGCTACCGGGGTGTACAAAAAACCTTCCACACACACACCGACACAGGGAAGCAAAAGAAAAAGAGAAAAATTTCTTATATGTACCCTTTCCCCGTCCTGTGTGTATGGGATTAAAAAAAAAAAAAAAAAAAAGATTCTATAAGCAACAAATTGAAGGGGGTCGATGGGGCTCCACAAGTAAAGTAAGGCTCATACAGACGTACGGTGTATGAATTTAATGCAATACTATCACCACGAGTGATGACGCCGTACAATAAAAATATACATTTAGCACTGACATGAAAAATTAATAAGTGATACAGGGAATATAATAGCAACAGCACCATGCGCATTGATTTACTAAAAACGGAACTATTATTATGAAAGTTCTAACCAAAAGTCTATATGGACATTTTTACCGAACGGTATTTTCCATATTGTTTTTTTTTTGCACCAATATATCGAGCTATATCGAGCACGTTTATTCAGAAGTAATTATATTTTGTTGATAGTATTAATCACGTTAGCACATGACGTTAGACGCAGTCACGATCGTTTCACGTGGCATTAAGTCAAATTGCAATTTTCTTTTTCCACATTCCGTCCAGGCGAACCATCACCAGAAAATAAATAAGGGTCTCTAGTCTTATTTTCAGAGTCGCAGCGAGTCCGCCGCTGCCGTGGCACTTGACCACCCCGGGGCACCAGCGATGTCCATGGCTCGCCTCTCCAACGCGGCCCGGCCGTCGAAACCTCCACGCTCGTTCAGCGTAGGCACCCGCCCTTTGCGGTCCGTCCACTCCGGCGTCACATCGAGCAGTCCCGTTCCTTGCGGGCTTCACTCGGAGTATTCCACTCGGAAATCTTCGGCTCGGCCCGAACATTACCGAAAGCGTGCAGTATAGTGTACCAACTTAATACTTACTAGCTCGACAGTGCAATTTCAGAAAAGTTCAAAGAATTAAATTTACCAATTAAGTACCAAAAAGAAAAGAATATTAATTCAATATAAAAATAAATTAAATAAATATAAAACAATTAGGTATTGTGACCAGCAAGTAATCACACACGGTTGAGGCAGTTACCAATATGGTAACAAATTGTGTTTAAACACGCCGTCTAAAGAAAAAGTTTTGGAAACCGACGGCAGATGGAAATATTTCCGGGCCATATGATTAGCTGGAGGTGACGTTGTTGACGGATAATCGACAGACGAACGGTCGCAGTATATGTTCTATTGTTAAAACGGCTTAAGTGTGTACAGAGCTTCAGATCAAACCACGCAATTTAAAAAACTGCTTACTATATCTGAATTCTATGAGGGCAGAATGCGTAGTTCTGGTACCGCAATTCTTTTTTAAATTGTATTTTTAAGGTGAGAGAAAAGGGTTAAAATTGTGTGTTTTTTTTAGAATAATTTTTAGACATGAAAACTCACGGTAAAGATTCTTGAAATCGCCCAAGGGCCTTGCATTACACTTTTATCTTGATTTCTCCTTCATAAAATGTTACGGTTACCGCTCAGATCTCATATGTGGTCACCCCATGCACGACGAAAAGAGGAGATACCGCGCTAGAAGCACCAGCGATCGTCACTAGTCACGTGATAGTTGCACATTAAGGGTTTCCAGTGCGCGCCAAGTTCAGTTTGCTGTGAACACGCTACTAGAAAATTGCATCCACATATGGATTTAGTACAACCAGGGGCGCATGCGCTGTTCATGTAATTTTATCCGCACGAAGAGAACTCGACAGGGAGTTTCCGTACGGCTGGCAACCACGTGGGCAGCCAGGGAAGCGCCATTTGACCACCTCGACGTGCTCATCGCTGGAGAAGTAGCGCCGGTGCGCCATGACTCGCCGCCTCTGAAACACCGCTGTCCGGCTGTCCTTGGAGCCAGCCACCCGACACAGACAGCCAGGTGTGCACGCGCCATGGCTATTCATGGACCTCCGTATCCACGTCATTCAAGCACATCCGCATTATGAACACGTTTGGAATTTAAGGATTATTTATTTGTTGTTAAGTAATAATGAATTAACTAAGGTATCGATGTCTTTGGTACAACAATTTTAATTTATGTATTTTTGATAGCCTATAATTGAAATATTTATGACAAAAGCTAAATAAATCCTGTTATTTCGAAACGTTACACCACAAGATAACTGTTTTTGTTTATGCCTTGATTTAAATTATAATTTTAACCATAATTTATAAAAACATAGCTATATAAAAACACTTATTTAATTGTTAGGACCTACAACCTTTCGTTATATATATATATATATATATATATATATATATATATATATATATATATAGAGAGAGAGAGAGAGAGAGAGAGAGAGGAACAGGTAGGAATATGAGATAGGGTATAAATATGAGACACCAAGGTTGTGGCCTCTGCATGGTACTGACATCTGTCGTGGTACGGTGGAACTACGTACTACAGTGCGACTGGGACGTGCGGACAAGAACCCACCATACTGGGAGCAGTTGTGAAGTGCAGTGGATGTTTTTCGTGTTTTGCTCAGCGGAAAGTTTGTGCACCGTCATATCCAAGTGTTATTCTACAGTTCTATAGTTCAGAACTTAGAATATCTAAGTAAGGTAAGTTGTTCATTACGAATTCTAGTTTTAAACTATTAGTTGAAATAAGAAATATGTTAAATCGTCTGTTGAGTGTGAAACAGTAAATGCAAATGGCGAGAAGGTATTAATATAAGGTACAAGCATGGTAGTAATATGAGAGTGTCTCATATACCTACCACTTTGTAAAATGTAAGAACTGATAAAACTATGATGTTTATGTTTTGTTTTAGATGCCAAGAAAGAAGTTGAATGAAGAATGTAGAGGCCTAAGAAAAAAATACAAAACAGAAGATATGATAAAAGCAATTGAAGCTGTCAAATCAGGCCAATGTGGTTATCTCAAAGCATCGAAAATTTTCTGCAGATAATTTTCTTCCTGTAACTCAGACAGCAACACAGCATGCCTCTGAAAATTGGCCTACTTCAGTCCCATCCATTTCTTCATCTGACAGAATACTGCAGGGTCCAACACTCATCAACTTCGGACCAAGCACATCAGGGACAGCGACTCGGCATGCATCTGAAGCTACTTCAGTCCCATCCATTTCTCCATCTGATAGAACACTGCAGAGTCCCACACTCATCGGACAAAGCACGTCAGGGACAGTGAATCGGCATGCACCTGAACCTACTTCAATGTCACCACAGGGACCTAATTTGGTGAGACCTTGTGACATATCTCCTGTTCCAAGAGTTAAATCTAGGGGTACAAATCGGGGACGCAGATCAGGTGTTTCTGTAGTTATAATTTCATCGCCCTACAAAGAAAGTGTTCTCATCAGTAAGTCACATGCAAAACGTTCTCCTGTTCAACCTATGCAAAAAAGACAGGCGCAAAAGAGAGCAAAAAATACTCCGATCATAAGTGATTCATCTAGTGAAGAGTCAAGTGTGACATTTATGTATCTCTTACTCCATTAGGGCAGCGCCAACCAGGGTTAGACGATGCAATCTGCATATTTTGCGACTGAAAATTTTCGGAAGACTCTAGGGGTGAAGAATGGATTCAGTGTTTCATGTGCAAATTATGGGCTCATTCTCAATTTGCAGGACCAGAAAGCGACACATATGTATGTGACTATTGTAAATCTAACTAACTTCCTAGTGGAACTATTGACTTTAGTATTGTATAAGCTTATGTTTGTTCTTAATGTATTTGGTAGTACTTTTGAAGGTCTGTTATCCAAGCATCTGTACTGTCTCATATTACTACCCGATTTTCAGAACTTCAAATTTTGCCTTTTCTTAGAAAAATGAAAATTTTATGTAAACTAGGGGATACATGATATTAATGTTTACTCAATATATTAAACATTAAATTCTGCAAATAATAATGGCTTATTGAGTTTCTTGTGTGCAATGTGGGTATCCTTAACTCCAATAATAAAAATGGTATTCCATATTCCTACCTCTTCCTCAATATATATATATATATATATATATATATATATATATATATATATATATATATATATATAGTCTTATAAAGGATTTGTGATGAGTGGATTCTGTGGGTGGTATTTCGCTCAGAGAGAGCGAAATACCACCCACAGAATCCACTCATCACAAATCCTCTACAAGACTCACAAACTTACAATTTTGCAGGTATGATCCTTAAGCTAAATGAATATTCATTAACATAAGTACTTATTGTAAGAAAATCAACACCTAAGAGTCTGAACGGGGGGTAAAAAAGCGAATTTTCAAATTCTATTCATTTAATTATATATATATATATACACACACATATATAGTTACGAACGCAGCAGACAGGATCGCAACACTCGCCAGGTTCGGAACTGGCTGGCGTCCCTGCACGGCCACTGGCATGTGTCATGTGGCGTTCACTGACTTAAGGCATGCCACGCGACGCCCTGCCACAGCGCCGTTATCTATCGCTGAGCGGCCTTGAGAATTCCGCGAGCCGCCGCGTGAACAAGCGACCCTATGCTCGATGTTTCGGGCGTCGGGTCGGCTCGGGATGGCGCGACTCGCCACCACTGCTCTCGTCGGTTCGAGAAGGGCGCCACAGACTACTTAAGCAGCGACGCCGGCCTCTGCGGCCAGTTTTGGTGACAAGAGTCCGGAGACCGTGAGTGGGGCGAGTTCCACGCGGAGTTCTGAGACGAGTTTGGCGACAAAGCCCTGCGACGGTGAGTGCAGTGACTGCCTAGAGTGCCACGTGAGTTCCGAGCGAGTCCCGCGACTGTTCCGAGCGGATTCCGAGCGAAGGGAAGTGCGACATCGGCGAAGAGGGTAGAGACAAACCCCCCCCCCCTCCCTTGAGAGTGTAGTGACGCGGAGTTCGACTGGATCGTGAGAGTGCGGCGACTGAGTGACGCGAGACTGTGTGTGTGGACAGGCGCGAGGTAAGGGGCGAATCACTGTTGAGCCTAGCTTCAGTGATGAGTGCGAACTGCGGAACTTGACATGCATTGGGTGACTTGCGAATAAACAATTTTAAGTGTGAGTAATGGGTGATTAGGACTCTTTAAGAACAATTATTTATTATTAATGTAAATATTATTAATTAATAAAACTAATAAAATTTAATTGGGCTATCGCTTATGAACCCAGTTCTCTCCACATTGTAATTCGTAGCAATAAGCTTATATATAACGGGCAGTGTTCTGTTTGTAGACTTCCGTAGGGAATAACAAGCAGATCATATATTTATTAATATAAATGAAATTATTACGAATTAATTTGAAATCACTGTAAAATACAAAATCATAGACGATGAACATTCAAAGATACTTTTATCTTAAATGTATTTTCTTTGCCGCTGTTTGAAAGTATTATTAATTGAAATGTCACAAAAACTAGTCATAATTCTGGCAGTCTTGAAAAATTAATAAAAGAGGTTAACAATTTCCCCACTGTCACATACAAATCATCACATTACCTTGTTTACTAGCATTGTTTACAGAAGGATAGTGGAAGGAGAATCACTGGTACTACTTTTTGAGAACTGTCAGATTGGAGACAAGTTAACACGACGTAGACTGTACCTGTGTGAGCGAAGCGGAAGCACACGGTAGCGTGTTATGCCTCTCTTGCTCCGATACAGGATGCTGGGTCTGTGAAGACATGGAGTAGCAGCAATAACAATAACAATCACAATCACAGCGGCCGACAGCGCGTCTGTCATTATCCACGGATCGAATGTTAAACGACCTGTTCTGCTACGACACTGGAAATTTACCTGGGGAAGGTTCGGTCTTATTTGCTTTGATAGGTTGTACCGTCCAGCCTGTTTGTCCGCTGTAGTGGACGATTTATATTTCAAAGAACAATGGAGCTTATACAGAGTTTGAATATATGCGTCAATGTGTACAATCCACTGGGCATCTTCCTTTATGGCTAGATTAAATTTTTTATTGTATTTTTTATATAAAATTATATATTATTTTAATTACTAACTATATAAAAATTTTGAAAACTAGCTTACGTTCAAACATTAAAAACTAAAATTGTATGTTAATAATTAAGTATTGCTTAAAAGGATAGTGCATTAGTTCAATTATAGGGCTACTTCTACTAATGTTTCAGACTATAAGCATGGCATAGTAGGTATGTTGTATTGCCAAAATTTAATCACCAGATATATTATACAAGATCACTGTCAGCGAACACCTCCTTAAAAGTATTTCTTAAAAAAAATACTCATTAAAGGATCTGAGTAATTTTTTGTTAACATTCCAAATAGTTGCAAAATGATTGTTACATAATCGCCGATGCAGATTTTCTTAAAAAGGCAGAGTGGCTCGTACCATTTTATGAATACTTAAGGCAATTCAGGGGCTTGTGCTGCCTCCTTCGGTTTAAATGTGACGATAGTCTGTAGTTGAACCAGCCAACTGCTGTCTTTATGTTTCATGTGAATAAATTATTGTGAATTTAACTAATTGAACGCGTGCAAATGATATGATGCTTGGAAAATAGATCACAAAGAATTCAAAATATACAAACATTGAAATGCCAAAAAAAAAGTATTTATATTTGGATACACAAGGTTTCGTTGGCGTAGAAAGAGTTTGGACATCCTTTCATGATTTCTCACTGAATGCAGCCTGTTTTTTTATTTAATAATCCTTTTATAAAGGCTGCATCGGTAAAGGACGCATACTTACCATTCGGAAAAAGCCTCACTAATTGTAATACAATCACTCTACTAAAGGGTCATTTCCTGTATTTGCAAAGCTAACCGGTCACAGAAAAATAGCTTTTTTAAAAAAATTAACATTGCCGGTGACAATAGACCATTGTGGCAATAAACGCAAGCTTCTCACAAAAAACATTTTCTCCATGTCGATGTGTTTGCTGCATTCTCATAAATAAGGTTTCTTAGATTTTTCTTATTACAGATTATCGAACCGGATTAGACGTGGCGGATTTTGCCGTAATTTTGTGGAGGTTCGGGTGGTATAATAGTTTAATCAAGCGTAGTCATTATTTTTATTATATATTTTTAAGTTCGTTATTTTTGTTAGTGTTTTGATTGCTCCCACTGAATTTCGCACTCATCTATCATAAATCATTAATATTAAATACAAGCTTTACTACAGGGCAAATGAGTGGTATATTTCCATTTTTTAAAGAAAAATTTAAATTAAAAACACATACTGGCAAATTAGTAACACTTGTGGCCTTAGCTGGTCTTCAGATATAAATATTATTTGAAAAATAAATTATGAACCTCGTGTTTAAAAATAAATGCGCCCCCGGGTGGGCTCGAACCACCAACCTTTCGGTTAACAGCCGAACGCGCTAGCCGATTGCGCCACGGAGGCTCCGATGCTGTGATAAAGCGATATGAACTGAATAATGAATGTTTACTTGTTCACGGTCAAATATATAGAATTGATAGCGGGAAGTGACGCAGTGATTAAAATGAACGGGGAGCGTGGCCACCACGCTCGTTCGAAGTGAAACTTCACAGACAAGAGGGCTAGGGTACTCTGATATTTGAAAAACTCGTAGAAATGCTTTGAAAATAGACATTTATATATTAGTGTCTGTTCATGTCTCATTGGATAGGCCAGTCAACAAGAGGTAAAGTAAGCACTTTTTACCAGCAGATCTGAAAACTTGATGTAAGGGTAATTCGAGGACGCTGAATCGAACGGTGCTAATTTTTTTGGAAATCGGACGTGAAGTTTTTGGAGAACAGGGTTAAAAACAATTTTGACTCAGTTTTTCTCAAAATATAGGCGCTTAAGCGAAAAAGGTTTCAAACAAAAGTTGTGGTGAGTTAAAAAATTACATTTAAAAAGTACCCAGGTCCATCTGCGTATTTGCAAACATGATCGAGAAATATTGGAAAGAAAGTAGTAAAGCTGTTAATTGTAAAAGTGGGGCTAGTGTACGTGCGAGCGTACGTGTAAACTAAACACAAACGAAGGGTCTTCGGCTATTCTCGGGCCTCTCCGTCATGACTAGCCAGTGGGTGTTTGCATAGAGTTCGCTTCGAGCCTTGGCCGAGGACGGACGCGTCAAGCGGAGCTGCGAGATTCCAGGAACAGCCTGTTTACTCGCACACAGGCCAGGTGGTATTCCCAGGTTTTCCTAAGAAGTGTAAGCGTGCAAAACAACCCAGGTTGTAGCTAACCCTACAGCCTAGCCACAACCCGGCTTAATACCGGGTGCGTGGTCAGTGGGTGTTAGTGCGTTGTAGGGTGTAACTAGCGACATGACTGATCAGTTAAGTGACGAGCAGGTGATGCAGGAGTGCATCGATGTGCCCCTGCCGAGCGACGACGAAACCGAAATGTCTAGCGACGACGGCTTTACAACAGTCGTCTAAAAAAAACAAAAAACGGGAGGAAAGGACGAAAGACTGCGCCCCCCACTGACGAACCCCGCGATCGCCAGGCAGCAGGCCGAGCGACTTCGCAAGCAGCCCGTCAGAAGGGCAAACAACTCGGCCAGTAAACGGCCGCCAACACGTCCGCAGGTTCGAGCCCTGCCCCGCCAAACCCTGCCCCTCAGGCAAAGAAAATGCAGGTGAAACCCCTGTATGTATTCGTGGATTCTGGCCACAGCTACCCGGCCATTAAAACAGTGCTGGATGCAGCACTGCAGGAGCGCTGGTCGTGCGTCAGTCGCGGCCATGACCAGCTCATGATTCACACAGCCAACATGGAGGAGTACCACAGGGCAGTGCGTGCACTGGAGCAGGCCGGAGTGCAACACTCTGTGCTGCTGCAACGGGACGAGATCCCGAACAAGTTTGTGTTTTGTCGAGTGCATAGCAGCACCGACAAACAATTCATTCAGGCTGAGTTCGCCGCAATGGGGCTTCCAGTGCAGAACTTCTGGTTTCTGTACAACAGGCAGACAAGGCAACCTATAAATAAGTTAGTTGTAGAGCTCCCGAAGGCCGTAAATCCAGAAAGGATTTACGACCTGAAGTCATTCGGAGGCCTCAGCATTCGTGTTGAGGACTATCGACACCCCAAAGGCCCCCTCCAATGTGGCAACTGTCAGAGGTTTGGCCACCCCGCAAAAGGCTGCAGAGCCTCCCCTGTGTGCCGATGGTGCAGCCAAGGGCACAAAACCGAGGTTTGCCCCCAGGGAGGTGACAGGACGAAGGCAAAGTGCGAGCGATGTGAAGGCCCGCATTACGCCAATTACAGAGGCTGCATGGCCTACAAGAGGGAGAACTGCTGTCACATCCCGCAACAGGAGCGGAAAGACAGAGAGCTGCAGTCCAAACGCGCAGTGCGCGGAAACAAGCGAGCAGTAATCGCAGCTCAAGTCCGCCCGCCCCCACAACAAGCCGGCCCCTCAGGCTACTGCCCCCAGCCCCCAAGGCAGCCTTGGCGATCCCCGAGCTACCCCGCCCCCCCACAATGGCAGAGCCCTAACCAATATTCAGTGTTGAGCGATAGACATGAACTGGAGTACCCTGGCAAACCCACCCAGGTCAAGAGGCCAGCCCCTGCCCCAGAGGCCCCCGAAGAAACACCATTCGGGGCACAAAAACGGTAAAGGCCGGGCGCAAGGTCAGGTGAAGGATCAGCCAGGTACTAAGGCGCCACCCAACTACACCACTCCCCCCAGTGATTCCAAGAAAGTCACGCAACAACAAGCCAGCCCGGTGCAGACAGACTCACCAACAGAATTGCCAACTGCTTCACCGCAGTTAAAACCCTTGGAGAATCCAGCGATGGGCGCGAGTGACTTTCTGAAGCTCGTGGGCCAATCGGATGCCATTGCACAGAACCCTAACCTGGCACACGTCCTGGAACCAATGTGCACTTTAATGGCTATTTGGTGTAATCCGTCCAAGTCAATAGAGGACAAAATAAAAGCCACCACGGACTTCGTGACAGCATTAGCGGCCAGCTTTAATGCCGCACACCCTTAATTTAGTTTCTGCCATTAATACTACCCCCGTAGACAGTAGATTAAGTACCATCCTTTACTGGAATGCACGAGGAATTAGAAATAAAATAATCGAATTTACCGATCTTTTAATTAAACATAATATTAGAATCGCGGCGATAAACGAAACACACTTAATTCCAACAGATCGTCTAACTATCTTAAATTACACTATTTATAGGCGCGACCGCGATACCAGAAGTGGAGGGGTTGCCCTACTAATCCACAGAAGTATACAACATAGTGAAAATCATTTACCTGAATTTAATAAATTAGAAGCTGTTGCAATTACTTTTAAAGTCAATAAACAACAAATAGTGCTTATTTCGATGTATGCACAACCGGGGAGGTCACTAACTGAAAACGAGCTGGACATCTTATATGGCTCAGCTCCCACATTTCTAGCAGTCGGCGATATTAATGCCAAGCATAAAGACTGGAACTGTCGGAGCAATACAGCCAATGGCCTACTGCTGCAAAGACACGAGTCTAACAAAAATTATCAAGTACATGCTCCCTCAGAGCCTACTCATGATAGCGGAGTACTAAGGCACAACCCCGATATTTTAGATATTGCATTAAATAAGAGAGTTCAAACGGGATTTGAACTCCGAGTTTTTCACGAAATGTCTTCTGACCACTTTCCAGTACATCTACTATCCGATGACGTAGACACTGACATCAGTCCTTCGAGAAAAATTAAAGACTACAAGAAAGCTGACTGGAGAGGCTATCAGACGTATTTAGTCGATAATTTGCCTGCAGCCGATGCTGCCAATTTCGAAACGAAAAATAACATCGAATCAGCAGTCACTGAACTTACAGTTAAAATTCAAACTGCAATTAACTTGTGCATCCCAGAAAAGGTGGTTAGATTTAAGCAAGATGTACTGCCGGTGTATATTAGGGATTTAATTTCTCAGAAAAATAGATTAAGGCGCGAATATACTCGACGTAGGCAGCGCGACATTAAAGCGAGAATTAATGAATTACAGAAAATAATTTCCGATGAAAAAACTCTATGGAGGAGCAGCCAATGGGAGACGAAAGTCTCTCAGCTACAGGTGCAAGATGGTAGCACCTGGAGTATGACAAAGCGATTCCTTCATAAGATAGATAAAATACCTCCGCTACAAACTCGCACTGGGTTCGCTTTTACACCGACAGACAAGGCACAAGCCTTCGCGAATACCCTTGAATTAGCCTTTCAACCTAATATCGAACCCTGTGACCCGCAATTTAATGCCGGAATATACAAAGACCTTACAATTAAACTTAATCAGCCTTTAACTTCAAAACCTTACTTAACTCAATCTCAGGAAGTTAAACAGGCTATTAGGCGTATGAAACCACGTAAGGCACCGGGAAACGATGGCATTCAAGCAGTAGTCCTTAACTGCCCGACGAAATTTTGGAATACCTAGCTCAATTAATAAATGGAATACTTAAACTACAGTATTTTTCATTGCAGTGGAAAGAAGCGAATGTGATAGTTTTTCATAAATCCGGAAAATTATAGGCCCATTAGTCTGCTGAGTACATTGTCAAAAGTAGCCGAATGCATAATTCTGCAGCGACTAAATGCTCACATTAAAGAAAATAACGTACTGCCGGACGAACAATTTGGTTTTCACAGCGCGCATTCAACAACGCATCAACTGGTCCGTTTGACAGAACAAATAATAACTGCGTTCAATCAGAATAGCTATAATCTCGCAGCGTTTTTGGACATAGAAAAAGCCTTTGATAGAGTACTTCATGAAGGCTTAATTTATAAATTATATAAAACTGGCTTCCCCGATTGTTATATTAAATTACTGGGCTCGTATTTAGAAAATCGATCGTTTAGAGTCACGACAGAAGGAGCACAGTCCGATTTAAAAATAATTAAAGCAGGAGTCCCACAAGGCACCATTTTGGGGCCGGTTTTATTCAATATTTATATCCATGATATGCCTAAGCCCGCACACCTATCAGTTCAGTTTGGCTGCTACGCGGACGATACGGTATTGTTTAGCAGATCTAGTATTCTAGAACTCGCAGCAGACAGATTGCAAACCGCGTTAAATTCAATAGAACAGTAGTGCACAAAATGGCGAATTAAGGTAAACCCTACTAAATCAGAAGATATAGTTTTTACGCGTAAACATATCCCGCCACTCGAAGATAGACCACGACTAACACTTTTCAATGAGCAAATTCCTCACAAAAATGTTGTTAAATATTTAGGCGTGCACATGGATAGGAAACTACTATGGCGCGATCACATAGAGGCGAAAAGAAAAACAGCTTTCACTAGGCTCATGGCCCTCTACCCTGTCATGAGCAGACGTTTAGGTAGCTCTGTTTAAATCGGAATAATAATTTATAACGCACTAATAAAACCAATAATCACGTATGCAGCGCCGGTGTGGGCAACAGCAGCGAAATCTCACTTAATCAAGCTACAGAGAATTCAGAATAAGAGTATTCGTATTGCGACAGATGCGCCTGTGTATTGCCCCGTAAGAGCTATGCACAGAGAGCTCAAACTCGAACTTTTAAAACATTATTATTTCCGAACTGCGCAAAAATTCTATGATAAATGTGCCATAAGCAGAAACCCATATATTTCATCACTGTGCGAACAAGATCCAGAGTTGCATGGAAAATATAAAATGCCAAATTCAATCTTGGCTCACAGACCTCCGTAGTGTGCTGTGGCTGGCTGAGCGATCGGCCAATCAGTCTCCCGCGAGTTGAAACTTAAATTATAGACATTAATGAATAATTAGCTAATTCAAAATGGTCCGAAGCACGCAGGTGTAGGTTTGGCTCCCGGGAGTTCCACTGCCTGTGCTGTTAGGGCTGACTCCCTATGTCCGATGGGCATGGCCCGCCTGGCAGGCTTGACCTCCAGTGCCGGTTGTGTTTCTGAAAGACATGGGATTTTGAATTACAAGCTTGCAACAAATACCAAAATGCGAATAGGTCTTGACTTAATTCACCTGTAACTTTATACACCGACAGTTCCTCTATATTTAACTAGTAGTATAGTAGTAGATATTAGAGATTTGTAAATTAGTAATAAGTCCTAGATACTAAGTACCAGTCATCAAAATATATATTTCTAAAATAATAATAAAAAATCTAAAAAAAAAATTAAAAAAATATGTTTAGTTCTTATTTTAGTTTTATCTTAAGCACTGCACGTCCATCCCTGAGTTGGGTGTTTGCATATTTCGTAACGAAGTGCCTAGTTTGTAAGTCATTTATCTTTTTTCTGTTTTAGTTTCTTAGTTTTTTAGGTGCTGACTGGCGGCGGTGTGAGTGGTCAGTGCAACCACTCACCACCAGGGGTGCTTGCGTCCCTGGTCACTAAATCCAGTCCTGGATAAAAAGCAAAGCGGACGACGAGTCCAAGTGCCCAACCCCCGCATGGTAGACTCTTTTCTACTCTGTCCAACACTTCATCCAGACCATCCTCTGTCTCCTGTAAATTCCTACACGTAATGCATGCCAATTTGCATCCCGCATGAATGTGCCCAGGGTTTTCCCTGTGTCTATGCAGGTTTTACCTGGGCCCAACCTATCTTTAGTTATAGTCTAGATTTAAGAGTGAGGGGAGTTAGTCATGGCGCCAATCGCTGCCATGGCTGGCCAATTCCCTCCTAGCACATGATGCATGCGACCCTCTCCTTGCATGGCTAATCCCAGCATGACTAGGCGTATAGGCTTCGGCCTGAGACGCACCTAGGTCCCTCCCTAACCCGGACCCCTCCAAAATACACTTAGTTTTAGTTAGGTTAGGAAAAAAAAATCGTGTTTGCATAGAGTTCGCTTCGAGCCTTGGCCGAGGACGGACGCGTCAAGCGGAGCTGCGAGATTCCAGGAACAGCCTGTTTACTCGCACACAGGCCAGGTGGTTTTCCCAGGTTTTCCTAAGAAGTGTAAGCGTGCAAAACAACCCGGGTTGTAGCTAACCCTACAGCCTAGCCACAACCTGGCTTAATACCGGGTGCGTGGGGGTCGTTACCACAACGCCGAAATACCACAACGCCTAACGTGCAATAACGCCGAATACCATAACGCCGAATTCCAAATTGACCACAACGCCGACGACCCGAGAACTGCTGTGTACCACAACGCCGAATTACCACAACACCGAATGACCACAATGCCGAAAAATGTTGCTGCGGGAGTGCCACATTAGCAAACTGAAAACAACTAAATGAATTTATGTGTGTTTCTTAAAAGTACCTTATCGCCGAAACACCACAACGCCGAATGCCATAACGCCGAATTCAAAGTTGACCATAACGCCGAAATCCAAATTGACCATAACGCCGAATCCATACTTGACCACAACGCTGAATCCGTATTTGACCACAGCGCCGAATTCCAAGCGTGTTGCCTACCAGCCAGGAACCTAAACACACTTTTTGGAAATTTATTTTCTTTATAACGAAAGCAGCAAAGTTTATAATCTTATCTGCAGTTGTAAAGTGGCACAATTAATTAAAATAAATTATAATTGTCAGTTATTATATGGATACTTGGTGAACGCAATAGTGATTTATAAAATCATTCCTCTCAAGCTGTCTCCTCAGTTACTGCTTCGTTATCATTTCATGATAGCATTTAAACTCACTTCCATGTATCATTATATTAGCCCGCATGCCTAAGTTTCATTGTGCACTGTGGATGTACATATATAACTGAAGTACGTAGCTATTCAAACGCTTGGAAAACATTTAAGTCTTGCAAGATGACTACATAACATAATTATGCATTGTATCAAGGTGGTTTGGACACAATAATAGTTGTAGTTTTATATTTGTACCAAACAATGTCCAACTTTTAAACATTGATTCCGGTTTTCAATGTTTTCCCGAAAGGCTAATGCTGAAATGGCGCGGTTGAGATATTCGGGCGTTTATAGGGTCTTGAAAATTGCATTTCATAAATTCCTAATATATCGCAGGGGTTTGTGAATTTTTTCATGTTTAGAATAAATCTTGTTCTAGCTGCAAATGCGTACTTAACTGCGATATAAATGTGTTTAACAAAAAAAATAAGCATAGCACACTTAATATTTTTTCTTGCACCATTTGTATTTATGTTACAGATTTTATGAAAGTATAATTAGCGAACATATTTTGCTGTTTTTTCATTCCCAGGGGCTTCATCTTGAGCCTTGCATAGATAGAAATTAATGTGATGCAATAAATAAAATATTATTTACTTGGCTACTGTAAATTGTATGCACCTAATTATAAATTTATATTATTAAAGCGTAGCGACGAATTTGTAAAATAGCATGTATGTAAACTGATAGAGCTAGAGTTAGGTCCCGTTCGTACGTTTACTGCGTTCAAGAAAGGTAATTGGTTTGTGCAGGAGCCCAAGAACAAACTATTCTCTATACCGCGAGGGTAAACGTTGCTTCCGAAGAGCCCGCTAGAATGCGTGGGGTGCTCTGCTAGGAGGTGCTTGGCGCGGCCAGTGTGCTAAGGAAGGCGCGCTGTTGTCACTTACTCGTCTGTTCTTTTCCAAGTGAACGAAGATCGCCGGAAAGTCCAGAACACAAAACGTGACAACTTCGTAGTCGTCAGTGTGAATATTTATGTAAACTAAATATATGTATGTTCAGTTCGAAAGCGTAGGTCAGATATTCTATTGGGTTTGCCATAAATTTACGTTGCCGTGATGCAGTAGGTACTGTGCTTATAGTGAAAAAACATTACGTTTTTCTAGTAAGGCCTGTTCTACAATGCAACGGTAACTGAACAGACTGGACCGAAAACGAAAACGGATCGTTGTTCCGTTCCGTCCGTATTTTTCTCTTTCTAAAATTACACAGACCCATAAGAAAAACAGCCGGTAAATAGCAAGCGTGACGTCACATAAAACTAAGAGTATAAAATTAATTACTTAATAAATCTTTGCATATGTACGGTAGTTTTGTAAATAGCCATTTGGAAAGGAATTCCGAAATAATAGAAGGCATAAATTTCCTCGTCTTACGTTTAAACATTTCATTTTAAAGTTTTTCTCCATCTTGTCATATATATAGTAAATATTTTACCATGAAAATCAGCAGTTCGTTAAAATTCATCACGACGAAAAACATGCGAACAATTCAAACACAACACTTGTTTCCATTTTGCTTCTGTAAAATTAAAAATAAAAATTTAACAAAAATAAATCAAAACAAATATCTTTTAGTTGTAGGTATGAAAACACAAATGACTGAGCTACGGAGGCCGGCTATGCTGTCCATCCTGGATAGTCAAGGTCACTGTGCGGAATGAACGTTTTTTTAGTAGGAGTGTGGGGGTGGTAGTGGAGGGTTAAACCAAATATTTTAGAATGACAATATAGGAAACTCGAGCCTTTTAACATGGTGAAAGCTGGCGACACCCGACAGCAACGACCCTGGTGGCTTTGCCTAAAGAACGCCCGTGAAATTAAAATTCCCATATATTACAATGGGATATACCAGCACAGATTTACTCTCGTCCCTTGAAATCTTGTTGTAATCGTGAAATAAATTTACGGACAATATATTTTTACTGAAACAGAGTATTCATATTTCAAAACAGTTACCCAATTTACAGAGCTATATTGATTTTTAAGACCATTAAATATAGTGTTACTGTAAACATAACAGACAACCAAATGATGCAAATAAGACAGTTTTTAATAATGAAACATACTTAACTCTAAACCTGAAATTTTGTAAATCACATATTTTAATAATATTCCGTGAAAGTTGAAAAAAAAATTCCTCGAGGAACTGCTTAAAGTGAAAAAAAAAAAAAAAACTTAAAAATTGAATATGACTTGACCCGAACCAAAATTAAGTATTTTTAATGTTGCTAATTGAAGTAAACCAAACACTTATAAAATTGAGATTGATTTAATTTATTTAACATGACCAAACACTTAAAACTAATTTACATTATTTTTATGTTGAAAATCAAACATAAAACTTTTGAAATAAATAATTTTGGTAAACTGCTTGATATACTACAGTGACAACTAAGTCATTCAGCATAATGAGTGGAGCGCAAAAATACAAATTTGAGGATATTTAAATTATTTTTTTAGGCAATGCTCTGGTTTAAAAATACACAATAAAAATTTAAAAACAAAATTCTATTTAAAATAGGTTAAAAAAATATTTTAAAACATTGAACGTTGAAATATGTATCATTGTTTCCAATTAGGCACTATCATTTTTAAACAGTGGAAAAGGAATATTTGATGTAAACCATACATAAGTAAACATGGCTATAGCAAATGTTGTAGTTCCTATTAAGATATTTGGCTATAGTTTCAGCCGTCGGAAAACTAAAAATGTCTTCTAACAGCTAGATACATCGTAATTATTGCAACCAAACTTTGCACAAACTTTTCCAGTCATTATAAATAACTTAAACAGGAGAAAACAAGGAAAAAACGTCCATTCAAAATTAGCAAAATAACATTGTCTCAAATTCGCTTACAACGTATGTCCAGGCTAGGCCGCCAGAATGCGCTGCTGAATGTGTCGCCCGTTTTTTTGACGACTTACCTATATTGTCCTAAAATATTAGTGGTGGGCTTACCTGTTACTTTTGAGTATCAGTGAAATCGGTTCCAGTGAAATTTAGGTTCCTGTGAAATTAAACGGTGAACGGTGAAATCTCTCTCTAGTAATGCTCGTAATCGTAACTGCTTCCTCGCACGGAAAAATGGTGAAATAAAGGGGATAAGTGAAATCACTGCCTCTCGGTGAATGATGAAATTAAATACAAGCAATGTTTTTCACAGAAACCTTTCATTTTGTTTTGAGTTTATTTCGAGTTAAAATTGAAAAAAACACTACATATTAATTATTTGTTAAATATTTTCAATAATATTGATTCCATATTTATATCCCTGTTCTTTCAGTTCAATAATATAACGAATAGGCTACATCTTAATTTTAAAACATTTATTAGAACTTGAATAAGACCAAAGATTTTAATGGTTTATCTTACAAAATTGATTTAAATTAAAGTAAAATAGCATTGTTAATACAAAGTATTTATAGTTCAAATTGTACAAAAAACAGTACTTTATATATTCATACATTAGCCCATACAAATGGTATTAGACTAACGAATTTTTAACACATTACACATATATTCACAAAGTTTTTATGTTTTCGGTTTCAACTTATGACTGTCGAACTTGTTGACTTTGATGGCTATGATAAAATATTTGCAATTATTTCATTCACTTTTTCTTCTTCGTGGTTGGGTTGATTCTTTTCCTGAGTACTCCACATTTTAGATGATCTTGATATATTTTCATTCTGATTTAAAAACATTAGCATTGCAGCCTTGTTCCCTTTTAATTGATTTCTTCTCTCTGTAATAATTTGACTTGCTTTTGAAAAAACTCGCTCGCAGGGTACTGAGGTAGCCAAGCAGCAAAGATATTTCTGAGCTAACTGTTTCAGATACGGAAATTGCTGTCCTTCAGTTTTCCACCATTCAATTGGATTGCCTTTTCTTTCTAACAGGTTGTCTTCTAGATATCTATCCACTTCTACTATGGCCCTGGAAGTGCTGGTGCCCCTTTTCTTTTTTTTCGACAGAAGTTCATCCAAATTTGAAAACACTGAGAATTCGTCACTGTTTTTCTTTTCAGGCAAACTTTTATCTTGGTCGCTGGATTGTTCGTCTGGCTTTATTTTTGTCATTACCATACTCACTACTCTACTTTTTGTCCTTTCGCCTACGTTTGGATTTCTGAAGCAGAGTGTTTTAAAACGAGGATCAAGGAAGGTAAGTAAAGGTAGAGTCTGACTGTTCTCGAAATTCCCAAAACGTTGCATCACACCCTTTAATAGTGAATCTGCAACAGCACCAACACTTTTTGAAAAGTTTTTCGAAACAAGTTTTTGGCAAACCGATATCAAACCTGTGCTTAATGGTATGACGAGTGAGCCAGTGGAATATTTTTCTCCACTAATATTGTGTGTAACAGTGTAGAATGGTTTCACACACTGATATAGTTCACAGGCCATTTTCCACTCTACCGGCGACAGCATAGGCAGCTCATGATCCAATAATGCAATAGTGGCTTTCAGTGGCTCTTGCAAGAGAATGAACCTAGAGAGCATGATGAAGGTAGAGTTCCACCGCGTTACAACATCCATTGTCAACTTTTTGGGAGTGTCATTGGCATTGTTTTTTTGTTGATAATCTAAAAGTTTTACAGTGGCATTCACACTTCTTTTGAAATGTGCCACTATTTTGCGAACTTTTTCTAGCATCTTGGTAACATCAGCATCAACTGCTAGTGCATCCTTAACAATTAGGTTCAATACATGTGCATAGCAGCCTAAATGCTTCATTTTCAAACAATCCTTCACTGCCTTACAAATGTTACTAGCGTGATCTGATACAATTATTTCTACTTTTTGTTCTATGTTCCACTTTTTAAATGTCTCAGACAAAATCCTAGCCAAGTTTTCAGCTGTGTGACTAACAGGCATAGACTCACACGTCAATAGAATAGATTTAAGTTCAAAGCTAAAATCTATAAAATGAGCTGTCACAGCTACGTAGCTCTCAGTGTTTATTGACGTCCAGGTGTCAGTAGTTATACAGACACTTTGCGCCTGTTCCATTTTAAGTCGTGTTTCATTTAAACACGATTCAAACTTTGCTGGAATTATAGATTGTGAAATTGTTTTCCGCGTTGGCAAAACATAATTGGGATTTAGGGCTTTAGTGTAAGTTATGAATCCTGCGTCTTCAACAATTGAAAAGGGTTGAAAGTCACTTGTGAACATAGCAGTTAAGGCATCTTCAATAACTTTCTTTTGGTTATTGGGTATCTTTTTGGGCACTCGAATAAATTCAGAAATTTTCTGTTGTGAGGCCTGACCTGATAACTTAGTAAGAGTTATCAAACCTGATGAGGATGCAACATTCGTTGAACATTCTGGCTGTTGAACACTGACATCACTCGGTGTGCTCCTCGGCTTGGATACGGGCAGTGGCTGAGTTGAAGCAATTTTGACAATTTTCGTTGGTGGCTCCACATAATCTTCGTTTTCAGACTCCAACAATGGCTGTAACACAACACAACCATTTTTTAAGCAAAAGTGAAGTATAACTAATGAGTTGTATTGCTAGTAAATTTAAAAAATAAAAATACTTTATACAAAAATTAAAATATTTGATACATAAGAAAAATTACCATATTTATAGGTAAAAAAAAAATTAAAAACGCCTTACCTCATTTAGATGCAATACTTTTGAAGGGGTTATAACGTCTATGTTTATTGTTGGATGCTTGTGTCTCATATGTTTTCTCAAATTTGAAGTGGTTGTTTTAAATGACAACTTGTGTTTACAGATACTGCAAACCGCAACATTTTCTTGGTTAGAATCTTTTGAAAAAAAATCCCAAATCTGTTCTTTTCTTACTCATCGTACTCTACAGTCCTCCAAATTAAAACACATCAATTACAGACTACTACAAAATTCACCGAATATTAATTCAATTCGCCACAACAAAGTACTTTTGCTCAGCAGGCAGCACTGTGCTTCAGTGCTCAAAATTCGCGTGATGTAGGACCTATAAAAGTCGCTGGAATTACCGGTAGCCTGGTAGCAACAAAAGGAACTACATGAACATGGTTCAGCTTCTTCCCACTAGATCGTAGGGGCTGTCCTTACCAGTGAATTCAATATCTTCCGTGATATTCTGCTAGGCTTTCATTCGGTGAACGGTGATCTTTTTTACTGTAATTATTACAAGTATGCAATTCTTATACTCCACATACCTTTTTACTTCAAAATATATACATAAAAAAATGATTGTACTAAGACTGAAAACGTCAGAAACTCAATTCAACGATTATGTGGACACTAAAAGCTAGTGGTCGTATTACTGTAGGTAATCAATTTCACCGAATTTCACTGATACTTGTAGAAACTGGTCGCAGGCATACCCGTGAAATTTTGATATCGGTGAAAAAGTAACAGGTATGGATTTCACTGCCCACCACTATAAAATATTTGGTTGAACCATCCTCACACTACCATAAACCTGTTTAGGGACTTAATTGGGGGGGGGGGGGTGGTACATATCCCACATTGTAAACAAACCACGTCTACCATCAACTACTAAGTACTATAACTACTATTATAAACGTTCATTTAGTAGTGTGTCAACGATGTGAGGGATATAATAGATTATAGATGATAATACACACAGATTTACGCAATTACTGAATGCTGGTTGTGATCTGCCATACCACTGGCGCTAAAATACTAAATTCTTCCACGCTTGATAACATAAAAAAAATGATTTTCATTTTTGAATTATATTCACTTTGTAAAAACCACTCTTTAAGTGACAATAGATGGTTAATACCACTATGCAAGACTAATTTATATTCAAAGTCATCCACCAATGCCGCGTCATAAGCTTGGAACAGTTTACCGACATCAGATCTGTATAATTGTGGGCGTGATCGTACATGAACGTAATAGAATTGTAATTTTTTATATTAGTACTTAGTCTGCCACTTAGGAGTGTTTTTGTGTATTTGGAACATTTATGTAATTGTATCGTTTGAGCATTGATTTTTAAATAACATATCAATAAAAAGAAAGTGCATTTTAAATGTGTCCAGTGTAAGGAACGTTAGCATGCCCTCTGCGCTTTTAAAGACGTTCATAAATGAGAATGAATCACTGTAAAATCAGGTGTAGGAGTAGCGATATATATACACAAAAGCATAAAAGTGACTGCCTTAGACTTTCTCATGCAAGGTAGGCATGAATACTTATCAGCAGAAGTACGCCATAAGCACAGGCATATTGCCGTTAGGGTCCTGTACAAGCCAAAAAAAATATATATATATATTTATGTATATATGTACATACATATATATATTCCATATACTAATTAAACTGAAGACTATTCATGGTAAAGTTAACACTTCTGAGCACCTGGTTACTTTTTTTCTCTCGATCAATTTGTATCCTTTCACTACTTATTAATGATTTATATTTATATTTTTCTATTCAAGATAGTCTATTTTTTTTCAACCCAACAAAAATTATATGTCCGAAACCTCCACGAAATATAATATTGGTTGTTATTCAAATAGTAGTGATTTTCAAAGTGTCCACTTTACCGTGAACGGCCTACCTTGAAAATGAACTATGCAACATGTTAGAAAAATATGAAGATATAATCTTATTAGATGATTTCAACATAAATATGTTAAACATTTCCGCGGTGAAACAGTTGTACGCAGGAATCCTAAATATTGCGCAACGATTTAAGGTGGCCGCCTGATAGCGGGTATGTTTTTAATGTTCGAGGCGTGGGAAGGGCGGGAGAGCTAAGAGCGATACAGTCACGCGCATCAAGGTCCTAACGCCTATATCCGCCAGGCGGTCTTTTGACATGCAGCAACATTGTCGAAGACTCCCCTCTTAGGCAATTTCACTGGGGATCCTATCATTTTATGGCGAAATATTAAATATGAAGGTTTTTTGTACGTTCCTAAACCATTTTCAAACCTAAAATTGACGGTGAAAATAACCATTTTAGCCATTTTCAGCTTCCAAAAGAGGTTATTTATATAGAGGATTGTATAAGCTGGCAATGGTCTAGGAACACGTGTAACATACGTTAAGTGGTATTGGTAGCAAGTGCCGAGCACACACGCGGTATACTTGTGTAATACGTGAACTGCTGAAGCTCTGCACAGTATTTATAGCGGCCGGTCCAAACAACCACCTTAAATAACTTCACGTAACTGGATATAATAACCCAAAGATATCACATGAATACCAGAAGAACCCTTTTTTTTTACAAAAAATTTCGAAAACTCAGCTATTATAAAAATAAAGAAGAAGAAATTATTTTGTTATGGGTATATTTCAGCATATTGCCTATCGCACGTAATTTCATTCTGAATAATTTAATATTGGTTTTTACTGATTGTATGCTCGTGTAACATGCATATTTTGTCTTTAACAAGCTGTTTTGAGAAAAATATTCAAACTATGCTTACAACTTATGTATACAGAATTAACGTTATTTATAATAAACATCAAACTGTGAATTTTTCACACTTGAACGTCTTTAAGGGGCCCGCCTATTGCAACGACCTCAAGTAGTTTCATTTGTATCCAGCTAGTACGTTTTCTAAAATAGCACCCTAAACACCCCAGTTTTGACTATTTAGATGCGACCTAAAAGGTGTTTATATTGCGCATGTTTTCTTGAAAGAAGTGTGTGTTTTTTTCGTAGATAAACAGCATAAAGACACTTCAATAAATCTGTAAAAAAAACTACTCTGACATGATACAATGCAGTTTATGCACATGTAGGCGAGCTCCTTAGGGAAATGCCAGGTAGTCTTACAGTGGTTATGAATTTTTTAAATATAATTATAGTAGGCTTATTGGTATTAAATAATCTCTTCATTATTTGGACAGTATTATACAATTATTTTATTTATTTTTTTATTTTATGTTTTTATTTTTTTATTTATCGTCTTTATGGGTGGCGAAGTTAAGGCGGTTCGCCTTTTCTTACACTTAACCACTTTTCTGCAATTACATCAAAGAGTTGAATATTAAAAATTAAGCAAGATATAAGCAGATGTTGACTAAATATTAAAAGAACAAATTAAAATTTTTAGCTTAATGCTCAAATATTAACTATTACAAAAGATTCAACCATAACTAATTTTAAGTAATTAAAAACTAAGCATAGACATACATAAAAAGGAAAGTAATTAAACATACAGCAAATAGTCTTATTTACTTTATTTTATAGCAATGAATCAAATAGTTTTTAAATTTATGCACCTAAAGTATTGTAAATATTGTTATGAAAATAGCCTAAAATGGTATAATACTTTTTTTTTTTCAGACAAATGGTGCACTATTTCCAAAAAGCGTACATTAAAAAAACTTGATGTGTAAATTACGAACTACAAACTACTCACTTATTGAGACAAATGTTTAAGACGCTCGTCCACTCACAGGTTACTTGTGTGAATGAGACACTAAATCGATATACCGCCCTTATCCTCGGTGCCTCCAACACTGAGTCGCCCTTCACGCACAAGCAATTGAACGAGCATGCAGCGTTTTCGTTGTGCAGCGTGTACCTACGAGACTTTAAGCGGTAACCCTATCATTTTTGTTATAACTACGTAATTCAGAATCGAATAATATATTAGTACCTGCAAGAATGGAGGTTAGCTACAGCATTAGCCTCCCACCAAAGCGATCCGGGTCCAATTTACTTCCAGATTTTCAACGAAAGTTGGCAATTTTTTTCGGGATCTCGTGTTTCTCCTGCCTATCATTCCCGGCGCTACTTCATATCTAATTTATTTCCTCAAATCAACTCAAAGGAGATGACATTTCAAAAGGCCGCCTACTCTTCTTGAAACCCTTGTAAAAACGTCGCTTTTTCGAAATAAAAAATATTCAATTTGACCTTTAATTGTAAAAAAAAAAATATATTATTTCAAAAATATATTTCATTTCAATCAATGTTCCATTTGCCCTATAAAAAATAAGAAAGTGTTATGTTTTAACTAGGGGAAAAATCAGTACTGATATTGAATGTGAAAAAAGATAAACATGTTGCCTATACAATGTTTAGCTTCACAGTTGCAAGAGAGTGCGCTTATCTTACGAATACAGCATTTCAATGCCTGGCAGGTAGGCAACAAGTTATGGTTTCGGCGTTATGGTCATATTAGAATTTCGGCATTATGGTCATATTGTGGTTTTGGCGTTATGGTCATATAATGGTTTCGGCCTTATGGTCATATAATGGTTTCAACAGTATGGTCATATTGTAAATTCGTTGTTGTGACATTCGGCGTTTTGGTATTTCGGCGTTGTTGTACATTTAAATTCTCTTTCAGTATATTTAGTGACTTTCCTCTGAGTTTGTTTTTGTGGCAGTACTACAATGACATTTTTCGGTGTTAATGTATATCGTCGTTGTGGTCATTCGGCGTTGTGGTACACAGTTGATTTCGGGTCGTCGGCGTTGTGGTCAATTTGGAATTCGGCGTTATGGTATTCGGCGTTATTGTACGTTCGGCGTTGTGGTATTTCGGCGTTGTGGTGCGTCCCCGGTGCGTGGTCAGTGGGTGTTAGTGCGTTGTAGGGTGTAACTAGCGACATGACTGAGCAGTTAAGTGACGAGCAGGTGATGCAGGAGTGCATCGATGTGCCCCTGCCGAGTGACGACGAAACCGAAATGTCTAGCGACGACGGCTTTACAACAGTCGTTTCAAAAAAACAAAAAACGGGAGGAAAGGACGAAAGACTGCGCCCCCCACTGACGAACCCTGCGATCGCCAGGCAGCAGGCCGAGCGACTTCGCAAGCAGCCCGTCAGAAGGGCAAACAACTCGGCCAGTCAAACGGCCGCCAACACGCCCGCAGGTTCGAGCCCTGCCCCGCCAAACCCTGTCCCTCAGGCAAAGAAAATGCAGGTGAAACCCCTGTATGTATTCGTGGATTCTGGCCACAGCTACCCGGCCATTAAAACAGTGCTGGATGCAGCACTGCAGGAGCGCTGGTCGTGCGTCAGTCGCGGCCATGACCAGCTCATGATTCACACTGCCACTGTGGAGGAGTACCACAGGGCAGTGCGTGCACTGGAACAGGCCGGAGTGCAACACTCTGTGCTGCTGCAACGGGACGAGATCCCGAACAAGTTTGTGTTTTGTCGAGTGCATAGCAGCACCGACAAACAATTCATTCAGGCTGAGTTCGCCGCAATGGGGCTTCCAGTGCAGAACATCTGGTTTCTGTACAACAGGCAGACAAGGCAACCTATAAATAAGTTAGTTGTAGAGCTCCCGGAGGCCTCAGCATTCGTGTTGAGGACTATCGACACCCCAAAGGCCCCCTCCAATGTGGCAACTGTCAGAGGTTTGGCCACCCCGCAAAAGGCTGCAGAGCCTCCCCTGTGTGCCGATGATGCAGCCAAGGGCACAAAACCGAGGTTTGCCCCCAGGGAGGTGACAGGACGAAGGCAAAGTGTGCGTGATGTGAAGGCCCGCATTGCGCCAATTACAGAGGCTGCATGGCCTACAAGAGGGAGAACTGGCGTCACCTCCCGCAACAGGAGCGGAAAGACAGAGAGCTGCAGTCCAAACGCGCAGTGCGTGAAAACAAGCGAGCAGCAGCCGCAGCTCAAGTCCGCCCGCCCCCACAACAAGCCGGCCCCTCAGGCTACTGCCCCCAGCCCCCAAGGCAGCCGTGGCGAGCCCCGAGCTACCCCCCCCCCCCCCCGCAATGGCAGAGCCCTACCAATATTCAGTGTTGAGCGATAGACATGAACTAAAGTACCCTGTCTTGGCAAACGTACCCTGTCTTGGCAAACCCACCCAGGCCTTGAGGCCAGCCCCTGCCCCAGAGGCCCCCGAAGAAACACCATTCGGGGCACAAAAACGGTAAAGGCCGGGCGCAAGGTCAGGTGACAGATCAGCCAGGTACTAAGGCGCCACCCAACTCCACCCCTCCCCCCAGTGATTCCAAGAAAGTTGCGCAACAACAAGCCAGCCCGTTGCAGACAGACTCACCAACAGAATTGCCAACTGCTTCACCGCAGTTAAAACCCTTGGAGAATCCAGCGATGGGCGCGAGTGACTTTCTGAAGCTCGTGGGCCAATCGGATGCCATTGCACAGAACCCTAACCTGGCACACGTCCTGGAACCAATGTGCATTTTAATGGCTATTTGTTGTAATCCGTCCAAGTCAATAGAGGACAAAATAAAAGCCACCACGGGCTTCGTGACAGCATTAGCGGCCAGCTATAATGCCGCACACCCTTAATTTAGTTTCTGCCATTAATACTACCCCCGTAGACAGTAGATTAAGTACCATCCTTTACTGGAATGCACGAGGAATTAGAAATAAAATAATCGAATTTACTGATCTTTTAATTAAACATAATATTAGAATCGCGGCGATAAACGAAACACACTTAATTCCAACAGATCGTCTAACTATCTTAAATTACACTATTTATAGGCGCGACCGCGATACCAGAAGTGGAGGGGTTGCCCTACTAATCCACAGAAGTATACAACATAGTGAAAATTATTTACCTGAATTTAATAAATTAGAAGCTGTTGCAATTACTTTTAAAGTCAATAAACAACAAATAGTGCTTATTTCGATGTATGCACAACCGGGGAGGTCACTAACTAAAAACGAGCTGGACATCTTATATGGCTCAGCTCCCACATTTCTAGCAGTCGGCGATATTAATGCCAAGCATAAAGACTGGAACTGTCGGAGCAATACAGCCAATGGCCTACTGCTGCAAAGACACGAGTCTAACAAAAATTATCAAGTACATGCTCCCTCAGACCCCACTCATGATAGCGGAGTACTAAGGCACAACCCAGATATTTTAGATATTGCATTAAATAAGAGAGTTCAAACGGGATTCGAACTACGAGTTTTTCACGAAATGTCGTCTGACCACTTTCCAGTACATCTACCATTCGATGACGTGGACACTGACATCAGTCCTCTGAGAAAAATTAAAGACTACAAGAAAGCCGACTGGAGAGGCTTTCGACGTATTTAGTCGATAATTTGCCTGCAGCCGATGCTGCCAACTTCGAAACGAAAGATAACATCGAATCAGCAGTCACTGAACTTACAGTTAAAATTCAAACTGCAATTAACTCGTGCATCCCAGAAAAGGTGGTTAGATTTAAGCAAGATGTACTGCCGGTGTATATTAGGGATTTAATTTTTCAGAAAAATAGATTAAGGCGCGAATATACTCGACGTAGGCAGCGCGACATTAAAGCGAGAATTAATGAATTACAGAAAATAATTTCCGATGAAAAAACTCTATGGAGGAGCAGCCAATGGGAGACGAAAGTCTCTCAGCTACAGGTGCATGATGGTAGCACCTGGAGTATGACAAAGCGATTCCTTCATAAGATAGATAAAATACCTCCGCTACAAACTCGCACTGGGTTCGCTTTTACACCGACAGACAAGGCACAAGCCTTCGCGAATACCCTTGAATTAGCCTTTCAACCTAATATCGAACCCTGTGACCCGCAATTTAATGCCGGAATATACAAAGACCTTACAATTAAACTTAATCAGCCTTTAACTTCAAAACCTTACTTAACTCAATATCAGGAAGTTAAACAGGCTATTAGGCGTATGAAACCACGTAAGGCACCGGGAAACGATGGCATTCAAGCAGTAGTCCTTAACTGCCCGACGAAATTTTGGAATACCTAGCTCAATTAATAAATGGAATACTTAAACTACAGTATTTTCCATTGCAGTGGAAAGAAGCGAATGTGATAGTTTTTCATAAATCCGGAAAATTATAGGCCCATTAGTCTGCTGAGTACATTGTCAAAAGTAGCCGAATGCATAATTCTGCAGCGACTAAATGCTCACATTAAAGAAAATAACGTACTGCCGGACGAACAATTTGGTTTTCGCAGCGCGCATTCAACAACGCATCAACTGGTCCGTTTGACAGAACAAATAATAACTGCGTTCAATCAGAATAGCTATAATCTCGCAGCGTTTTTGGACATAGAAAAAGCCTTTGATAGAGTACTTCATGAAAGCTTAATTTATAAATTATATAAAACTGGCTTCCCCGATTGTTATATTAAATTACTGGGCTCGTATTTAGAAAATCGATCGTTTAGAGTCACGACAGAAGGAGCACAGTCCGATTTAAAAATAATTAAAGCAGGAGTCCCACAAGGCAGCATTTTGGGGCCGGTTTTTTTCAATATTTATATCCATGATATGCCTATGCCCGCACACCGATCAGTTCAGTTTGGCTGCTACGCGGATGATACGGTATTGTTTAGCAGATCTAGTATTCTAGAACTCGCAGCAGACAGATTGCAAACCGCGTTAAATTCAATAGAACAGTGGTGCACAAAATGGCGAATTAAGGTAAACCCTATTAAATCAGAAGCTATAGTTTTTATGCGTAAACATCTCCCGCCACTCGAAGATAGACCACGACTAACTCTTTTCAATGAGCAAATTCCTCACAAAAATGTTGTTAAATATTTAGGCGTGCTCATGGATAGGAAACTACTATGGCGCGATCACATAGAGGCGAAAAGAAAAACAGCTTTCACTAGGCTCATGGCCCTCTACCCTGTCATGAGCAGACGTTTAGGTAGCTCTGTTAAAAACTGAATAATAATTTATAACGCACTAATAAAACCAATAATCACGTATGCAGCGCCGGTGTGGGCAACAGCAGCGGAATCTCACTTAATCAAGCTACAGAGAATTCAGAATAAGAGTATTCGTATTGCGACAGATGCGCCTGTGCAGTAGCGGATCTAGAGGGGGGGGGGGCTAAGGGGCTCAAGCCCCCTCCAAAAGCATCTGGGTCCACTATTGTTTTAGTGTTTGCCTTGATAAAGCCTAGCCTCAGCTGGGTCAAACCCCTCCCAAACCAAAATCCTGGATCCGCCACTGCGCCTGTGTATTGCCCCGTAAGGGCTATGCACAGAGAGCTCAAACTCGAACTTTTAAAACATTATTATTTCCGAACTGCGAAAAAATTCTATGATAAATGTGCCATAAGCAGAAACCCATATATTTCATCACTGGGCGAACAAGATCCAGAGTTGCATGGAAAATATAAAATGCCAAATTCAATCTTGGCTCACAGACCTCCGTAGTGTGCTGTGGCTGGCTGAGCGATCGGCCAATCAGTCTCCCGCGAGTTGAAAATTTAATTATAGACATTAATGAATAATTAGCTAATTCAAAATGGTCCGAAGCACGCAGGTGTAGGTTTGGCTCCCGGGAGTTCCACTGCCTGTGCTGTTAGGGCTGACTCCCTATGTCCGATGGGCATGGCCCGCCTGGCAGGCTTGACCTCCAGTGCCGGTTGTGTTTCTGAAAGACATGGGATTTTGAATTACAAGCTTGCAACAAATACCAAAATGCGAATAGGTCTTGACTTAATTCACCTGTAACTTTATACACCGACAGTTCCTCTATATTTAACTAGTAGTATAGTAGTAGATATTAGAGATTTGTAAATTAGTAATAAGTCCTAGATACTAAGTACCAGTCATCAAAATATATATTTCTAAAATAATAATAAAAAATCTAAAAAAAAAATTTAAAAAATATGTTTAGTTCTTATTTTAGTTTTATATTAAGCACTGCACGTCCATCCCTAAGTTGGGTGTTTGCATATTTCGTAACGAAATGCCTAGTTTGTAAGTCATTTATCTTTTTTCTGTCTTAGTTTCTTAGTTTTTTAGGTGCTGACTGGCGGCGGAGTGAGTGGTCAGTGCAACCACTCACCACCAGGGGCGCTTGCGTCCCTGGTCACTAAATCCAGTCCTGCGCGAGTATTGTAAAGCTGCAGACCTTGTTGAAGGAAGGTTCGCCAGCTCGAAGGTAGCAGTCACAGCTATTCGGGCCACAGTTCAAGCATACAGATGTTCACGAAGTTCATCCAGGGTGGAGAATTTCTCTGTAGTGATCATGTGGATAATGAATTCCTCGCCAGCAGCAGTGATTTGTTCTGCAGTAGCAGATGTGTTGCTAAATATGGAAGCAATGTTCTGGAGATGTGGATTTTGTTTCAAAAGCTCCCAAGCATTAGCATTTCGCTTATGGCTGGACACACATTCTGCTTGGTGGGAAATTGGCTGTCTCTGTTCCATTGACTCTGGTGTTGTTGGGGATGACATCAACTGTGACTGTTCTGTGTCTGTTGGTGTTGCAGCTATGAAGAATATGTTAAGTAAGAACTTCGGCAATGTCAAGTGTTCAAGAAAGAGTAGGGTGAATCCGTTAGCAGCTATGAGCCGAAGTATTACCATACGGGATGAATTTGTTCGCATCTGTCCTCAACAGTTGTTTATGCGCATTGGATGAGCCATCCACCACCATTGTGGTGATTTGATGGAGTATCTGAAGTATGAACTTGCACCAAGGCCACCCTCTTTGTTTGATGAGGTATCAATGCGAAAGACACCCAAGTCTTCGCTGCTGCAGATCTTAACTTCCCACCAGTGCATAGACAGAATAAATGAAGTAGCCACAATAATCGTTGATGGTGGTTTTCTTCTACATGAATTTGTCTGGGACCACCCGCTAACATATGGTGAAGTCGTTCTTTCTTACCTACAGTATGTTGTGAAACATTATTCGTCCAGAGCCATTGTTGTGTTCGATGGGTATGGAGAAAGTCTTACAACCAAAGGAGAAGAAAGAAAGCGCCGTGCATCACGCAGGTGCTCAAGAAACATTGAATTCGACAAGAATACAGCAAAAGGATTTCCTCAATAACACACACAAGAAATCACAACTCATCAAATTGCTCTCGAAGAGCTTTGAACAAGCAGGACTCACTGTTCTTCAGGCACCGGCAGACGCAGACACACTGATTGTGGAAACTACCATGGGAAACGACGTCTGTGAAACACCAGTTGTCGTCATAGAAAATTATACTGATATCGTTATGCTGATTGTAAGAGCTAAAGAAAACACTTGCATCAGTGTTAACAGCCCTGGAAATAATACTAGAACAGCAAAATTGTTCAACATTTGTGAAATTCAAAAACAACTCAGAGACTGCAAGAATTGTTTATTGTTTGCTCATGCAGTCACTGGCTGCGACACCCCTTCCGCCATTTTACGTAAAGGTAAGAAGAATGCTTGCAGGTACGACAACTCACGTTATAAGGATCTGTGTTTACAGCAAATTTTATTGGCAATCCTTATCAACTGATCATATTTTGACCCTGCATTATAGGTCCAGGATTGGCTGGGTAATACTTTAACACCAATCAACTGGGGCTGGCGTGAGGTTCAACAAACACTTCTTCCGATTACCAGTGACTTGCCACCAGCTCCCGATGAACTTCTACATCTCATCCCATGTGCATGTAGATCTGAGTGTGGATCAAAGTGCTCCGGCCGCATTGCTGGCTTCTGTGCTCTATGATTTGCACACGCTGTAGAGGTAGAAGTTATAGGAATGTAGCTGAAGATATCAATGACGACCCAGATCATATGTAGTTAGCTGAGGTATGTGAACAAAAACTATATTTCTGTGTTATTGTTTCTCGTTATTTGAGATTTATTATGATGCCAATAAAGAATTTGTTATAGTGCATGACATTACAAAGTAAAACCTGAATTAAAAATGACTACACAGGGTATAACATCGTACGAGATGTTTTTTGAGAAGCAGGAGCATAATTTTAATATCATAAATGTAGTAAATAATTAAATCATATGTAAAATTACCTGCACAGTATAACAAAGCTGTTTATATCTTACTACAGCAATGGCTCGTTAGAAGCACCATAAGCAGAATATTGACGGGTGAAAATGTCATCCCGCCTTCCGTCTGAGTCATATCTGATGGCGCACGCTGGTACTTGAGCCACCGTATCTCGGTAACTGTTTGTCACAGAGCAGTGTGAGATACACCGTTGAAAAGCTCAAATCCTAAGGAATTGATTTTGTGCAACTTTTTTTTTTGTTATTTGCGGTACTTTTTAACATATGGATATTTTTTTCATAAATTCCATGATTTTCGGACAATTGTCAATGTTCGATCTATAATATTTTTACTTCAAGTAGATTATTTTTAATGTGTCTGCTTATATATAACATTGGTGTGGTCCAGTGGTTAATTTGAATCGATTCCTGTGGATTTAAATTGATGCAAATAGTTTTTGGATGTACATTTGCGTCCTTGTGTCATTTAGGGGGACTTACGACATTATTGCACGAAAAAAATTATGATGCCGGCATGGGAAAATAGGGGAATTTAAGTATGTTGTTCAGCAAGGTGATTTGTATTAATGACCAAATTTTCAGATTTACCTTATTTTTTTCTAACTTTCTTTAAACATTAACCTAAAACTCCTGGGGTATGTGTAGTTCCCGCGTGAAAGTGAAACAAAAAGAACTAACTCACATTCGCATTTATAATATTAGTAAGGATAACTATAGAACGCTCGGCACTCGACGGCCAAAGACGAAAAATACTCGCTAACGCGTGAAATAATAAAAAGAGAGGTCAAATGGTTCCGTCTCACTCGCACTGGCTAGTCATGACGGAGAGGCCCGAGAATAGCCGAAGACCCTTCGTTTGTGTTTAGTTCACACGTACGCTCGCACGTACACTAGACCCACTTTTACAATTAACAGCTTTAGGGCGCGGTTACACGGGACCCTGAACTACTTCAGGTGAACATGTTTAAGTAAACACGTTTACAAACGCGAAAGTGTGCGGTTACACGGTAGTTGCTGAAAAGTGTGTTTAGCTCTAAAACCGATTGTCTACTGTCAACGAATGACTGTGTTGTTGATCTCTATTTTTTAATTGCATCCAGAAAACGCGGGATTTTCTCACTTGTTTATACAGCAGTATCAGCAGAAATGAAATGTGTTTACATATTGCTCAATATTTTTTTACAAATCGGGAATTCAAACATGCATAGTAACATTTTTAAACTTATTTTTTATTATTTTTTGAGCGAGAGTACCTATCTCAGTTTTAAGAAAATTAAGGTCAGGATAAATTAAAAAATATATGTAATTATCTGTTGGTTTTTTTTTGTTGCATTCGGTAAAATATTACTCGAACTTGTGCCACTTTCCATCTAGAATTTCTGCAAAAGACTGTTTATATTCTAAACAGCCAATCAGAGGCTAATGTAGAAGATATGTCGATCTGAACTACTTTGCCAACCTGTTTAAGTTAAATGAGAAATGGCCTCGAACGAAACATGTTCAGACTGTGTGTAACCGTACTCAACAGCTGAACATGTTCACCTGAAGTAGTTCAGACTCCCGTGTAACCGCGCCCTTACTACTTTCTTTCCAATATTTCTCTTTAACCCTTTTCTCTAAAAACTTCTCGTCCGAATAAAAAAATTAGCACCATTCGATTCAGCGTCCTCGAATTACCCTTATATCAAGTTTTCAGGTCTGCTGGTAAAAAGTGCTTACTTTGCCTCTTGTTGACTGGCCATCTAAGAACGAATTAACGAGTTTATGGTAGCTAAAATATGATACACATAACTCTATTGTAAATGTCTACTCAAGTTGTCACAATTCTCATGCTAACACCGTATCCAAACTCAGTTTTTTGAGAGTTATGGGTTGCGAATTACGAGATGCGTAAGAATGCTGAAGTATGAGAAAGTATGTGAACGTTTACAAAAGTGTTGGAAATTATACGAAATCAACGCCGCTGCTGCCATGTTTAACTGGCTGTATAGATGTTTCAAATGAAAAACCCTTTATTTTAAACTCCGCGCTATTGAGCAATATTCGTTTAATACGTTAACACGCGTTAACTATGGCACCTTCTCACTTCTGTTACTCTATGGTTCTGATAATACTCTACCCGGCTTTTAAAAGAGTTTCACTCCAAAAACAAATTAGGACACGTTCGAGGTGACATGAGTTCATCCCAATTCAGTTGAATTTTTCCCCCTTAAATTTCGATTAAGTGTTTACGTCTCCAGGGGCTGAGAAATGGAAGCCTTCATTTCACAAACGAGAGAGCCACACCCGAAGTTCCCCGAAGTTCATGCTCGCTTTTTTTCCCCGTTCTATCTCATTGTATAAACCTGTCTGGCATTAAATTTTGCGGTCGATTAGGATAGGTTAGCTACATTATAAATACTTTAAAACGTTGTGGATTGTTGGTTATATTAGGTAAGTATAGCTACATTAAAAATACTGTAAAATCATTTTATGGTTGCTTAGCAAATAACTTTTTAATGTGTAGCTATCCAGGGATAGGAAACCGTGTACATGATTTCACAGTGTCTTTAATGTAGCTATCCTAACCAAATCAACCGTCCACAATGTTTTAAAGTATTTATAATGTAGCTAACCTAACCTAATTGACCATTAGTTATCATGAGTTGTCCAAAATAAACATTCACGGAATATGGGGGGTCCCGAGAATATTTCTGGAAGACAAAGACTTCCTAAATTTTATACGTTATGAAAAATATACAAATCCACGAAGTACGTTTCTTCAATTAGGTATTTTCCTCTAAAAAAAATATAAATAAATACCGTTGCCTTGTTTATAGTCTTTTCTTTTATCCAAACCGCAATATTTATTTACAATGAACAAAAAGAAAACCGAAGATGCCCAAGCGGACGTTTGGCTCTCTCGTTTGTGAAAAGATGGCTTCCCGCTGAGAAACGTCTGCCTATAATGACGCGCAGGGCACACAAGAAGTGTCCAGCCTCTAATTTTTTTTCTGTGCTGTGCGCCTAATTCTGTACGCCGCCAATACACTACGTCAGAGACGTGGACTAGCTAACATCCACATTTGCATTTCAAAGATAATAAGTGAAACTAATTTTAATATGGTTTTCAATTTGCAAGGCAGTATAGAACGTTGGAATTAAATGCTTAGATCATTCTTAGTCGTTATAAACATAATGGTGGAATTAAATACTTTTATTATGTATCGTATGTGCTGTGCTGTTTCCATGCGAACGTAGACTTGCCTTTACTTTACTGGGTGAACGCAAATATAACAAGCAACAGTGAAAAAAAATGAATATATATATATATATATTTGAAAACAATTGGAATCACGGTGTGGTAAGACCAGCTTTAATGCACAGTGGGAACATTTTTTTTTAGATCACAGTCAGGAGGTGTGTTGTCTTGAATAACGAGGCGCCGGTAGCAAGTAGCAAGATGAAATAAAATCCCCCCCCCCCTCCTTCTTCATGATTATACGGCAGAGTTAACTTCAGTTACAACGTTCAACGTCCAACTTGTCCTGGTTGCTATCTTAAAAGCCATTCGCCCAAGCTGTCGCGATAGCACAGTTCATTTAGAGAACGTTGGCTTACTACAACCTCCTCTTCCCCCCCCCCCCTTTTCCTTCCTTATGTGTGTGTTTACTCCTTTGCCCATGCGTCTTGTGACACAATAAAAAGATAGGATCGGTACATTTAACGTTCTATCTGTCAGTGGTCTTAAAAGGCTCTGTATTCCCCGCCATACAATCATTTGTCTCTAAGTCAATGCTACGTTCAAGACTATAGACCTTTTAAAGCACAACGAGGTGGTTTCCTAAAATATTTTACATAATATTTTCGTATTAAGTGCTTATTATTTGCAATTTGTTCATTATACATATAATTGCTTATAAGTGCCTTTGCCGATCAAACAAGTTTTTAAATAAATGGTTTGAGGATCCTAAAGAACAATGTCTTTCAACTACACATGAACTGAGAGCATGTAATCATGTTGAGTTAACCACTTGCATTATTTGTCGCATATCTCTTTACTTTTAGGATATCATCCTACTAATAATATTATAAATGTGAAAGTTTGGATCACGCAAAAACGGTTGAACGGATTTGAATGAAATTTGGCACACAGATATTTTATTACTTGAAGTATTTTGCTTCGTTAATTGGATATTGTTGTTTAAGTTTGCGTTCGTTCATGAATTTTGATTTACTTTTCTTTAGTTTCTTTATTTAATTTGTTTTTTTCGTCTTTTCTATGTAATAAATCAAAGCCGGAAAGTAAACATAGTCCTTTTTACTAAATTTGTCAAAAACGAAAGAAATTTTTCTTAGTAATTTGGTTTTTTGTTTTTGTGTTTTAATTTTTTTTTGTGTTTATTAGTGAATTTTGAATTACTTATTTTCTTTTGTCCTTCTTTCAGTTACCCAATTTTAGAACATGCCGGGAAAACGAAAATATGATCTGTCACAAAATTCTAAAAAAGCGAGAGCTACGAAGATAGCCATGAGTCAAGAGACTTCTTTTCAAGCGGAGCTGAGGAGGATTGAGCAAGCTAGGCGTCAAGAGATCTTAGAGCTGCCGAAACGCCGGAGCAGGCAGATCATCGACGCCAACAACACGCGTGTTATATGGCGTCCCAGCGAGCGGCTGAGACTGTGGAGCAAGCAGAAGTTAGGAGACGGGCTGTTGCTGAAAGGGTGGCGCAGCGGCGGCAAACATTCACTAGAAACACTTGGAGTGTATTTGAAAGCGCTGCATTGGAGTACTATGCGAGTCTCGACTACGGCATCCACAGGCTCCTAAAAATGGAGAGAATAGATTAAGCATGTAGACTTTGCGATGCGCAGATTTGGAAAATAAGAGATGTGTGGTTCTGGGTGAAAGGTTAAAGGAGCCAGCGGAAGCACTGAAAGAAGTTTTTTATGTAGCACAGACTTATCGCGGTGCTGGTTTTAAATAATATCAGAAAATACAATGGGTGCTTCCACGTGACATATTTTGGGGTTGCAGAGATATTTACACGCTGAGCTTTTTCCCCACATTTTTTGTACAAGGGCTGGTTTAACATAGAATTGGGTCCCTGCTTCCTGTGTCAAATGGTCAGCCACAGTTCTCACAAATTTTTTTTTTAGGCGATCAGGAAGCTCAAGTAGAGCGACGTTATCGATTCGTTCAAGGAGTTCAGAGACAGATAGTTAAAAAATACAAATATTTCTCAACGATAACAATATTTTGGTACATGAATGCAAAGCGGCTGTGGAAAACATGCCCGATAAAAGCTTCAAGTGGTGATCCGCCCTAACCTCGTGCCTCACGCACAGATGACACCGCAGACTAGGCGTCAGTGCCCAGAAAAAAGGTTCCTAGCATGGACTTATATGCTTACCATCTCATGGTGCGTAGCAATAATTTTAATCTCCTGCTGCGCTGCACCAGTTCTTAGTTGATATGTATGTCAAAATAGAAAGTGAGCGCTTGAGGTACATCTATTTGAATCAAAGCAAGTTGCGAGCAGAAAACTATAAGATTCATTTGTAAGACACTGTAAGGAATGACGCACATGTTGACGCCAGTGATGTAGGGCAAATAGTTATACTCCTCTCCTCCATCGTGAACAGCCCAAGATTCCTTCATGAGTACACGTAAGATGCATTCGCATATGTTCATCATGCTTACGTACAACTCTGCATGGCCAGAGATTGCCTACTCATTTATCCTCGTTAAAAAGCCACTGGCAGGCACAACCTCATTACTAGAGTTTTTTAAATAAAAGTCCAGAAGTTAGTCGCTCTGCTTACAAAAATTTAAATATTTGGAGAGACGCAGTGTTTCATGTACTGCATAGAGTGGCAAAAGCGAGGCTTGCTTCATGTACATATTTTACTGTGGCTGAAAGAGAAATTACATCCCAGCCAAATCGACGACATGACAATAAACTGCACGACACCATTGTGAAATATAAGATCCATTGTCCATGCGGTGAACATAATATGTCATCTCCGTGCATGGAGGATGGAAAGTGTACAAAATGTACCCCCGAGCAATACTGAAGGAGACACAGACAAGTGAAAATGGATACCTACTGTTCTGGCGAAGACTACCTCACTATTAGACATCGTGGTGAATAACAGGTGGGTCGTGCCCTATTCTCTCCTTCTTACCAAAATCTTCGATGCCCATATCAATGTAAGGTTCTGTAGTTCAGGGCAGGCCATAAAATATATATGAAAGTACACAAAAAAAGGTAGCAATCAAGCAATTTTCAATGTGAGGCAAGATGACCATGTGAATATTGAACCCAGAGATGAAGTGAAAACGTTCAGGGTGGGTCGATACGTGTAGTAATAAAGTGGCTGGGCGAATTTTTGGCTTACCACTTCACTAAAGACACCCCACTGTCACCCACCTAGCGGTGCACCTGCCGAATGGCTAGCGCGTTTACTTCACGGAGAACAATTTCCGCGATGAATTGACGATGCCTCCAAAGACAACATTGACTGCATTTTTCCAAATGTGCGAAAGTGACAACTTGGTAAAAACCCTATGATACGCTGAAGTGCCGAGGTATTACACGAGGAATGCTTCGAAGAAAGCATGGAAGTGCCGTGTACAGGGTACACCTGTAAAGGGCTGGCCAGGCGTGAATGCTGGCAACGCACTGGGTCGCATGTATACTGTGCACGTTAGCAACTTCAAATGCTAATGTGTACTCATGTTGCTTAATGAAGTGAGAAGTCCGATGATTTTCCAAGCACTGAAAAAAATTGATGGGCTAGAGCGCGCGACATTCAGGGAAGCATGTGAGGCATGCAGGCTATTGGAAGATGACAACCACTGGGACTTAACCATGGAGGAAGCCGTGCTGTTACGCCCAGCAGGCAACCTCAGAGAGCTTTAGCAATTTAAGAATCACTTGCGGACTTTCTAACCCTCTCCCGCTGTGGGATAAATACAAGGATGAACTGTCAGAGGATATCACGCGTAGGCTACATGGCACGCACGAAGGCTTGATAATTAATGAGGCTCTGACTTTGATAGAGTACAAAATAATTATTTTATCTGGAAACAATATGGCAGATATCAGCTTACCCACACCACAACGAAGTGGAGAATTGTCAAGCGATGTTGTAAGAGAACTTAATTACTCTACCATAGCCTTAGATAGTTTTGTCAATGAAATGGCGCCACGTTTTCTTCCCGAGAAACGGCATGTTAATGATTGAATTACACAGCGCGTAAATAGTGCACCGGGGGGGGGGGGGTACTGGCAAGACATTTTTGTGCTAAACCTACTGCTGGTCCGGCTTCGCAAGGACCGTAACATAGTCCTGGCTGTGGCTTCCTCGGGAGTCGCTGCGACGTTGCTTAACGGTGGACGGTCTGCAAATTCTACTTTTAAATTGTCACTAAATCTCGCGAGCGAAGACACCAGCAAAAGTAGCGATCACGGCGCTCTCTTTCAAACATTGCAAGTTAATTGTGTGGGATGAGTGCACTGTGTCGCACAAGCGCGCGCTAGAGGCGTTGAACCGCAGTCTGCAAAATATCCGTGGCAAATATGCTCGGATGGAAGGTGTTGTAGTTTTGCTCGCTGGTGATTTCAGGCCGACAATGGCCGTCGTTGAGAGGGGTACAGCTGCAGATGAGATGAATGCATATCTGAAGGTGTCGCCGCTGTGGTATAAAGTAGGAAAGTATCACCTTACATGCAACATGCGTGTATAACATTTCAATGCAAACGAGAGGGTCGACTAGAAACAGACATCAGTGACGACAGAGGATGAACTTATTTTGCACGTTTTTTCTAACTTACAAAAATACATAAGCAACGAAGAATGATTGCGCGAGAGGGAAATGCTATCGCAAAAATAATTCGTCCGTCAATAACATTAACATAAAGATAGTGGAAGGGTTAATAGGCAAATCAAAAATAAACACATCAATAGACACGGTGATGAGCAGTGACGTCAGTACAACTTACCCTATAGAAAATCTTTACACCTTGAAATTAACAGGCGTGCCTTCCTATAAACTGAAGCTGAAGGTTGACTACCCACTTCTGTTGATGCGTAATCTTGATGCACCGAGATTGTGCAATGGTACCAGGCTACGAGTCACAGAGCTGGGGAGGTATATCATAAAGGCCACTATACCTACCGTAGCAGCTAAGGGAAAGAGAATGTTGATTACCCGAATACCTAATATCTCAAGTAATTGGCCATTTCTATTTAAGAGGTTACAATTTCCCCTAAAGTTGGCTTTTAAAATAATTATTAATAAGCCACCCTTTCAGCAACAGCCCGTCTCCTAACTTCTGCTTGCTCCACAGTCTCAGCCGCTCGCTGGGACGCCATATAACACGCGTGTTGTTGGCGTCGATGATCTGCCTGCTCCGGCGTTTCGGCAGCTCTAAGATCTCTTGACGCCTAGCTTGCTCAATCCTCCTCAGCTCCGCTTGAAAAGAAGTCTCTTGACTCATGGCTATCTTCGTAGCTCTCGCTTTTTTAGAATTTTGTGACAGATCATATTTTCGTTTTCCCAGCATGTTCTAAAATTGGGAAACTGAAAGAAGAACAAACGTAAAGTAAGTCATAATTCACTAACAAACACAAAAATAAATCACAACAGAAACCACAAAATCCGAATTGCTAAGGAAGTTTCTTTAGTTTTTGACAAATTTAGTTAAAATTACTACGTTTACTCTCTGGATCAGATTTTTCACATAGGAAAAAAGAAACAAAACAAATTATATAAATGAAGCAAAATAAAGTAAATCAAAATTCACTAACGAACACAAACTTATCCCAAAAAATTCAATTGAACGAAGCAAAATACCTTAAAAATAAGATATCTGTGTGCCAAATTTCATTCAGATCTGTTCAGTCGATTTTGCGTGATAAATTAACATACAAACATATAAACTTTTGCATTTATAATATTAGTAGGATAAATAAAATTATATTTCATTAATTGGGCTATCCTTTCAGACCTGTATTTTCCACATGTAATAATAGGTGCTAACTTATTATTTAAATACTATCTTAACCAGTTCGGAATACATCTGAAGAAAAAACTTCTTACTCCTGAGAGGAAATTGAAACAACCCCCTTTGCAATGACCAAAGACAAAAATGTGCCTCCTTCGCTTCTACAGAAAGAGTCTCCAAACTAGTGTACAATTGTGTGTTGGTAGCGCCACCTTTATGAGGACTTTGAGCAACGATATTGTAAATTATAGGAAATAATAAAGATGAGTTTCCCTATATCCGGCTATATTACTTACAATATTTTCGTGAAAAGTATATAATTTTTTTACCTTAAAATGTTACTAAAAACCGGTGCAATATTTAAGGTTTTATTTTAATTGAATTAGCCTATTACATATTCATTGCAATTTTATGATAATACTCAATTATAGCTTAATTTTATTTGTTATTCTGTGTTGAGTCTTTGTCTTTCATTTAGTGAGCTGATGAAAATAGAAGAATGAAACAAGCGCAAAAAAAATTCATTGCAATTTATTTAAATAGTAAGGATTTTTTTATATATCTGAAATATCGAAACTATAAATAATTTTATCGTATGGAGAACTGATAGAAATTTCAAAATTTTCGGCTGAAACAAAAAAGAGTCTAAATAATTTTTTTTTAAATCTCATTTACAAAAATCTACATCGGTATAATTCTTTTTATGGTTTATAGGAAATTTAAACTGACTTAGTTTATTGGCTTAACGTTTGTCATGCCGTTGTAACACTGCTGCTTAATTTAACACAATAAAGTGTTATAGGCGTGAAAAAGTATAACTCATTATTTTTTTGCTGGGCCTACTTGTAAATTATATTTTCTAACCGTTTTAAAATATGGCAATTGGCATAAGCTGATGTTAAAAATTATACAAGAAAAATCTTTAGTGCCTACCTTCTTATGATTCAGGTTCAGAACAGGAGTTTAATAATTATTAGTTTTAAATATATTTTAGAACAAAATAACTCTTGTCACGTACCAAACTGGTTTTCTTTCATTTGTCCTTATAAGTATTGTGAAGCAATAAACTTGTTGAACTCAAACGAGTTTGAGAAGCAGTAGGCGTCTACATAAATTTACACTTCCTTAGCCGGAATATTGAAGAAACCCTTTGCAACTTCAAAAATTAATCGGCGATTTAAACAGCGGCCCGTGTTGATGTTCCAGCTACAGATGAAATCACTGGTTCTGACGTTTTAAAATATTATGCAGTAGTGATTTTCTCTTGCCAAATGTTAAATTTATGTGCGTGTTGAATTAATTTATTTTTTCCCAAGCGTGTGAATGCTACCACCTTCACAGTTTGTTGCACAAATAAATACATTTCTCGATATCAGTTTTAAGATCGAACTGTATGTATTGTTACGATTTACTGCGGGTTCGTAAAGGATAGCCCAATTAAAGAGTTTTATCACACACAGTTTTATTTATTGCCTCTAATTACATTACTAGCTAATAATCTAAAAATGCCAAATAATCAATTGAACTTAAAAAAAATGTTTCTTCCTCCAGTCACTCGTTTCTCACAATCCACACGCCTCGCTGGGCCGCACCTCTGGCGCAACTCTCGCCGCAGCACCCCTAGTGGTCCTCCGTCGCAGGACTCCGTCGCCTCACTCCGCCGCCGCTGTCGCACTTCCCCTTCGCCGAGATCCCACTTGACGCCTCGCTTGGAACTTCGCTCGGAACTGCGCCGCACCCGCGACACTATCGCCCGGAACTGAACTCTTCGCCCTGGAACCTTCGTCCAGGGACTTCGCCGCTCTATCGCCTGGAAACTCCACCGCGGGAAAACTCCCGACTTCACTGAACTCACTCACTCCCTGCCCTGGAACCTTCGTCCAAGGACTTCGCCACTCTGCCGCACCCGTGGCACTATCGCTCCGGAAGCTCTGCCGCGGGAAGGCTCCAGCCTGAACTCTCTCTCCAACTCAACACTGAGGCCGACCTCCTCTTTTTATATATCAGCTGCCATTTTATGAACTTTCGAGCGCGGCTGGGGCCAGTCGCGTCATTCCGCGCCGACACGACGGCAGAAATCTCTCGAAACACGTGTCGGTGGTTCGCGTAACTCCGCAGCTGTCAGGTTTCGAATGTCAAACTAACAGTGGCACGCGGGGATCTGAGGGCTGGAGGGAGGGGAAGCGGCGACCCAGGTGCGCACTGCACATCTCATGTTACGGCGGCATGTGATGCAGTCCAGCTAGCACTGCACCTGCGCGGAACGTGGCCTTGCTCATGTATGTACCTAGGTGTGGCGCGAACCTAAAATCCTCGATTCGTGATTTCGTGTTCGTCGATCTTGGTTCCGAGTGTCTAGTTCAAAAGTCCAACGGTACTGGTTTGATATGTATGACATCTTAAAAAATATTTTACAATATAATGAGTAGTATATAATAGGGCATACTGAAACAGGATACATTATGTGGTTTTGGTATCGGTGTCCGCCATCTTGGATTGTGACGTCACGGCGGCCATTTTTGACTCAAAATTCCACAAAATTACTCAAAAATGACTCAAATTGACTCAAAAATTCCCGTTTAAGAAAAAAATTCCCATTTTCGAGGGAAAAATTCCCGTTTTGAGGGAAAATTAGGATTTCAAAAAACCTCAAAATCATTTTGCCTTAGAAAGAACACAAATTCCTGATATATGCTTAAGCATCCATGTCTACAGCCTCCAATAAGCCTCTTTTAGGATTATGACGTCACCGTTACAATTTTCGTTACGCCCGCCATCTTGAAAATCGGCAATTTTTTTTTTAGAAAATCGGGAAAAATTTTAAAAATCATTAAAATAATTATTTGATCGAATTAAATAAAAATCTTAAAAACCACTGTTGCAGTTATCGTAACAGTCGCCATCTTGGATTATAAAAATGTTGCATATTTCGTTACACCCGCCATCTTGGTTGAGTACCATGTCATTCTTACACTTTACGTTACGACCGCCATATTGAATCATATTAATGTTGCAATTATCGTTATGGTCGCCATCTTGAAATTTAGACGCCATCTTGGAAATCCGTAATTTCAATGTTAGAAAATCGGGAAAAATACCAAAATTCATCAAAAAATTAACTTAATAGAATTCTGATTGATTATATCGATTCCCGTCCTTGGTTCTAAACCAGTGAGGGCAAAAAATAAAAAAAAACATCAGATCCTTCCTCCACAGAAGCCACCTACAGACTGACCTACCACCACCAATAACAAGGTATTTACCATCAGCTGGTATGAGGTCATGTACGCCATCTTGTCTTCGTACGCAGAAGACCGCCATCTTGTTGTAGTCTGCTAGAGTGTGCTGGCGACATGTTAGTATAATTATCTGGTCACCATACCTTTACCTCGACTGTTGGCATTAAACTTTGTCATTGACCTTGAACTTTAACCTTAACCTTGAACTTTGACTTTGACCTTGACCTTGAACTTTGACATTGACATTGACCTTGAACTTTGACCTTGTCCTTGAAATTTGACCTTGGCCTTAAAATTTGACCTTGACATTGATCATTGACTTTGACCTTGATGAACATCATGGATCCGTCATTGTATGTTCAGTTCATGCTACCAGGAGCTACCACATGCTAGCGGTCATTGTTTTGGTCTGCTGGAGGACACCATCTTGTGCGTACTCGTCTTACCATCATGCTAGTTTTATTATAACCTGCTACAGTGCAGTAATCATTTATTACTGAGGTGCCCGCCATCTTGAAATTTGGCCGCCATCTTGAAATCATGTAATTATTTAGCTAGAAATGCGGGGAAAATTCCAAAAGTCACCGAAAAAATCAATTATTAATTTTCAAATTGAATCAATGGATTTCTGTCCACGGTTCGATTCCTGACCAGTGACAGTTGTAACTAAATATTAAATAAATTTTAGATTCTGTTTTCCATTACCTTTCGCGGAGTTTATTAATCATTCGCTCTACGAAAAACAACTCAAGTCAATATTCTTTACCAACGAATTAATACAGTACCGCTATGCATTACATGAAAGTCTTATTTTTCATTAATCTGAATAACCTATAAGCCGTTCATGTACAAAGCCACACATATAGATCAATTGTCTTCAGTCCATGAGACCGAGTCATGTCATTATCAGACGTATAGGCTAGAAATTTCAGGACAGCATGACCTTCGCCGTTATCTAATTATATTCAATTAATCCATCGTGACATTTTTCATACATACTAAAGGACCAAGTGACCTTGAAAGTAGATGGATATAGCCGGTTCTGGGACAGGCGCAGGATCCAGTATCCGGCGTCCATCTTGGATGACGTCATCGGCGGCCATCTTGGACTCAAAAATTCCCTAAAATTCCTTAAAGATGACTCAAAATGACTTAAAATTCCCGTTTTAAGGAAAAATTTCCCGTTTTCGAGGGAAAATTCCCGTTTCGAGGGAAAATTAGGATTTCGAAAAACCTCAAAAGTCGTTTTGCCTTAGAAAAAACCCAAAATCCTAAAAGTGGCTTAATAATCCTTTGAGCTAGCCACTCAATTAAAAAAATTTTAATAAAAATATGAGTCCTCGGTTCGAACCCGACGAGTGCAAAAATAAAAATGGCGTCCGATCCTTCCCTCTTGGTGGCTGCTGGCAGACTGACTCCCACCACTTTGTTCATAGTATATTTATCGTCAGGTAGTATGATGTCATGTCCGCCATCTTGAAAATCAATAATTTTTATGTTAGAAAAACGGAAAAAATGATGGACTCTAAAAAGGAAGCATGAAGACGATAATGGCACTTCGACATCATCGATATCGAATTCATATGGTAATCTGGGTGAAGAGGATGTCTTCTACAGTGATTGTAACAGTGACTCTGAGGCTGTTGACAAAAGCATAGACTGTGATGAAGCACCTAAAGCTGACAAGATCGAAGGATGTAATGGTGTCCTGAGACCGAAACGATGGAAACGCCGTGTTATAATAAATAAATCTGATAACGCTTATTATGATCACTGGGACGATTGTGATATTAAAAGTATTTATAATAAACAAGCAAGTGAGATGGTGGTAGAAGAGATTGATTACACATCGTGGAAAGATCCAAACTTATTGGTTGACCGGCTAAGACTTCTACATGGCTCGCTTTGTGCAGGAAACTATTCGTTTATAAAAGAAATATCCTTCATACTCGAAGAACTGAGGAAAGCTGGCTACATACAATAATGGCTTATTTTACTTCTATTTGTATAATCTTAAGAAATAAATTAAATATTAAAAGTAAAAATTTAATGTTTTTATTTCTTGCATTCTGATTTCTAACTAAGACTTAGTTCTCGTAACTTGTGTTACCAAATGTGCTGCCTTTTTGATGGTGCTTCCAAAATGTGCTGCCTTTTTTGATTGTGCTTCCAAAATGTGCTGCCTTTTTGATGGTGCTTCCAAAATGTGCTTCCTTCTTTTGTTGATGGTGCTTCCAAATGTGCTGCCTTTATTTGATTGTGCTTCCAAAATGTGCTGCCTTTTTGATGGTGCTTCCAAAATGTGCTTCCTTCTTTTGTTGATGGTGCTTCCAAATGTGTTGACTTTAATGATTGTGCTTCCAAAATGTGCTGCCTTTTTTGATTGTGCTTCCAAAATGTGCTGCCTTTTTGATGGTGCTTCCAAAATGTGCTTCCTTTTTGTTGATGGTGCTTCCAAATGTGTTGACTTTATTGATTGTGCTTCCAAAATGTGCTGCCTTTATGTTGATGGTGCTTCCAAAATGTACTTCCTTTTTGTTGATGGTGTTTCCAAAAGTGCTTCCTTTTTATTGATGGTGCTTCCAAATCTGCTCTCTTTATTGATTGTGCTTCCAAAATGTGCTGCCTTTGTGTTGATGGTGCTTCCAAAATGTACTTCCTTTTTGTTGATGGTGTTTTCAAAAGTGCTTCCTTTTTATTGATGGTGCTTCCAAATCTGCTCTCTTTATTGATTGTGCTTCCAAAATGTGCTGCATTTACGTTGATGGTGCTTCCAAAATGTGCTTCCTTTTTGTTGATGGTGTTTACAAATGTGCTGCCTTTTTTGATTGTGCTGCCTTTTCGTTGATGGTGCTTCCTTTTTGTTGATTGCGCGTAGTAAAATATGTAGTGACTGAATATTTACTAGTTCAAAACCTCTTGGTGTTACTAAAATATTTTTCAAGGTCGCTTGGTCCTTTAGTATGTATTAAAATTTCATGATGGTCTAAATGACTGTAATTATCTAAAGACGAAGAAGGTCCTGCGGTTCTGAAATTTCTAGCCTATACGTCTGATATTGTCATGACTCGGTCTCATGGTCCATAGACAATTGGCCTGTATGTGTGGCTTTGTACATGAACGATTTATAGGTTATTCAGATTATCGAAAAATTATACTTTCATGTAAGGCATAGCGGTACTGTATTTAATTAGTTGGTCAGGTTTATTGTCTTGAGTTGTTTTTCGTAGAGTGAATGATTAATAAATACCACGAAAGGTAATGGAAAATAAAATATTAAATATATTTAATATTTAGTTACACCTGTCACTGGTCAAGCAGTGCGTTCATTACTTCTGGAACTATTAAGCAAAGTATAATGTTATTTATATAAATTTTCTCTTTATTATGTATTTCAGAGTATATTATACTCTATGTAACTTGGATGTCCAGGTCCGATCTCAAGACACAATGCTAGCATGCTTAGGGCTTGGATGGTTGATCACCGTGTTGGAATGTTGAAGGTCGCCAGCAAGGCGGGGGACAACAACGGAAGCAACGGTACATGTGACTGGACTGGAGGGTGGTCCTAGCGGAATAAATTGAGGTCAACACCCTAGACACAGCAGTCAACACATAGTCGTGTGGGTATAGAGCTGCTGCTACAAATTCAAGCAAATGCTGTTCGTCCCAACTGCAAAGTACGCGGAAGTAACGCCCGGATTCCGCCGTGTGCACTACGTCACCGAGGATGGTTACTTCCAACTAGAGGTCTGCAACTTCGGTCATCACTGCACCAGTGATTGTGACGAGGAGGCTCCGGACATCATCGAGACATCCTGCAACAAGGTAGATTGTGTCGTCTGTTATCTAAGACCTGACAGTACATTACCGGCTTAGTCTCGTCTCGACCACCATGACGAAATGTGTAAACCTCCAAGGCTTCTCTAGTCAGTATGGATTTATTATCAAGGAACTTAGCATTGCAGATGAAGAAGGAAATGTAATAACACACTATGTGTGGTAATTATTTTTAGCCGAAGTTATAATTTAATGAAACACGTAAAAATTAACTTTAAGGTTTTTTTTTTCTATTGTGTCAACAAATCAATGATAGGATGGATTTGTATGTAGAACTAGAAGTATACCACATCTCTTGAAGAACACTGAATGGTATATAATGAAAGACTCTTGGGCTCAAGAAACTATATTATAGGTGGAAAGGATGATGCGGTTCCTAAGATTAAATGAAAGGAACTTTGTTGATTTTTTTTCTGTATACTACGATGATTTAATTGTGTTTGGGATGATGGGTTGAAGGATTAAATAATAAAACTGGACACACAGGCTTTTAAAGAAAACGAGAATGGACCTAACCATGTCTACAAAACAATAGAGAATAATGTGAAGATCACAAGATCATAGATTGTGGTAAATCTCTGACAACTGAAATGCGGAAACGATATCATAAAATGAGTGATATTGATGCAGCTCATGATAATATTGATGACAGCTACGATGATGATGATGATGATGATAACTTTTCGTCTGTGATAGTGACACGGATGCGTGGATTTTAAGACTAATAATAACAAATATGTAAAGAAGATGGAAGCCGTAGCACATGAGACCAATTGTTCATCGAGAGACAATCCAAATGATTGAAGAATAGACTAAAACTTCTACTTGGTTCGCGAAATGCTGAAAATTTATACGTCCTCAAAGAAACATGAACTAAGAAATTCGAGGTTTATATAATAAAACCTAATTTTTTTGATCTGATGTGTATTAATGGGAATAAATATACAATTTAATATGAGTTTTATTAAATATCTTTCTTACATATGTACTTTCAAGCTCTTGACGTCTACAGTGTACATAAAGTATTTAAAATATTTACGTACCTGGTTCTTCGTTTACCATGTATATTTTGCATTTTAAAATATGAATTTATTAAAGAAAAATGACTGAAATGTTGTGTGTTAGAAACCATAAGTCCGTCTATAACTGGTGTGATTTATAATACTGTGAAATTTTGAGGATAGTATGACCAATAGGATGTTAATGGCTTGCTACTTCGCTTGAATGAAATTTAAATGTTAACTTTGTGATGAAATCTGCAAGTGCGTGCATTGCGTGTCCATTTAATATGTCGAATTTGCTTCCAAATGTGCTGCCTTTTTCGTTGAGTGGGCTTCTATTTTTAATGTAGTTTTGACTCGAGTATTATTGTTGATGGTTCTTGATTTGACTAGCGTATTATTCCATCCTGTGCATGTATATAAGTGAGTCCTAGACAGTAGGATGCTCAGTTTGTTACTGACGTTATCGGTGTAAGGATCGCCTAGTTTGTTTCTTCTGGTGCATAAGTCGCGTAATTACCTGTTCTTGTGAACTCGATGGCATCTTTACCGACTTTAACGTCGAACTTGATGGAGGATGTACCATCGTCTACAGGAACCCTAACGTCAACGGCGACGAGGAAGGAGCAGATCTCGACGGCAACGCCTCTGACAACACTGGAGGAGACTTCAACAGTCGTGGTACCACCAGCAGAAGAGAATTTAATGCCGCGGTGCTGGCTACACAGGAAAACACGATGAACTTCGTTTCAGCCTCAATGGAGACTTCAATGGCTGGTGATTCAACAACTAACGGACATCGGTGTTGTTACTGTGACATGATTTTCACAAACAACAGCAATGCTCGACGACACGAAAAGAGAGAATGTGTCAAGAACCTTTATCGTAAAATGATTGTGAGAAATGCCATAAGCAGTTTGCCAGAAAAGATAATATGAAAACGCACATGAAGACATGCAAAGGTCCTGCTGTTCGGCAGAAAGTAAAGGTTTCTATTCAACAACGATGCATTGATGTTCATAAGAGTATGCCTGGAGATGTCGCAACTGCGGCAACGTCAGTATCTGGATCGGGTCTGAAAGGCTCGTCTTCATCAGCAAGGTATCCTTGCAGCTACTGCGATATGTCGTTCACTTTTTCTCATGTAGCACGAAGACATGAGAGGAGTAAATGCAAGAAGAATCCATCTCGCATGAAGTTCCGCTGTGATGAGTGTCATGAATGGTTTACACGTATTGATAGTTTGCGACGGCATGTGAAAAAATGCAACGGTAAAGTCCGTGTGTCTACTGAAGAACTACCTGTAGAAATTTCGACTCCTCGCTTTAGATTGGAGACTCGTAAGCGTACAAGCAAGAAAACCAATGTGCAGCAACCGATTGCTATAACGTCTGGACATAAAAATAAACCTAATACTGTGTTCGGTGCATTACAAGTGAATGATAATGGGTTCTACTTGGCGCAGTCTGCATTTCGTGGAAAATTGAAAGATTACTATTATCTAAATACGTTAGGTGAGTCAAAAGACATTTGTAATTTTCTTGATGATATCAGAGAAGACATAATCAATCAGCTTACTGATGATGTAGCAACAAACGGTCCATCAAAATATAACTTGTGGTTGGACTGTATATATGGAAAGCCGTATCCATTCGAAGACGAAGTGAGGAAGTGTGCATTCAAGACATCGGCTGCAGTAATTTACAGTTCTGACGATGTGAAGCAAACTGTTAAAAACGGTATCCAGAAACTCTGTCAAGAAGAGGAGGACTATGTCTGTAAAGGTTCTGGTTGGTCTCTGTCTAGTATAAACCGATTGGAGCTAAGAATTAGTCATTTCACGCCTATGCAGGGCTTTCGCAAGTGATCCTGTAGTAAAATATAGATTTTGTAATAAAATTTATTTTGTGAAAGAATTTGCGATGTTTTATTTACGAACCTGTCACTATTATGTTAAATTGTTGTTATATTTATTTTTTCTTCAGCATCCAGAATCGTACCAAGGACCTAAGTCGATCTAATTAATCATTTTATTGGTTGCAAAATTTATTTAATGAGGTTTGAACTTTTTCCTGAATTTCTAGCATTGAAATTAAGAATTTCCAAGATGGCGGACATGATGGCTTATAAGATGATGGTAGTAGAGGATTTTAAGCCTCTAAGAATTTTGAACATGGTTTATTGAAATTATTATTTTTTTACATAAAATTAAACATTATTGCATCGATCGAGTATCGAACCAAGGACAGGAACTGATCGAATCAATATGTAAATTAATGAGTGATTTATTTAATGAATTATGGATTTTTTCCCCGAATTTCTAGCTAAATAATTACACGATTCCAAGATGGCGGCCATAACGAAACATGCAACATTAATAGGATTCAATATGGCGGTCATAATGTAAAGTGTAACGATAACATCGTACTCAACCGAGATGGCGGGCATAACGAAACATGCAACAATTAAATATAATCCAAGATGGCGACAATAACGATATGTTCAACAGTGGTTTTAAGTAATAATTTATTTAATTTTTATTATTTAATTCGATTAGTTATTTTTTTTAATGATTTTTAATTTTTTTCCGTTTTTCTAACATAAAAATTATTGATTTTCAAGATGGCGGACATGACATCATACTACCTGACGATAAATATACTATGAACAAAGTGGTGGGAGTCAGTCTGCCAGCAGCCACCAAGAGGGAAGGATCGGACGCCATTTTTATTTTTGCACTCGTCGGGTTCGAACCGAGGACTCATATTTTTATTAAAATTTTTTTAATTGAGTGGCTAGCTCAAAGGATTATTAAGCCACTTTTAGGATTTTGGGTTTTTTATAAGGCAAAACGACTTTTGAGGTTTTTCGAAATCCTAATTTTCCCTCGAAACGGGAATTTTCCCTCGAAAACGGGAAATTTTTCCTTAAAACGGGAATTTTAAGTCATTTTGAGTCATCTTTAAGGAATTTTAGGGAATTTTTGAGTCCAAGATGGCCGCCGATGACGTCATCCAAGATGGACGCCGGATACTGGATCCTGCGCCTGTCCCAGAACCGGCTATATCCATCTACTTTCAAGGTCACTTGGTCCTTTAGTATGTATGAAAAATGTCACGATGGATTAATTGAATATAATTAGATAACGGCGAAGGTCATGCTGTCCTGAAATTTCTAGCCTATACGTCTGATAATGACATGACTCGGTCTCATGGACTGAAGACAATTGATCTATATGTGTGGCTTTGTACATGAACGGCTTATAGGTTATTCAGATTAATGAAAAATAAGACTTTCATGTAATGCATAGCGGTACTGTATTAATTCGTTGGTAAAGAATATTGACTTGAGTTGTTTTTCGTAGAGCGAATGATTAATAAACTCCGCGAAAGGTAATGGAAAACAGAATCTAAAATTTATTTAATATTTAGTTACAACTGTCACTGGTCAGGAATCGAACCGTGGACAGAAATCCATCGATTCAATTTGAAAATTAATAATTGATTTTTTCGTTGACTTTTGGAATAAAACTAGCATGATGGTAAAAAGATTACACACAAGATGGTGTCCTCCAGCAGACGAAAACATGATGTCTGCAATGACCGCTAGCATGTGGTAGCTCCTGGTAGCATGTACTGAACATACAATGACGGATCCGTGATGTTCATCAAGGTCAAAGTCAATGATCAATGTCAAGGTCAAATTTTAAGGCCAAGGTCAAATTTCAAGGACAAGTTCAAAGTTAAAGGTCAAGGTCAAGGTAAAAATTCAAGGTCAAGGTCAAAGTTCAAGGTCAATATCAATGTCAAAGTTCATGGTCAAGGTCAAATATCAAGGTCAAGGTTAAAGTTCAAGGTCAATGATAAAGTTTAATGCCAACAGTCGAGGTAAAGGTATGGTGACCAGTTAATTATAGTAACATGTCGCCAGCACACTCTAGCAGACTACAACAAGATGGCGGTCTTCTGCGTACGAAGACAAGATGGCGGACATGACGTCATACCAGCTGATGGTAAATACCTTTTTATTGGTGGTGGTAGGTCAGTCTGTAGGTGGCTTCTGTGGAGGAAGGATCTTTTTTTTTTATTTTTTGCCCTCACCGGTTTCGAACCAAGGACGGGAATCGATATAACCAATCAGAATTCTATTAAGTTAATTATTTGATGAATTTTGATATTTTTCCCGATTTTCTAACATAAAAATTACTGATTTCCAAGATGGCGTCTAAATTTCAAGATGGCGACCATAACGATAATTGCAACATTAATATGATTCAATATGGCGGTCATAACGTAACGTGTAAGAATGACATGGTACTCAACCAAGATGGCGGGTGTAACGAATTATGCAGCATTTATATAATCTAAGATGGTGACCGTAACGATAATTGCAACAGTGGTTTTTAAGATTTTTATTTAATTCGATCAAATAATTATTTTAATGATTTTTAAAAATTTTCCCGATTTTCTAACAAAAAAATTGCCGATTTTCAAGATGGCGGGCGTAATGAAAATTGTAACGGTGACGTCATAATCCTAAAAGAGGCTTATTGGAGGCTGTAGACATGGATGCTTAAGCCTATATCAGGTATTTGTGTTCTTTCTAAGGCAAAATGATTTTGAGGTTTTTTTGAAATCCTAATTTTCCTTCAGAACGGGAATTTTTCCCTCGAGAACGGGAAATTTTTTCTTAAAACAAGAATTCTTGAGTCAATTTCAGTCATTTTTGAGGAATTTTGAGTCAAAAATGGCCGCCGTGACGTCACAATCCAAGATGGCGGACACCGATACCACAACCACATATTGCATCCTGTTTCAGTATGCCCTATTATATACTACTAGAATGCTTAAATGATTTTGTTTGTGTTTAGTAACAAGTAATTCGGTAATAACTGATAAATCACGAGCAGTAAAGAAAGAACAGTGCATCCTATAATATTTAGAATGGACTTTATTAAAAATTTTATTTCTCGTTTAGTTATATCTGACGAATTCATAAGTGTTTACAAACTTTCAATAAATTCAGAAACTTGAATTTAAAAAAATGTATATATAAAGGCCCTACACTTGTAAAATAAATAAATCCCATACACTAAAGTTTTTTTGATAAAATAAATTATCTTATGATTCCACTTAATGAATTTGTGTTCTGAAGTGTATATAAAAAAGTTCGTTTACTAGTTAAGTTATAGCGAATTTATGTAAATAAAATAAACATTTTAACGTATTCCTCCCCCTTCGCCCCGGTGATAGTTTTAAGCACACATTTTTTGTGATGTAGTCATTTAGAAAAAAAAAATATTTGTTATTTATTTACTTGTCTTACTTTTCACATTCGGTGAGAGGGCGCTGACCGCTGTGAGTATAGGAAAATATAATAAGTATTTTTTCAATGATAAGAACATACAATCTAAATATAATATTATTTAACTTAAAAAAACACACAATTAAGATACAATCTCACATTAAAGTAAAAAAAAACTAAATGAATGTTATTGATTACAAATACAATTGTTTCAATGTACACTAAAAAAATAGTCCTAATTCTCGCTGTAAAACACTGGAGACTAACATAAAAAACAGTGAATTTAAAAATAGAAATTATATCAACTCTAAGTTTTAAATGTTTAACCCTGTGACATAAAACCTGCAAATAACCACATAGGGTACACACAACTGAACTGACACCCTAACGTAAAGTTACGTAAGAAAACTTAAGATTGGAGGATCTATTTCGCAATAAGACGAAGAGTGGCCACATTAGCATATGGTGCCTTGTAACGTTGGTGCCATCGCAGTTACAATACATATACTTTTTTTCTCGACGCCGCAAACCAAACAAAGCACATCTTCGGGAGAAGATGAACGCTGGGGAGATGCGCTCGGTAATTCAAGATCCGTTCTTCCTGCTGTCGCCCCTATTATGTGTTATCGCTCCACGCATCCGTGTTTTTTTTGTTTCCCCCTCGAAGGTCCCCTCCCACTTATTGACCAGACTATTCTAATTAATGGTAATGCATTATTGTCCCCCTGACTGCCCCGCGTGGCTTCGCTTTGTCCGCCTGCTAGCCGTATTTTCCAGGCTTTAAGGGAGGGGAGAAGTAATTATTTTTCGTTTCAGCCCTGGCCGGCATAATCTCGGCCGAGGAACTGTTTAGGCGCGGTGTCTAGGGGTGCGGCGGCGAGGCCTGGACAAGATACCCTAGAGCGTCTAATAAGGCATATCTTGATTTGAAAAATTTATAATTGTGCTACCAGGGGAAAAAGGGTCTCACCAAAACGGTGGCTACGACTCATCTCGCAAACGTTGGCCCCAGAGTTTTTTTTTGTCGCCATCCCTGCGACAGATTTTCGGGTCAAGGTCTGGGGTGCGATTTTGCTTTTTCAACGCATCGAACTTTTGATCTTGATTCTTTCCCATAGCTGAGTATAAATATCGCATGGTTTGAATCCCTGTAATTCAGATAGTTTTCCCTTCTGTGCAATAAAGTATAGTCATCGGCTTTAGAGAATTCTATTCAAGTTAAAACTTCACTTTGCCGCGCAATCAAACCATTTCTTAAGATTACAGTGTCAATGTGGCAGCTTTAGATAATGTATAGTGCAGGTACATTCACGCTTATTTAAAGATCTCTAAATTAAACTCTAAACTAAGGGATAAAAAAAAGCAATTAGAAAATGTCTCAAATAGGTTTAGAATGCTCGATAAATATTGAATGTTATTGTGAAATATAATTATAAAACTATTTTGTCGCAAAGAGTATCCACAAGAAGAGTTTGGAAAAGAAGGAGGGGGGGGGGGGAAATTAAAAACTTATAAAGACTATAAACAACACATTTCGGATATATTTAGTTAAAGGTTAATTGTTTCTACTTCAACACATTGAAAAACTGTAGATAAAAATTATTTTTTAAAGTTAATAATGTTCTTCATTTGGTTTTTATTTAGAATTATATGGCAACATGTAAGAGGTTGAATTACAAAATACGTCTTCCTCTTTATTTTTTGTTTTGAGCAGAATATGTCCTTGTTATGTCGTATAACTTATTTCTTTTATGAATAATTTGTGAGTAATAGCAAAATTTGCTATTTAGGCTTAAGTAAAGTGCAAACCAGTCTTAGCCAATTGAACAAAAATAAAATCTAGATCTTGAAAAACATCTAGACGCGTGACGTAGGACTTCAAAATAATGTTTCTAAAGAGTGATTTATAGGGTTAAAGGTCAAGGACCAGGAAACAAAAAAAAACATTTAGGCTGAGAGAAGTCTCACTCGAAACTTAGAAATTGTTTTCTATTAACTGAACAAAACATCATGCTATGGGTATATCTTTATTACATTTTTGTTAAAAAAAATCTATCGTGTAACTTTCTATATGTTTCATTTTAAAATAGGAGTTATTTTCCAGTTAACTGAAATAATGCACAGATATGGATGGATGTTTTTGTAATATATATATATATATATATATATATATATATATATATATATATTAAGAAGGACACACACATAATAATGTTCAAGCAAAAACATGAAAATACCATACTTATCGGTCTAAATGGGTATACGGAACACTCTTAAAATGGGAACCGGCTGTGTAGGGATATACTACGCATTTAGGAGGGAATTAGAAACTGTGTATTTTCACACAGTATTATTTAATCCTAAATCATACGAGTCACGTAACCGTAGTTATTCGTGAAAGATGCGCACTGCTAAGTCTTGTAACTAGGCGCGCGTTTGGATCCTAAATGACTAGCAAAGATACTCGAGACGAGAAAATTCAGCGAGGCGGCACATCGTTATGTATGAGGGGTAGTAACCGAGATATGCCAAATTGGTTTCAACTATTCTTATACGATAGCAATATTTTATTGTTAAATATTGAAATTTTGCCTACGTAAACGCAGAGATCACATCAAGGGTCCCATCTGTCTGGGCACATATGTGATGCTCAGAGCTTCAGGAAAAACAACGTGATTTATAAACTACTCACGACATCCGTGTGGTGTCTGTTTACGAAAAACATTTAAGAATTGGCTGAGGGTCAATAAGTAGTTTTGATTTAGGATTAAGATTTTAAACTTAATTTTTAGAATAGTTGAAATAACCCAAATGCGTGTTTCCAGAATAATTATAGGCGTCAAACAACGGGTAGGTACATACATTGCATAAAACGTTTACCTTCACTTATAAGCCATATAATGTTATGGTCACCCCTCAAATTTCACAGTTATCCTATGTACGACGAGAAGACTGCGCGTCTGTTCCCAGCCTCGAGTTAATGGTGATACCGCGCTAGAAGCACCAGCGAGCGTCGCACTTATCATACCCGCCTCACTAACACAGACATATCACTGACTAGACGTTCCCCTTAAGAGTATATTATCGACCACAGCACAGTGTATTTTGACTGTTACAGTTGTAGTCATACCCAAAAAATAATTAAATACTAAACGCAAATGACTCCACAGAGGAAAGCATTCGTAGCAGTTAGTAACTATTAGCTTTATGAGCTTTGAATGACATTTGTAATTGGGAAGATTGATTTAAAATTATTAACTTAAAACATTCTGCTAATAATATATACTGTAAAGAGTGAAAACAAGTTTCGAAAAATAATAACCCAATCAAATAAACACAGTTTTATTTTATTTATAATATTTACACTATAATTTTAATTAAAATACTTAAAATGTAAGTCCACACATTCATCACTCCATCGTCCAGTTCACGGTCCGCTCTCGCAAATGTCCAGCCCACTGGCCCGCAGCCCTGTGGAGCTGGACTCGCACCTCTGTCCAGCACACTGGCCCGCAGACCTGTGGAGCTCTACCTGCACCTCTGTCTAGCACACTGGCCCGCATCTCTGTGGAGCTGGACTCGCACCTCTGTCCAGCACACTGGCCCGCAGACCTGTGGAGCTGGACTCGCACCTCTGTCCAGCACACTGGCCCGCATCTCTGTGGAGCTGGGCTCGCACCTCTGTCCAGCACACTGGCCCGCAGACCTGTGGAGCTCTACCTGCACCTCTGTCTAGCACACTGGCCCGCATCTCTGTGGAGCTGGACTCGCACCTCTGTCCAGCACACTGGCCCGCAGACCTGTGGAGCTCTACCTGCACCTCTGTCTAGCACACTGGCTCGCATATCTGTGGAGCTGGACTCGCACCTCTGTCCAGCACACTGGCCCGCAGACCTGTGGAGCTGGACTCGCACCTCTGTCCAGCACACTGGCCCGCAGACCTGTGGAGCTGGACTCGCACCTCTGTCCAGCCCACTGGCCCGCAGGCCTGTGTAGCTGGACTCCCACCTCTGTCCGGCACACTGGCCCGCAGACCTGTGGAGCTCTACCTGCACCTTTGTCTAGCACACTGGCCCGCATCTCTGTGGAGCTGGACTCGCACCTCTGTCCAGCACACTGGCCCGCAGACCTGTGGAGCTCTACCTCCACCTCTGTCTAGCACACTGGCCCGCATCTCTGTGAAGCTGGACTCGCACCTCTGTCCAGCACACTGGCCCGCAGACCTGTGGAGCTAGACTCGCACCTCTGTCCAGCACACTGGCCCGCAGACCTGTGGAGCTGGACTCGCACCTCTGTCCAGCCCACTGGCCCGCAGGCCTGTGTAGCTGGACTCCCACCTCTGTCCAGCACACTGGCCCGCAGACCTGTGGAGCTGGACTCGCACCTCTGTCCGGCACACTGGCCCGCAGCCCTGTGGAGCTGGACTCGCACCTCTGTCCGGCACACTGGAACGCAGCCCTGTGGAGCTCTACCTGCACCTCTGTCTAGCACACTGGCCCGCATATCTGTGGAGCTGGACTCGCACCTCTGTCCAGCACACTGGCCCACAGACCTGTGGAGCTGGACTCGCACCTCTGTCCAGCCCACTGGCCCGCAGACCTGTGTAGCTGGACTCCCACCTCTGTCCAGCCCACTGGCCCGCAGACCTGTGTAGCTGGACTCCCACCTCTGTCCGGCACACTGGCCCGCAGGCCTGTGGAGCTGGACTCGCACCTCTGTCCGGCACACTGGCCCGCAGGCCTGTGGAGCTGGACTCCCACCTCTGTCCGGCTTACTGGCCCGCAGGCCTGTGGAGCTGGACTCGCACCTCTGTCCGGTTCACTGGCCCGCAGCCCTATGGAGCTCTAACTGCACCTCTGTCTAGCACACTGGCCCGCAGACCTGTGGAGCTGGACTCGCACCTCTGTCCAGCACACTGGCCCGCAGACCTGTGGAGCTCTACCTGCACCTCTGTCTAGCACACTGGCCTGCATCTCTGTGGAGCTGAACTCGCACCTCTGTCCAGCACACTGGCCCGCAGCCCTGTGGAGCTGGACTCGCACCTCTGTCCAGCACACTGGCCCGCAGACCTGTGGAGCTCTACCTGCACATCTGTCTAGCACACTGGCCCGCATCTCTGTGGAGCTGGACTCGCACCTCTGTCCGGCACACTGGCCCGCAGCCCTGTAAAGCTCTACCTGCAGCTCTGTCTAGCACACTGGCCCGCAGATCTGTGGAGCTCTACCTGCACCTCTGTCTAGCACACTGGCCCGCATCTCTGTGGAGCTGGACTCGCAACTCTGTCCAGCACACTGGCCCGCAGGCCTGTGGAGCTGGACTCGCACCTCTGTTCTGCACACTGGCCCGCAGACCTGTGGAGCTGGACTCGCACCTCTGTCCAGCCCACTGGCCCGCAGGCCTGTGTAGCTGGACTCCCACCTCTGTCCGGCACACTGGCCCGCAGCCCTGTGGAGCTGGACTCGAACCTCTGTCCGGCACACTGGCCCGCAGACCTGTGGAGCTCTACCTGCACCTTATGTAGCACACTGGCCCGCATCTCTGTGGAGCTGGACTCGCACCTCTGTCCGGCACACTGGCCCGCAGCCCTGTAAAGCTCTACCTGCAGCTCTGTCTAGCACACTGGCCCGCAGACCTGTGGAGCTCTACCTGCACATCTGTATAGCACACTGGCCCGCATCTCTGTGGAGCTGGACTCGCACCTCTGTCCGGCACACTGGAACGCAGCCCTGTAATGCTCTACCTGCAGCTCTGTCTAGCACACTGGCCCGCAGACCTATGGAGCTCTACCTGCACCTCTGTCTAGCACACTGGCCCGCATCTCTGTGGAGCTGGACTCGCAACTCTGTCCAGCACACTGGCCCGCAGGCCTGTGGAGCTGGACTCGCACCTCTGTCCAGCACACTGGCCCGCAGATTTGTGGAGCTAGACTCGCACCTCTGTCCAGCCCACTGGCCCGCAGGCCTGTGTAGCTGGACTCCCACCTCTGTCCAGCACACTGGCCCGCATCTCTGTGGAGCTGGACTCGAACCTCTGTCCAGCACACCGGCCCGCAGACCTGTGGAGCTCTACCTGCACCTCTGTCTAGCACACTGGCCCGCATCTCTGTGGAGCTGGACTCGCACCTCTGTCCAGCACACTGGCCCGCAGACCTGTGGAGCTCTACCTGCACCTCTGTCTAGCACACTGGCCCGCATCTCTGTGGAGCTGGACTCGCACCTCTGTCCAGCACACTGGCCCGCATCTCTGTGGAGCTGGACTCGCACTTCTGTCCAGCACACTGGCCCACAGACCTGTGGAGCTAAACTCGCACCTCTGTCCAGCCCACTGGCCCGCAGGCCTGTGTAGCTGGACTCCCACCTCTGTCCGGCACACTGGCCCTTAGGCCTGTGGAGCTGGACTCGCACCTCTGTCCGGCACACTGGCCCGCAGCCCTGTGGAGCTGGACTCCCACCTCTGTCCGGCTTACTGGCCCGCAGGCCTGTGGAGCTGGACTCGCACCTCTGTCCGGCACACTGGCCCGCAGCCCTGTGGAGCTCTAACTGCACCTCTGTCTAGCACACTGGCCCGCAGACCTGTGGAGCTGGACTCGCACCTCTGTCCAGCACACTGGCCCGCAGACCTGTGGAGCTCTACCTGCACCTCTGTCTAGCACACTGGCCTGCATCTCTGTGGAGCTGAACTCGCACCTCTGTCCAGCACACTGGCCCGCAGCCCTGTGGAGCTGGACTCGCACCTCTGTCCAGCACACTGGCCCGCAGACCTGTGGAGCTCTACCTGCACATCTGTCTAGCACACTGGCCCGCATCTCTGTGGAGCTGGACTCGCACCTCTGTCCGGCACACTGGCCCGCAGCCCTGTAAAGCTCTACCTGCAGCTCTGTCTAGCACACTGGCCCGCAGATCTGTGGAGCTCTACCTGCACCTCTGTCTAGCACACTGGCCCGCATCTCTGTGGAGCTGGACTCGCAACTCTGTCCAGCACACTGGCCCGCAGGCCTGTGGAGCTGGACTCGCACCTCTGTCCAGCACACTGGCCTGCAGACCTGTGGAGCTGGACTCGCACCTCTGTCCAGCCCACTGGCCCGCAGCCCTGTGGAGCTGGACTCGCACCTCTGTCCGGCACACTGGCCCGTAGGCCTGTGGAGCTCTACCTGCACCTCTGTCTAGCACACTGGCCCGCATCTCTGTGGAGCTGGACTCGCACCTCTGTCCAGCACACTGGCCCACAGACCTGTGGAGCTGGACTCGCACCTCTGTCCAGCCCACTGGCCCGCAGACCTGTGTAGCTGGACTCCCACCTCTGTCCAGCCCACTGGCCCGCAGACCTGTGTAGCTGGACTCCCACCTCTGTCCGGCACACTGGCCCGCAGGCCTGTGGAGCTGGACTCGCACCTCTGTCCGGCACACTGGCCCGCAGGCCTGTGGAGCTGGACTCCCACCTCTGTCCGGCTTACTGGCCCGCAGGCCTGTGGAGCTGGACTCGCACCTCTGTCCGGCACACTGGCCCGCAGCCCTGTGGAGCTCTAACTGCACCTCTGTCTAGCACACTGGCCCGCAGACCTGTGGAGCTGGACTCGCACCTCTGTCCAGCACACTGGCCCGCAGACCTGTGGAGCTCTACCTGCACCTCTGTCTAGCACACTGGCCTGCATCTCTGTGGAGCTGAACTCGCACCTCTGTCCAGCACACTGGCCCGCAGCCCTGTGGAGCTGGACTCGCACCTCTGTCCAGCACACTGGCCCGCAGACCTGTGGAGCTCTACCTGCACATCTGTCTAGCACACTGGCCCGCATCTCTGTGGAGCTGGACTCGCACCTCTGTCTAGCACACTGGCCCGCAGATCTGTGGAGCTCTACCTGCACCTCTGTCTAGCACACTGGCCCGCATCTCTGTGGAGCTGGACTCGCAACTCTGTCCAGCACACTGGCCGCAGGCCTGTGGAGCTGGACTCGCACCTCTGTCCAGCACACTGACCCGCAGACCTGTGGAGCTGGACTCGCACCTCTGTCCAGCCCACTGGCCCGCAGGCCTGTGTAGCTGGACTCCCACCTCTGTCCGGCACTCTGGCCCGCAGCCCTGTGGAGCTGGACTCGAACCTCTGTCCGGCACACTGGCCCGCAGACCTGTGGAGCTCTACCTGCACCTTATGTAGCACACTGGCCCGCATCTCTGTGGAGCTGGACTCGCACCTCTGTCCGGCACACTGGCCCGCAGCCCTGTAAAGCTCTACCTGCAGCTCTGTCTAGCACACTGGCCCGCAGACCTGTGGAGCTCTACCTGCACATCTGTCTAGCACACTGGCCCGCATCTCTGTGGAGCTGGACTCGCACCTCTGTCCGGCACACTGGCCCGCAGCCCTGTAAAGCTCTACCTGCAGCTCTGTCTAGCACACTGGCCCGCAGACCTATGGAGCTCTACCTGCACCTCTGTCTAGCACACTGGCCCGCATCTCTGTGGAGCTGGACTCGCAACTCTGTCCAGCACACTGGCCCGCAGGCCTGTGGAGCTGGACTCGCACCTCTGTCCAGCACACTGGCCCGCAGATTTGTGGAGCTAGACTCGCACCTCTGTCCAGCCCACTGGCCCGCAGGCCTGTGTAGCTGGACTCCCACCTCTGTCCAGCACACTGGCCCGCATCTCTGTGGAGCTGGACTCGAACCTCTGTCCAGCACACCGGCCCGCAGACCTGTGGAGCTCTACCTGCACCTCTGTCTAGCACACTGGCCCGCATCTCTGTGGAGCTGGACTCGCACCTCTGTCCAGCACACTGGCCCGCAGACCTGTGGAACTCTACCTGCACCTCTGTCTAGCACACTGGCCCGCATCTCTGTGGAGCTGGACTCGCACCTCTGTCCAGCACACTGGCCCGCATCTCTGTGGAGCTGGACTCGCACCTCTGTCCAGCACACTGGCCCACAGACCTGTGGAGCTAAACTCGCAACTCTGTCCAGCCCACTAGCCCGCAGGCCTGTGTAGCTGGACTCCCACCTCTGTCCGGCACACTGGCCCTTAGGCCTGTGGAGCTGGACTCGCACCTCTGTCCGGCACACTGGCCCGCAGGCCTGTGGAGCTGGACTCGCACCTCTGTCCAGCACACTGGCCCGCAGATTTGTGGAGCTAGACTCGCACCTCTGTCCAGCCCACTGGCCCGCAGGCCTGTGTAGCTGGACTCCCACCTCTGTCCAGCACACTGGCCCGCATCTCTGTGGAGCTGGACTCGAACCTCTGTCCAGCACACCGGCCCGCAGACCTGTGGAGCTCTACCTGCACCTCTGTCTAGCACACTGGCCCGCATCTCTGTGGAGCTGGACTCGCACCTCTGTCCAGCACACTGGCCCGCAGACCTGTGGAGCTCTACCTGCACCTCTGTCTAGCACACTGGCCCGCATCTCTGTGGAGCTGGACTCGCACCTCTGTTCAGCACACTGGCCCGCATCTCTGTGGAGCTGGACTCGCACCTCTGTCCAGCACACTGGCCCACAGACCTGTGGAGCTAAACTCGCACCTCTGTCCAGCCCACTGGCCCGCAGGCCTGTGTAGCTGGACTCCCACCTCTGTCCGGCACACTGGCCCTTAGGCCTGTGGAGCTGGACTCGCACCTCTGTCCGGCACACTGGCCCGCAGCCCTGTGGAGCTGGACTCCCACCTCTGTCCGGCTTACTGGCCCGCAGGCCTGTGGAGCTGGACTCGCACCTCTGTCCGGCACACTGGCCCGCAGCCCTGTGGAGCTCTAACTGCACCTCTGTCTAGCACACTGGCCCGCAGACCTGTGGAGCTGGACTCGCACCTCTGTCCAGCACACTGGCCCGCAGACCTGTGGAGCTCTACCTGCACCTCTGTCTAGCACACTGGCCTGCATCTCTGTGGAGCTGAACTCGCACCTCTGTCCAGCACACTGGCCCGCAGCCCTGTGGAGCTGGACTCGCACCTCTGTCCAGCACACTGGCCCGCAGACCTGTGGAGCTCTACCTGCACATCTGTCTAGCACACTGGCCCGCATCTCTGTGGAGCTGGACTCGCACCTCTGTCCGGCACACTGGCCCGCAGCCCTGTAAAGCTCTACCTGCAGCTCTGTCTAGCACACTGGCCCGCAGATCTGTGGAGCTCTACCTGCACCTCTGTCTAGCACACTGGCCCGCATCTCTGTGGAGCTGGACTCGCAACTCTGTCCAGCACACTGGCCCGCAGGCCTGTGGAGCTGGACTCGCACCTCTGTCCAGCACACTGGCCCGCAGACCTGTGGAGCTGGACTCGCACCACTGTCCAGCCCACTGGCCCGCAGGCCTGTGTAGCTGGACTCCCACCTCTGTCCGGCACACTGGCCCGCAGACCTGTGGAGCTCTACCTGCACCTTATGTAGCACACTGGCCCGCATCTCTGTGGAGCTGGACTCGCACCTCTGTCCGGCACACTGGCCCGCAGCCCTGTAAAGCTCTACCTGCAGCTCTGTCTAGCACACTGGCCCGCAGACCTGTGGAGCTCTACCTGCACATCTGTCTAGCACACTGGCCCGCATCTCTGTGGAGCTGGACTCGCACCTCTGTCCGGCACACTGGCCCGCAGCCCTGTAAAGCTCTACCTGCAGCTCTGTCTAGCACACTGGCCCGCAGACCTGTGGAGCTCTACCTGCACCTCTGTCTAGCACACTGGCCCGCATCTCTGTGGAGCTGGACTCACAACTCTGTCCAGCACACTGGCCCGCAGGCCTGTGGAGCTGGACTCGCACCTCTGTCCAGCACACTGGCCCGCAGATTTGTGGAGCTAGACTCGCACCTCTGTCCAGCCCACTGGCCCGCAGGCCTGTGTAGCTGGACTCCCACCTCTGTCCAGCACACTGGCCCGCATCTCTGTGGAGCTGGACTCGAACCTCTGTCCAGCACACTGGCCCGCGGACCTGTGGAGCTCTACCTGCACCTCTGTCTAGCACACTGGCCCGCATCTCTGTGGAGCTGGACTCGCACCTCTGTCCAGCACACTGGCCCGCAGACCTGTGGAGCTCTACCTGCACCTCTGTCTAGCAAACTGGCCCGCATCTCTGTGGAGCTGGACTCGCACCTCTGTCCAGCACACTGGCCCGCATCTCTGTGGAGCTGGACTCGCACCTCTGTCCAGCACACTGGCCCGCAGCCCTGTGGAGCTCTACCTGCACCTCTGTCCAGCACACTGGCCCGCATCTCTGTGGAGCTGGACTCGCACCTCTGTCCGGCACACTGGCCCGCAGCCCTGTGGAGCTCTACCTGCACCTCTGTCTAGCACACTGGCCAGCATCTCTGTGGAGCTGGACTCGCACCTCTGTCCAGCACACTGGCCCGCATCTCTGTGGAGCTGGACTCGCACCTCTGTCCGGCACACTGGCCCGCAGCCCTGTGGAGCTGGACTCGCACCTCTGTCCGGCACACTGGCCCGCAGCCCTGTGGAGCTGGACTCCCACCTCTATCCGGCACACTGGCCCGCAGGCCTGTGGAGCTGGACTCGCACCTCTGTCCGGCACACTGGCCCGCAGCCTTGTGGAGCTGGACTCTCACCTCTGTCCGGCACACTGGCCCGCAGCCCTGTGGAGCTGGACTCCCACCTCTGTCCGGCACACTTGCCCGTAGACCTGTGGAGCTGGACTCGCACCTCTGTCCGGCACACTGGCCCGCAGGCCTGTGGAGCTGTACTCGCACCTCTGTCCGGCACACTGGCCCGCAGCCCTGTGGAGATCTACCTGCACCTCTGTCCAACACACTGGCCCGCAGACCTGTGGAGCTCTACCTGCAACTCTGTCCAGCACACTGGCCCGCATCTCTGTGGAGCTGGACTCGCACCTCTGTCCAGCACACTGGCCCGCAGACCTGTGGAGCTCTACCTGCACCTCTGTCTAGCACACTGGCCCGCATCTCTGTGGAGCTGGACTCGCACCTCTGTCCAGCACACTGGCCCGCAGCCCTGTGGAGCTCTACCTGCACCTCTGTCCAGCACACTGGCCCGCATCTCTGTGGAGCTGGACTCGCACCTCTGTCCGGCACACTGGCCCGCAGCCCTGTGTAGCTCTACCTGCACCTCTGTCTAGCACACTGGCCCGCAGCCCTGTGGAGCTGGACTCGCACCTCTGTCTAGCACACTGGCCCGCATCTCTGTGGAGCTGGACTCGCACCTCTGTCAGGCGCACTGGCCCGCAGGCCTGTGTAGCTGGACTCCCACCTCTGTCCGGCACACTGGCCCGCAGGCCTGTGGAGCTGGACTCGCACCTCTGTCCAGCACACTGGCCCGCAGGCCTGTGGAGCTCTACCTGCACCTCTGTCTAGCACACTGGCCCGCAGACCTGTGGAGCTGGACTCGCACCTCTGTCCAGCCCACTGGCCCGCAGGCCTGTGTAGCTGGACTCCCACCTCTGTCCGGCACACTGGCCCGCAGGCCTGTGGAGCTGGACTCGCACCTCTGTCCGGCACACTGGCCCGCAGACCTGTGGAGTTCTACCTGCACCTCTGTCTAGCACACTGGCCCGCATCTCTGTGGAGCTGGACTCGCACCTCTGTCCAGCACACTGGCCCGCAGACCTGTGGAGCTGGACTCGCACCTCTGTCCAGCACACTGGCCCGCAGGCCTGTGTAGCTGGACTCCCACCTCTGTCCGGCACACTGGCCCGCAGGCCTGTGGAGCTGGACTCGCACCTCTGTCCGGCACACTGGCCCGCAGCCCTGTGGAGCTGGACTCCCACCTCTGTCCGGCACACTGGCCCGCAGCCCTGTGGAGCTGGACTCCCACCTCTGTCCGGCACACTGGCCCGCAGGCCTGTGGAGCTGGACTCCCACATCTGTCCGGCACACTGGCCCGCAGGTCTGTGGAGCTGGACTCCCACCTCTGTCCGGCACACTGGCCCGCAGGCCTGTGGAGCTGGACTCGCACCTCTGTCCAGCACACTGGCCCGCAGGCCTGTGGAGCTGGACTCCCACCTCTGTCCGGCACACTGGCCCGCAGCCCTGTGGAGCTGGACTCGCACCTCTGTCCGGCACACTGGCCCGCAGACCTGTGGAGCTGGACTCGCACCTCTGTCCAGCACACTGGCCCGCAGCCCTGTGGAGCTGGACTCGCACCTCTGTCCGGCACACTGGCCCGCAGCCCTGTGGAGCTGGACTCGCACCTCTGTCCGGCACACTGGCCCGCAGCCCTGTGGAGCTGGACTCGCACCTCTGTCCAGCACACTGGCCCGCAGACCTGTGGAGCTGGACTCGCACCTCTGTCCAGCACACTGGCCCGCAGGCCTGTGTAGCTGGACTCCCACCTCTGTCCGGCACACTGGCCCGCAGGCCTGTGGAGCTGGACTCGCACCTCTGTCCGGCACACTGGCCCGCAGCCCTGTGGAGCTGGACTCCCACCTCTGTCCGGCACACTGGCCCGCAGCCCTGTGGAGCTGGACTCCCACCTCTTTCCAGCACACTGGCCCGCAGCCCTGTGGAGCTGGACTCCCACCTCTGTCCGGCACACTGGCCCGCAGGCCTGTGGAGCTGGACTCCCACCTCTGTCGAGCACACTGGCCCGCAGACCTGTAGAGCTGGACTCCCACCTCTTTCCAGCACAATGGCCCGCAGCCCTGTGGAGCTGGACTCCCACCTCTTTCCAGCACACTGGCCCGCAGCCCTGTGGAGCTGGACTCGCACCTCTGTCCGGCATACTGGACCGCAGCCCTGTGGAGCTGGACTCCCACCTCTGTCCGGCACACTGGCCCGCAGCCCTGTGGAGCTGGACTCCCACCTCTTTCCAGCACACTGGCCCGCAGCCCTGTGGAGCTGGACTCCCACCTCTTTCCAGCACACTGGCCCGCAGCCCTGTGGAGCTGGACTCCCACCTCTGTCCGGCACACTGGCCCGCAGCCCTGTGGAGCTAGACTCCCACCTCTTTCCAGCACACTGGCCCGCAGCCCTGTGGAGCTGGACTCGCACCTCTGTCCGGCACACTGGCCCGCAGCCCCTTGGAGCTGGACTCCAACCTCTGTCCGGCACACTGGCCCGCAGCCCTGTGGAGCTGGACTCCCACCTCTTTCCAGCACACTGGCCCGCAGCCCTGTGGAGCTGGACTCCCACCTCTTTCCAGCACACTGGCCCGCAGCCCTGTGGAGCTGGACTCCCACCTCTGTCCGGCACACTGGCCCGCAGCCCTGTGGAGCTGGACTCCCACCTCTGTCCAGCACACTGGCCCGCAGGCCTGTAGAGCTGGACTCCCACCTCTTTCCAGCACACTGGCCCGCAGCCCTGTGGAGCTGGACTCCCACCTCTTTCCAGCACACTGGCCCGCAGCCCTGTGGAGCTGGACTCGCACCTCTGTCCGGCACACTGGCCCGCAGCCCTGTGGAGCTCTAACTGCACCTCTGTCTAGCACACTGGCCCGCAGACCTGTGGAGCTGGACTCGCACCTCTGTCCAGCACACTGGCCCGCAGACCTGTGGAGCTCTACCTGCACCTCTGTCTAGCACACTAGCCTGCATCTCTGTGGAGCTGAACTCGCACCTCTGTCCAGCACACTGGCCCGCAGCCCTGTGGAGCTGGACTCGCACCTCTGTCCAGCACACTGGCCCGCAGACCTGTGGAGCTCTACCTGCACATCTGTCTAGCACACTGGCCCGCATCTCTGTGGAGCTGGACTCGCACCTCTGTCCGGACACTGGCCCGCAGCCCTGTAAAGCTCTACCTGCAGCTCTGTCTAGCACACTGGCCCGCAGATCTGTGGAGCTCTACCTGCACCTCTGTCTAGCACACTGGCCCGCATCTCTGTGGAGCTGGACTCGCAACTCTGTCCAGCACACTGGCCCGCAGGCCTGTGGAGCTGGACTCGCACCTCTGTCCAGCACACTGGCCCGCAGACCTGTGGAGCTGGACTCGCACCTCTGTCCAGCCCACTGGCCCGCAGCCTGTGTAGCTGGACTCACACCTCTGTCCGGCACACTGGCCCGCAGACCTGTGGAGCTCTACCTGCACCTTATGTAGCACACTGGCCCGCATCTGTGTGGAGCTGGACTCGCACCTCTGTCCGGCACACTGGCCCGCAGCCCTGTAAAGCTCTACCTGCAGCTCTGTCTAGCACACTGGCCCGCAGATCTGTGGAGCTCTACCTGCACCTCTGTCTAGCACACTGGCCCGCATCTCTGTGGAGCTGGACTCGCACCTCTGTCCGGCACACTGGCCCGCAGCCCTGTAAAGCTCTACCTGCAGCTCTGTCTAGCACACTGGCCCGCAGACCTGTGGAGCTCTACCTGCACATCTGTCTAGCACACTGGCCCGCATCTCTGTGGAGCTGGACTCGCACCTCTGTCCGGCACACTGGCCCGCAGCCCTGTAAAGCTCTACCTGCAGCTCTGTCTAGCACACTGGCCCGCAGACCTATGGAGCTCTACCTGCACCTCTGTCTAGCACACTGGCCCGCATCTCTGTGGAGCTGGACTCGCAACTCTGTCCAGCACACTGGCCCGCAGGCCTGTGGAGCTGGACTCGCACCTCTGTCCAGCACACTGGCCCGCAGATTTGTGGAGCTAGACTCGCATCTCTGTCCAGCCCACTGGCCCGCAGGCCTGTGTAGCTGGACTCCCACCTCTGTCCAGCACACTGGCCCGCATCTCTGTGGAGCTGGACTCGAACCTCTGTCCAGCACACTGGCCCGCGGACCTGTGGAGCTCTACCTACACCTCTGTCTAGCACACTGGCCCGCATCTCTGTGGAGCTGGACTCGCACCTCTGTCCAGCACTCTGGCCCGCAGACCTGTGGAGCTCTACCTGCACCTCTGTCTAGCACACTGGCCCGCATCTCTGTGGAGCTGGACTCGCACCTCTGTCCAGCACACTGGCCCGCATCTCTGTGGAGCTGGACTCGCACCTCTGTCCAGCACACTGGCTCGCAGCCCTGTGGAGCTCTACCTGCACCTCTGTCCAGCACACTGGCCCGCATCTCTGTGGAGCTGGACTCGCACCTCTGTCCGGCACACTGGCCCGCAGCCCTGTGGAGCTCTACCTGCACCTCTGTCTAGCACACTGGCCAGCATCTCTGTGGAGCTGGACTCGCACCTCTGTCCAGCACACTGGCCCGCATCTCTGTGGAGCTGGACTCGCACCTCTGTCCGGCACACTGGCCCGCAGCCCTGTGGAGCTGGACTCCCACCTCTATCCGGCACACTGGCCCGCAGGCCTGTGGAGCTGGACTCGCACCTCTGTCCGGCACACTGGCCCGCAGCCTTGTGGAGCTGGACTCTCACCTCTGTCCGGCACACTGGCCCGCAGCCCTGTGGAGCTGGACTCCCACCTCTGTCCGGCACACTGGCCCGCAGACCTGTGGAGCTTGACTCGCACCTCTGTCCGGCACACTGGCCCGCAGGCCTGTGGAGCTGGACTCGCACCTCTGTCCGGCACACTGGCCCGCAGCCCTGTGGAGCTCTACCTGCACCTCTGTCCAACACACTGGCCCGCAGACCTGTGGAGCTCTACCTGCACCTCTGTCCAGCACACTGGCCCGCATCTCTGTGGAGCTGGACTCGCACCTCTGTCCAGCACACTGGCCCGCAGACCTGTGGAGCTCTACCTGCACCTCTGTCTAGCACACTGGCCCGCATCTCTGTGGAGCTGGACTCGCACCTCTGTCCAGCACACTGGCCCGCAGCCCTGTGGAGCTCTACCTGCACCTCTGTCCAGCACACTGGCCCGCATCTCTGTGGAGCTGGACTCGCACCTCTGTCCGGCACACTGGCCCGCAGCCCTGTGTAGCTCTACCTGCACCTCTGTCTAGCACACTGGCCCGCAGCCCTGTGGAGCTGGACTCGCACCTCTGTCTAGCACACTGGCCCGCATCTCTGTGGAGCTGGACTCGCACCTCTGTCAGGCACACTGGCCCGCAGGCCTGTGTAGCTGGACTCCCACCTCTGTCCGGCACACTGGCCCGCAGGCCTGTGGAGCTGGACTCGCACCTCTGTCCAGCACACTGGCCCGCAGGCCTGTGGAGCTCTACCTGCACCTCTGTCTAGCACACTGGCCCGCAGACCTGTGGAGCTGGACTCGCACCTCTGTCCAGCCCACTGGCCCGCAGGCCTGTGTAGCTGGACTCCCACCTCTGTCCGGCACACTGGCCCGCAGGCCTGTGGAGCTGGACTCGCACCTCTGTCCGGCACACTGGCCCGCAGACCTGTGGAGCTCTACCTGCACCTCTGTCTAGCACACTGGCCCGCATCTCTGTGGAGCTGGACTCGCACCTCTGTCCAGCACACTGGCCCGCAGACCTGTGGAGCTGGACTCGCACCTCTGTCCAGCACACTGGCCCGCAGGCCTGTGTAGCTGGACTCCCACCTCTGTCCGGCACACTGGCCCGCAGCCCTGTGGAGCTGGACTCCCACCTCTGTCCGGCACACTGGCCCGCAGCCCTGTGGAGCTGGACTCCCACCTCTGTCCGGCACACTGGCCCGCAGGCCTGTGGAGCTGGACTCCCACCTCTGTCCGGCACACTGGCCCGCAGGCCTGTGGAGCTGGACTCCCACCTCTGTCCGGCACACTGGCCCGCAGGCCTGTGGAGCTGGACTCGCACCTCTGTCCAGCACACTGGCCCGCAGGCCTGTGGAGCTGGACTCCCACCTCTGTCCGGCACACTGGCCCGCAGGCCTGTGGAGCTGGACTCCCACCTCTGTCCGGCACACTGGCCCGCAGCCCTGTGGAGCTGGACTCGCACCTCTGTCCGGCACACTGGCCCGCAGACCTGTGGAGCTGGACTCGCACCTCTGTCCAGCACACTGGCCCGCAGCCCTGTGGAGCTGGACTCGCACCTCTGTCCGGCACACTGGCCCGCAGCCCTGTGGAGCTGGACTCGCACCTCTGTCCGGCACACTGGCCCGCAGCCCTGTGGAGCTGGACTCGCACCTCTGTCCAGCACACTGGCCCGCAGACCTGTGGAGCTGGACTCGCACCTCTGTCCAGCACACTGGCCCGCAGGCCTGTGTAGCTGGACTCCCACCTCTGTCCGGCACACTGGCCCGCAGGCCTGTGGAGCTGGACTCGCACCTCTGTCCGGCACACTGGCCCGCAGCCCTGTGGAGCTGGACTCCCACCTCTGTCCGGCACACTGGCCCGCAGCCCTGTGGAGCTGGACTCCCACCTCTTTCCAGCACACTGGCCCGCAGCCCTGTGGAGCTGGACTCCCACCTCTGTCCGGCACACTGGCCCGCAGGCCTGTGGAGCTGGACTCCCACCTCTGTCTAGCACACTGGCCCGCAGACCTGTAGAGCTGGACTCCCACCTCTTTCCAGCACACTGGCCCGCAGCCCTGTGGAGCTGGACTCCCACCTCTTTCCGGCACACTGGCCCGCAGCCCTGTGGAGCTGGACTCGCACCTCTGTCCGGCACACTGGACCGCAGCCCTGTGGAGCTGGACTCCCACCTCTGTCCGGCACACTGGCCCGCAGCCCTGTGGAGCTGGACTCCCACCTCTTTCCAGCACACTGGCCCGCAGCCCTGTGGAGCTGGACTCCCACCTCTTTCCAGCACACTGGCCCGCAGCCCTGTGGAGCTGGACTCCCACCTCTGTCCGGCACACTGGCCCGCAGCCCTGTGGAGCTAGACTCCCACCTCTTTCCAGCACACTGGCCCGCAGCCCTGTGGAGCTGGACTCGCACCTCTGTCCGGCACACTGGCCCGCAGCCCTGTGGAGCTGGACTCCCACCTCTGTCCGGCACACTGGCCCGCAGCCCTGTGGAGCTGGACTCCCACCTCTTTCCAGCACACTGGCCTGCAGCCCTGTGGAGCTGGACTCCCACCTCTTTCCAGCACACTGGCCCGCAGCCCTGTGGAGCTGGACTCCCACCTCTGTCCGGCACACTGGCCCGCAGCCCTGTGGAGCTGGACTCCCACTTCTGTCCAGCACACTGGCCCGCAGGCCTGTAGAGCTGGACTCCCACCTCTTTCCAGCACACTGGCCCGCAGCCCTGTGGAGCTGGACTCCCACCTCTTTCCAGCACACTGGCCCGCAGCCCTGTGGAGCTGGACTCGCACCTCTGTCCGGCACACTGGCCCGCAGCCCTGTGGAGCTCTAACTGCACCTCTGTCTAGCACACTGGCCCGCAGACCTGTGGAGCTGGACTCGCACCTCTGTCCAGCACACTGGCCCGCAGACCTGTGGAGCTCTACCTGCACCTCTGTCTAGCACACTAGCCTGCATCTCTGTGGAGCTGAACTCGCACCTCTGTCCAGCACACTGGCCCGCAGCCCTGTGGAGCTGGACTCGCACCTCTGTCCAGCACACTGGCCCGCAGACCTGTGGAGCTCTACCTGCACATCTGTCTAGCACACTGGCCCGCATCTCTGTGGAGCTGGACACGCACCTCTGTCCGGCACACTGGCCCGCAGCCCTGTAAAGCTCTACCTGCAGCTCTGTCTAGCACACTGGCCCGCAGATCTGTGGAGCTCTACCTGCACCTCTGTCTAGCACACTGGCCCGCATCTCTGTGGAGCTGGACTCGCAACTCTGTCCAGCACAATGGCCCGCAGGCCTGTGGAGCTGGACTCGCACCTCTGTCCAGCACACTGGCCCGCAGACCTGTGGAGCTGGACTCGCACCTCTGTCCAGCCCACTGGCCCGCAGCCTGTGTAGCTGGACTCCCACCTCTGTCCGGCACACTGGCCCGCAGACCTGTGGAGCTCTACCTGCACCTTATGTAGCACACTGGCCCGCATCTGTGTGGAGCTGGACTCGCACCTCTATCCGGCACACTGGCCCGCAGCCCTGTAAAGCTCTACCTGCAGCTCTGTCTAGCACACTGGCCCGCAGACCTGTGGAGCTCTACCTGCACATCTGTCTAGCACACTGGCCCGCATCTCTGTGGAGCTGGACTCGCACCTCTGTCCGGCACACTGGCCCGCAGCCCTGTAAAGCTCTACCTGCAGCTCTGTCTAGCACACTGGCCCGCAGACCTGTGGAGCTCTACCTGCACCTCTGTCTAGCACACTGGCCCGCATCTCTGTGGAGCTGGACTCGCAACTCTGTCCAGCACACTGGCCCGCAGGCCTGTGGAGCTGGAATCGCACCTCTGTCCAGCACACTGGCCCACAGATTTGTGGAGCTAGACTCGCACCTCTGTCCAGCCCACTGGCCCGCAGGCCTGTGTAGCTGGACTCCCACCTCTGTCCAGCACACTGGCCCGCATCTCTGTGGAGCTGGACTCGAACCTCTGTCCAGCACACTGGCCCGCAGACCTGTGGAGCTCTACCTGCACCTCTGTCTAGCACACTGGCCCGCATCTCTGTGGAGCTGGACTCGCACCACTGTCCAGCACACTGGCCCCCATCTCTGTGGAGCTGGACTCGCACCTCTGTCCAGCACACTGGCCCGCAGCCCTGTGGAGCTCTACCTGCACCTCTGTCCAGCACACTGGCCCGCATCTCTGTGGAGCTGGACTCGCACCTCTGTCCGGCACACTGGCCCGCAGCCCTGTGGAGCTCTACCTGCACCTCTGTCTAGCACACTGGCCAGCATCTCTGTGGAGCTGGACTCGCACCTCTGTCCAGCACACTGGCCCGCATCTCTGTGGAGCTGGACTCGCACCTCTGTCCGGCACACTGGCCCGCAGCCCTGTGGAGCTGGACACGCACCTTTGTCCGGCACACTGGCCCGCAGCCCTGTGGAGCTGGACTCCCACCTCTATCCGGCACACTGGCCCGCAGGCCTGTGGAGCTGGACTCGCACCTCTGTCCGGCACACTGGCCCGCAGCCTTGTGGAGCTGGACTCCCACCTCTGTCCGGCACACTGGCCCGCAGCCCTGTGGAGCTGGACTCCCACCTCTGTCCGGCACACTGGCCCGCAGACCTGTGGAGCTGGACTCGCACCTCTGTCCGGCACACTGGCCCGCAGGCCTGTGGAGCTGGACTCGCACCTCTGTCCGGCACACTGGCCCGCAGCCCTGTGGAGCTCTACCTGCACCTCTGTCCAACACACTGGCCCGCAGACCTGTGGAGCTCTACCTGCACCTCTGTCCAGCACACTGGCCCGCATCTCTGTGGAGCTGGACTCGCACCTCTGTCCAGCACACTGGCCCGCAGACCTGTGGAGCTCTACCTGCACTTCTGACTAGCACACTGGCCCGCATCTCAGTGGAGCTGGACTCGCACCTCTGTCCAGCACACTGGCCCGCAGCCCTGTGGAGCTCTACCTGCACCTCTGTCCAGCACACTGGCCCGCATCTCTGTGGAGCTGGACTCGCACCTCTGTCGGGCACACTGGCCCGCAGCCCTGTGGAGCTCTACCTGCACCTCTGTCTAGCACACTGGCCCGCAGCCCTGTGGAGCTGGACTCGCACCTCTGTCTAGCACACTGGCCCGCATCTCTGTGGAGCTGGACTCGCACCTCTGTCCAGCACACTGGCCCGAAGACCTGTGGAGCTCTACCTTCACCTCTGTCTAGCACACTGGCCCGCATCTCTGTGGAGCTGTTTCGCAACTCTGTCCAGCACACTGGCCCGCAGCCCTGTGGAGCTGGACTCGCACCTCTGTCCAGCACACTGGCCCGCAGGCCTGTGGAGCTCTACCTGCACCTCTGTCTAGCACACTGGCCCGGAGACCTGTGGAGCTGGACTTGCACCTCTGTCCAGCCCACTGGCCCGCAGGCCTGTGTAGCTGGACTCCCACCTCTGTCCAGCACACTGGCCCGCAGACCTGTGGAGCTGGACTCGCACCTCTGTCCAGCCCACTTGCCCGCAGGCCTGTGTAGCTGGACTCCCACCTCTGTCCGGCACACTGGCCCGCAGGCCTGTGGAGCTGGACTCGCACCTCTGTCCGGCACACTGGCCCGCAGACCTGTGGAGCTCTACCTGCACCTCTGTCTAGCACACTGGCCCGCATCTCTGTGGAGCTGGACTCGCACCTCTGTCCAGCACACTAGCCCGCAGACCTGTGGAGCTGGACTCGCACCTCTGTCCAGCACACTGGCCCGCAGGCCTGTGTAGCTGGACTCCCACCTCTGTCCGGCACACTGGCCCGCAGGCCTGTGGAGCTGGACTCCCACCTCTGTCCGGCACACTGGCCCGCAGCCCTGTGGAGCTGGACTCCCACCTCTGTCCGGCACACTGGCCCGCAGGCCTGTGGAGCTGGACTCCCACCTCTGTCCGGCACACTGGCCCGCAGCCCTGTGGAGCTGGACTCCCACCTCTTTCCGGCACACTGGCCCGCAGCCCTGTGGAGCTGGACTCCCACCTCTGTCCGGCACACTGGCCCGCAGGCCTGTGGAGCTGGACTCCCACCTCTGTCCAGCACACTGGCCCGCAGGCCTGTGGAGCTGGACTCCCACCTCTTTCCAGCACACTGGCCCGCAGCCCTGTAGAGCTGGACTCCCACCTCTTTCCAGCACACTGGCCCGCAGCCCTGTGGAGCTGGACTCCCACCTCTTTCCAGCACACTGGCCCGCAGCCCTGTGGAGCTGGACTCCCACCTCTGTCCGGCACACTGGACCGCAGGCCTGTGGAGCTGGACTCCCACCTCTGTCCAGCACACTGGCCCGCAGGCCTGTGGAGCTGGACTCCCACCTCTTTCCAGCACACTGGCCCGCAGGCCTGTGGAGCTGGACTCCCACCTCTGTCCAGCACACTGGCCCGCAGCCCTGTGGAGCTGGACTCCCACCTCTGTCCAGCACACTGGCCCGCAGACCTGTGGAGATGGACTCCCACCTCTGTCCAGCACACTGGCCCGCAGACCTGTGGAGCTGGACTCGCACCTCTGTCCACCCCACTGGCCCGCAGGCCTGTGGAGCTGGACTCCCACCTCTTTCCAGCACACTGGCCCGCAGGCCTGTGGAGCTGGACTCCCACCTCTTTCCAGCACACTGGCCCGCAGGCCTGTGGAGCTGGACTCCCACCTCTGTCCAGCACACTGGCCCGCAGACCTGTGGAGCTGGACTCCCACCTCTGTCCAGCACACTGGCCCGCAGACCAGTGGAGCTGGACTCGCACCTCTGTCCAGCCCACTGGCCCGCAGGCCTGTGTAGCTGGACTCCCACCTCTGTCCGGCACACTGGCCCGCAGGCCTGTGGAGCTGGACTCGCACCTCTGTCCGGCACACTGGCCCGCAGACCTGTGGAGCTCTACCTGCACCTCTGTCTAGCACACTGGCCCGCATCTCTGTGGAGCTGGTCTCGCACCTCTGTCCAGCACACTGGCCCGCAGACCTGTGGAGCTGGACTCGCACCTCTGTCCGGCACACTGGCCCGCAGGCCTGTGGAGCTGGACTCGCACCTCTGTTCGGCACACTGGCCCGCAGTCCTGTGGATCTCTACCTGCACCTCTGTCCAGCACACTGGCCCGCATCTCTGTGGAGCTGGACTCGCACCTCTGTCCGGCACACTGGCCCGCAGCCCTGTGGAGCTCTACCTGCACCTCTGTCTAGCACACTGGCCAGCATCTCTGTGGAGCTGGACTCGCACCTCTGTCCAGCACACTGGCCCGCATCTCTGTGGAGCTGGACTCGCACCTCTGTCCGGCACACTGGCCCGCAGCCCTGTGGAGCTGGACTCGCACCTCTGTCCGGCACACTGGCCCGCAGCCCTGTGGAGCTGGACTCCCACCTCTATCCGGCACACTGGCCCGCAGGCCTGTGGAGCTGGACTCGCACCTCTGTCCGGCACACTGGCCCGCAGCCTTGTGGAGCTGGACTCCCACCTCTGTCCGGCACACTGGCCCGCAGCCCTGTGGAGCTGGACTCCCACCTCTGTCCGGCACACTGGCCCGTAGGCCTGTGGAGCTCTACCTGCACCTCTGTCTAGCACACTGGCCCGCATCTCTGTGGAGCTGGACTCGCACCTCTGTCCAGCACACTGGCCCACAGACCTGTGGAGCTGGACTCGCACCTCTGTCCAGCCCACTGGCACGCAGACCTGTGTAGCTGGACTCCCACCTCTGTCCAGCCCACTGGCCCGCAGACCTGTGTAGCTGGACTCCCACCTCTGTCCGGCACACTGGCCCGCAGGCCTGTGGAGCTGGACTCGCACCTCTGTCCGGCACACTGGCCCGCAGGCCTGTGGAGCTGGACTCCCACCTCTGTCCGGCTTACTGGCCCGCAGGCCTGTGGAGCTGGACTCGCACCTCTGTCCGGCACACTGGCCCGCAGCCCTGTGGAGCTCTAACTGCACCTCTGTCTAGCACACTGGCCCGCAGACCTGTGGAGCTGGACTCGCACCTCTGTCCAGCACACTGGCCCGCAGCCCTGTGGAGCTGGACTCGCACCTCTGTCCAGCACACTGGCCCGCAGACCTGTGGAGCTCTACCTGCACATCTGTCTAGCACACTGGCCCGCATCTCTGTGGAGCTGGACTCGCACCTCTGTCCGGCACACTGGCCCGCAGCCCTGTAAAGCTCTACCTGCAGCTCTGTCTAGCACACTGGCCCGCAGATCTGTGGAGCTCTACCTGCACCTCTGTCTAGCACACTGGCCCGCATCTCTGTGGAGCTGGACTCGCAACTCTGTCCAGCACACTGGCCGCAGGCCTGTGGAGCTGGACTCGCACCTCTGTCCAGCACACTGGCCCGCAGACCTGTGGAGCTGGACTCGCACCTCTGTCCAGCCCACTGGCCCGCAGGCCTGTGTAGCTGGACTCCCACCTCTGTCCGGCACACTGGCCCGCAGCCCTGTGGAGCTGGACTCGAACCTCTGTCCGGCACACTGGCCCGCAGACCTGTGGAGCTCTACCTGCACCTTATGTAGCACACTGGCCCGCATCTCTGTGGAGCTGGACTCGCACCTCTGTCCGGCACACTGGCCCGCAGCCCTGTAAAGCTCTACCTGCAGCTCTGTCTAGCACACTGGCCCGCAGACCTGTGGAGCTCTACCTGCACATCTGTCTAGCACACTGGCCCGAATCTCTGTGGAGCTGGACTCGCACCTCTGTCCGGCACACTGGCCCGCAGCCCTGTAAAGCTCTACCTGCAGCTCTGTCTAGCACACTGGCCCGCAGACCTATGGAGCTCTACCTGCACCTCTGTCTAGCACACTGGCCCGCATCTCTGTGGAGCTGGACTCGCAACTCTGTCCAGCACACTGGCCCGCAGGCCTGTGGAGCTGGACTCGCACCTCTGTCCAGCACACTGGCCCGCAGATTTGTGGAGCTAGACTCGCACCTCTGTCCAGCCCACTGGCCCGCAGGCCTGTGTAGCTGGACTCCCACCTCTGTCCAGCACACTGGCCCGCATCTCTGTGGAGCTGGACTCGAACCTCTGTCCAACACACCGGCCCGCAGACCTGTGGAGCTCTACCTGCACCTCTGTCTAGCACACTGGCCCGCATCTCTGTGGAGCTGGACTCGCACCTCTGTCCAGCACACTGGCCCGCAGACCTGTGGAACTCTACCTGCACCTCTGTCTAGCACACTGGCCCGCATCTCTGTGGAGCTGGACTCGCACCTCTGTCCAGCACACTGGCCCGCATCTCTGTGGAGCTGGACTCGCACCTCTGTCCAGCACACTGGCCCACAGACCTGTGGAGCTAAACTCGCACCTCTGTCCAGCCCACTAGCCCGCAGGCCTGTGTAGCTGGACTCCCACCTCTGTCCGGCACACTGGCCCTTAGGCCTGTGGAGCTGGACTCGCACCTCTGTCCGGCACACTGGCCCGCAGGCCTGTGGAGCTGGACTCGCACCTCTGTCCAGCACACTGGCCCGCAGATTTGTGGAGCTAGACTCGCACCTCTGTCCAGCCCACTGGCCCGCAGGCCTGTGTAGCTGGACTCCCACCTCTGTCCAGCACACTGGCCCGCATCTCTGTGGAGCTGGACTCGAACCTCTGTCCAGCACACCGGCCCGCAGACCTGTGGAGCTCTACCTGCACCTCTGTCTAGCACACTGGCCCGCATCTCTGTGGAGCCGGACTCGCACCTCTGTCCAGCACACTGGCCCGCAGACCTGTGGAGCTCTACCTGCACCTCTGTCTAGCACACTGGCCCGCATCTCTGTGGAGCTGGACTCGCACCTCTGTCCAGCACACTGGCCCGCATCTCTGTGGAGCTGGACTCGCACCTCTGTCCAGCACACTGGCCCACAGACCTGTGGAGCTAAACTCGCACCTCTGTCCAGCCCACTGGCCCGCAGGCCTGTGTAGCTGGACTCCCACCTCTGTCCGGCACACTGGCCCTTAGGCCTGTGGAGCTGGACTCGCACCTCTGTCCGGCACACTGGCCCGCAGCCCTGTGGAGCTGGACTCCCACCTCTGTCCGGCTTACTGGCCCGCAGGCCTGTGGAGCTGGACTCGCACCTCTGTCCGGCACACTGGCCCGCAGCCCTGTGGAGCTCTAACTGCACCTCTGTCTAGCACACTGGCCCGCAGACCTGTGGAGCTGGACTCGCACCTCTGTCCAGCACACTGGCCAGCAGACCTGTGGAGCTCTACCTGCACCTCTGTCTAGCACACTGGCCTGCATCTCTGTGGAGCTGAACTCGCACCTCTGTCCAGCACACTGGCCCGCAGCCCTGTGGAGCTGGACTCGCACCTCTGTCTAGCACACTGGCCCGCAGACCTGTGGAGCTCTACCTGCACATCTGTCTAGCACACTGGCCCGCATCTCTGTGGAGCTGGACTCGCACCTCTGTCCGGCACACTGGCCCGCAGCCCTGTAAAGCTCTACCTGCAGCTCTGTCTAGCACACTGGCCCGCAGATCTGTGGAGCTCTACCTGCACCTCTGTCTAGCACACTGGCCCGCATCTCTGTGGAGCTGGACTCGCAACTCTGTCCAGCACACTGGCCCGCAGGCCTGTGGAGCTGGACTCGCACCTCTGTCCAGCACACTGGCCCGCAGACCTGTGGAGCTGGACTCGCACCTCTGTCCAGCCCACTGGCCCGCAGGCCTGTGTAGCTGGACTCCCACCTCTGTCCGGCACACTGGCCCGCAGACCTGTGGAGCTCTACCTGCACCTTATGTAGCACACTGGCCCGCATCTCTGTGGAGCTGGACTCGCACCTCTGTCCGGCACACTGGCCCGCAGCCCTGTAAAACTCTACCTGCAGCTCTGTCTAGCACACTGGCCCGCAGACCTGTGGAGCTCTACCTGCACATCTGTCTAGCACACTGGCCCGCATCTCTGTGGAGCTGGACTCGCACCTCTGTCCGGCACACTGGCCCGCAGCCCTGTAAAGCTCTACCTGCAGCTCTGTCTAGCACACTGGCCCGCAGACCTGTGGAGCTCTACCTGCACCTCTGTCTAGCACACTGGCCCGCATCTCTGTGGAGCTGGACTCGCAACTCTGTCCAGCACACTGGCCCGCAGGCCTGTGGAGCTGGACTCGCACCTCTGTCCAGCACACTGGCCCGCAGATTTGTGGAGCTAGACTCGCACCTCTGTCCAGCCCACTGGCCCGCAGGCCTGTGTAGCTGGACTCCCACCTCTGTCCAGCACACTGGCCCGCATCTCTGTGGAGCTGGACTCGAACCTCTGTCCAGCACACTGGCCCGCGGACCTGTGGAGCTCTACCTGCACCTCTGTCTAACACACTGGCCCGCATCTCTGTGGAGCTGGACTCGCACCTCTGTCCAGCACACTGGCCCGCAGACCTGTGGAGCTCTACCTGCACCTCTGTCTAGCACACTGGCCCGCATCTCTGTGGAGCTGGACTCGCACCTCTGTCCAGCACACTGGCCCGCATCTCTGTGGAGCTGGACTCGCACCTCTGTCCAGCACACTGGCCCGCAGCCCTGTGGAGCTCTACCTGCACCTCTGTCCAGCACACTGGCCCGCATCTCTGTGGAGCTGGACTCGCACCACTGTCCGGCACACTGGCCCGCAGCCCTGTGGAGCTCTACCTGCACCTCTGTCTAGCACACTGGCCAGCATCTCTGTGGAGCTGGACTCGCACCTCTGTCCAGCACACTGGCCCGCATCTCTGTGGAGCTGGACTCGCACCTCTGTCCGGCACACTGGCCCGCAGCCCTGTGGAGCTGGACTCGCACCTCTGTCCGGCACACTGGCCCGCAGCCCTGTGGAGCTGGACTCCCACCTCTATCCGGCACACTGGCCCGCAGGCCTGTGGAGCTGGACTCGCACCTCTGTCCGGCACACTGGCCCGCAGCCTTGTGGAGCTGGACTCTCACCTCTGTCCGGCACACTGGCCCGCAGCCCTGTGGAGCTGGACTCCCACCTCTGTCCGGCACACTGGCCCGCAGACCTGTGGAGCTGGACTCGCACCTCTGTCCGGCACACTGGCCCGCAGGCCTGTGGAGCTGGACTCGCACCTCTGTCCGGCACACTGGCCCGCAGCCCTGTGGAGCTCTACCTGCACCTCTGTCCAACACACTGGCCCGCAGACCTGTGGAGCTCTACCTGCACCTCTGTCCAGCACACTGGCCCGCATCTCTGTGGAGCTGGACTCGCACCTCTGTCCAGCACACTGGCCCGCAGACCTGTGGAGCTCTACCTGCACCTCTGTCTAGCACACTGGCCCGCATCTCTGTGGAGCTGGACTCGCACCTCTGTCCAGCACACTGGCCCGCAGCCCTGTGGAGCTCTACCTGAACCTCTGTCCAGCACACTGGCCCGCATCTCTGTGGAGCTGGACTCGCACCTCTGTCCGGCACACTGGCCCGCAGCCCTGTGTAGCTCTACCTGCACCTCTGTCTAGCACACTGGCCCGCAGCCCTGTGGAGCTGGACTCGCACCTCTGTCTAGCACACTGGCCCGCATCTCTGTGGGGCTGGACTCGCACCTCTGTCAGGCACACTGGCCCGCAGGCCTGTGTAGCTGGACTCCCACCTCTGTCCGGCACACTGGCCCGCAGGCCTGTGGAGCTGGACTCGCACCTCTGTCCAGCACACTGGCCCGCGGGCCTGTGGAGCTCTACCTGCACCTCTGTCTAGCACACTGGCCCGCAGACCTGTGGAGCTGGACTCGCACCTCTGTCCAGCCCACTGGCCCGCAGGCCTGTGTAGCTGGACTCCCACCTCTGTCCGGCACACTGGCCCGCAGGCCTGTGGAGCTGGACTCGCACCTCTGTCCGGCACACTGGCCCGCAGACCTGTGGAGCTCTACCTGCACCTCTGTCTAGCACACTGGCCCGCATCTCTGTGGAGCTGGACTCGCACCTCTGTCCAGCACACTGGCCCGCAGACCTGTGGAGCTGGACTCGCACCTCTGTCCAGCACACTGGCCCGCAGGCCTGTGTAGCTGGACTCCCACCTCTGTCCGGCACACTGGCCCACAGGCCTGTGGAGCTGGACTCGCACCTCTGTCCGGCACACTGGCCCACAGCCCTGTGGTGCTGGACTCCCACCTCTGTCCGGCACACTGGCCTGCAGCCCTGTGGAGCTGGACTCCCACCTCTGTCCGGCACACTGGCCCGCAGGACTGTGGAGCTGGACTCCCACCTCTGTCCGGCACACTGGCCCGCAGGCCTGTGGAGCTGGACTCCCACCTCTGTCCGGCACACTGGCCCGCAGGCCTGTGGAGCTGGACTCGCACCTCTGTCCAGCACACTGGCCCGCAGGCCTGTGGAGCTGGACTCCCACCTCTGTCCGGCACACTGGCCCGCAGACCTGTGGAGCTGGACTCGCACCTCTGTCCAGCACACTGGCCCGCAGGCCTGTGTAGCTGGACTCCCACCTCTGTCCGGCACACTGGCCCGCAGGCCTGTGGAGCTGGACTCGCACCTCTGTCCGGCACACTGGCCCGCAGCCCTGTGGAGCTGGACTCCCACCTCTGACGAGCACACTGGCCCGCAGCCCTGTGGAGCTGGACTCCCACCTCTTTCCAGCACACTGGCCCGCAGCCCTGTGGAGCTGGACTCCCACCTCTGTCCGGCACACTGGCCCGCAGGCCTGTGGAGCTGGACACCCACCTCTGTCTAGCACACTGGCCCGCAGACCTGTAGAGCTGGACTCCCACCTCTTTCCAGCACACTGGCCCGCAGCCCTGTGGAGCTGGACTCCCACCTCTTTACAGCACACTGGCCCGCAGCCCTGTGGAGCTGGACTCGCACCTCTGTCCGGCACACTGGACCGCAGCCCTGTGGAGCTGGACTCCCACCTCAGTCCGGCACACTGGCCCGCAGCCCTGTGGAGCTGGACTCCCACCTCTTTCCAGCACACTGGCCCGCAGCCCTGTGGAGCTGGACTCCCACCTCTTTCCAGCACACTGGCCCGCAGCCCTGTGGAGCTGGACTCCCACCTCTGTCCGGCACACTGGCCCGCAGCCCTGTGGAGCTGGACTCCCACCTCTGTCCGGCACACTGGCCCGCAGCCCTGTGGAGCTGGACTCCCACCTCTGTCCGGCACACTGGCCCGCAGCCCTGTGGAGCTGGACTCCCACCTCTTTCCAGCACACTGGCCCGCAGCCCTGTGGAGCTGGACTCCCACCTCTGTCCGGCACACTGGCCCGCAGCCCTGTGGAGCTAGACTCCCACCTCTTTCCAGCACACTGGCCCGCAGCCCTGTGGAGCTGGACTCGCACCTCTGTCCGGCACACTGGCCCGCAGCCCTGTGGAGCTGGACTCCCACCTCTGTCCGGCACACTGGCCCGCAGCCCTGTGGAGCTGGACTCCCACCTCTTTCCAGCACACTGGCCCGCAGCCCTGTGGAGCTGGACTCCCACCTCTTTCCAGCACACTGGCCCGCAGCCCTGTGGAGCTGGACTCCCACCTCTGTCCGGCACACTGGCCCGCAGCCCTGTGGAGCTGGACTCCCACCTCTGTCCAGCACACTGGCCCGCAGGCCTGTAGAGCTGGACTCCCACCTCTTTCCAGCACACTGGCCCGCAGCCCTGTGGAGCTGGACTCCCACCTCTTTCCAGCACACTGGCCCGCAGCCCTGTGGAGCTGGACTCGCACCTCTGTCCGGCACACTGGCCCGCAGCCCTGTGGAGCTCTAACTGCACCTCTGTCTAGCACACTGGCCCGCAGACCTGTGGAGCTGGACTCGCACCTCTGTCCAGCACACTGGCCCGCAGACCTGTGGAGCTCTACCTGCACCTCTGTCTAGCACACTAGCCTGCATCTCTGTGGAGCTGAACTCGCACCTCTGTCCAGCACACTGGCCCGCAGCCCTGTGGAGCTGGACTCGCACCTCTGTCCAGCACACTGGCCCGCAGACCTGTGGAGCTCTACCTGCACATCTGTCTAGCACACTGGCCCGCATCTCTGTGGAGCTGGACTCGCACCTCTGTCCGGCACACTGGCCCGCAGCCCTGTAAAGCTCTACCTGCAGCTCTGTCTAGCACACTGGCCCGCAGATCTGTGGAGCTCTACCTGCACCTCTGTCTAGCACACTGGCCCACATCTCTGTGGAGCTGGACTCGCAACTCTGTCAAGCACACTGGCCCGCAGGCCTGTGGAGCTGGACTCGCACCTCTGTCCAGCACACTGGCCCGCAGACCTGTGGAGCTGGACTCGCACCTCTGTCCAGCCCACTGGCCCGCAGCCTGTGTAGCTGGACTCACACCTCTGTCCGGCACACTGGCCCGCAGACCTGTGGAGCTCTACCTGCACCTTATGTAGCACACTGGCCCGCATCTGTGTGGAGCTGGACTCGCACCTCTGTCCGACACACTGGCCCGCAGCCCTGTAAAGCTCTACCTGCAGCTCTGTCTAGCACACTGGCCCGCAGATCTGTGGAGCTCTACCTGCACCTCTGTCTAGCACACTGGCCCGCATCTCTGTGGAGCTGGACTCGCACCTCTGTCCGGCACACTGGCCCGCAGCCCTGTAAAGCTCTACCTGCAGCTCTGTCTAGCACACTGGCCCGCAGACCTGTGGAGCTCTACCTGCACATCTGTCTAGCACACTGGCCCGAGTCTCTGTGGAGCTGGACTCGCACCTCTGTCCGGCACACTGGCCCGCAGCCCTGTAAAGCTCTACCTGCAGCTCTGTCTAGCACACTGGCCCGCAGACCTATGGAGCTCTACCTGCACCTCTGTCTAGCACACTGGCCCGCATCTCTGTGGAGCTGGACTCGCAACTCTGTCCAGCACACTGGCCCGCAGGCCTGTGGAGCTGGACTCGCACCTCTGTCCAGCACACTGGCCCGCAGATTTGTGGAGCTAGACTCGCACCTCTGTCCAGCCCACTGGCCCGCAGGCCTGTGTAGCTGGACTCCCACCTCTGTCCAGCACACTGGCCCGCATCTCTGTGGAGCTGGACTCGAACCTCTGTCCAGCACACCGGCCCGCGGACCTGTGGAGCTCTACCTGCACCTCTGTCTAGCACACTGGCCCGCATCTCTGTGGAGCTGGATTCGCACCTCTGTCCAGCACACTGGCCCGCAGACCTGTGGAACTCTACCTGCACCTCTGTCTAGCACACTGGCCCGCATCTCTGTGGAGCTGGACTCGCACCTCTGTCCAGCACACTGGCCCGCATCTCTGTGGAGCTGGACTCGCACCTCTGTCCAGCACACTGGCCCACAGACCTGTGGAGCTAAACTCGCACCTCTGTCCAGCCCACTAGCCCGCAGGCCTGTGTAGCTGGACTCCCACCTCTGTCCGGCACACTTGCCCTTAGGCCTGTGGAGCTGGACTCGCCCCTCTGTCCGGCACACTGGCCCGCAGGCCTGTGGAGCTGGACTCGCACCTCTGTCCAGCACACTGGCCCGCAGATTTGTGGAGCTAGACTCGCACCTCTGTCCAGCCCACTGGCCCGCAGGCCTGTGTAGCTGGACTCCCACCTCTGTCCAGCACACTGGCCCGCATCTCTGTGGAGCTGGACTCGAACCTCTGTCCAGCACACCGGCCCGCAGACCTGTGGAGCTCTACCTGCACCTCTGTCTAGCACACTGGCCCGCATCTCTGTGGAGCTGGACTCGCACCTCTGTCCAGCACACTGGCCCGCAGACCTGTGGAGCTCTACCTGCACCTCTGTCTAGCACACTGGCCCGCATCTCTGTGGAGCTGGACTCGCACCTCTGTCCAGCACACTGGCCCGCATCTCTGTGGAGCTGGACTCGCACCTCTGTCCAGCACACTGGCCCACAGACCTGTGGAGCTAAACTCGCACCTCTGTCCAGCCCACTGGCCCGCAGGCCTGTGTAGCTGGACTCCCACCTCTGTCCGGCACACTGGCCCTTAGGCCTGTGGAGCTGGACTCGCACCTCTGTCCGGCACACTGGCCCGCAGCCCTGTGGAGCTGGACTCCCACCTCTGTCCGGCTTACTGGCCCGCAGGCCTGTGGAGCTGGACTCGCACCTCTGTCCGGCACACTGGCCCGCAGCCCTGTGGAGCTCTAACTGCACCTCTGTCTAGCACACTGGCCCGCAGACCTGTGGAGCTGGACTCGCACCTCTGTCCAGCACACTAGCCCGCAGACCTGTGGAGCTCTACCTGCACCTCTGTCTAGCACACTGGCCTGCATCTCTGTGGAGCTGAACTCGCACCTCTGTCCAGCACACTGGCCCGCAGCCCTGTGGAGCTGGACTCGCACCTCTGTCCAGCACACTGGCCCGCAGACCTGTGGAGCTCTACCTGCACATCTGTCTAGCACACTGGCCCGCATCTCTGTGGAGCTGGACTCGCACCTCTGTCCGGCACACTGGCCCGCAGCCCTGTAAAGCTCTACCTGCAGCTCTGTCTAGCACACTGGCCCGCAGATCTGTGGAGCTCTACCTGCACCTCTGTCTAGCACACTGGCCCGCATCTCTGTGGAGCTGGACTCGCAACTCTGTCCAGCACACTGGCCCGCAGGCCTGTGGAGCTGGACTCGCACCTCTGTCCAGCACACTGGCCCGCAGACCTGTGGAGCTGGACTCGCACCTCTGTCCAGCCCACTGGCCCGCAGGCCTGTGTAGCTGGACTCCCACCTCTGTCCGGCACACTGGCCCGCAGACCTGTGGAGCTCTACCTGCACCTTATGTAGCACACTGGCCCGCATCTCTGTAGAGGGACTCGCACCTCTGTCCGGCACACTGGCCCGCAGCCCTGTAAAGCTCTACCTGCAGCTCTGTCTAGCACACTGGCCCGCAGACCTGTGGAGCTGTACCTGCACATCTGTCTAGCACACTGGCCCTAATCTCTGTGGAGCTGGACTCGCACCTCTGTCCGGCACACTGGCCCGCAGCCCTGTAAAGCTCTACCTGCAGCTCTGTCTAGCACACTGGCCCGCAGACCTGTGGAGCTCTACCTGCACCTCTGTCTAGCACACTGGCCCGCATCTCTGTGGAGCTGGACTCGCAACTCTGTCCAGCACACTGGCCCGCAGGCCTGTGGAGCTGGACTCGCACCTCTGTCCAGCACACTGGCCCGCAGATTTGTGGAGCTAGACTCGCACCTCTGTCCAGCCCACTGGCCCGCAGGTCTGTGTAGCTGGACTCCCACCTCTGTCCAGCACACTCGCCCGCATCTCTGTGGAGCTGGACTCGAACCTCTGTCCAGCACACTGGCCGGCGGACCTGTGGAACTCTACCTGCACCTCTGTCTAGCACACTGGCCCGCATCTCTGTGGAGCTGGACTCGCACCTCTGTCCAGCACACTGGCCCGCAGACCTGTGGAGCTCTACCTGCACCTCTGTCTAGCACACTGGCCCGCATCTCTGTGGAGCTGGACTCGCACCTCTGTCCAGCACACTGGCCCGCATCTCTGTGGAGCTGGACTCGCACCTCTGTCCAGCACACTGGCCCGCAGCCCTGTGGAGCTCTACCTGCACCTCTGTCCAGCACACTGGCCCGCATCTCTGTGGAGCTGGACTCGCACCTCTGTCCGGCACACTGGCCCGCAGCCCTGTGGAGCTCTACCTGCACCTCTGTCTAGCACACTGGCCAGCATCTCTGTGGAGCTGGACTCGCACCTCTGTCCAGCACACTGGCCCGCATCTCTGTGGAGCTGGACTCGCACCTCTGTCCGGCACACTGGCCCGCAGCCCTGTGGAGCTGGACTCGCACCTCTGTCCGGCACACTGGCCCGCAGCCCTGTGGAGCTGGACTCTCACCTCTATCCGGCACACTGGCCCGCAGGCCTGTGGAGCTGGACTCGCACCTCTGACCGGCACACTGGCCCGCAGCCTTGTGGAGCTGGACTCTCACCTCTGTCCGGCACACTGGCCCGCAGCCCTGTGGAGCTGGACTCCCACCTCTGTCCGGCACACTGGCCCGCAGACCTGTGGAGCTGGACTCGCACCTCTGTCCGGCACACTGGCCCGCAGGCCTGTGGAGCTGGACTCGCACCTCTGTCCGGCACACTGGCCCGCAGCCCTGTGGAGCTCTACCTGCACCTCTGTCCAACACACTGGCCCGCAGACCTGTGGAGCTCTACCTGCACCTCTGTCCAGCACACTGGCCCGCATCTCTGTGGAGCTGGACTCGCACCTCTGTCCAGCACACTGGCCCGCAGACCTGTGGAGCTCTACCTGCACCTCTGTCTAGCACACTGGCCCGCATCTCTGTGGAGCTGGACTCGCACCTCTGTCCAGCACACTGGCCCGCAGCCCTGTGGAGCTCTACCTGCACCTCTGTCCAGCACACTGGCCCGCATCTCTGTGGAGCTGGACTCGCACCTCTGTCCGGCACACTGGCCCGCAGCCCTGTGTAGCTCTACCTGCACCTCTGTCTAGCACACTGGCCCGCAGCCCTGTGGAGCTGGACTCGCACCTCTGTCTAGCACACTGGCCCGCATCTCTGTGGAGCTGGACTCGCACCTCTGTCAGGCACACAGGCCCGCAGGCCTGTGTAGCTGGACTCCCACCTCTGTCCGGCACACTGGCCCGCAGGCATGTGGAGCTGGACTCGCACCTCTGTCCAGCACACTGGCCCGCAGGCCTGTGGAGCTCTACCTGCACCTCTGTCTAGCACACTGGCCCGCAGACCTGTGGAGCTGGACTCGCACCTCTGTCCAGCCCACTGGCCCGCAGGCCTGTGTAGCTGGACTCCCACCTCTGTCCGGCACACTGGCCCGCAGGCCTGTGGAGCTGGACTCCCACCTCTGTACGGCACACTGGCCCGCAGACCTGTGGAGCTCTACCTGCACCTCTGTCTAGCACACTGGCCCGCATCTCTGTGGAGCTGGACTCGCACCTCTGTCCAGCACACTGGCCGGCAGACCTGTGGAGCTGGACTCGCACCTCTGTCCAGCACACTGGCCCGCAGGCCTGTGGAGCTAAACTCGCACCTCTGTCCGGCACACTGGCCCGCAGCCCTGTGGAGCTGGACTCCCACCTCTGTCCGGCACACTGGCCCGCAGCCCTGTGGAGCTGGACTCCCACCTCTGTCCGGCACACTGGCCCGCAGGCCTGTGGAGCTGGACTCCCACCTCTGTCCGGCACACTGGCCCGCAGGCCTGTGGAGCTGGACTCGCACCTCTGTCCAGCACACTGGCCCGCAGGCCTGTGGAGCTGGACTCCCACCTCTGTCCGGCACACTGGCCCGCAGCCCTGTGGAGCTGGACTCGCACCTCTGTCCGGCACACTTGCCCGCAGACCTGTGGAGCTGGACTCGCACCTCTGTCCAGCAGACTGGCCCGCAGCCCTGTGAAGCTGGACTCGCACCTCTGTCCGGCACACTGGCCCGCAGCCCTGTGGAGCTGGACTCGCACCTCTGTCCGGCACACTGGCCCGCAGCCCTGTGGAGCTGGACTCGCACCTCTGTCCAGCACTCTGGCCCGCAGACCTGTGGAGCTGGACTCGCACCTCTGTCCAGCACACTGGCCCGCAGGCCTGTGTAGCTGGACTCCCACCTCTGTCCGGCACACTGGCCCGCAGGCCTGTGGAGCTGGACTCGCACCTCTGTCCGGCACACTGGCCCGCAGCCCTGTGGAGCTGGACTCTTACCTCTGTCCGGCACACTGGCCCGCAGCCCTGTGGAGCTGGACTCCCACCTCTGTCCGGCACACTGGCCCGCAGCCCTGTGGAGCTGGACTCCCACCTCTGTCCGGCACACTGGCCCGCAGGCCTGTGGAGCTGGACTCCCACCTCTGTCTAGCACACTGGCCCGCAGACCTGTAGAGCTGGACTCCCACCTCTTTCCAGCACACTGGCCCGCAGCCCTGTGGAGCTGGACTCCCACCTCTTTCCAGCACACTGGCCCGCAGCCCTGTGGAGCTGGACTCGCACCTCTGTCCGGCACACTGGACCGCAGCCCTGTGGAGCTGGACTCCCACCTCTGTCCGGCACACTGGCCCGCAGCCCTGTGGAGCTGGACTCCCACCTCTTTCCAGCACACTGGCCCGCAGCCCTGTGGAGCTGGACTCCCACCTCTTTCCAGCACACTGGCCCGCAGCCCTGTGGAGCTGGACTCCCACCTCTGTCCGGCACACTGGCCCGCAGCCCTGTGGAGCTAGACTCCCACCTCTTTCCGGCACACTGGCCCGCAGCCCTGTGGAGCTGGACTCGCACCTCTGTCCGGCACAATTGCCCGCAGCCCTGTGGAGCTGGACTCCCACCTCTGTCCGGCACACTGGCCCGCAGCCCTGTGGAGCTGGACTCCCACCTCTTTCCAGCACACTGGCCCGCAGCCCTGTGGAGCTGGACTCCCACCTCTTTCCAGCACACTGGCCCGCAGCCCTGTGGAGCTGGACTCCCACCTCTGTCCGGCACACTGGCCCGCAGCCCTGTGGAGCTGGACTCCCACCTCTGTCCAGCACACTGGCCCGCAGGCCTGTAGAGCTGGACTCCCACCTCTTTCCAGCACACTGGCCCGCAGCCCTGTGGAGCTGGACTCCCACCTCTTTCCAGCACACTGGCCCGCAGCCCTGTGGAGCTGGACTCGCACCTCTGTCCGGCACACTGGCCCGCAGCCCTGTGGAGCTCTAACTGCACCTCTGTCTAGCACACTGGCCCGCAGACCTGTGGAGCTGGACTCGCACCTCTGTCCAGCACACTGGCCCGCAGACCTGTGGAGCTCTACCTGCACCTCTGTCTAGCACACTAGCCTGCATCTCTGTGGTGCTGAACTCGCACCTCTGTCCAGCACACTGGCCCGCAGCCCTGTGGAGCTGGACTCGCACCTCTGTCCAGCACACTGGCCCGCAGACCTGTGGAGCTCTACCTGCACATCTGTCTAGCACACTGGCCCGCATCTCTGTGGAGCTGGACTCGCACCTCTGTCCGGCACACTGGCCCGCAGCCCTGTAAAGCTCTACCTGCAGCTCTGTCTAGCACACTGGCCCGCAGATCTGTGGAGCTCTACCTGCACCTCTGTCTAGCACACTGGCCCGCATCTCTGTGGAGCTGGACTCGCAACTCTGTCCAGCACACTGGCCCGCAGGCCTGTGGAGCTGAACTCGCACCTCTGTCCAGCACACTGGCCCGCAGACCTGTGGAGCTGGACTCGCACCTCTGTCCAGCCCACTGGCCCGCAGCCTGTGTAGCTGGACTCACACCTCTGTCCGGCACACTGGCCCGCAGACCTGTGGAGCTCTACCTGCACCTTATGTAGCACACTGGCCCGTATCTGTGTGGAGCTGGACTCGCACCTCTGTCCGGCACACTGGCCCGCAGCCCTGTAAAGCTCTATCTGCAGCTCTGTCTAGCACACTGGCCCGCAGACCTGTGGAGCTCTACCTGCACATCTGTCTAGCACACTGGCCCGCATCTCTGTGGAGCTGGACTCGCACCTCTGTCCGGTACACTGGCCCGCAGCCCTGTAAAGCTCTACCTGCAGCTCTGTCCAGCACACTGGCCCGCAGACCTGTGGAGCTCTACCTGCACCTCTGTCTAGCACACTGGCCCGCATCTCTGTGGAGCTGGACTCGCAACTCTGTCCAGCACACTGGCCCGCAGGCCTGTGGAGCTGGACTCGCACCTCTGTCCAGCACACTGGCCCGCAGATTTGTGGAGCTAGACTCGCACCTCTGTCCAGCCCACTGGCCCGCAGGCCTGTGTAGCTGGACTCCCACCTCTGTCCAGCACACTGGCCCGCATCTCTGTGGAGCTGGACTCGAACCTCTGTCCAGCACACTGGCCCGCAGACCTGTGGAGCTCTACCTGCACCTCTGTCTAGCACACTGGCCCGCATCTCTGTGGAGCTGGACTCGCACCACTGTCCAGCACACTGGCCCGCATCTCTGTGGAGCTGGACTCGCACCTCTGTCCAGCACACTGGCCCGCAGCCCTGTGGAGCTCTACCTGCACCTCTGTCCAGCACACTGGCCCGCATCTCTGTGGAGCTGGACTCGCACCTCTGTCCGGCACACTGGCCCGCAGGCCTGTGGAGCTGGACTCCCACCTCTGTCTAGCACACTGGTCCGCAGACCTGTGGAGCTGGACTCCCACCTCTGTCCGGCACACTGGCCCGCAGACCTGTGGAGCTGGACTCCCACCTCTGTCCGGCACACTGGCCCGCAGCCCTGTGGAGCTGGACTCCCACCTCTGTCCGGCACACTGGCCCGCAGCCCTGTGGAGCTGGACTCCCACCTCTGTCCGGCACACTGGCCCGCATCTCTGTGGAGCTGGACTCGCACCTCTGTCCGGCACACTGGCCCGCAGCTCTGTAAAGCTCTACCTGCAGCTCTGTCTAGCACACTGGCCCGCAGACCTGTGGAGCTCTACCTGCACATCTGTCTAGCACACTGGCCCGCATCTCTGTGGAGCTGGACTCGCACCTCTGTCCGGCACACTGGCCCGCAGCCCTGTAAAGCTCTACCTGCAGCTCTGTCTAGCACACTGGCCCGCAGACCTGTGGAGCTCTACCTGCACCTCTGTCTAGCACACTGGCCCGCATCTCTGTGGAGCTGGACTCGCAACTCTGTCCAGCACACTGGCCCGCAGGCTTGTGGAGCTGGACTCGCACCTCTGTCCAGCACACTGGCCCGCAGATTTGTGGAGCTAGACTCGCACCTCTGTCCAGCCCACTGGCCCGCAGGCCTGTGTAGCTGGACTCCCACCTCTGTCCAGCACACTGGCCCGCATCTCTGTGGAGCTGGACTCGAACCTCTGTCCAGCACACTGGCCCGCGGACCTGTGGAGCTCTACCTGCACCTCTGTCTAGCACACTGGCCCGCATCTCTGTGGAGCTGGACTCGCACCTCTGTCCAGCACACTGGCCCGCAGACCTGTGGAGCTCTACCTGCACCTCTGTCTAGCACACTGGCCCGCATCTCTGTGGAGCTGGACTCGCACCTCTGTCCAGCACACTGGCCCGCATCTCTGTGGAGCTGGACTCGCACCTCTGTCCAGCACACTGGCCCGCAGCCCTGTGGAGCTCTACCTGCACCTCTGTCCAGCACACTGGCCCGCATCTCTGTGGAGCTGGACTCGCACCTCTGTCCGGCACACTGGCCCGCAGCCCTGTGGAGCTCTACCTGCACCTCTGTCTAGCACACTGGCCAGCATCTCTGTGGAGCTGGACTCGCACCTCTGTCCAGCACACTGGCCCGCATCTCTGTGGAGCTGGACTCGCACCTCTGTCCGGCACACTGGCCCGCAGCCCTGTGGAGCTGGACTCGCACCTCTGTCCGGCACACTGGCCCGCAGCCCTGTGGAGCTGGACTCCCACCTCTATCCGGCACACTGGCCCGCAGGCCTGTGGAGCTGGACTCGCACCTCTGTCCGGCACACTGGCCCGCAGCCTTGTGGAGCTGGACTCTCACCTCTGTCCGCCACACTGGCCCGCAGCCCTGTGGAGCTGGACTCCCACCTCTGTCCGGCACACTTGCCCGTAGACCTGTGGAGCTGGACTCGCACCTCTGTCCGGCACACTGGCCCGCAGGCCTGTGGAGCTGGACTCGCACCTCTGTCCGGCACACTGGCCCGCAGCCCTGTGGAGCTCTACCTGCACCTCTGTCCAACACACTGGCCCGCAGACCTGTGGAGCTCTACCTGCACCTCTGTCCAGCACACTGGCCCGCATCTCTGTGGAGCTGGACTCGCACCTCTGTCCAGCACACTGGCCCGCAGACCTGTGGAGCTCTGTCTGCACCTCTGTCTAGCACACTGGCCCGCATCTCTGTGGAGCTGGACTCGCACCTCTGTCCAGCACACTGGCCCGCAGCCCTGTGGAGCTCTACCTGCACCTCTGTCCAGCACACTGGCCCGCATCTCTGTGGAGCTGGACTCGCACCTCTGTCCGGCACACTGGCCCGCAGCCCTGTGTAGCTCTACCTGCACCTCTGTCTAGCACACTGGCCCGCAGCCCTGTGGAGCTGGACTCGCACCTCTGTCTAGCACACTGGCCCGCATCTCTGTGGAGCTGGACTCGCACCTCTGTCAGGCACACAGGCCCGCAGGCCTGTGTAGCTGGACTCCCACCTCTGTCCGGCACACTGGCCCGCAGGCCTGTGGAGCTGGACTCGCACCTCTGTCCAGCCCACTGGCCCGCAGGCCTGTGTAGCTGGACTCCCACCTCTGTCCGGCACACTGGCCCGCAGGCCTGTGGAGCTGGACTCGCACCTCTGTCCGGCACACTGGCCCGCAGACCTGTGGAGCTCTACCTGCACCTCTGTCTAGCACACTGGCCCGCATCTCTGTGGAGCTGGACTCGCACCTCTGTCCAGCACACTGGCCCGCAGACCTGTGGAGCTGGACTCGCACCTCTGTCCAGCACACTGGCCCGCAGGCCTGTGTAGCTGGACTCCCACCTCTGTCCGGCACACTGGCCCGCAGGCCTGTGGAGCTGGACTCGCACCTCTGTCCGGCACACTGGCCCGCAGCCCTGTGGAGCTGGACTCCCACCTCTGTCCGGCACACTGGCCCGCAGCCCTGTGGAGCTGGACTCCCACCTCTGTCCGGCACACTGGCCCGCAGGCCTGTGGAGCTGGACTCCCACCTCTGTCCGGCACACTGGCCCGCAGGCCTGTGGAGCTGGACTCCCACCTCTGTCCGGCACACTGGCCCGCAGGCCTGTGGAGCTGGACTCGCACCTCTGTCCAGCACACTGGCCCGCAGGCCTGTGGAGCTGGACTCCCACCTCTGTCCGGCATACTGGACCGCAGCCCTGTGGAGCTGGACTCCCACCTCTGTCCGGCACACTGGCCCGCAGCCCTGTGGAGCTGGACTCCCACCTCTTTCCAGCACACTGGCCCGCAGCCCTGTGGAGCTGGACTCCCACCTCTTTCCAGCACACTGGCCCGCAGCCCTGTGGAGCTGGACTCCCACCTCTGTCCGGCACACTGGCCCGCAGCCCTGTGGAGCTAGACTCCCACCTCTTTCCAGCACACTGGCCCGCAGCCCTGTGGAGCTGGACTCGCACCTCTGTCCGGCACACTGGCCCGCAGCCCTGTGGAGCTGGACTCCCACCTCTGTCCGGCACACTGGCCCGCAGCCCTGTGGAGCTGGACTCCCACCTCTTTCCAGCACACTGGCCCGCAGCCCTGTGGAGCTGGACTCCCACCTCTTTCCAGCACACTGGCCCGCAGCCCTGTGGAGCTGGACTCCCACCTCTGTCCGGCACACTGGCCCGCAGCCCTGTGGAGCTGGACTCCCACTTCTGTCCAGCACACTGGCCCGCAGGCCTGTAGAGCTGGACTCCCACCTCTTTCCAGCACACTGGCCCGCAGCCCTGTGGAGCTGGACTCCCACCTCTTTCCAGCACACTGGCCCGCAGCCCTGTGGAGCTGGACTCGCACCTCTGTCCGGCACACTGGCCCGCAGCCCTGTGGAGCTCTAACTGCACCTCTGTCTAGCACACTGGCCCGCAGACCTGTGGAGCTGGACTCGCACCTCTGTCCAGCACACTGGCCCGCAGACCTGTGGAGCTCTACCTGCACCTCTGTCTAGCACACTGGCCCGCATCTCTGTGGAGCTGGACTCGCAACTCTGTCCAGCACACTGGCCCGCAGGCCTGTGGAGCTGGACTCGCACCTCTGTCCAGCACACTGGCCCGCAGACCTGTGGAGCTGGACTCGCACCTCTGTCCAGCCCACTGGCCCGCAGCCTGTGTAGCTGGACTCACACCTCTGTCCGGCACACTGGCCCGCAGACCTGTGGAGCTCTACCTGCACCTTATGTAGCACACTGGCCCGCATCTGTGTGGAGCTGGACTCGCACCTCTGTCCGGCACACTGGCCCGCAGCCCTGTAAAGCTCTACCTGCAGCTCTGTCTAGCACACTGGCCCGCAGACCTGTGGAGCTCTACCTGCACATCTGTCTAGCACACTGGCCCGCATCTCTGTGGAGCTGGACTCGCACCTCTGTCCGGCACACTGGCCCGCAGCCCTGTAAAGCTCTACCTGCAGCTCTGTCTAGCACACTGGCCAACAGACCTGTGGAGCTCTACCTGCACCTCTGTCTAGCACACTGGCCCGCATTTCTGTGGAGCTGGACTCGCAACTCTGTCCAGCACACTGGCCCGCAGGCCTGTGTAGCTGGACTCCCACCTCTGTCCAGCACACTGGCCCGCATCTCTGTGGAGCTGGACTCGAACCTCTGTCCAGCACACTGGCCCGCAGACCTGTGGAGCTCTACCTGCACCTCTGTCTAGCACACTGGCCCGCATCTCTGTGGAGCTGGACTCGCACCACTGTCCAGCACACTGGCCCCCATCTCTGTGGAGCTGGACTCGCACCTCTGTCCAGCACACTGGCCCGCAGCCCTGTGGAGCTCTACCTGCACCTCTGTCCAGCACACTGGCCCGCATCTCTGTGGAGCTGGACTCGCACCTCTGTCCGGCACACTGGCCCGCAGCCCTGTGGAGCTCTACCTGCACCTCTGTCTAGCACACTGGCCAGCATCTCTGTGGAGCTGGACTCGCACCTCTGTCCAGCACACTGGCCCGCATCTCTGTGGAGCTGGACTCGCACCTCTGTCCGGCACACTGGCCCGCAGCCCTGTGGAGCTGGACACGCACCTCTGTCCGGCACACTGGCCCGCAGCCCTGTGGAGCTGGACTCCCACCTCTATCTGGCACACTGGCCCGCAGGCCTGTGGAGCTGGACTCGCACCTCTGTCCGGCACACTGGCCCGCAGCCTTGTGGAGCTGGACTCCCACCTCTGTCCGGCACACTGGCCCGCAGCCCTGTGGAGCTGGACTCCCACCTCTGTCCGGCACACTGGCCCGCAGACCTGTGGAGCTGGACTCGCACCTCTGTCCGGCACACTGGCCCGCAGGCCTGTGGAGCTGGACTTGCACCTCTGTCCGGCACACTGGCCCGCAGCCCTGTGGAGCTCTACCTGCACCTCTGTCCAACACACTGGCCCGCAGACCTATGGAGCTCTACCTGCACCTCTGTCCAGCACACTGGCCCGCATCTCTGTGGAGCTGGACTCGCACCTCTGTCCAGCACACTGGCCCGCAGACCTGTGGAGCTCTACCTGCACTTCTGACTAGCACACTGGCCCGCATCTCTGTGGAGCTGGACTCGCACCTCTGTCCAGCACACTGGCCCGCAGCCCTGTGGAGCTCTACCTGCACCTCTGTCCAGCACACTGGCCCGCATCTCTGTGGAGCTGGACTCGCACCTCTGTCCGGCACACTGGCCCGCAGCCCTGTGGAGCTCTACCTGCACCTCTGTCTAGCACACTGGCCCGCAGCCCTGTGGAGCTGGACTCGCACCTCTGTCTAGCACACTGGCCCGCATCTCTGTGGAGCTGGACTCTCACCTCTGTCCAGCACACTGGCCCGAAGACCTGTGGAGCTCTACCTTCACCTCTGTCTAGCACACTGGCCCGCATCTCTGTGGAGCTGTTTCGCAACTCTGTCCAGCACACTGGCCCGCAGCCCTGTGGAGCTGGACTCGCACCTCTGTCCAGCACACTGGCCCGCAGGCCTGTGGAGCTCTACCTGCACCTCTGTCTAGCACACTGGCCCGGAGACCTGTGGAGCTGGACTTGCACCTCTGTCCAGCCCACTGGCCCGCAGGCCTGTGTAGCTGGACTCCCACCTCTGTCCAGCACACTGGCCCGCAGACCTGTGGAGCTGGACTCGCACCTCTGTCCAGCCCACTGGCCCGCAGGCCTGTGTAGCTGGACTCCCACCTCTGTCCGGCACACTGGCCCGCAGGCCTGTGGAGCTGGACTCGCACCTCTGTCCGGCACACTGGCCCGCAGACCTGTGGAGCTCTACCTGCACCTCTGTCTAGCACACTGGCCCGCATCTCTGTGGAGCTGGACTCGCACCTCTGTCCAGCACACTGGCCCGCAGACCTGTGGAGCTGGACTCGCACCTCTGTCCAGCACACTGGCCCGCAGGTCTGTGTAGCTGGACTCCCACCTCTGTCCGGCACACTGGCCCGCAGGCCTGTGGAGCTGGACTCCCACCTCTGTCCGGCACACTGGCCCGCAGCCCTGTGGAGCTGGACTCCCACCTCTGTCCGGCACACTGGCCCGCAGGCCTGTGGAGCTGGACTCCCACCTCTGTCCGGCACACTGGCCCGCAGCCCTGTGGAGCTGGACTCCCACCTCTTTCCAGCACACTGGCCCGCAGCCCTGTGGAGCTGGACTCGAACCTCTGTCCAGCACACTGGCCCGCGGACCTGTGGAACTCTACCTGCACCTCTGTCTAGCACACTGGCCCGCATCTCTGTGGAGCTGGACTCGCACCTCTGTCCAGCACACTGGCCCGCAGACCTGTGGAGCTCTACCTGCACCTCTGTCTAGCACACTGGCCCGCATCTCTGTGGAGCTGGACTCGCACCTCTGTCCAGCACACTGGCCCGCATCTCTGTGGAGCTGGACTCGCACCTCTGTCCAGCACACTGGCCCGCAGCCCTGTGGAGCTCTACCTGCACCTCTGTCCAGCACACTGGCCCGCATCTCTGTGGAGCTGGACTCGCACCTCTGTCCGGCACACTGGCCCGCAGCCCTGTGGAGCTCTACCTGCACCTCTGTCTAGCACACTGGCCAGCATCTCTGTGGAGCTGGACTCGCACCTCTGTCCAGCACACTGGCCCGCATCTCTGTGGAGCTGGACTCGCACCTCTGTCCGGCACACTGGCCCGCAGCCCTGTGGAGCTGGACTCGCACCTCTGTCCGGCACACTGGCCCGCAGCCCTGTGGAGCTGGACTCTCACCTCTATCCGGCACACTGGCCCGCAGGCCTGTGGAGCTGGACTCGCACCTCTGTCCGGCACACTGGCCCGCAGCCTTGTGGAGCTGGACTCTCACCTCTGTCCGGCACACTGGCCCGCAGCTCTGTGGAGCTGGACTCCCACCTCTGTCCGGCACACTGGCCCGCAGACCTGTGGAGCTGGACTCGCACCTCTGTCCGGCACACTGGCCCGCAGGCCTGTGGAGCTGGACTCGCACCTCTGTCCGGCACACTGGCCCGCAGCCCTGTGGAGCTCTACCTGCACCTCTGTCCAACACACTGGCCCGCAGACCTGTGGAGCTCTACCTGCACCTCTGTCCAGCACACTGGCCCGCATCTCTGTGGAGCTGGACTCGCACCTCTGTCCAGCACACTGGCCCGCAGACCTGTGGAGCTCTACCTGCACCTCTGTCTAGCACACTGGCCCGCATCTCTGTGGAGCTGGACTCGCACCTCTGTCCAGCACACTGGCCCGCAGCCCTGTGGAGCTCTACCTGCACCTCTGTCCAGCACACTGGCCCGCATCTCTGTGGAGCTGGACTCGCACCTCTGTCCGGCACACTGGCCCGCAGCCCTGTGTAGCTCTACCTGCACCTCTGTCTAGCACACTGGCCCGCAGCCCTGTGGAGCTGGACTCGCACCTCTGTCTAGCACACTGGCCCGCATCTCTGTGGAGCTGGACTCGCACCTCTGTCAGGCACACAGGCCCGCAGGCCTGTGTAGCTGGACTCCCACCTCTGTCCGGCACACTGGCCCGCAGGCCTGTGGAGCTGGACTCGCACCTCTGTCCAGCACACTGGCCCGCAGGCCTGTGGAGCTCTACCTGCACCTCTGTCTAGCACACTGGCCCGCAGACCTGTGGAGCTGGACTCGCACCTCTGTCCAGCCCACTGGCCCGCAGGCCTGTGTAGCTGGACTCCCACCTCTGTCCGGCACACTGGCCCGCAGGCCTGTGGAGCTGGACTCGCACCTCTGTCCGGCACACTGGCCCGCAGACCTGTGGAGCTCTACCTGCACCTCTGTCTAGCACACTGGCCCGCATCTCTGTGGAGCTGGACTCGCACCTCTGTCCAGCACACTGGCCGGCAGACCTGTGGAGCTGGACTCGCACCTCTGTCCAGCACACTGGCCCGCAGGCCTGTGGAGCTGGACTCGCACCTCTGTCCGGCACACTGGCCCGCAGCCCTGTGGAGCTGGACTCCCACCTCTGTCCGGCACACTGGCCCGCAGCCCTGTGGAGCTGGACTCCCACCTCTGTCCGGCACACTGGCCCGCAGGCCTGTGGAGCTGGACTCCCACCTCTGTCCGGCACACTGGCCCGCAGGCCTGTGGAGCTGGACTCGCACCTCTGTCCAGCACACTGGCCCGCAGGCCTGTGGAGCTGGACTCCCACCTCTGTCCGGCACACTGGCCCGCAGCCCTGTGGAGCTGGACTCGCACCTCTGTCCGGCACACTGGCCCGCAGACCTGTGAAGCTGGACTCGCACCTCTGTCCAGCAGACTGGCCCGCAGCCCTGTGAAGCTGGACTCGCACCTCTGTCCGGCACACTGGCCCGCAGCCCTGTGGAGCTGGACTCGCACCTCTGTCCGGCACACTGGCCCGCAGCCCTGTGGAGCTGGACTCGCACCTCTGTCCAGCACACTGGCCCGCAGACCTGTGGAGCTGGACTCGCACCTCTGTCCAGCACACTGGCCCGCAGGCCTGTGTAGCTGGACTCCCACCTCTGTCCGGCACACTGGCCCGCAGGCCTGTGGAGCTGGACTCGCACCTCTGTCCGGCACACTGGCCCGCAGCCCTGTGGAGCTGGACTCCCACCTCTGTCCGGCACACTGGCCCGCAGCCCTGTGGAGCTGGACTCCCACCTCTGTCCGGCACACTGGCCCGCAGCCCTGTGGAGCTGGACTCCCACCTCTGTCCGGCACACTGGCCCGCAGGCCTGTGGAGCTGGACTCCCACCTCTGTCTAGCACACTGGCCCGCAGACCTGTAGAGCTGGACTCCCACCTCTTTCCAGCACACTGGCCCGCAGCCCTGTGGAGCTGGACTCCCACCTCTTTCCAGCACACTGGCCCGCAGCCCTGTGGAGCTGGACTCGCACCTCTGTCCGGCACACTGGACCGCAGCCCTGTGGAGCTGGACTCCCACCTCTGTCCGGCACACTGGCCCGCAGCCCTGTGGAGCTGGACTCCCACCTCTTTCCAGCACACTGGCCCGCAGCCCTGTGGAGCTGGACTCCCACCTCTTTCCAGCACACTGGCCCGCAGCCCTGTGGAGCTGGACTCCCACCTCTGTCCGGCACACTGGCCCGCAGCCCTGTGGAGCTAGACTCCCACCTCTTTCCAGCACACTGGCCCGCAGCCCTGTGGAGCTGGACTCGCACCTCTGTCCGGCACACTGGCCCGCAGCCCTGTGGAGCTGGACTCCCACCTCTGTCCGGCACACTGGCCCGCAGCCCTGTGGAGCTGGACTCCCACCTCTTTCCAGCACACTGGCCCGCAGCCCTGTGGAGCTGGACTCCCACCTCTTTCCAGCACACTGGCCCGCAGCCCTGTGGAGCTGGACTCCCACCTCTGTCCGGCACACTGGCCCGCAGCCCTGTGGAGCTGGACTCCCACCTCTGTCCAGCACACTGGCCCGCAGGCCTGTAGAGCTGGACTCCCACCTCTTTCCAGCACACTGGCCCGCAGCCCTGTGGAGCTGGACTCCCACCTCTTTCCAGCACACTGGCCCGCAGCCCTGTGGAGCTGGACTCGCACCTCTGTCCGGCACACTGGCCCGCAGCCCTGTGGAGCTCTAACTGCACCTCTGTCTAGCACACTGGCCCGCAGACCTGTGGAGCTGGACTCGCACCTCTGTCCAGCACACTGGCCCGCAGACCTGTGGAGCTCTACCTGCACCTCTGTCTAGCACACTAGCCTGCATCTCTGTGGTGCTGAACTCGCACCTCTGTCCAGCACACTGGCCCGCAGCCCTGTGGAGCTGGACTCGCACCTCTGTCCAGCACACTGGCCCGCAGACCTGTGGAGCTCTACCTGCACATCTGTCTAGCACACTGGCCCGCATCTCTGTGGAGCTGGACTCGCACCTCTGTCCGGCACACTGGCCCGCAGCCCTGTAAAGCTCTACCTGCAGCTCTGTCTAGCACACTGGCCCGCAGATCTGTGGAGCTCTACCTGCACCTCTGTCTAGCACACTGGCCCGCATCTCTGTGGAGCTGGACTCGCAACTCTGTCCAGCACACTGGCCCGCAGGCCTGTGGAGCTGAACTCGCACCTCTGTCCAGCACACTGGCCCGCAGACCTGTGGAGCTGGACTCGCACCTCTGTCCAGCCCACTGGCCCGCAGCCTGTGTAGCTGGACTCAAACCTCTGTCCGGCACACTGGCCCGCAGACCTGTGGAGCTCTACCTGCACCTTATGTAGCACACTGGCCCGTATCTGTGTGGAGCTGGACTCGCACCTCTGTCCGGCACACTGGCCCGCAGCCCTGTAAAGCTCTATCTGCAGCTCTGTCTAGCACACTGGCCCGGAGACCTGTGGAGCTCTACCTGCACATCTGTCTAGCACACTGGCCCGCATCTCTGTGGAGCTGGACTCGCACCTCTGTCCGGCACACTGGCCCGCAGCCCTGTAAAGCTCTACCTGCAGCTCTGTCCAGCACACTGGCCCGCAGACCTGTGGAGCTCTACCTGCACCTCTGTCTAGCACACTGGCCCGCATCTCTGTGGAGCTGGACTCGCAACTCTGTCCAGCACACTGGCCCGCAGGCCTGTGGAGCTGGACTCGCACCTCTGTCCAGCACACTGGCCCGCAGATTTGTGGAGCTAGACTCGCACCTCTGTCCAGCCCACTGGCCCGCAGGCCTGTGTAGCTGGACTCCCACCTCTGTCCAGCACACTGGCCCGCATCTCTGTGGAGCTGGACTCGAACCTCTGTCCAGCACACTAGCCCGCAGACCTGTGGAGCTCTACCTGCACCTCTGTCTAGCACACTGGCCCGCAGACCTGTGGAGCTCTACCTGCACATCTGTCTAGCACACTGGCCCGCATCTCTGTGGAGCTGGACTCGCACCTCTGTCCGGCACACTGGCCCGCAGCCCTGTAAAGCTCTACCTGCAGCTCTGTCTAGCACACTGGCCCGCAGACCTGTGGAGCTCTACCTGCACCTCTGTCTAGCACACTGGCCCGCATCTCTGTGGAGCTGGACTCGCAACTCTGTCCAGCACACTGGCCCGCAGGCTTGTGGAGCTGGACTCGCACCTCTGTCCAGCACACTGGCCCGCAGATTTGTGGAGCTAGACTCGCACCTCTGTCCAGCCCACTAGCCCGCAGGCCTGTGTAGCTGGACTCCCACCTCTGTCCAGCACACTGGCCCGCATCTCTGTGGAGCTGGACTCGAACCTCTGTCCAGCACACTGGCCCGCGGACCTGTGGAGCTCTACCTGCACCTCTGTCTAGCACACTGGCCCGCATCTCTGTGGAGCTGGACTCGCACCTCTGTCCAGCACACTGGCCCGCAGACCTGTGGAGCTCTACCTGCACCTCTGTCTAGCACACTGGCCCGCATCTCTGTGGAGCTGGACTCGCACCTCTGTCCAGCACACTGGCCCGCATCTCTGTGGAGCTGGACTCGCACCTCTGTCCAGCACACTGGCCCGCAGCCCTGTGGAGCTCTACCTGCACCTCTGTCCAGCACACTGGCCCGCATCTCTGTGGAGCTGGACTCGCACCTCTGTCCGGCACACTGGCCCGCAGCCCTGTGGAGCTCTACCTGCACCTCTGTCTAGCACACTGGCCAGCATCTCTGTGGAGCTGGACTCGCACCTCTGTCCAGCACACTGGCCCGCATCTCTGTGGAGCTGGACTCGCACCTCTGTCCGGCACACTGGCCCGCAGCCCTGTGGAGCTGGACTCGCACCTCTGTCCGGCACACTGGCCCGCAGCCCTGTGGAGCTGGACTCCCACCTCTATCCGGCACACTGGCCCGCAGGCCTGTGGAGCTGGACTCGCACCTCTGTCCGGCACACTGGCCCGCAGCCTTGTGGAGCTGGACTCTCACCTCTGTCCGGCACACTGGCCCGCAGGCCTGTGGAGCTGGACTCCCACCTCTGTCCAGCACACTGGCCCGCAGGCCTGTGGAGCTGGACTCGCACCTCTGTCCAGCACACTGGCCCGCAGGCCTGTGGAGCTGGACTCCCACCTCTGTCCGGCATACTGGACCGCAGCCCTGTGGAGCTGGACTCCCACCTCTGTCCGGCACACTGGCCCGCAGCCCTGTGGAGCTGGACTCCCACCTCTTTCCAGCACACTGGCCCGCAGCCCTGTGGAGCTGGACTCCCACCTCTTTCCAGCACACTGGCCCGCAGCCCTGTGGAGCTGGACTCCCACCTCTGTCCGGCACACTGGCCCGCAGCCCTGTGGAGCTAGACTCCCACCTCTTTCCAGCACACTGGCCCGCAGCCCTGTAGAGCTGGACTCGCACCTCTGTCCGGCACACTGGCCCGCAGCCCTGTGGAGCTGGACTCCCACCTCTGTCCGGCACACTGGCCCGCAGCCCTGTGGAGCTGGACTCCCACCTCTTTCCAGCACACTGGCCCGCAGCCCTGTGGAGCTGGACTCCCACCTCTTTCCAGCACACTGGCCCGCAGCCCTGTGGAGCTGGACTCCCACCTCTGTCCGGCACACTGGCCCGCAGCCCTGTGGAGCTGGACTCCCACTTCTGTCCAGCACACTGGCCCGCAGGCCTGTAGAGCTGGACTCCCACCTCTTTCCAGCACACTGGCCCGCAGCCCTGTGGAGCTGGACTCCCACCTCTTTCCAGCACACTGGCCCGCAGCCCTGTGGAGCTGGACTCGCACCTCTGTCCGGCACACTGGCCCGCAGCCCTGTGGAGCTCTAACTGCACCTCTGTCTAGCACACTGGCCCGCAGACCTGTGGAGCTGGACTCGCACCTCTGTCCAGCACACTGGCCCGCAGACCTGTGGAGCTCTACCTGCACCTCTGTCTAGCACACTAGCCTGCATCTCTGTGGAGCTGAACTCGCACCTCTGTCCAGCACACTGGCCCGCAGCCCTGTGGAGCTGGACTCGCACCTCTGTCCAGCACACTGGCCCGCAGACCTGTGGAGCTCTACCTGCACATCTGTCTAGCACACTGGCCCGCATCTCTGTGGAGCTGGACACGCACCTCTGTCCGGCACACTGGCCCGCAGCCCTGTAAAGCTCTACCTGCAGCTCTGTCTAGCACACTGGCCCGCAGATCTGTGGAGCTCTACCTGCACCTCTGTCTAGCACACTGGCCCGCATCTCTGTGGAGCTGGACTCGCAACTCTGTCCAGCACACTGGCCCGCAGGCCTGTGGAGCTGGACTCGCACCTCTGTCCAGCACACTGGCCCGCAGACCTGTGGAGCTGGACTCGCACCTCTGTCCAGCCCACTGGCCCGCAGCCTGTGTAGCTGGACTCACACCTCTGTCCGGCACACTGGCCCGCAGACCTGTGGAGCTCTACCTGCACCTTATGTAGCACACTGGCCCGCATCTGTGTGGAGCTGGACTCGCACCTCTGTCCGGCACACTGGCCCGCAGCCCTGTAAAGCTCTACCTGCAGCTCTGTCTAGCACACTGGCCCGCAGACCTGTGGAGCTCTACCTGCACATCTGTCTAGCACACTGGCCCGCATCTCTGTGGAGCTGGACTCGCACCTCTGTCCGGCACACTGGCCCGCAGCCCTGTAAAGCTCTACCTGCAGCTCTGTCTAGCACACTGGCCAACAGACCTGTGGAGCTCTACCTGCACCTCTGTCTAGCACACTGGCCCGCATTTCTGTGGAGCTGGACTCGCAACTCTGTCCAGCACACTGGCCCGCAGGCCTGTGTAGCTGGACTCCCACCTCTGTCCAGCACACTGGCCCGCATCTCTGTGGAGCTGGACTCGAACCTCTGTCCAGCACACTGGCCCGCAGACCTGTGGAGCTCTACCTGCACCTCTGTCTAGCACACTGGCCCGCATCTCTGTGGAGCTGGACTCGCACCACTGTCCAGCACACTGGCCCCCATCTCTGTGGAGCTGGACTCGCACCTCTGTCCAGCACACTGGCCCGCAGCCCTGTGGAGCTCTACCTGCACCTCTGTCCAGCACACTGGCCAAAATCTCTGTGGAGCTGGACTCGCACCTCTGTCCGGCACACTGGCCCGCAGCCCTGTGGAGCTCTACCTGCACCTCTGTCTAGCACACTGGCCAGCATCTCTGTGGAGCTGGACTCGCACCTCTGTCCAGCACACTGTCCCGCATCTCTGTGGAGCTGGACTCGCACCTCTGTCCGGCACACTGGCCCGCAGCCCTGTGGAGCTGGACACGCACCTCTGTCCGGCACACTGGCCCGCAGCCCTGTGGAGCTGGACTCCCACCTCTATCTGGCACACTGGCCCGCAGGCCTGTGGAGCTGGACTCGCACCTCTGTCCGGCACACTGGCCCGCAGCCTTGTGGAGCTGGACTCCCACCTCTGTCCGGCACACTGGCCCGCAGCCCTGTGGAGCTGGACTCCCACCTCTGTCCGGCACACTGGCCCGCAGACCTGTGGAGCTGGACTCGCACCTCTGTCCGGCACACTGGCCCGCAGGCCTGTGGAGCTGGACTTGCACCTCTGTCCGGCACACTGGCCCGCAGCCCTGTGGAGCTCTACCTGCACCTCTGTCCAACACACTGGCCCGCAGACCTATGGAGCTCTACCTGCACCTCTGTCCAGCACACTGGCCCGCATCTCTGTGGAGCTGGACTCGCACCTCTGTCCAGCACACTGGCCCGCAGACCTGTGGAGCTCTACCTGCACTTCTGACTAGCACACTGGCCCGCATCTCTGTGGAGCTGGACTCGCACCTCTGTCCAGCACACTGGCCCGCAGCCCTGTGGAGCTCTACCTGCACCTCTGTCCAGCACACTGGCCCGCATCTCTGTGGAGCTGGACTCGCACCTCTGTCCGGCACACTGGCCCGCAGCCCTGTGGAGCTCTACCTGCACCTCTGTCTAGCACACTGGCCCGCAGCCCTGTGGAGCTGGACTCGCACCTCTGTCTAGCACACTGGCCCGCATCTCTGTGGAGCTGGACTCTCACCTCTGTCCAGCACACTGGCCCGAAGACCTGTGGAGCTGTACCTTCACCTCTGTCTAGCACACTGGCCCGCATCTCTGTGGAGCTGTTTCGCAACTCTGTCCAGCACACTGGCCCGCAGCCCTGTGGAGCTGGACTCGCACCTCTGTCCAGCACACTGGCCCGCAGGCCTGTGGAGCTCTACCTGCACCTCTGTCTAGCACACTGGCCCGGAGACCTGTGGAGCTGGACTTGCACCTCTGTCCAGCCCACTGGCCCGCAGGCCTGTGTAGCTGGACTCCCACCTCTGTCCAGCACACTGGCCCGCAGACCTGTGGAGCTGGACTCGCACCTCTGTCCAGCCCACTGGCCCGCAGGCCTGTGTAGCTGGACTCCCACCTCTGTCCGGCACACTGGCCCGCAGGCCTGTGGAGCTGGACTCGCACCTCTGTCCAGCACACTGGCCCGCAGGCCTGTGTAGCTGGACTCCCACCTCTGTCCGGCACACTGGCCCGCAGGCCTGTGGAGCTGGACTCGCACCTCTGTCCGGCACACTGGCCCGCAGCCCTGTGGAGCTGGACTCCCACCTCTGTCCGGCACACTGGCCCGCAGCCCTGTGGAGCTGGACTCCCACCTCTGTCCGGCACACTGGCCCGCAGCCCTGTGGAGCTGGACTCCCACCTCTGTCCGGCACACTGGCCCGCAGGCCTGTGGAGCTGGACTCCCACCTCTGTCTAGCACACTGGCCCGCAGACCTGTAGAGCTGGACTCCCACCTCTTTCCAGCACACTGGCCCGCAGCCCTGTGGAGCTGGACTCCCACCTCTTTCCAGCACACTGGCCCGCAGCCCTGTGGAGCTGGACTCGCACCTCTGTCCGGCACACTGGACCGCAGCCCTGTGGAGCTGGACTCCCACCTCTGTCCGGCACACTGGCCCGCAGCCCTGTGGAGCTGGACTCCCACCTCTTTCCAGCACACTGGCCCGCAGCCCTGTGGAGCTGGACTCCCACCTCTTTCCAGCACACTGGCCCGCAGCCCTGTGGAGCTGGACTCCCACCTCTGTCCGGCACACTGGCCCGCAGCCCTGTGGAGCTAGACTCCCACCTCTTTCCAGCACACTGGCCCGCAGCCCTGTGGAGCTGGACTCGCACCTCTGTCCGGCACACTGGCCCGCAGCCCTGTGGAGCTGGACTCCCACCTCTGTCCGGCACACTGGCCCGCAGCCCTGTGGAGCTGGACTCCCACCTCTTTCCAGCACACTGGCCCGCAGCCCTGTGGAGCTGGACTCCCACCTCTTTCCAGCACACTGGCCCGCAGCCCTGTGGAGCTGGACTCCCACCTCTGTCCGGCACACTGGCCCGCAGCCCTGTGGAGCTGGACTCCCACCTCTGTCCAGCACACTGGCCCGCAGGCCTGTAGAGCTGGACTCCCACCTCTTTCCAGCACACTGGCCCGCAGCCCTGTGGAGCTGGACTCCCACCTCTTTCCAGCACACTGGCCCGCAGCCCTGTGGAGCTGGACTCGCACCTCTGTCCGGCACACTGGCCCGCAGCCCTGTGGAGCTCTAACTGCACCTCTGTCTAGCACACTGGCCCGCAGACCTGTGGAGCTGGACTCGCACCTCTGTCCAGCACACTGGCCCGCAGACCTGTGGAGCTCTACCTGCACCTCTGTCTAGCACACTAGCCTGCATCTCTGTGGTGCTGAACTCGCACCTCTGTCCAGCACACTGGCCCGCAGCCCTGTGGAGCTGGACTCGCACCTCTGTCCAGCACACTGGCCCGCAGACCTGTGGAGCTCTACCTGCACATCTGTCTAGCACACTGGCCCGCATCTCTGTGGAGCTGGACTCGCACCTCTGTCCGGCACACTGGCCCGCAGCCCTGTAAAGCTCTACCTGCAGCTCTGTCTAGCACACTGGCCCGCAGATCTGTGGAGCTCTACCTGCACCTCTGTCTAGCACACTGGCCCGCATCTCTGTGGAGCTGGACTCGCAACTCTGTCCAGCACACTGGCCCGCAGGCCTGTGGAGCTGAACTCGCACCTCTGTCCAGCACACTGGCCCGCAGACCTGTGGAGCTGGACTCGCACCTCTGTCCAGCCCACTGGCCCGCAGCCTGTGTAGCTGGACTCAAACCTCTGTCCGGCACACTGGCCCGCAGACCTGTGGAGCTCTACCTGCACCTTATGTAGCACACTGGCCCGTATCTGTGTGGAGCTGGACTCGCACCTCTGTCCGGCACACTGGCCCGCAGCCCTGTAAAGCTCTATCTGCAGCTCTGTCTAGCACACTGGCCCGGAGACCTGTGGAGCTCTACCTGCACATCTGTCTAGCACACTGGCCCGCATCTCTGTGGAGCTGGACTCGCACCTCTGTCCGGCACACTGGCCCGCAGCCCTGTAAAGCTCTACCTGCAGCTCTGTCCAGCACACTGGCCCGCAGACCTGTGGAGCTCTACCTGCACCTCTGTCTAGCACACTGGCCCGCATCTCTGTGGAGCTGGACTCGCAACTCTGTCCAGCACACTGGCCCGCAGGCCTGTGGAGCTGGACTCGCACCTCTGTCCAGCACACTGGCCCGCAGATTTGTGGAGCTAGACTCGCACCTCTGTCCAGCCCACTGGCCCGCAGGCCTGTGTAGCTGGACTCCCACCTCTGTCCAGCACACTGGCCCGCATCTCTGTGGAGCTGGACTCGAACCTCTGTCCAGCACACTAGCCCGCAGACCTGTGGAGCTCTACCTGCACCTCTGTCTAGCACACTGGCCCGCAGACCTGTGGAGCTCTACCTGCACATCTGTCTAGCACACTGGCCCGCATCTCTGTGGAGCTGGACTCGCACCTCTGTCCGGCACACTGGCCCGCAGCCCTGTAAAGCTCTACCTGCAGCTCTGTCTAGCACACTGGCCCGCAGACCTGTGGAGCTCTACCTGCACCTCTGTCTAGCACACTGGCCCGCATCTCTGTGGAGCTGGACTCGCAACTCTGTCCAGCACACTGGCCCGCAGGCTTGTGGAGCTGGACTCGCACCTCTGTCCAGCACACTGGCCCGCAGATTTGTGGAGCTAGACTCGCACCTCTGTCCAGCCCACTAGCCCGCAGGCCTGTGTAGCTGGACTCCCACCTCTGTCCAGCACACTGGCCCGCATCTCTGTGGAGCTGGACTCGAACCTCTGTCCAGCACACTGGCCCGCGGACCTGTGGAGCTCTACCTGCACCTCTGTCTAGCACACTGGCCCGCATCTCTGTGGAGCTGGACTCGCACCTCTGTCCAGCACACTGGCCCGCAGACCTGTGGAGCTCTACCTGCACCTCTGTCTAGCACACTGGCCCGCATCTCTGTGGAGCTGGACTCGCACCTCTGTCCAGCACACTGGCCCGCATCTCTGTGGAGCTGGACTCGCACCTCTGTCCAGCACACTGGCCCGCAGCCCTGTGGAGCTCTACCTGCACCTCTGTCCAGCACACTGGCCCGCATCTCTGTGGAGCTGGACTCGCACCTCTGTCCGGCACACTGGCCCGCAGCCCTGTGGAGCTCTACCTGCACCTCTGTCTAGCACACTGGCCAGCATCTCTGTGGAGCTGGACTCGCACCTCTGTCCAGCACACTGGCCCGCATCTCTGTGGAGCTGGACTCGCACCTCTGTCCGGCACACTGGCCCGCAGCCCTGTGGAGCTGGACTCGCACCTCTGTCCGGCACACTGGCCCGCAGCCCTGTGGAGCTGGACTCCCACCTCTATCCGGCACACTGGCCCGCAGGCCTGTGGAGCTGGACTCGCACCTCTGTCCGGCACACTGGCCCGCAGCCTTGTGGAGCTGGACTCTCACCTCTGTCCGGCACACTGGCCCGCAGGCCTGTGGAGCTGGACTCCCACCTCTGTCCAGCACACTGGCCCGCAGGCCTGTGGAGCTGGACTCGCACCTCTGTCCAGCACACTGGCCCGCAGGCCTGTGGAGCTGGACTCCCACCTCTGTCCGGCATACTGGACCGCAGCCCTGTGGAGCTGGACTCCCACCTCTGTCCGGCACACTGGCCCGCAGCCCTGTGGAGCTGGACTCCCACCTCTTTCCAGCACACTGGCCCGCAGCCCTGTGGAGCTGGACTCCCACCTCTTTCCAGCACACTGGCCCGCAGCCCTGTGGAGCTGGACTCCCACCTCTGTCCGGCACACTGGCCCGCAGCCCTGTGGAGCTAGACTCCCACCTCTTTCCAGCACACTGGCCCGCAGCCCTGTAGAGCTGGACTCGCACCTCTGTCCGGCACACTGGCCCGCAGCCCTGTGGAGCTGGACTCCCACCTCTGTCCGGCACACTGGCCCGCAGCCCTGTGGAGCTGGACTCCCACCTCTTTCCAGCACACTGGCCCGCAGCCCTGTGGAGCTGGACTCCCACCTCTTTCCAGCACACTGGCCCGCAGCCCTGTGGAGCTGGACTCCCACCTCTGTCCGGCACACTGGCCCGCAGCCCTGTGGAGCTGGACTCCCACTTCTGTCCAGCACACTGGCCCGCAGGCCTGTAGAGCTGGACTCCCACCTCTTTCCAGCACACTGGCCCGCAGCCCTGTGGAGCTGGACTCCCACCTCTTTCCAGCACACTGGCCCGCAGCCCTGTGGAGCTGGACTCGCACCTCTGTCCGGCACACTGGCCCGCAGCCCTGTGGAGCTCTAACTGCACCTCTGTCTAGCACACTGGCCCGCAGACCTGTGGAGCTGGACTCGCACCTCTGTCCAGCACACTGGCCCGCAGACCTGTGGAGCTCTACCTGCACCTCTGTCTAGCACACTAGCCTGCATCTCTGTGGAGCTGAACTCGCACCTCTGTCCAGCACACTGGCCCGCAGCCCTGTGGAGCTGGACTCGCACCTCTGTCCAGCACACTGGCCCGCAGACCTGTGGAGCTCTACCTGCACATCTGTCTAGCACACTGGCCCGCATCTCTGTGGAGCTGGACACGCACCTCTGTCCGGCACACTGGCCCGCAGCCCTGTAAAGCTCTACCTGCAGCTCTGTCTAGCACACTGGCCCGCAGATCTGTGGAGCTCTACCTGCACCTCTGTCTAGCACACTGGCCCGCATCTCTGTGGAGCTGGACTCGCAACTCTGTCCAGCACACTGGCCCGCAGGCCTGTGGAGCTGGACTCGCACCTCTGTCCAGCACACTGGCCCGCAGACCTGTGGAGCTGGACTCGCACCTCTGTCCAGCCCACTGGCCCGCAGCCTGTGTAGCTGGACTCACACCTCTGTCCGGCACACTGGCCCGCAGACCTGTGGAGCTCTACCTGCACCTTATGTAGCACACTGGCCCGCATCTGTGTGGAGCTGGACTCGCACCTCTGTCCGGCACACTGGCCCGCAGCCCTGTAAAGCTCTACCTGCAGCTCTGTCTAGCACACTGGCCCGCAGACCTGTGGAGCTCTACCTGCACATCTGTCTAGCACACTGGCCCGCATCTCTGTGGAGCTGGACTCGCACCTCTGTCCGGCACACTGGCCCGCAGCCCTGTAAAGCTCTACCTGCAGCTCTGTCTAGCACACTGGCCAACAGACCTGTGGAGCTCTACCTGCACCTCTGTCTAGCACACTGGCCCGCATTTCTGTGGAGCTGGACTCGCAACTCTGTCCAGCACACTGGCCCGCAGGCCTGTGTAGCTGGACTCCCACCTCTGTCCAGCACACTGGCCCGCATCTCTGTGGAGCTGGACTCGAACCTCTGTCCAGCACACTGGCCCGCAGACCTGTGGAGCTCTACCTGCACCTCTGTCTAGCACACTGGCCCGCATCTCTGTGGAGCTGGACTCGCACCACTGTCCAGCACACTGGCCCCCATCTCTGTGGAGCTGGACTCGCACCTCTGTCCAGCACACTGGCCCGCAGCCCTGTGGAGCTCTACCTGCACCTCTGTCCAGCACACTGGCCAAAATCTCTGTGGAGCTGGACTCGCACCTCTGTCCGGCACACTGGCCCGCAGCCCTGTGGAGCTCTACCTGCACCTCTGTCTAGCACACTGGCCAGCATCTCTGTGGAGCTGGACTCGCACCTCTGTCCAGCACACTGTCCCGCATCTCTGTGGAGCTGGACTCGCACCTCTGTCCGGCACACTGGCCCGCAGCCCTGTGGAGCTGGACACGCACCTCTGTCCGGCACACTGGCCCGCAGCCCTGTGGAGCTGGACTCCCACCTCTATCTGGCACACTGGCCCGCAGGCCTGTGGAGCTGGACTCGCACCTCTGTCCGGCACACTGGCCCGCAGCCTTGTGGAGCTGGACTCCCACCTCTGTCCGGCACACTGGCCCGCAGCCCTGTGGAGCTGGACTCCCACCTCTGTCCGGCACACTGGCCCGCAGACCTGTGGAGCTGGACTCGCACCTCTGTCCGGCACACTGGCCCGCAGGCCTGTGGAGCTGGACTTGCACCTCTGTCCGGCACACTGGCCCGCAGCCCTGTGGAGCTCTACCTGCACCTCTGTCCAACACACTGGCCCGCAGACCTATGGAGCTCTACCTGCACCTCTGTCCAGCACACTGGCCCGCATCTCTGTGGAGCTGGACTCGCACCTCTGTCCAGCACACTGGCCCGCAGACCTGTGGAGCTCTACCTGCACTTCTGACTAGCACACTGGCCCGCATCTCTGTGGAGCTGGACTCGCACCTCTGTCCAGCACACTGGCCCGCAGCCCTGTGGAGCTCTACCTGCACCTCTGTCCAGCACACTGGCCCGCATCTCTGTGGAGCTGGACTCGCACCTCTGTCCGGCACACTGGCCCGCAGCCCTGTGGAGCTCTACCTGCACCTCTGTCTAGCACACTGGCCCGCAGCCCTGTGGAGCTGGACTCGCACCTCTGTCTAGCACACTGGCCCGCATCTCTGTGGAGCTGGACTCTCACCTCTGTCCAGCACACTGGCCCGAAGACCTGTGGAGCTGTACCTTCACCTCTGTCTAGCACACTGGCCCGCATCTCTGTGGAGCTGTTTCGCAACTCTGTCCAGCACACTGGCCCGCAGCCCTGTGGAGCTGGACTCGCACCTCTGTCCAGCACACTGGCCCGCAGGCCTGTGGAGCTCTACCTGCACCTCTGTCTAGCACACTGGCCCGGAGACCTGTGGAGCTGGACTTGCACCTCTGTCCAGCCCACTGGCCCGCAGGCCTGTGTAGCTGGACTCCCACCTCTGTCCAGCACACTGGCCCGCAGACCTGTGGAGCTGGACTCGCACCTCTGTCCAGCCCACTGGCCCGCAGGCCTGTGTAGCTGGACTCCCACCTCTGTCCGGCACACTGGCCCGCAGGCCTGTGGAGCTGGACTCGCACCTCTGTCCGGCACACTGGCCCGCAGCCCTGTAAAGCTCTACCTGCAGCTCTGTCTAGCACACTGGCCCGCAGATCTGTGGAGCTCTACCTGCACCTCTGTCTAGCACACTGGCCCGCATCTCTGTGGAGCTGGACTCGCAACTCTGTCCAGCACACTGGCCGCAGGCCTGTGGAGCTGGACTCGCACCTCTGTCCAGCACACTGGCCCGCAGACCTGTGGAGCTGGACTCGCACCTCTGTCCAGCCCACTGGCCCGCAGGCCTGTGTAGCTGGACTCCCACCTCTGTCCGGCACACTGGCCCGCAGCCCTGTGGAGCTGGACTCGAACCTCTGTCCGGCACACTGGCCCGCAGACCTGTGGAGCTCTACCTGCACCTTATGTAGCACACTGGCCCGCATCTCTGTGGAGCTGGACTCGCACCTCTGTCCGGCACACTGGCCCGCAGCCCTGTAAAGCTCTACCTGCAGCTCTGTCTAGCACACTGGCCCGCAGACCTGTGGAGCTCTACCTGCACATCTGTCTAGCACACTGGCCCGCATCTCTGTGGAGCTGGACTCGCACCTCTGTCCGGCACACTGGCCCGCAGCCCTGTAAAGCTCTACCTGCAGCTCTGTCTAGCACACTGGCCCGCAGACCTATGGAGCTCTACCTGCACCTCTGTCTAGCACACTGGCCCGCATCTCTGTGGAGCTGGACTCGCAACTCTGTCCAGCACACTGGCCCGCAGGCCTGTGGAGCTGGACTCGCACCTCTGTCCAGCACACTGGCCCGCAGATTTGTGGAGCTAGACTCGCACCTCTGTCCAGCCCACTGGCCCGCAGGCCTGTGTAGCTGGACTCCCACCTCTGTCCAGCACACTGGCCCGCATCTCTGTGGAGCTGGACTCGAACCTCTGTCCAGCACACCGGCCCGCAGACCTGTGGAGCTCTACCTGCACCTCTGTCTAGCACACTGGCCCGCATCTCTGTGGAGCTGGACTCGCACCTCTGTCCAGCACACTGGCCCGCAGACCTGTGGAACTCTACCTGCACCTCTGTCTAGCACACTGGCCCGCATCTCTGTGGAGCTGGACTCGCACCTCTGTCCAGCACACTGGCCCGCATCTCTGTGGAGCTGGACTCGCACCTCTGTCCAGCACACTGGCCCACAGACCTGTGGAGCTAAACTCGCACCTCTGTCCAGCCCACTAGCCCGCAGGCCTGTGTAGCTGGACTCCCACCTCTGTCCGGCACACTGGCCCTTAGGCCTGTGGAGCTGGACTCGCACCTCTGTCCGGCACACTGGCCCGCAGGCCTGTGGAGCTGGACTCGCACCTCTGTCCAGCACACTGGCCCGCAGATTTGTGGAGCTAGACTCGCACCTCTGTCCAGCCCACTGGCCCGCAGGCCTGTGTAGCTGGACTCCCACCTCTGTCCAGCACACTGGCCCGCATCTCTGTGGAGCTGGACTCGCACCTCTGTCCAGCAAACTGGCCCGCAGACCTGTGGAGCTCTACCTGCACCTCTGTCTAGCACACTGGCCCGCATCTCTGTGGAGCTGGACTCGCACCTCTGTCCAGCACACTGGCCCGCATCTCTGTGGAGCTGGACTCGCACCTCTGTCCAGCACACTGGCCCACAGACCTGTAGAGCTAAACTCGCACCTCTGTCCAGGCCACTGGCCCGCAGGCCTGTGTAGCTGGACTCCCACCTCTGTCCGGCACACTGGCCCTTAGGCCTGTGGAGCTGGACTCGCACCTCTGTCCGGCACACTGGCCCGCAGCCCTGTGGAGCTGGACTCCCACCTCTGTCCGGCTTACTGGCCCGCAGGCCTGTGGAGCTGGACTCGCACCTCTGTCCGGCACACTGGCCCGCAGCCCTGTGGAATTCTAACTGCACCTCTGTCTAGCACACTGGCCCGCAGACCTGTGGAGCTGGACTCGCACCTCTGTCCAGCACACTGGCCAGCAGACCTGTGGAGCTCTACCTGCACCTCTGTCTAGCACACTGGCCTGCATCTCTGTGGAGCTGAACTCGCACCTCTGTCCAGCACACTGGCCCGCAGCCCTGTGGAGCTGGACTCGCACCTCTGTCCAGCACACTGGCCCGCAGACCTGTTGAGCTCTACCTGCACATCTGTCTAGCACACTGGCCCGCATCTCTGTGGAGCTGGACTCGCACCTCTGTCCGGCACACTGGCCCGCAGCCCTGTAAAGCTCTACCTGCAGCTCTGTCTAGCACACTGGCCCGCAGATCTGTGGAGCTCTACCTGCACCTCTGTCTAGCACACTGGCCCGCATCTCTGTGGAGCTGGACTCGCAACTCTGTCCAGCACACTGGCCCGCAGGCCTGTGGAGCTGGACTCGCACCTCTGTCCAGCACACTTGCCCGCAGACCTGTGGAGCTGGACTCGCACCTCTGTCCAGCCCACTGGCCCGCAGGCCTGTGTAGCTGGACTCCCACCTCTGTCCGGCACACTGGCCCGCAGACCTGTGGAGCTCTACCTGCACCTTATGTAGCACACTGGCCCGCATCTCTGTGGAGCTGGACTCGCACCTCTGTCCGGCACACTGGCCCGCAGCCCTGTAAAGCTCTACCTGCAGCTCTGTCTAGCACACTGGCCCGCAGACCTGTGGAGCTCTACCTGCACATCTGTCTAGCACACTGGCCCGCATCTCTGTGGAGCTGGACTCGCACCTCTGTCCGGCACACTGGCCCGCAGCCCTGTAAAGCTCTACCTGCAGCTCTGTCTAGCACACTGGCCCGCAGACCTGTGGAGCTCTACCTGCACCTCTGTCTAGCACACTGGCCCGCATCTCTGTGGAGCTGGACTCGCAACTCTGTCCAGCACACTGGCCCGCAGGCCTGTGGAGCTGGACTCGCACCTCTGTCCAGCACACTGGCCCGCAGATTTGTGGAGCTAGACTCGCACCTCTGTCCAGCCCACTGGCCCGCAGGCCTGTGTAGCTGGACTCCCACCTCTGTCCAGCACGCTGGCCCGCATCTCTGTGGAGCTGGACTCGAACCTCTGTCCAGCACACTGGCCCGCGGACCTGTGGAGCTCTACCTGCACCTCTGTCTAGCACACTGGCCCGCATCTCTGTGGAGCTGGACTCGCACCTCTGTCCAGCACACTGGCCCGCAGACCTGTGGAGCTCTACCTGCACCTCTGTCTAGCACACTGGCCCGCATCTCTGTGGAGCTGGACTCGCACCTCTGTCCAGCACACTGGCCCGCATCTCTGTGGAGCTGGACTCGCACCTCTGTCCAGCACACTGGCCCGCAGCCCTGTGGAGCTCTACCTGCACCTCTGTCCAGCACACTGGCCCGCATCTCTGTGGAGCTGGACTCGCACCTCTGTCCGGCACACTGGCCCGCAGCCCCGTGGAGCTCTACCTGCACCTCTGTCTAGCACACTGGCCAGCATCTCTGTGGAGCTGGACTCGCACCTCTGTCCAGCACACTGGCCCGCATCTCTGTGGAGCTGGACTCGCACCTCTGTCCGGCACACTGGCCCGCAGCCCTGTGGAGCTGGACTCGCACCTCTGTCCGGCACACTGGCCCGCAGCCCTGTGGAGCTGGACTCCCACCTCTATCCGGCACACTGGCCCGCCGGCCTGTGGAGCTGGACTCGCACCTCTGTCCGGCACACTGGCCCGCAGCCTTGTGGAGCTGGACTCTCACCTCTGTCCGGCACACTGGCCCGCAGCCCTGTGGAGCTGGACTCCCACCTCTGTCCGGCACACTGGCCCGCAGACCTGTGGAGCTGGACTCGCACCTCTGTCCGGCACACTGGCCCGCAGGCCTGTGGAGCTGGACTCGCACCTCTGTCCGGCACACTGGCCCGCAGCCCTGTGGAGCTCTACCTGCACCTCTGTCCAACACACTGGCCCGCAGACCTGTGGAGCTCTACCTGCACCTCTGTCCAGCACACTGGCCCGCATCTCTGTGGAGCTGGACTCGCACCTCTGTCCAGCACACTGGCCCGCAGACCTGTGGAGCTCTACCTGCACCTCTGTCTAGCACACTGGCCCGCATCTCTGTGGAGCTGGACTCGAACCTCTGTCCAGCACACTGGCCCGCAGCCCTGTGGAGCTCTACCTGAACCTCTGTCCAGCACACTGGCCCGCATCTCTGTGGAGCTGGACTCGCACCTCTGTCCGGCACACTGGCCCGCAGCCCTGTGTAGCTCTACCTGCACCTCTGTCTAGCACACTGGCCCGCAGCCCTGTGGAGCTGGACTCGCACCTCTGTCTAGCACACTGGCCCGCATCTCTGTGGGGCTGGACTCGCACCTCTGTCAGGCACACTGGCCCGCAGGCCTGTGTAGCTGGACTCCCACCTCTGTCCGGCACACTGGCCCGCAGGCCTGTGGAGCTGGACTCGCACCTCTGTCCAGCACACTGGCCCGCAGGCCTGTGGAGCTCTACCTGCACCTCTGTCTAGCACACTGGCCCGCAGACCTGTGGAGCTGGACTCGCACCTCTGTCCAGCCCACTGGCCCGCAGGCCTGTGTAGCTGGACTCCCACCTCTGTCCGGCACACTGGCCCGCAGGCCTGTGGAGCTGGACTCGCACCTCTGTCCGGCACACTGGCCCGCAGACCTGTGGAGCTCTACCTGCACCTCTGTCTAGCACACTGGCCCGCATCTCTGTGGAGCTGGACTCGCACCTCTGTCCAGCACACTGGCCCGCAGACCTGTGGAGCTGGACTCGCACCTCTGTCCAGCACACTGGCCCGCAGGCCTGTGTAGCTGGACTCCCACCTCTGTCCGGCACACTGGCCCGCAGGCCTGTGGAGCTGGACTCGCACCTCTGTCCGGCACACTGGCCCGCAGCCCTGTGGAGCTGGACTCCCACCTCTGTCCGGCACACTGGCCCGCAGCCACGTGGAGCTGGACTCCCACCTCTGTCCGGCACACTGGCCCGCAGGCCTGTGGAGCTGGACTCCCACCTCTGTCCGGCACACTGGCCCGCAGGCCTGTGGAGCTGGACTCCCACCTCTGTCCGGCACACTGGCCCGCAGGCCTGTGGAGCTGGACTCGCACCTCTGTCCAGCACACTGGCCCGCAGGCCTGTGGAGCTGGACTCCCACCTCTGTCCGGCACACTGGCCCGCAGCCCTGTGGAGCTGGACTCGCACCTCTGTCCGGCACACTGGCCCGCAGACCTGTGGAGCTGGACTCGCACCTCTGTCCAGCACACTGGCCCGCAGCCCTGTGGAGCTGGAATCGCACCTCTGTCCGGCACACTGGCCCGCAGCCCTGTGGAGCTGGACTCGCACCTCTGTCCGGCACACTGGCCCGCAGCCCTGTGGAGCTGGACTCGCACCTCTGTCCAGCACACTGGCCCGCAGACCTGTGGAGCTGGACTCGCACCTCTGTCCAGCACACTGGCCCGCAGGCCTGTGTAGCTGGACTCCCACCTCTGTCCGGCACACTGGCCCGCAGGCCTGTGGAGCTGGACTCGCACCTTTGTCCGGCACACTGGCCCGCAGCCCTGTGGAGCTGGACTCCCACCTCTGTCCGGCACACTGGCCCGCAGCCCTGTGGAGCTGGACTCCCACCTCTTTCCAGCACACTGGCCCGCAGCCCTGTGGAGCTGGACTCCCACCTCTGTCCGGCACACTGGCCCGCAGGCCTGTGGAGCTGGACACCCACCTCTGTCTAGCACACTGGCCCGCAGACCTGTAGAGCTGGACTCCCACCTCTTTCCAGCACACTGGCCCGCAGCCCTGTGGAGCTGGACTCCCACCTCTTTACAGCACACTGGCCCGCAGCCCTGTGGAGCTGGACTCGCACCTCTGTCCGGCACACTGGACCGCAGCCCTGTGGAGCTGGACTCCCACCTCAGTCCGGCACACTGGCCCGCAGCCCTGTGGAGCTGGACTCCCACCTCTTTCCAGCACACTGGCCCGCAGCCCTGTGGAGCTGGACTCCCACCTCTTTCCAGCACACTGGCCCGCAGCCCTGTGGAGCTGGACTCCCACCTCTGTCCGGCACACTGGCCCGCAGCCCTGTGGAGCTAGACTCCCACCTCTTTCCAGCACACTGGCCCGCAGCCCTGTGGAGCTGGACTCGCACCTCTGTCCGGCACACTGGCCCGCAGCCCTGTGGAGCTGGACTCCCACCTCTGTCCGGCACACTGGCCCGCAGCCCTGTGGAGCTGGACTCCCACCTCTTTCCAGCACACTGGCCCGCAGCCCTGTGGAGCTGGACTCCCACCTCTTTCCAGCACACTGGCCCGCAGCCCTGTTTAGCTGGACTCCCACCTCTGTCCGGCACACTGGCCCGCAGCCCTGTGGAGCTGGACTCCCACCTCTGTCCAGCACACTGGCCCGCAGGCCTGTAGAGCTGGACTCCCACCTCTTTCCAGCACACTGGCCCGCAGCCCTGTGGAGCTGGACTCCCACCTCTTTCCAGCACACTGGCCCGCAGCCCTGTGGAGCTGGACTCGCACCTCTGTCCGGCACACAGGCCCGCAGCCCTGTGGAGCTCTAACTGCACCTCTGTCTAGCACACTGGCCCGCAGACCTGTGGAGCTGGACTCGCACCTCTGTCCAGCACACTGGCCCGCAGACCTGTGGAGCTCTACCTGCACCTCTGTCTAGCACACTAGCCTGCATCTCTGTGGAGCTGAACTCGCACCTCTGTCCAGCACACTGGCCCGCAGCCCTGTGGAGCTGGACTCGCACCTCTGTCCAGCACACTGGCCCGCAGACCTGTGGAGCTCTACCTGCACATCTGTCTAGCACACTGGCCCGCATCTCTGTGGAGCTGGACTCGCACCTCTGTCCGGCACACTGGCCCGCAGCCCTGTAAAGCTCTACCTGCAGCTCTGTCTAGCACACTGGCCCGCAGATCTGTGGAGCTCTACCTGCACCTCTGTCTAGCACACTGGCCCGCATCTCTGTGGAGCTGGACTCGCAACTCTGTCCAGCACACTGGCCCGCAGGCCTGTGGAGCTGGACTCGCACCTCTGTCCAGCACACTGGCCCGCAGACCTGTGGAGCTGGACTCGCACCTCTGTCCAGCCCACTGGCCCGCAGCCTGTGTAGCTGGACTCACACCTCTGTCCGGCACACTGGCCCGCAGACCTGTGGAGCTCTACCTGCACCTTATGTAGCACACTGGCCCGCATCTGTGTGGAGCTGGACTCGCACCTCTGTCCGGCACACTGGCCCGCAGCCCTGTAAAGCTCTACCTGCAGCTCTGTCTAGCACACTGGCCCGCAGATCTGTGGAGCTCTACCTGCACCTCTGTCAAGCACACTGGCCCGCATCTCTGTGGAGCTGGACTCGCACCTCTGTCCGGCACACTGGCCCGCAGCCCTGTAAAGCTCTACCTGCAGCTCTGTCTAGCACACTGGCCCGCAGACCTGTGGAGCTCTACCTGCACATCTGTCTAGCACACTGGCCCGAGTCTCTGTGGAGCTGGACTCGCACCTCTGTCCGGCACACTGGCCCGCAGCCCTGTAAAGCTCTACCTGCAGCTCTGTCTAGCACACTGGCCCGCAGACCTATGGAGCTCTACCTGCACCTCTGTCTAGCACACTGGCCCGCATCTCTGTGGAGCTGGACTCGCAACTCTGTCCAGCACACTGGCCCGCAGGCCTGTGGAGCTGGACTCGCACCTCTGTCCAGCACACTGGCCCGCAGATTTGTGGAGCTAGACTCGCACCTCTGTCCAGCCGCTGGCCCGCAGGCCTGTGTAGCTGGACTCCCACCTCTGTCCAGCACACTGGCCCGCATCTCTGTGGAGCTGGACTCGAACCTCTGTCCAGCACACCGGCCCGCGGACCAGTGGAGCTCTACCTGCACCTCTGTCTAGCACACTGGCCCGCATCTCTGTGGAGCTGGACTCGCACCTCTGTCCAGCACACTGGCCCGCAGACCTGTGGAACTCTACCTGCACCTCTGTCTAGCACACTGGCCCGCATCTCTGTGGAGCTGGACTCGCACCTCTGTCCAGCACACTGGCCCGCATCTCTGTGGAGCTGGACTCGCACCTCTGTCCAGCACACTGGCCCACAGACCTGTGGAGCTAAACTCGCACCTCTGTCCAGCCCACTAGCCCGCAGGCCTGTGTAGCTGGACTCCCACCTCTGTCCGGCACACTGGCCCTTAGGCCTGTGGAGCTGGACTCGCACCTCTGTCCGGCACACTGGCCCGCAGGCCTGTGGAGCTGGACTCGCACCTCTGTCCAGCACACTGGCCCGCAGATTTGTGGAGCTAGACTCGCACCTCTGTCCAGCCCACTGGCCCGCATCCCTGGGAAGCTGGACTCCCACCTCTGTCCAGCACACTGGCCCGCATCTCTGTGGAGCTGGACTCGAACCTCTGTCCAGCACACCGGCCCGCAGACCTGTGGAGCTCTACCTGCACCTCTGTCTAGCACACTGGCCCGCATCTCTGTGGAGCTGGACTCGCACCTCTGTCCAGCACACTGGCCCGCAGACCTGTGGAGCTCTACCTGCACCTCTGTCTAGCACACTGGCCCGCATCTCTGTGGAGCTGGACTCGCACCTCTGTCCAGCACACTGGCCCGCATCTCTGTGGAGCTGGACTCGCACCTCTGTCCAGCACACTGGCCCACAGACCTGTGGAGCTAAACTCGCACCTCTGTCCAGCCCACTGGCCAGCAGGCCTGTGTAGCTGGACTCCCACCTCTGTCCGGCACACTGGCCCTTAGGCCTGTGGAGCTGGACTCGCACCTCTGTCCGGCACACTGGCCCGCAGCCCTGTGGAGCTGGACTCCCACCTCTGTCCGGCTTACTGGCCCGCAGGCCTGTGGAGCTGGACTCGCACCTCTGTCCGGCACACTGGCCCGCAGCCCTGTGGAGCTCTAACTGCACCTCTGTCTAGCACACTGGCCCGCAGACCTGTGGAGCTGGACTCGCACCTCTGTCCAGCACACTAGCCCGCAGACCTGTGGAGCTCTACCTGCACCTCTGTCTAGCACACTGGCCTGCATCTCTGTGGAGCTGAACTCGCACCTCTGTCCAGCACACTGGCCCGCAGCCCTGTGGAGCTGGACTCGCACCTCTGTCCAGCACACTGGCCCGCAGACCTGTGGAGCTCTACCTGCACATCTGTCTAGCACACTGGCCCGCATCTCTGTGGAGCTGGACTCGCACCTCTGTCCGGCACACTGGCCCGCAGCCCTGTAAAGCTCTACCTGCAGCTCTGTCTAGCACACTGGCCCGCAGATCTGTGGAGCTCTACCTGCACCTCTGTCTAGCACACTGGCCCGCATCTCTGTGGAGCTGGACTCGCAACTCTGTCCAGCACACTGGCCCGCAGGCCTGTGGAGCTGGACTCGCACCTCTGTCCAGCACACTGGCCCGCAGACCTGTGGAGCTGGACTCGCACCTCTGTCCAGCCCACTGGCCCGCAGGCCTGTGTAGCTGGACTCCCACCTCTGTCCGGCACACTGGCCCGCAGACCTGTGGAGCTCTACCTGCACCTTATGTAGCACACTGGCCCGCATCTCTGTAGAGGGACTCGCACCTCTGTCCGGCACACTGGCCCGCAGCCCTGTAAAGCTCTACCTGCAGCTCTGTCTAGCACACTGGCCCGCAGACCTGTGGAGCTCTACCTGCACATCTGTCTAGCACACTGGCCCGCATCTCTGTGGAGCTGGACTCGCACCTCTGTCCGGCACACTGGCCCGCAGCCCTGTAAAGCTCTACCTGCAGCTCTGTCTAGCACACTGGCCCGCAGACCTGTGGAGCTCTACCTGCACCTCTGTCTAGCACACTGGCCCGCATCTCTGTGGAGCTGGAATCGCAACTCTGTCCAGCACACTGGCCCGCAGGCCTGTGGAGCTGGACTCGCACCTCTGTCCAGCACACTGGCCCGCAGATTTGTGGAGCTAGACTCGCACCTCTGTCCAGCCCACTGGCCCGCAGGCCTGTGTAGCTGGACTCCCACCCCTGTCCAGCACACTGGCCCGCATCTCTGTGGAGCTGGACTCGAACCTCTGTCCAGCACACTGGCCCGCGGACCTGTGGAACTCTACCTGCACCTCTGTCTAGCACACTGGCCCGCATCTCTGTGGAGCTGGACTCGCACCTCTGTCCAGCACACTGGCCCGCAGACCTGTGGAGCTCTACCTGCACCTCTGTCTAGCACACTGGCCCGCATCTCTGTGGAGCTGGACTCGCACCTCTGTCCAGCACACTGGCCCGCATCTCTGTGGAGCTGGACTCGCACCTCTGTCCAGCACACTGGCCCGCAGCCCTGTGGAGCTCTACCTGCACCTCTGTCCAGCACACTGGCCCGCATCTCTGTGGAACTGGACTCGCACCTCTGTCCGGCACACTGGCCCGCAGCCCTGTGGAGCTCTACCTGCACCTCTGTCTAGCACACTGGCCAGCATCTCTGTGGAGCTGGACTCGCACCTCTGTCCAGCACACTGGCCCGCATCTCTGTGGAGCTGGACTCGCACCTCTGTCCGGCACACTGGCCCGCAGCCCTGTGGAGCTGGACTCGCACCTCTGTCCGGCACACTGGCCCGCAGCCCTGTGGAGCTGGACTCTCACCTCTATCCGGCACACTGGCCCGCAGGCCTGTGGAGCTGGACTCGCACCTCTGTCCGGCACACTGGCCCGCAGCCTTGTGGAGCTGGACTCTCACCTCTGTCCGGCACACTGGCCCGCAGCCCTGTGGAGCTGGACTCCCACCTCTGTCCGGCACACTGGCCCGCAGACCTGTGGAGCTGGACTCGCACCTCTGTCCGGCACACTGGCCCGCAGGCCTGTGGAGCTGGACTCGCACCTCTGTCCGGCACACTGGCCCGCAGCCCTGTGGAGCTCTACCTGCACCTCTGTCCAACACACTGGCCCGCAGACCTGTGGAGCTCTACCTGCACCTCTGTCCAGCACACTGGCCCGCATCTCTGTGGAGCTGGACTCGCACCTCTGTCCAGCACACTGGCCCGCAGACCTGTGGAGCTCTACCTGCACCTCTGTGTAGCACACTGGCCCGCATCTCTGTGGAGCTGGACTCGCACCTCTGTCCAGCACACTGGCCCGCAGCCCTGTGGAGCTCTACCTGCACCTCTGTCCAGCACACTGGCCCGCATCTCTGTGGAGCTGGACTCGCACCTCTGTCCGGCACACTGGCCCGCAGCCCTGTGTAGCTCTACCTGCACCTCTGTCTAGCACACTGGCCCGCAGCCCTGTGGAGCTGGACTCGCACCTCTGTCTAGCACACTGGCCCGCATCTCTGTGGAGCTGGACTCGCACCTCTGTCAGGCACACAGGCCCGCAGGCCTGTGTAGCTGGACTCCCACCTCTGTCCGGCACACTGGCCCGCAGGCCTGTGGAGCTGGACTCGCACCTCTGTCCAGCACACTGGCCCGCAGGCCTGTGGAGCTCTACCTGCACCTCTGTCTAGCACACTGGCCCGCAGACCTGTGGAGCTGGACTCGCACCTCTGTCCAGCCCACTGGCCCGCAGGCCTGTGTAGCTGGACTCCCACCTCTGTCCGGCACACTGGCCCGCAGGCCTGTGGAGCTGGACTCGCACCTCTGTCCGGCACACTGGCCCGCAGACCTGTGGAGCTTCACCTGCACCTCTGTCTAGCACACTGGCCCGCATCTCTGTGGAGCTGGACTCGCACCTCTGTCCAGCACACTGGCCCGCAGACCTGTGGAGCTGGACTCGCACCTCTGTCCAGCACACTGGCCCGCAGGCCTGTGTAGCTGGACTCCCACCTCTGTCCGGCACACTGGCCCGCAGGCCTGTGGAGCTGGACTCGCACCTCTGTCCGGCACACTGGCCCGCAGCCCTGTGGAGCTGGACTCCCACCTCTGTCCGGCACACTGGCCCGCAGCCCTGTGGAGCTGGACTCCCACCTCTGTCCGGCACACTGGCCCGCAGGCCTGTGGAGCTGGACTCCCACCTCTGTCCGGCACACTGGCCCGCAGGCCTGTGGAGCTGGACTCGCACCTCTGTCCAGCACGCTGGCCCGCAGGCCTGTGGAGCTGGACTCCCACCTCTGTCCGGCACACTGGCCCGCAGCCCTGTGGAGCTGGACTCGCACCTCTGTCCGGCACACTGGCCCGCAGACCTGTGGAGCTGGACTCGCACCTCTGTCCAGCACACTGGCCCGCAGCCCTGTGGAGCTGGACTCGCACCTCTGTCCGGCACACTGGCCCGCAGCCCTGTGGAGCTGGACTCGCACCTCTGTCCGGCACACTGGCCCGCAGCCCTGTGGAGCTGGACTCGCACCTCTGTCCAGCACACTGGCCCGCAGACCTGTGGAGCTGGACTCGCACCTCTGTCCAGCACACTGGCCCGCAGGCCTGTGTAGCTGGACTACCACCTCTGTCCGGCACACTGGCCCGCAGGCCTGTGGAGCTGGACTCGCACCTCTGTCCGGCACACTGGCCCGCAGCCCTGTGGAGCTGGACTCTCACCTCTGTCCGGCACACTTCCCCGCAGCCCTGTGGAGCTGGACTCCCACCTCTTTCCAGCACACTGGCCCGCAGCCCTGTGGAGCTGGACTCCCACCTCTGTCCGGCACACTGGCCCGCAGGCCTGTGGAGCTGGACTCCCACCACTGTCCGGCACACTGGCCCGCAGGCCTGTGGAGCTGGACTCCCACCACTGTCTAGCACACTGGCCCGCAGACCTGTAGAGCTGGACTCCCACCTCTTTCCAGCACACTGGCCCGCAGCCCTGTGGAGCTGGACTCCCACCTCTTTCCAGCACACTGGCCCGCAGCCCTGTGGAGCTGGACTCGCACCTCTGTCCGGCATACTGGACCGCAGCCCTGTGGAGCTGGACTCCCACCTCTGTCCGGCACACTGGCCCGCAGCCCTGTGGAGCTGGACTCCCACCTCTTTCCAGCAAACTGGCCCGCAGCCCTGTGGAGCTGGACTCCCACCTCTTTCCAGCACACTGGCCCGCAGCCGTGTGGAGCTGGACTCCCACCTCTGTCCGGCACACTGGCCCGCAGCCCTGTGGAGCTAGACTCCCACCTCTTTCCAGCACACTGGCCCGCAGCCCTGTGGAGCTGGACTCGCACCTCTGTCCGGCACACTGGCCCGCAGCCCTGTGGAGCTGGACTCCCACCTCTGTCCGGCACACTGGCCCGCAGCCCTGTGGAGCTGGACTCCCACCTCTTTCCAGCACACTGGCCCGCAGCCCTGTGGAGCTGGACTCCCACCTCTTTCCAGCACACTGGCCCTAAGCCCTATGGAGCTGGACTCCCACCTCTGTCCGGCACACTGGCCCGCAGCCCTGTGGAGCTGGACTCCCACCTCTGTCCAGCACACTGGCCCGCAGGCCTGTAGAGCTGGACTCCCACCTCTTTCCAGCACACTGGCCCGCAGCCCTGTGGAGCTGGACTCCCACCTCTTTCCAGCACACTGGCCCGCAGCCCTGTGGAGGTGGACTCGCACCTCTGTCCGGCACACTGGCCCGCAGCCCTGTGGAGCTCTAACTGCACCTCTGTCTAGCACACTGGCCCGCAGACCTGTGGAGCTGGACTCGCACCTCTGTCCAGCACACTGGCCCGCAGACCTGTGGAGCTCTACCTGCACCTCTGTCTAGCACACTAGCCTGCATCTCTGTGGAGCTGAACTCGCACCTCTGTCCAGCACACTGGCCCGCAGCCCTGTGGAGCTGGACTCGCACCTCTGTCCAGCACACTGGCCCGCAGACCTGTGGAGCTCTACCTGCACATCTGTCTAGCACACTGGCCCGCATCTCTGTGGAGCTGGACTCGCACCTCTGTCCGGCACACTGGCCCGCAGCCCTGTAAAGCTCTACCTGCAGCTCTGTCTAGCACACTGGCCCGCAGATCTGTGGAGCTCTACCTGCACCTCTGTCTAGCACACTGACCCGCATCTCTGTGGAGCTGGACTCGCAACTCAGTCCAGCACACTGGCCCGCAGGCCTGTGGAGCTGGACTCGCACCTCTGTCCAGCACACTGGCCCGCAGACCTGTGGAGCTGGACTCGCACCTCTGTCCAGCCCACTGGCCCGCAGCCTGTGTAGCTGGACTCACACCTCTGTCCGGCACACTGGCCCGCAGACCTGTGGAGCTCTACCTGCACCTTATGTAGCACACTGGCCCGTATCTGTGTGGAGCTGGACTCGCACCTCTGTCCGGCACACTGGCCCGCAGCCCTGTAAAGCTCTACCTGCAGCTCTGTCTAGCACACTGGCCCGCAGACCTGTGGAGCTCTACCTGCACATCTGTCTAGCACACTGGCCCGCATCTCTGTGGAGCTGGACTCGCACCTCTGTCCGGCACACTGGCCCGCAGCCCTGTAAAGCTCTACCTGCAGCTCTGTCCAGCACACTGGCCCGCAGACCTGTGGAGCTCTACCTGCACCTCTGTCTAGCACACTCGCCCGCATCTCTGTGGAGCTGGACTCGCAACTCTGTCCAGCACACTGGCCCGCAGGCCTGTGGAGCTGGACTCGCACCTCTGTCCAGCACACTGGCCCGCAGATTTGTGGAGCTAGACTCGCACCTCTGTCCAGCCCACTGGCCCGCAGGCCTGTGTAGCTGGACTCCCACCTCTGTCCAGCACACTGGCCCGCATCTCTGTGGAGCTGGACTCGAACCTCTGTCCAGCACACTGGCCCGCAGACCTGTGGAGCACTACCTGCACCTCTGTCTAGCACACTGGCCCGCATCTCTGTGGAGCTGGACTCGCACCACTGTCCAGCACACTGGCCCGCATCTCTGTGGAGCTGGACTCGCACCTCTGTCCAGCACACTGGCCCGCAGCCCTGTGGAGCTCTACCTGCACCTCTGTCCAGCACACTGGCCCGCATCTCTGTGGAGCTGGACTCGCACCTCTGTCCGGCACACTGGCCCGCAGGCCTGTGGAGCTGGACTCCCACCTCTGTCTAGCACACTGGTCCGCAGACCTGTGGAGCTGGACTCCCACCTCTGTCCGGCACACTGGCCCGCAGACCTGTGGAGCTAGACTCCCACCTCTGTCCGGCACACTGGCCCGCAGCCCTGTGGAGCTGGACTCCCACCTCTGTCCGGCACACTGGCCCGCAGCCCTGTGGAGCTGGACTCCCACCTCTGTCCGGCACACTGGCCCGCAGACCTGTGGAGCTGGACTCCCACCTCTGTCCGGCACACTGGCCCGCAGGCCTGTGGAGCTGGACTCCCACCTCTGTCTAGCACACTGGCCCGCAGGCCTGTGGAGCTGGACTCTCACCTCTGTCTAGCACACTGGCCCGCAGGTCTGTGGAGCTGGACTCCCACCTCTGTCCGGCACACTGGCCCGCAGGCCTGTGGAGCTGGACTCCCACCTCTGTCTAGCACACTGGCCCGCAGGCCTGTGGAGCTGGACTCGCACCTCTGTCCAGCCCACTGGTCCGCAGGCCTGTGGAGCTGGACTCCCACCTCTGTCCAGCACACTGGCCCGCAGGCCTGTGGAGCTGGACTCCCACCTCTGTCCAGCACACTGGCCCGCAGGCCTGTGGAGCTGGACTCCCACCTCTGTCTACCACACTGGCCCGAAGGCCTGTGGAGCTGGACTCCCACCTCTGTCCGGCACACTGGCCCGCAGCCCTGTGGAGCTGGACTCCCACCTCTGTCCGGCACACTGGCCCGCAGGCCTGTAAAGCTGGACTCCCACCTCTGTCCGGCACACTGGCCCGCAGGCCTGTGGAGCTGGACTCCCACCTCTGTCCGGCACACTGGCCCGCAGACCTGTGGAGCTGGACTCCCACCTCTGTCCAGCACACTGGCCCGAAGGCCTGTGGAGCTGGACTCCCACCTCTGTCTACCACACTGGCCCGCAGGCCTGTGGAGCTGGACTCCCACCTCTGTCCGGCACACTGGCCCGCAGCCCTGTGGAGCTGGACTCCCACCTCTGTCCGGCACACTGGCCCGCAGGCCTGTAAAGCTGGACTCCCACCTCTGTCCGGCACACTGGCCCGCAGGCTTGTGGAGCTGGACTCCCACCTCTGTCTAGCACACTGGCCCGCAGGCCTGTGGAGCTGGACTCCCACCTCTGTCTACCACACTGGCCCGCAGGCCTGTGGAGCTGGACTCCCACCTCTGTCTAGCACACTGGCCCGCAGGCCTGTGGAGCTGGACTCCCACCTCTGTCTAGCACACTGGCCCGCAGGCCTGTGGAGCTGGACTCCCACCTCTGTCTCGCACACTGGCCCGCAGGCCTGTGGAGCTGGACTCCCACCTCTGTCCGGCACACTGGCCCGCAGACCTGTGGAGCTGGACTCCCACCTCTGTCCGGCACACTAGCCCGCAGGCCTGTGGAGCTGGACTCCCACCTCTGTCTAGCACACTGGCCCGCAGGCCTGTGGAGCTGGACTCCCACCTCTGTCCGGCACACTGGCCCGCAGGCCTGTGGAGCTGGACTCCCACCTCTGTCCGGCACACTGGACCGCAGACCTGTGGAGCTGGACTCCCACCTCTGTCTAGCACACTGGCCCGCAGACCTGTGGAGCTGGACTCCCACCTCTGTCTGGCACACTGGCCCGCAGGCCTGTGGAGCTGGACTCCCACCTCTGTCCGGCACACTGGCCCGTAGCCCTGTGGAGCTGGACTCCCACCTCTGTCCGGCACACTGGCCCGCAGACCTGTGGAGCTGGACTCCCACCTCTGTCCGGCACACTGGCCCGCAGGCCTGTGGAGCTGGACTCCCACCTCTGTCCGGCACACTGGCCCGCAGGCCTGTGGAGCTGGACTCCCACCTCTGTCCGGCACACTGGCCCGCAGGCCTGTGGAGCTGGACTGCCACCTCTGTCCGGCACACTGGCCCGCAGGCCTGTGGAGCTGGACTCCCACCTCTGTCCGGCACACTGGCCCGCTGGCCTGTGGAGCTGGACTCCCACCTCTGTCCGGCACACTGGCCCGCAGACCTGTGGAGCTGGACTCCCACCTCTGTCCGGCACACTGGCCCGCAGCCCTGTGGAGCTGGACTCCCACCTCTGTCCGGCACACTGGCCCGCAGCCCTGTGGAGCTGGACTCCCACATCTGTCCGGCACACTGGCCCGCACACCTGTGGAGCTGGACTCCCACCTCTGTCCGGCACACTGGCCCGCAGCCCTGTGGAGCTGGACTCCCACCTCTGTCCGGCACACTGGCCCGCAGACCTGTGGAGCTGGACTCCCACCTCTGTCCGGCACACTGGCCCGCAGGCCTGTGGAGCTGGACTCCCACCTCTGTCCGGCACACTGGCCCGCAGACCTGTGGAGCTGGACTCCCACCTCTGTCCGGCACACTGGCCCGCAGCCCTGTGGAGCTGGACTCCCACCTCTGTCCGGCACACTGGCCCGCAGGCCTGTGGAGCTGGACTCCCACCTCTTTCCGGCACACTGGCCCGCAGACCTGTGGAGCTGGACTCCCACCTCTGTCCGGCACACTGGCCCGCAGGCCTGTGGAGCTGGACTCCCACCTCTGTCCGGCACACTGGCCCGCAGGCCTGTGGAGCTGGACTCCCACCTCTGTCCGGCACACTGGCCCGCAGGCCTGTGGAGCTGGACTCTCACCTCTGTCCGGCACACTGGCCCGCAGCCCTGTGGAGCTGGACTCCCACCTCTGTCCGGCTTACTGGCCCGCAGGCCTGTGGAGCTGGACTCGCACCTCTGTCCGGCACACTGGCCCGCAGCCCTGTGGAGCTCTAACTGCACCTCTGTCTAGCACACTGGCCCGCAGACCTGTGGAGCTGGACTCGCACCTCTGTCCAGCACACTGGCCCGCAGACCTGTGGAGCTCTACCTGCACCTCTGTCTAGCACACTGGCCTGCATCTCTGTGGAGCTGAACTCGCACCTCTGTCCAGCACACTGGCCCGCAGCCCTGTGGAGCTGGACTCGCACCTCTTTCCAGCACACTGGCCCGCAGACCTGTGGAGCTCTACGTGCACATCTGTCTAGCACACTGGCACGCATCTCTGTGGAGCTGGACTCGCACCTCTGTCCGGCACACTGGCCCGCAGCCCTGTAAAGCTCTACCTGCAGCTCTGTCTAGCACACTGGCCCGCAGATCTGTGGAGCTCTACCTGCACCTCTGTCTAGCACACTGGCCCGCATCTCTGTGGAGCTGGACTCGCAACTCTGTCCAGCACACTGGCCCGCAGGCCTGTGGAGCTGGACTCGCACCTCTGTCCAGCACACTGGCCCGCAGACCTGTGGAGCTGGACTCGCACCTCTGTCCAGCCCACTGGCCCGCAGGCCTGTGTAGCTGGACTCCCACCTCTGTCCGGCACACTGGCCCGCAGACCTGTAAGCTCTACCTGCACCTTATGTAGCACACTGGCCCGCATATCTGTGGAGCTGGACTCGCACCTCTGTCCGGCACACTGGCCCGCAGCCCTGTAAAGCTCTACCTGCAGCTCTGTCTAGCACACTGGCCCGCAGACCTGTGGAGCTCTACCTGCACATCTGTCTAGCACACTGGCCCGCATCTTTGTGGAGCTGGACTCGCACCTCTGTCCGGCACACTGGCCCGCAGCCCTGTAAAGCTCTACCTGCAGCTCTGTCTAGCACACTGGCCCGCAGACCTGTGGAGCTCTACCTGCACCTCTGTCTAGCACACTGGCCCGCATCTCTGTGGAGCTGGACTCGCAACTCTGTCCAGCACACTGGCCCGCAGGCCTGTGGAGCTGGACTCGAACCTCTGTCCAGCACACTGGCCCGCAGATTTGTGGAGCTAGACTCGCACCTCTGTCCAGCCCACTGGCCCGCAGGCCTGTGTAGCTGGACTCCCACCTCTGTCCAGCACACTGGCCCGCATCTCTGTGGAGCTGGACTCGAACCTCTGTCCAGCACACTGGCCCGCAGACCTGTGGAGCTCTACCTGCACCTCTGTCTAGCACACTGGCCCGCATCTCTGTGGAGCTGGAGTCGCACCTCTGTCCAGCACACTGGCCCGCAGACCTGTGGAGCTCTACCTGCACCTCTGTCTAGCACACTGGCTCGCATCTCTGTGGAGCTGGACTCGCACCTCTGTCCAGCACACTGGCCCGCATCTCTGTGGAGCTGGACTCGCACCTCTGTCCAGCACACTGGCCCGCAGCCCTGTGGAGCTTAACCTGCACCTCTGTCCAGCACACTGGCCCGCATCTGTGTAGAGCTGGACTCGCACCTCTGTCCGGCACACTGGCCCGCAGCCCTGTGGAGCTCTACCTGCACCTCTGTCTAGCACACTGGCCAGCATCTCTGTGGAGCTGGACTCGCACCTCTGTCCAGCACACTGGCCCACATCTCTGTGGAGCTGGACTCGCACCTCTGTCCGGCACACTGGCCCGCAGCCCTGTGGAGCTGGACTCGCACCTCTGTCTGGCACACTGGCCCGCAGCCCTGTAGAGCTGGACTCCCACCTCTATCCGGCACACTGGCCCGCAGGCCTGTGGAGCTGGACTCGCACCTCTGTCCGGCACACTGGCCCGTAGCCTTGTGGAGCTGGACTCCCACCTCTGTCCGGCACACTGGCCCGCAGCCCTGTGGAGCTGGACTCCCACCTCTGTCCGGCACACTGGCCCGCAGCCCTGTGGAGCTGGACTCCCACCTCTGTCCGGCACACTGGCCCGCAGCCCTGTGGAGCTGGACTCCCACCTCTGTCCGGCACACTGGCCCGCAGGCCTGTGGAGCTGGACTCCCACCTCTGTCCGGCACACTGGCCCGCAGGCCTGTGGAGCTGGACTCGCACCTCTGTCCAGCACGCTGGCCCGCAGGCCTGTGGAGCTGGACTCCCACCTCTGTCCGGCACACTGGCCCGCAGCCCTGTGGAGCTGGACTCGCACCTCTGTCCGGCACACTGGCCCGCAGACCTGTGGAGCTGGACTCGCACCTCTGTCCAGCACACTGGCCCGCAGCCCTGTGGAGCTGGACTCGCACCTCTGTCCGGCACACTGGCCCGCAGCCCTGTGGAGCTGGACTCGCACCTCTGTCCGGCACACTGGCCCGCAGCCCTGTGGAGCTGGACTCGCACCTCTGTCCAGCACACTGGCCCGCAGACCTGTGGAGCTGGACTCGCACCTCTGTCCAGCACACTGGCCCGCAGGCCTGTGTAGCTGGACTCCCACCTCTGTCCGGCACACTGGCCCGCAGGCCTGTGGAGCTGGACTCGCACCTCTGTCCGGCACACTGGCCCGCAGCCCTGTGGAGCTGGACTCTCACCTCTGTCCGGCACACTTCCCCGCAGCCCTGTGGAGCTGGACTCCCACCTCTTTCCAGCACACTGGCCCGCAGCCCTGTGGAGCTGGACTCCCACCTCTGTCCGGCACACTGGCCCGCAGGCCTGTGGAGCTGGACTCCCACCTCTGTCTAGCACACTGGCCCGCAGACCAGTAGAGCTGGACTCCCACCTCTTTCCAGCACACTGGCCCGCAGCCCTGTGGAGCTGGACTCCCACCTCTTTCCAGCACACTGGCCCGCAGCCCTGTGGAGCTGGACTCGCACCTCTGTCCGGCATACTGGACCGCAGCCCTGTGGAGCTGGACTCCCACCTCTGTCCGGCACACTGGCCCGCAGCCCTGTGGAGCTGGACTCCCACCTCTTTCCAGCAAACTGGCCCGCAGCCCTGTGGAGCTGGACTCCCACCTCTTTCCAGCACACTGGCCCGCAGCCGTGTGGAGCTGGACTCCCACCTCTTTCCAGCACACTGGCCCGCAGCCCTGTGGAGCTGGACTCGCACCTCTGTCCGGCACACTGGCCCGCAGCCCTGTGGAGCTCTAACTGCACCTCTGTCTAGCACACTGGCCCGCAGACCTGTGGAGCTGGACTCGCACCTCTGTCCAGCACACTGGCCCGCAGACCTGTGGAGCTCTACCTGCACCTCTGTCTAGCACACTAGCCTGCATCTCTGTGGAGCTGAACTCGCACCTCTGTCCAGCACACTGGCCCGCAGCCCTGTGGAGCTGGACTCGCACCTCTGTCCAGCACACTGGCCCGCAGACCTGTGGAGCTCTACCTGCACATCTGTCTAGCACACTGGCCCGCATCTCTGTGGAGCTGGACTCGCACCTCTGTCCGGCACACTGGCCCGCAGCCCTGTAAAGCTCTACCTGCAGCTCTGTCTAGCACACTGGCCCGCAGATCTGTGGAGCTCTACCTGCACCTCTGTCTAGCACACTGACCCGCATCTCTGTGGAGCTGGACTCGCAACTCAGTCCAGCACACTGGCCCGCAGGCCTGTGGAGCTGGACTCGCACCTCTGTCCAGCACACTGGCCCGCAGACCTGTGGAGCTGGACTCGCACCTCTGTCCAGCCCACTGGCCCGCAGCCTGTGTAGCTGGACTCACACCTCTGTCCGGCACACTGGCCCGCAGACCTGTGGAGCTCTACCTGCACCTTATGTAGCACACTGGCCCGTATCTGTGTGGAGCTGGACTCGCACCTCTGTCCGGCACACTGGCCCGCAGCCCTGTAAAGCTCTACCTGCAGCTCTGTCTAGCACACTGGCCCGCAGACCTGTGGAGCTCTACCTGCACATCTGTCTAGCACACTGGCCCGCATCTCTGTGGAGCTGGACTCGCACCTCTGTCCGGCACACTGGCCCGCAGCCCTGTAAAGCTCTACCTGCAGCTCTGTCCAGCACACTGGCCCGCAGACCTGTGGAGCTCTACCTGCACCTCTGTCTAGCACACTCGCCCGCATCTCTGTGGAGCTGGACTCGCAACTCTGTCCAGCACACTGGCCCGCAGGCCTGTGGAGCTGGACTCGCACCTCTGTCCAGCACACTGGCCCGCAGATTTGTGGAGCTAGACTCGCACCTCTGTCCAGCCCACTGGCCCGCAGGCCTGTGTAGCTGGACTCCCACCTCTGTCCAGCACACTGGCCCGCATCTCTGTGGAGCTGGACTCGAACCTCTGTCCAGCACACTGGCCCGCAGACCTGTGGAGCTCTACCTGCACCTCTGTCTAGCACACTGGCCCGCATCTCTGTGGAGCTGGACTCGCACCACTGTCCAGCACACTGGCCCGCATCTCTGTGGAGCTGGACTCGCACCTCTGTCCAGCACACTGGCCCGCAGCCCTGTGGAGCTCTACCTGCACCTCTGTCCAGCACACTGGCCCGCATCTCTGTGGAGCTGGACTCGCACCTCTGTCCGGCACACTGGCCCGCAGGCCTGTGGAGCTGGACTCCCACCTCTGTCTAGCACACTGGTCCGCAGACCTGTGGAGCTGGACTCCCACCTCTGTCCGGCACACTGGCCCGCAGACCTGTGGAGCTAGACTCCCACCTCTGTCCGGCACACTGGCCCGCAGCCCTGTGGAGCTGGACTCCCACCTCTGTCCGGCACACTGGCCCGCAGCCCTGTGGAGCTGGACTCCCACCTCTGTCCGGCACACTGGCCCGCAGACCTGTGGAGCTGGACTCCCACCTCTGTCCGGCACACTGGCCCGCAGGCCTGTGGAGCTGGACTCCCACCTCTGTCTAGCACACTGGCCCGCAGGCCTGTGGAGCTGGACTCTCACCTCTGTCTAGCACACTGGCCCGCAGGTCTGTGGAGCTGGACTCCCACCTCTGTCCGGCACACTGGCCCGCAGGCCTGTGGAGCTGGACTCCCACCTCTGTCTAGCACACTGGCCCGCAGGCCTGTGGAGCTGGACTCGCACCTCTGTCCAGCCCACTGGCCCGCAGGCCTGTGGAGCTGGACTCCCACCTCTGTCCAGCACACTGGCCCGCAGGCCTGTGGAGCTGGACTCCCACCTCTGTCCAGCACACTGGCCCGCAGGCCTGTGGAGCTGGACTCCCACCTCTGTCTACCACACTGGCCCGAAGGCCTGTGGAGCTGGACTCCCACCTCTGTCCGGCACACTGGCCCGCAGCCCTGTGGAGCTGGACTCCCACCTCTGTCCGGCACACTGGCCCGCAGGCCTGTAAAGCTGGACTCCCACCTCTGTCCGGCACACTGGCCCGCAGGCCTGTGGAGCTGGACTCCCACCTCTGTCCGGCACACTGGCCCGCAGACCTGTGGAGCTGGACTCCCACCTCTGTCCAGCACACTGGCCCGCAGGCCTGTGGAGCTGGACTCCCACCTCTGTCTACCACACTGGCCCGCAGGCCTGTGGAGCTGGACTCCCACCTCTGTCCGGCACACTGGCCCGCAGCCCTGTGGAGCTGGACTCCCACCTCTGTCCGGCACACTGGCCCGCAGGCCTGTAAAGCTGGACTCCCACCTCTGTCCGGCACACTGGCCCGCAGGCTTGTGGAGCTGGACTCCCACCTCTGTCTAGCACACTGGCCCGCAGGCCTGTGGAGCTGGACTCCCACCTCTGTCTACCACACTGGCCCGCAGGCCTGTGGAGCTGGACTCCCACCTCTGTCTAGCACACTGGCCCGCAGGCCTGTGGAGCTGGACTCCCACCTCTGTCTAGCACACTGGCCCGCAGGCCTGTGGAGCTGGACTCCCACCTCTGTCTCGCACACTGGCCCGCAGGCCTGTGGAGCTGGACTCCCACCTCTGTCCGGCACACTGGCCCGCAGACCTGTGGAGCTGGACTCCCACCTCTGTCCGGCACACTAGCCCGCAGGCCTGTGGAGCTGGACTCCCACCTCTGTCTAGCACACTGGCCCGCAGGCCTGTGGAGCTGGACTCCCACCTCTGTCCGGCACACTGGCCCGCAGGCCTGTGGAGCTGGACTCCCACCTCTGTCCGGCACACTGGACCGCAGACCTGTGGAGCTGGACTCCCACCTCTGTCTAGCACACTGGCCCGCAGACCTGTGGAGCTGGACTCCCACCTCTGTCTGGCACACTGGCCCGCAGGCCTGTGGAGCTGGACTCCCACCTCTGTCCGGCACACTGGCCCGTAGCCCTGTGGAGCTGGACTCCCACCTCTGTCCGGCACACTGGCCCGCAGACCTGTGGAGCTGGACTCCCACCTCTGTCCGGCACACTGGCCCGCAGGCCTGTGGAGCTGGACTCCCACCTCTGTCCGGCACACTGGCCCGCAGGCCTGTGGAGCTGGACTCCCACCTCTGTCCGGCACACTGGCCCGCAGGCCTGTGGAGCTGGACTGCCACCTCTGTCCGGCACACTGGCCCGCAGGCCTGTGGAGCTGGACTCCCACCTCTGTCCGGCACACTGGCCCGCTGGCCTGTGGAGCTGGACTCCCACCTCTGTCCGGCACACTGGCCCGCAGACCTGTGGAGCTGGACTCCCACCTCTGTCCGGCACACTGGCCCGCAGCCCTGTGGAGCTGGACTCCCACCTCTGTCCGGCACACTGGCCCGCAGCCCTGTGGAGCTGGACTCCCACATCTGTCCGGCACACTGGCCCGCACACCTGTGGAGCTGGACTCCCACCTCTGTCCGGCACACTGGCCCGCAGCCCTGTGGAGCTGGACTCCCACCTCTGTCCGGCACACTGGCCCGCAGACCTGTGGAGCTGGACTCCCACCTCTGTCCGGCACACTGGCCCGCAGGCCTGTGGAGCTGGACTCCCACCTCTGTCCGGCACACTGGCCCGCAGACCTGTGGAGCTGGACTCCCACCTCTGTCCGGCACACTGGCCCGCAGCCCTGTGGAGCTGGACTCCCACCTCTGTCCGGCACACTGGCCCGCAGGCCTGTGGAGCTGGACTCCCACCTCTTTCCGGCACACTGGCCCGCAGACCTGTGGAGCTGGACTCCCACCTCTGTCCGGCACACTGGCCCGCAGGCCTGTGGAGCTGGACTCCCACCTCTGTCCGGCACACTGGCCCGCAGGCCTGTGGAGCTGGACTCCCACCTCTGTCCGGCACACTGGCCCGCAGGCCTGTGGAGCTGGACTCTCACCTCTGTCCGGCACACTGGCCCGCAGCCCTGTGGAGCTGGACTCCCACCTCTGTCCGGCTTACTGGCCCGCAGGCCTGTGGAGCTGGACTCGCACCTCTGTCCGGCACACTGGCCCGCAGCCCTGTGGAGCTCTAACTGCACCTCTGTCTAGCACACTGGCCCGCAGACCTGTGGAGCTGGACTCGCACCTCTGTCCAGCACACTGGCCCGCAGACCTGTGGAGCTCTACCTGCACCTCTGTCTAGCACACTGGCCTGCATCTCTGTGGAGCTGAACTCGCACCTCTGTCCAGCACACTGGCCCGCAGCCCTGTGGAGCTGGACTCGCACCTCTTTCCAGCACACTGGCCCGCAGACCTGTGGAGCTCTACGTGCACATCTGTCTAGCACACTGGCACGCATCTCTGTGGAGCTGGACTCGCACCTCTGTCCGGCACACTGGCCCGCAGCCCTGTAAAGCTCTACCTGCAGCTCTGTCTAGCACACTGGCCCGCAGATCTGTGGAGCTCTACCTGCACCTCTGTCTAGCACACTGGCCCGCATCTCTGTGGAGCTGGACTCGCAACTCTGTCCAGCACACTGGCCCGCAGGCCTGTGGAGCTGGACTCGCACCTCTGTCCAGCACACTGGCCCGCAGACCTGTGGAGCTGGACTCGCACCTCTGTCCAGCCCACTGGCCCGCAGGCCTGTGTAGCTGGACTCCCACCTCTGTCCGGCACACTGGCCCGCAGACCTGTGAAGCTCTACCTGCACCTTATGTAGCACACTGGCCCGCATATCTGTGGAGCTGGACTCGCACCTCTGTCCGGCACACTGGCCCGCAGCCCTGTAAAGCTCTACCTGCAGCTCTGTCTAGCACACTGGCCCGCAGACCTGTGGAGCTCTACCTGCACATCTGTCTAGCACACTGGCCCGCATCTTTGTGGAGCTGGACTCGCACCTCTGTCCGGCACACTGGCCCGCAGCCCTGTAAAGCTCTACCTGCAGCTCTGTCTAGCACACTGGCCCGCAGACCTGTGGAGCTCTACCTGCACCTCTGTCTAGCACACTGGCCCGCATCTCTGTGGAGCTGGACTCGCAACTCTGTCCAGCACACTGGCCCGCAGGCCTGTGGAGCTGGACTCGAACCTCTGTCCAGCACACTGGCCCGCAGATTTGTGGAGCTAGACTCGCACCTCTGTCCAGCCCACTGGCCCGCAGGCCTGTGTAGCTGGACTCCCACCTCTGTCCAGCACACTGGCCCGCATCTCTGTGGAGCTGGACTCGAACCTCTGTCCAGCACACTGGCCCGCAGACCTGTGGAGCTCTACCTGCACCTCTGTCTAGCACACTGGCCCGCATCTCTGTGGAGCTGGAGTCGCACCTCTGTCCAGCACACTGGCCCGCAGACCTGTGGAGCTCTACCTGCACCTCTGTCTAGCACACTGGCTCGCATCTCTGTGGAGCTGGACTCGCACCTCTGTCCAGCACACTGGCCCGCATCTCTGTGGAGCTGGACTCGCACCTCTGTCCAGCACACTGGCCCGCAGCCCTGTGGAGCTTAACCTGCACCTCTGTCCAGCACACTGGCCCGCATCTGTGTAGAGCTGGACTCGCACCTCTGTCCGGCACACTGGCCCGCAGCCCTGTGGAGCTCTACCTGCACCTCTGTCTAGCACACTGGCCAGCATCTCTGTGGAGCTGGACTCGCACCTCTGTCCAGCACACTGGCCCACATCTCTGTGGAGCTGGACTCGCACCTCTGTCCGGCACACTGGCCCGCAGCCCTGTGGAGCTGGACTCGCACCTCTGTCTGGCACACTGGCCCGCAGCCCTGTGGAGCTGGACTCCCACCTCTATCCGGCACACAGGCCCGCAGGCCTGTGGAGCTGGACTCGCACCTCTGTCCGGCACACTGGCCCGTAGCCTTGTGGAGCTGGACTCCCACCTCTGTCCGGCACACTGGCCCGCAGCCCTGTGGAGCTGGACTCCCACCTCTGTCCGGCACACTGGCCCGCAGACCTGTGGAGCTGGACTCGCACCTCTGTCCGGCACACTGGCCCGCAGGCCTGTGGAGCTGGACTCGCACCTCTGTCCGGCACACTGGCCCGCAGCCCTGTGGAACTCTACCTGCACCTCTGACCAACACACTGGCCCGCAGACCTGTGGAGCTCTACCTGCACCTCTGTCCAGCACACTGGCCCGCATCTCTGTGGAGCTGGACTCGCACCTCTGTCCAGCACACTGGCCCGCAGACCTGTGGAGCTCTACCTGCACCTGTGTCTAGCACACTGGCCCGCATCTCTGTGGAGCTGGACTCGCACCTCTGTCCAGCACACTGGCCCGCAGCCCTGTGGAGCTCTACCTGCACCTCTGTCCAGCACACTGGCCCGCATCTCTGTGGAGCTGGACTCGCACCTCTGTCCGGCACACTGGCCCGCAGCCCTGTGGAGCTCTACCTGCACCTCTGTCTAGCACACTGGCCCGCAGCCCTGTGGAGCTGGACTCGCACCTCTGTCTAGCACACTGGCCCGCATCTCTGTGGAGCTGGACTCGCACCTCTGTCCAGCACAATGGCCCGAAGACCTGTGGAGCTCTACCTTCACCTCTGTCTAGCACACTGGCCCGCATCTCTGTGGAGCTGTTTCGCACCTCTGTCCAGCACACTGGCCCGCAGCCCTGTGGAGCTGGACTCGCACCTCTGTCCAGCACACTGGCCCGCAGGCCTGTGGAGCTCTACCTGCACCTCTGTCTAGCACACTGGGCCGCAGACCTGTGGAGCTAGACTCGCACCTCTGTCCAGCCCACTGGCCCGCAGGCCTGTGTAGCTGGACTCCCACCTCTGTCCGGCACACTGGCCCGCAGGCCTGTGGAGCTGGACTCGCACCTCTGTCCGGCACACTGGCCCGCAGACCTGTGGAGCTCTACCTGCACCTCTGTCTAGCACACTGGCCCGCATCTCTGTGGAGCTGGACTTGCACCTCTGTCCAGCACACTGGCCCGCAGACCTGTGGAGCTGGACTCGCACCTCTGTCCAGCACACTGGCCCGCAGGCCTGTGTAGCTGGACTCCCACCTCTGTCCGGCACACTGGCCCGCAGGCCTGTGTAGCTGGACACGCACCTCTGTCCGGTACACTGGCCCGCAGCCTTGTGGAGCTGGACTCCCACCTCTGTCCGGCACACTGGCCCGCAGCCCTGTGGAGCTGGACTCCCACCTCTGTCCGGCACACTGGCCCGCAGGCCTGTGGAGCTGGACTCCCACCTCTGTCCGGCACACTGGCCCGCAGCCCTGTGGAGCTGGACTCCCACCTCTGTCCGGCACACTGGCCCGCAGCCCTGTGGAGCTGGACTCCCACCTCTTTCCGGCACACTGGCCCGCAGGCCTGTGGAGCTGGACCCCCACCTCTGTCCGGCACACTGGCCCGCAGGCCTGTGGAGCTGGACTCCCACCTCTTTCCGGCACACTGGCCCGCAGCCCTGTGGAGCTGGACTCCCACCTCTGTCCGGCACACTGGCCCGCAGGCCTGTGGAGCTGGACTCCCACCTCTGTCCAGCACACTGGCCCGCAGGCCTGTGGAGCTGGACTCCCACCTCTTTCCAGCACACTGGCCCGCAGGCCTGTGGAGCTGGACTCCCACCTCTGTCCAGCACACTGGCCCGCAGACCTGTGGAGCTGGACTCCCACCTCTGTCCGGCACACTGGCCCGCAGACCTGTGGAGCTGGACTCCCACCTCTGTCCGGCACACTGGCCCGCAGGCCTGTGGAGCTGGACTCCCACCTCTGTCCAGCACACTGGCCCGCAGCCCTGTGGAGCTGGACTCCCACCTCTGTCCAGCACACTGGCCCGCAGACCTGTGGAGCTGGACTCGCACCTCTGTCCAGCCCACTGGCCCGCAGGCCTGTGGAGCTGGACTCCCACCTTTTTCCAGCACACTGGCCCGCAGGCCTGTGGAGCTGGACTCCCACCTCTTTCCAGCACACTGGCCCGCAGGCCTGTGGAGCTGGACTCCCACCTCTGTCCAGCACACTGGCCCGCAGACCTGTGGAGCTGGACTCCCACCTCTGTCCAGCACACTGGCCCGCAGACCTGTGGAGCTGGACTCGCACCTCTGTCCAGCCCACTGGCCCGCAGGCCTGTGTAGCTGGACTCCCACCTCTGTCCGGCACACTGGCCCGCAGCCCTGTGGAGCTCTACCTGCACCTCTGTCTAGCACACTGGCCCGCATCTCTGTGGAGCTGGACTCGCACCTCTGTCCAGCACACTGGCCCGCAGGCCTGTGTAGTTGGACTCCCACCTCTGTCCGGCACACTGGCCCGCAGGCCTGTGGAGCTGGACTCCCACCTCTGTCCAGCACACTGGCCCGCAGGCCTGTGGAGCTGGACTCGCACCTCTGTCCGGCACACTGGCCCGCAGACCTGTGGAGCTCTACCTGCACCTCTGTCTAGCACACTGGCCCGCATCTCTGTGGAGCTGGACTCGCACCTCTGTCCAGCACACTGGCCCGCAGACCTGTGGAGCTGGACTCGCACCTCTGTCCAGCACACTGGCCCGCAGGCCTGTGTAGTTGGACTCCCACCTCTGTCCGGCACACTGGCCCGCAGGCCTGTGGAGCTGGACTCCCACCTCTGTCCGGCACACTGGCCCGCAGCCCTGTGGAGCTGGACTCCCACCTCTGTCCGGCACACTGGCCCGCAGCCCTGTGGAGCTGGACTCCCACCTCTGTCCAGCACACTGGCCCGCAGACCTGTGGAGTTCTACCTGCACCTCTGTCTAGCACACTGGCCCGCATCTCTGTGGAGCTGGACTCGCAACTCTGTCCAGCACACTGGCCCGCAGGCCTGTGGAGCTGGACTCGCACCTCTGTCCAGCACACTGGCCCGCAGACCTGTGGAGCTGGACTCGCACCTCTGTCCAGCCCACTGGCCCGCAGGCCTGTGTAGCTGGACTCCCACCTCTGTCCGGCACACTGGCCCGCAGACCTGTGGAGCTCTACCTGCACCTTATGTAGCACACTGGCCCGCATATCTGTGGAGCTGGACTCGCACCTCTGTCCGGCACATTGGCCCGCAGCCCTGTAAAGCTCTACCTGCAGCTCTGTCTAGCACACTGGCCCGCAGACCTGTGGAGCTCTACCTGCACATCTGTCTAGCACACTGGCCCGCATCTTTGTGGAGCTGGACTCGCACCTCTGTCCGGCACACTGGCCCGCAGCCCTGTAAAGCTCTACCTGCAGCTCTGTCTAGCACACTGGCCCGCAGACCTGTGGAGCTCTACCTGCACCTCTGTCTAGCACACTGGCCCGCATCTCTGTGGAGCTGGACTCGCAACTCTGTCCAGCACACTGGCCCGCAGGCCTGTGGAGCTGGACTCGAACCTCTGTCCAGCACACTGGCCCGCAGATTTGTGGAGCTAGACTCGCACCTCTGTCCAGCCCACTGGCCCGCAGGCCTGTGTAGCTGGACTCCCACCTCTGTCCAGCACACTGGCCCGCATCTCTGTGGAGCTGGACTCGAACCTCTGTCCAGCACACTGGCCCGCAGACCTGTGGAGCTCTACCTGCACCTCTGTCTAGCACACTGGCCCGCATCTCTGTGGAGCTGGAGTCGCACCTCTGTCCAGCACACTGGCCCGCAGACCTGTGGAGCTCTACCTGCACCTCTGTCTAGCACACTGGCTCGCATCTCTGTGGAGCTGGACTCGCACCTCTGTCCAGCACACTGGCCCGCATCTCTGTGGAGCTGGACTCGCACCTCTGTCCAGCACACTGGCCCGCAGCCCTGTGGAGCTTAACCTGCACCTCTGTCCAGCACACTGGCCCGCATCTGTGTAGAGCTGGACTCGCACCTCTGTCCGGCACACTGGCCCGCAGCCCTGTGGAGCTCTACCTGCACCTCTGTCTAGCACACTGGCCAGCATCTCTGTGGAGCTGGACTCGCACCTCTGTCCAGCACACTGGCCCACATCTCTGTGGAGCTGGACTCGCACCTCTGTCCGGCACACTGGCCCGCAGCCCTGTGGAGCTGGACTCGCACCTCTGTCTGGCACACTGGCCCGCAGCCCTGTGGAGCTGGACTCCCACCTCTATCCGGCACACTGGCCCGCAGGCCTGTGGAGCTGGACTCGCACCTCTGTCCGGCACACTGGCCCGTAGCCTTGTGGAGCTGGACTCCCACCTCTGTCCGGCACACTGGCCCGCAGCCCTGTGGAGCTGGACTCCCACCTCTGTCCGGCACACTGGCCCGCAGACCTGTGGAGCTGGACTCGCACCTCTGTCCGGCACACTGGCCCGCAGGCCTGTGGAGCTGGACTCGCACCTCTGTCCGGCACACTGGCCCGCAGCCCTGTGGAACTCTACCTGCACCTCTGACCAACACACTGGCCCGCAGACCTGTGGAGCTCTACCTGCACCTCTGTCCAGCACACTGGCCCGCATCTCTGTGGAGCTGGACTCGCACCTCTGTCCAGCACACTGGCCCGCAGACCTGTGGAGCTCTACCTGCACCTCTGTCTAGCACACTGGCCCGCATCTCTGTGGAGCTGGACTCGCACCTCTGTCCAGCACACTGGCCCGCAGCCCTGTGGAGCTCTACCTGCACCTCTGTCCAGCACACTGGCCCGCATCTCTGTGGAGCTGGACTCGCACCTCTGTCCGGCACACTGGCCCGCAGCCCTGTGGAGCTCTACCTGCACCTCTGTCTAGCACACTGGCCCGCAGCCCTGTGGAGCTGGACTCGCACCTCTGTCTAGCACACTGGCTTGCATCTCTGTGGAGCTGGACTCGCACCTCTGTCCAGCACAATGGCCCGAAGACCTGTGGAGCTCTACCTTCACCTCTGTCTAGCACACTGGCCCGCATCTCTGTGGAGCTGTTTCGCACCTCTGTCCAGCACACTGGCCCGCAGCCCTGTGGAGCTGGACTCGCACCTCTGTCCAGCACACTGGCAGGCAGGCCTGTGGAGCTCTACCTGCACCTCTGTCTAGCACACTGGCCCGCAGACCTGTGGAGCTGGACTCGCACCTCTGTCCAGCCCACTGGCCCGCAGGCCTGTGTAGCTGGACTCCCACCTCTGTCCAGCACACTGGCCCGCAGACCTGTGGAGCTGGACTCGCACCTCTGTCCAGCCCACTGGCCCGCAGGCCTGTGTAGCTGGACTCCCACCTCTGTCCGGCACACTGGCCCGCAGGCCTGTGGAGCTGGACTCGCACCTCTGTCCGGCACACTGGCCCGCAGACCTGTGGAGCTCTACCTGCACCTCTGTCTAGCACACTGGCCCGCATCTCTGTGGAGCTGGACTTGCACCTCTGTCCAGCACACTGGGCCGCAGACCTGTGGAGCTGGAGTCGCACCTCTGTCCAGCACACTGGCCCGCAGGCCTGTGTAGCTGGACTCCCACCTCTGTCCGGCACACTGGCCCGCAGGCCTGTGTAGCTGGACACGCACCTCTGTCCGGTACACTGGCCCGCAGCCCTGTGGAGCTGGACTCCCACCTCTGTCCGGCACACTGGCCCGCAGCCCTGTGGAGCTGGACTCCCACCTCTGTCCGGCACACTGGCCCGCAGGCCTGTGGAGCTGGACTCCCACCTCTGTCCGGCACACTGGCCCGCAGCCCTGTGGAGCTGGACTCCCACCTCTGTCCGGCACACTGGCCCGCAGCCCTGTGGAGCTGGACTCCCACCTCTTTCCAGCACACTGGCCCGCAGCCCTGTGGAGCTGGACTCCCACCTCTGTCCGGCACACTGGCCCGCAGGCCTGTGGAGCTGGACTCCCACCTCTGTCCAGCACACTGGCCCGCAGGCCTGTGGAGCTGGACTCCCACCTCTTTCTAGCACACTGGCCCGCAGCCCTGTAGAGCTGGACTCCCACCTCTTTCCAGCACACTGGCCCGCAGCCCTGTGGAGCTGGACTCCCACCTCTTTCCAGCACACTGGCCCGCAGCCCTGTGGAGCTGGAATCCCACCTCTGTCCGGCACACTGGCCCGCAGGCCTGTGGAGCTGGACTCCCACCTCTTTCCAGCACACTGGCCCGCAGGCCTGTGGAGCTGGACTCCCACCTCTGTCCAGCACACTGGCCCGCAGCCCTGTGGAGCTGGACTCCCACCTCTGTCCAGCACACTGGCTCGCAGACCTGTGGAGCTGGACTCCCACCTCTGTCCGGCACACTGGCCCGCAGACCTGTGGAGCTGGACTCCCACCTCTGTCCGGCACACTGGCCCGCAGGCCTGTGGAGCTGGACTCCCACCTCTGTCCGGCACACTGGCCCGCAGGCCTGTGGAGCTGGACTCCCACCTCTGTCCGGCACACTGGCCCGCAGACCTGTGGAGCTGGACTCCCACCTCTGTCCGGCACACTGGCCCGCAGACCTGTGGAGCTGGACTCCCACCTCTGTCCGGCACACTGGCCCGCAGGCCTGTGGAGCTGGACTCCCACCTCTGTCCAGCACACTGGCCCGCAGCCCTGTGGAGCTGGACTCCCACCTCTGTCCAGCACACTGGCCCGCAGACCTGTGGAGCTGGACTCGCACCTCTGTCCAGCCCACTGGCCCGCAGGCCTGTGGAGCTGGACTCCCACCTTTTTCCAGCACACTGGCCCGCAGGCCTGTGGAGCTGGACTCCCACCTCTTTCCAGCACACTGGCCCGCAGGCCTGTGGAGCTGGACTCCCACCTCTGTCCAGCACACTGGCCCGCAGACCTGTGGACCTGGACTCCCACCTCTGTCCAGCACACTGGCCCGCAGACTTGTGGAGCTGGACTCGCACCTCTGTCCAGCCCACTGGCCCGCAGGCCTGTGTAGCTGGACTCCCACCTCTGTCCGGCACACTGGCCCGCAGCCCTGTGGAACCTACCTGCACCTCTGTCTAGCACACTGGCCCGCATCTCTGTGGAGCTGGACTCGCACCTCTGTCCAGCACACTGGCCCGCAGGCCTGTGTAGTTGGACTCCCACCTCTGTCCGGCACACTGGCCCGCAGGCCTGTGGAGCTGGACTCCCACCTCTGTCCAGCACACTGGCCCGCAGGCCTGTGGAGCTGGACTCGCACCTCTGTCCGGCACACTGGCCCGCAGACCTGTGGTGCTCTACCTGCACCTCTGTCTAGCACACTGGCCCGCATCTCTGTGGAGCTGGACTCGCACCTCTGTCCAGCACACTGGCCCGCAGACCTGTGGAGCTGGACTCGCACCTCTGTCCAGCACACTGGCCCGCAGGCCTGTGTAGTTGGACTCCCACCTCTGTCCGGCACACTGGCCCGCAGGCCTGTGGAGCTGGACTCCCACCTCTGTCCGGCACACTGGCCCGCAGCCCTGTGGAGCTGGACTCCCACCTCTGTCCGGCACACTGGCCCGCAGCCCTGTGGAGCTGGACTCCCACCTCTGTCCAGCACACTGGCCCGCAGACCTGTGGAGCTCTACCTGCACCTCTGTCTAGCACACTGGCCCGCATCTCTGTGGAGCTGGACTCACACCTCTGTCCAGCACACTGGCCCGCAGACCTGTGGAGCTGGACTCGCACCTCTGTCCAGCACACTGGCCCGCAGGCCTGTGTAGTTGGACTCCCACCTCTGTCCGGCACACTGGCCCGCAGGCCTGTGGAGCTTGATTCGAACCTCTGTCCGGCACACTGGCCCGCAGCCCTGTGGAGCTTGACTCCCACCTCTGTCCGGCACACTGACCCGCAGCCCTGTGGAGCTGGACTCCCACCTCTGTCCGGCACACTGGCCCGCAGCCCTGTGGAGCTGGACTCCCACTTCTGTCCGGCACACTGGCCCGCAGCCCTGTGGAGCTGGACTCCCACCTCTGTCCGGCACACTGGCCCGCAGACCTGTGGAGCTGGACTCCCACATCTGTCCGGCACACTGGCCCGCACACCTGTGGAGCTGGACTCCCACCTCTGTCCGGCACACTGGCCCGCAGCCCTGTGGAGCTGGACTCCCACCTCTGTCCGGCACACTGGCCCGCAGACCTGTGGAGCTGGACTCCCACCTCTGTCCGGCACACTGGCCCGCATGCCTGTGGAGCTGGACTCCCACCTCTGTCCGGCACACTGGCCCGCAGACCTGTGGAGCTGGACTCCCACCTCTGTCCGCCACACTGGCCCGCAGCCCTGTGGAGCTGGACTCCCACCTCTGTCCGGCACACTGGCCCGCAGGCCTGTGGAGCTGGACTCCCACCTCTGTCCGGCACACTGGCCCGCAGACCTGTGGAGCTGGACTCCCACCTCTGTCTAGCACACTGGCCCGCAGGCCTGTGGAGCTGGACTCCCACCTCTGTCCGGCACACTGGCCCGCAGACCTGTGGAGCTGGACTCCCACCTCTGTCCGGCACACTGGCCCGCAGACCTGTGGAGCTGGACACCCACCTCTGTCTAGCACACTGGCCCGCAGGCCTGTGGAGCTGGACTCCCACCTCTGTCCAGCACACTGGCCCGCAGGCCTGTGGAGCTGGACTCCCACCTCTGTCCGGCACACTGGCCCGCAGACCTGTGGAGCTGGACTCCCACCTCTGTCCAGCACACTGGCCCGCAGCCCTGTGGAGCTGGACTCCCACCTCTGTCTAGCACACTGGCCCGCAGACCTGTGGAGCTGGACTCCCACCTCTGTCCGGCACACTGGCCCGCAGACCTGTGGAGCTGGACTCCCACCTCTGTCCGGCACACTGGCCCGCAGCCCTGTGGAGCTGGACTCCCACCTCTGTCCAGCACACTGGCCCGCAGACCTGTGGAGCTCTACCTGCACCTCTGTCTAGCACACTGGCCCGCATCTCTGTGGAGCTGGACTCGCACCTCTGTCCAGCACACTGGCCCGCAGACCTGTGGAGCTCTACCTGCACCTCTGTCTAGCACACTGGCCCGCATCTCTGTGGAGCTGGACTCGCACCTCTGTCCAGCACACTGGCCCGCATCTCTGTGGAGCTGGACTCGCACCTCTGTCCAGCACACTGGCCCACAGACCTGTGGAGCTGGACTCGCACCTCTGTCCAGCCCACTGGCCCGCAGGCCTGTGTAGCTGGTCTCCCACCTCTGTCCGGCACACTGGCCCGCAGGCCTGTGGAGCTGGACTCGCACCTCTGTCCGGCACACTGGCCCGCAGCCCTGTGGAGCTGGACTCCCACCTCTGTCCGGCTTACTGGCCCGCAGGCCTGTGGAGCTGGACTCGCACCTCTGTCCGGCACACTGGCCCGCAGCCCTGTGGAGCTCTAACTACACCTCTGTCTAGCACACTGGCCCGCAGACCTGTGGAGCTGGACTCGCACCTCTGTCCAGCACACTGGCCCGCAGACCTGTGGAGCTCTACCTGCACCTCTGTCTAGCACACTGGCCTGCATCTCTGTGGAGCTGAACTCGCACCTCTGTCCAGCACACTGGCCCGCAGCCCTGTGGAGCTGAACTCGCACCTCTGTCCAGCACACTGGCCCGCAGCCCTGTGGAGCTGAACTCGCACCTCTGTCCAGCACACTGGCCCGCAGCCCTGTGGAGCTGGACTCGCACCTCTGTCCGGCACACTGGCCCGCAGCCCTGTAAAGCTCTACCTGCAGCTCTGTCTAGCACACTGGCCCGCAGATCTGTGGAGCTCTACCTGCACCTCTGTCTAGCACACTGGCCCGCATCTCTGTGGAGCTGGACTCGCAACTCTGTCCAGCACACTGGCCCGCAGGCCTGTGGAGCTGGACTCGCACCTCTGTCCAGCACACTGGCCCGCAGACCTGTGGAGCTGGACTCGCACCTCTGTCCAGCCCACTGGCCCGCAGGCCTGTGTAGCTGGACTCCCACCTCTGTCCGGCACACTGGCCCGCAGACCTGTGGAGCTCTACCTGCACCTTATGTAGCACACTGGCCCGCATATCTGTGGAGCTGGACTCGCACCTCTGTCCGGCACACTGGCCCGCAGCCCTGTAAAGCTCTACCTGCAGCTCTGTCTAGCACACTGGCCCGCAGACCTGTGGAGCTCTACCTGCACATCTGTCTAGCACACTGGCCCGCATCTTTGTGGAGCTGGACTCGCACCTCTGTCCGGCACACTGGCCCGCAGCCCTGTAAAGCTCTACCTGCAGCTCTGTCTAGCACACTGGCCCGCAGACCTGTGGAGCTCTACCTGCACCTCTGTCTAGCACACTGGCCCGCATCTCTGTGGAGCTGGACTCGCAACACTGTCCAGCACACTGTCCCGCAGGCCTGTGGAGCTGGACTCGAACCTCTGTCCAGCACACTGGCCCGCAGATTTGTGGAGCTAGACTCGCACCTCTGTCCAGCCCACTGGCCCGCAGGCCTGTGTAGCTGGACTCCCACCTCTGTCCAGCACACTGGCCCGCATCTCTGTGGAGCTGGACTCGAACCTCTGTCCAGCACACTGGCCCGCAGACCTGTGGAGCTCTACCTGCACCTCTGTCTAGCACACTGGCCCGCATCTCTGTGGAGCTGGAGTCGCACCTCTGTCCAGCACACTGGCCCGCAGACCTGTGGAGCTCTACCTGCACCTCTGTCTAGCACACTGGCTCGCATCTCTGTGGAGCTGGACTCGCACCTCTGTCCAGCACACTGGCCCGCATCTCTGTGGAGCTGGACTCGCACCTCTGTCCGGCACACTGGCCCGCAGCCCTGTGGAGCTCTACCTGCACCTCTGTCTAGCACACTGGCCAGCATCTCTGTGGAGCTGGACTCGCAGCTCTGTCCAGCACACTGGCCCACATCTCTGTGGAGCTGGACTCGCACCTCTGTCCGGCACACTGGCCCGCAGCCCTGTGGAGCTGGACTCGCACCTCTGTCTGGCACACTGGCCCGCAGCCCTGTGGAGCTGGACTCCCACCTCTATCCGGCACACTGGCCCGCAGGCCTGTGGAGCTGGACTCGCACCTCTGTCCGGCACACTGGCCCGTAGCCTTGTGGAGCTAGACTCCCACCTCTGTCCGGCACACTGGCCCGCAGCCCTGTGGAGCTGGACTCCCACCTCTGTCCGGCACACTGGCCCGCAGACCTGTGGAGCTGGACTCGCACCTCTGTCCGGCACACTGGCCCGCAGGCCTGTGGAGCTGGACTCGCACCTCTGTCCGGCACACTGGCCCGCAGCCCTGTGGAACTCTACCTGCACCTCTGACCAACACACTGGCCCGCAGACCTGTGGAGCTCTACCTGCACCTCTGTCCAGCACACTGGCCCGCATCTCTGTGGAGCTGGACTCGCACCTCTGTCCAGCACACTGGCCCGCAGACCTGTGGAGCTCTACCTGCACCTCTGTCTAGCACACTGGCCCGCATCTCTGTGGAGCTGGACTCGCACCTCTGTCCAGCACACTGGCCCGCAGCCCTGTGGAGCTCTACCTGCACCTCTGTCCAGCACACTGGCCCGCATCTCTGTGGAGCTGGACTCGCACCTCTGTCCGGCACACTGGCCCGCAGCCCTGTGGAGCTCTACCTGCACCTCTGTCTAGCACACTGGCCCGCAGCCCTGTGGAGCTGGACTCGCACCTCTGTCTAGCACACTGGCCCGCATCTCTGTGGAGCTGGACTCGCACCTCTGTCCAGCACAATGGCCCGAAGACCTGTGGAGCTCTACCTTCACCTCTGTCTAGCACACTGGCCCGCATCTCTGTGGAGCTGTTTCGCACCTCTGTCCAGCACACTGGCCCGCAGCCCTGTGGAGCTGGACTCGCACCTCTGTCCAGCACACTGGCCCGCAGGCCTGTGGAGCTCTACCTGCACCTCTGTCTAGCACACTGGCCCGCAGACCTGTGGAGCTGGACTCGCACCTCTGTCCAGCCCACTGGCCCGCAGGCCTGTGTAGCTGGACTCCCACCTCTGTCCAGCACACTGGCCCGCAGACCTGTGGAGCTGGACTCGCACCTCTGTCCAGCCCACTGGCCCGCAGGCCTGTGTAGCTGGACTCCCACCTCTGTCCGGCACACTGGCCCGCAGGCCTGTGGAGCTGGACTCGCACCTCTGTCCGGCACACTGGCCCGTAGACCTGTGGAGCTCTACCTGAACCTCTGTCTAGCACACTGGCCCGCATCTCTGTGGAGCTGGACTTGCACCTCTGTCCAGCACACTGGCCCGCAGATCTGTGGAGCTGGACTCGCACCTCTGTCCAGCACACTGGCCCGCAGGCCTGTGTAGCTGGACTCCCACCTCTGTCCGGCACACTGGCCCGCAGGCCTGTGTAGAAGGACACGCACCTCTGTCCGGTACACTGGCCCGCAGCCCTGTGGAGCTGGACTCCCACCTCTGTCCGGCACACTGGCCCGCAGCCCTGTGGAGCTGGACTCCCACCTCTGTCCGGCACACTGGCCCGCAGGCCTGTGGAGCTGGACTCCCACCTCTGTCCGGCACACTGGCCCGCAGCCCTGTGGAGCTGGACTCCCACCTCTGTCCGGCACACTGGCCCGCAGCCCTGTGGAGCTGGACTCCCACCTCTTTCCAGCACACTGGCCCGCAGCCCTGTGGAGCTGGACTCCCACCTCTGTCCGGCACACTGGCCCGCAGGCCTGTGGAGCTGGACTCCCACCTCTGTCCAGCACACTGGCCCGCAGGCCTGTGGAGCTGGACTCCCACCTCTTTCTAGCACACTGGCCCGCAGCCCTGTAGAGCTGGACTCCCACCTCTTTCCAGCACACTGGCCCGCAGCCCTGTGGAGCTGGACTCCCACCTCTTTCCAGCACACTGGCCCGCAGCCCTGTGGAGCTGGACTCCCACCTCTGTCCGGCACACTGGCCCGCAGGCCTGTGGAGCTGGACTCCCACCTCTGTCCAGCACACTGACCCGCAGGCCTGTGGAGCTGGACTCCCACCTCTTTCCAGCACACTGGCCCGCAGGCCTGTGGAGCTGGACTCCCACCTCTGTCCAGCACACTGGCCCGCAGGCCTGTGGAGCTGGACTCCCACCTCTTTCTAGCACACTGGCCCGCAGCCCTGTAGAGCTGGACTCCCACCTCTGTCCAGCACACTGGCCCGCAGCCCTGTGGAGCTGGACTCCCACCTCTGTCCAGCACACTGGCCCGCAGACCTGTGGAGCTGGACTCCCACCTCTGTCCGGCACACTGGCCCGCAGACCTGTGGAGCTGGACTCCCACCTCTGTCCGGCACACTGGCCCGCAGGCCTGTGGAGCTGGACTCCCACCTCTGTCCAGCACACTGGCCCGCAGCCCTGTGGAGCTGGACTCCCACCTCTGTCCAGCACACTGGCCCGCAGACCTGTGGAGCTGGACTCGCACCTCTGTCCAGCCCACTGGCCCGCAGGCCTGTGGAGCTGGACTCCCACCTTTTTCCAGCACACTGGCCCGCAGGCCTGTGGAGCTGGACTCCCACCTCTGTCCAGCACACTGGCCCGCAGACCTGTGGAGCTGGACTCGCACCTCTGTCCAGCCGACTGGCCCGCAGGCCTGTGGAGCTGGACTCCCATTTCTGTCCAGCACACTGGCCCGCAGACCTGTGGAGCTGGACTCGCACCTCTGTCCAGCCCACTGGCCCGCAGGCCTGTGTAGCTGGACTCCCACCTCTGTCCGGCACACTGGCCCGCAGCCCTGTGGAGCTCTACCTGCACCTCTGTCTAGCACACTGGCCCGCATCTCTGTGGAGCTGGACTCGCACCTCTGTACAGCACACTGGCCCGCAGGCCTGTGTAGTTGGACTCCCACCTCTGTCCGGCACACTGGCCCGCAGGCCTGTGGAGCTGGACTCCCACCTCTGTCCAGCACACTGGCCCGCAGGCCTGTGGAGCTGGACTCGCACCTCTGTCCGGCACACTGGCCCGCAGACCTGTGGAGCTCTACCTGCACCTCTGTCTAGCACACTGGCCCGCATCTCTGTGGAGCTGGACTCGCACCTCTGTCCAGCACACTGGCCCGCAGACCTGTGGAGCTGAACTCGCACCTCTGTCCAGCACACTGGCCCGCAGGCCTGTGTAGTTGGACTCCCACCTCTGTCCGGCACACTGGCCCGCAGGCCTGTGGAGCTGGACTCCCACCTCTGTCCGGCACACTGGCCCGCAGCCCTGTGGAGCTGGACTCCCACCTCTGTCCGGCACACTGGCCCGCAGCCCTGTGGAGCTGGACTCCCACCTCTGTCCAGCACACTGGCCCGCAGACCTGTGGAGCTCTACCTGCACCTCTGTCTAGCACACTGGCCCGCATCTCTGTGGAGCTGGACTCGCACCTCTGTCCAGCACACTGGCCCGCAGACCTGTGGAGCTGGACTCGCACCTCTGTCCAGCACACTGGCCCGCAGGCCTGTGTAGTTGGACTCCCACCTCTTTCCGGCACACTGGCCCGCAGGCCTGTGGAGCTTGACTCGCACCTCTGTCCGGCACACTGGCCCGCAGCCCTGTGGAGCTTGACTCCCAGCTCTGTCCGGCACACTGGCCCGCAGCCCTGTGGAGCTGGACTCCCACCTCTGTCCGGCACACTGGCCCGCAGCCCTGTGGAGCTGGACTCCCACCTCTGTCCGGCACACTGGCCCGCAGCCCTGTGGAGCTGGACTCCCACCTCTGTCCGGCACACTGGCCCGCAGCCCTGTGGAGCTGGAATCCCACCTCTTTCCAGCACACTGGCCCGCAGCCCTGTGGAGCTGGACTCCCACCTTTGTCCGGCACACTGGCCCGCAGCCCTGTGGAGCTGGACTCCCACCTCTGTCCGGCACACTGGCCCGCAGGCCTGTGGAGCTGGACTCCCACCTCTGTCCGGCACACTGGCCCGCAGGCCTGTGGAGCTGGACTCCCACCTCTGTCCAGCACACTGGCCCGCAGACCTGTGGAGCTGGACTCCCACCTCTGTCCGGCACACTGGCCCGCAGGCCTGTGGAGCTGGACTCCCACCTCTGTCCGGCACACTGGCCCGCAGCCCTGTGGAGCTGGACTCCCACCTCTTTCCAGCACACTGGCCCGCAGCCCTGTGGAGCTGGACTCCCACCTCTGTCCGGCACACTGGCCCGCAGGCCTGTGGAGCTGGACTCCCACCTCTGTCCAGCACACTGGCCCGCAGGCCTGTGGAGCTGGACTCCCACCTCTTTCCAGCACACTGGCCCGCAGGCCTGTGGAGCTGGACTCCCACCTCTGTCCAGCACACTGGCCCGCAGGCCTGTGGAGCTGGACTCCCACCTCTGTCTAGCACACTGGCCCGCAGGCCTGTGGAGCTGGACTCCCACCTCTTTCCAGCACACTGGCCCGCAGCCCTGTGGAGCTGGACTCCCACCTCTGTCCAGCACACTGGCCCGCAGGCCTGTGGAGCTGGACTCCCACCTCTGTCCAGCACACTGGCCCGCAGGCCTGTGGAGCTGGACTCCCACCTCTTTCCAGCACACTGGCCCGCAGCCCTGTGGAGCTGGACTCCCACCTCTGTCCAGCACACTGGCCCGCAGGCCTGTGTAGCTGGACTCCCACCTCTGTCCGGCACACTGGCCCGCAGGCCTGTGGAGCTCTACCTGCACCTCTGTCTAGCACACTGGCCCGCAGACCTGTGGAGCTGGACTCGCACCTCTGTCCAGCCCACTGGCCCGCAGGCCTGTGTAGCTGGACTCCCACCTCTGTCCAGCACACTGGCCCGCAGACCTGTGAAGCTGGACTCGCACCTCTGTCCAGCCCACTGGCCCGCCGGCCTGTGTAGCTGGACTCGCACCTCTGTCCGGCACACTGGCCCGCAGGCCTGTGGAGCTGGACTCGCACCTCTGTCCGGCACACTGGCCCGCAGGCCTGTGTAGCTGGACTCCCACCTCTGTCCAGCACACTGGCCCGCAGGTCTGTGGAGCTGGACTCCCACCTCTGTCCGGCACACTGGCCCGCAGGTCTGTGGAGCTGGACTCCCACCTCTGTCCGGCACACTGGCCCGCAGGTCTGTGGAGCTGGACTCCCACCTCTGTCCGGCACACTGGCCCGCAGGCCTGTGGAGCTGGACTCCCACCTCTGTCCGGCACACTGGCCCGCAGGCCTGTGGAGCTGGACTCCCACCTCTGTTCGGCACACTGGCCCGCAGGCCTGTGGAGCTGGACTCCCACCTCTGTCCGGCACACTGGCCCGCAGGCCTGTGGAGCTGGACTCCCACCTCTGTCTGGCACACTGGCCCGCAGGCCTGTGGAGCTGGACTCCCACCTCTGTCTAGCACACTGGCCCGCAGGCCTGTGGAGCTGGACTCCCACCTCTGTCTAGCACACTGGCCCGCAGGCCTGTGGAGCTGGACTCCCACCTCTGTCTAGCACACTGGCCCGCAGGCCTGTGGAGCTGGACTCCCACCTCTGTCTGGCACACTGGCCCGCAGGCCTGTGGAGCTGGACTCCCACCTCTGTCTGGCACACTGGCCCGCAGGCCTGTGGAGCTGGACTCTCACCTCTGTCTGGCACACTGGCCCGCAGGTCTGTGGAGCTGGACTCCCACCTCTGTCCGGCACACTGGCCCGCAGGCCTGTGGAGCTGGACTCCCACCTCTGTCCGGCACACTGGCCCGCAGGCCTGTGGAGCTGGACTCCCACCTCTGTCTAGCACACTGGCCCGCAGACCTGTGGAGCTGGACTCCCACCTCTGTCTAGCACACTGGTCCGCAGACCTGTGGAGCTGGACTCCCACCTCTGTCCGGCACACTGGCCCGCAGCCCTGTGGAGCTGGACTCCCACCTCTGTCCGGCACACTGGCCCGCAGGCCTGTGGAGCTGGACTCCCACCTCTGTCCGGCACACTGGCCCGCAGGCCTGTGGAGCTGGACTCCCACCTCTGTCTAGCACACTGGCCCGCAGCCCTGTGGAGCTGGACTCCCACCTCTGTCCGGCACACTGGCCCGCAGGCCTGTGTAGCTGGACTCCCACCTCTGTCCGGCACACTGGCCCGCAGGCCTGTGGAGCTGGACTCCCACCTCTGTCTACCACACTGGCCCGCAGGCCTGTGGAGCTGGACTCCCACCTCTGTCCGGCACACTGACCCGCAGGCCTGTGGAGCTGGACTCCCACCTCTGTCTACCACACTGGCCCGCAGGTCTGTGGAGCTGGACTCCCACCTCTGTCTACCACACTGGCCCGCAGGCCTGTGGAGCTGGACTCCCACCTCTGTCCGGCACACTGACCCGCAGGCCTGTGGAGCTGGACTCCCACCTCTGTCTACCACACTGGCCCGCAGGCCTGTGGAGCTGGACTCCCACCTCTGTCCGGCACACTGACCCGCAGGCCTGTGGAGCTGGACTCCCACCTCTGTCTACCACACTGGCCCGCAGGTCTGTGGAGCTGGACTCCCACCTCTGTCCGGCACACTGGCCCGCAGGCCTGTGGAGCTGGACTCCCACCTCTGTCTACCACACTGGCCCGCAGGCCTGTGGAGCTGGACTCCCACCTCTGTCCGGCACACTGACCCGCAGGCCTGTGGAGCTGGACTCCCACCTCTGTCCGGCACACGGACCCGCAGACCTGTGGAGCTGGACTCCCACCTCAGTCTGGCACACTGGCCCGCAGACCTGTGTAGCTGGACTCCCACCTCTGTCCGGCACACTGGCCCGCAGACCTGTGTAGCTGGACTCCCACCTCTGTCCGGCACACTGGCCCGCAGGCCTGTGGAGCTGGACTCCCACCTCTGTCCAGCACACTGGCCCGCAGGCCTGTGGAGCTGGACTCCCACCTCTGTCCAGCACACTGGCCCGCAGGCCTGTGGAGCTGGACTCCCACCTCTGTCTACCACACTGGCCCGCAGGCCTGTGGAGCTGGACTCCCACCTCTGTCTACCACACTGGCCCGCAGGCCTGTGGAGCTGGACTCGCACCTATGTCCGGCACACTGGCCCGCAGCCCTGTGGAGCTGGACTCCCACCTCTGTCCGGCACACTGGCCCGCAGCCCTGTGGAGCTGGACTCGCACCTCTGTCTACCACACTGGCCCGCAGGCAAGTGGAGCTGGACTCCCACCTCTGTCCAGCACACTGGCCCGCAGCCCTGTGGAGCTGGACTCCCACCTCTGTCCGGCACACTGGCCCGCAGCCCTGTGGAGCTGGACTCCCACCTCTGTCCGGCACACTGGCCCGCAGCCCTGTGGAGCTGGACTCCCACCTCTGTCCGGCACACTGGCCCGCAGCCCTGTGGAGCTGGACTCCCACCTCTGTCTACCACACTGGCCCGCAGGCCTGTGGAGCTGGACTCGCACCTCTGTCCAGCACACTGGCCCGCAGCCCTGTGGAGCTGGACTCCCACCTCTGTCCGGCACACTGGCCCGCAGGCCTGTGGAGCTGGACTCCCACCTCTGTCCGGCACACTGGCCCGCAGGCCTGTGGAGCTGGACTCCCACCTCTGTCCGGCACACTGGCCCGCAGCCCTGTGGAGCTGGAACACTTGTATTGAACGGGCAGGGTGCGTGTCTTGTGGGATTATGTTTGGCACACGGGCCTGTGTGTGCACTGGTATGTTGTGTGATTCTGAAGGTAGTTAAGTTTTTGTGTCGTCGACGTAGGTGGGATGTTCCCCACCAGTGAGGCCGGACAACTGGCGTGATGTGGTTTCGTGCTGGTGAGCAGGGGATGCTTGTAGGTGTGCTGAAGTTTCAAGAGACCTATTTAATCTCGGATGAGTTATGTAGTTTAAATCGGCGCGAGCCGCTCCAACAAAACCCCTTCAGACACATGAATGTGTAGGTAGGCCATACGTCGCCTCCTTTTATACACATCAGACCCCCCCTCCCCTGGCTTTCTGGAATTTTCTCGCACCCTTTCCATAATTCGCGTCATTAGAGTCACGTACGGAAAGACAAGGGTTTCGAATCTTCCGTCAAACCATCAAGATACGTCTCTTTTTCCACATTTTAGAAAGTCTCTCCAGGAATTTGCTTACTACAGAACACGAGCGATTTCCTCACCCATTCCCCCAACACCGTGTGACTTGTACGCAGGGGGTGATCACCCACATATGATTTCATGGTAAGTGTGGGAAGCCGTATTTCGATCAGCTCATGTCCTGCGCAGTGTTTAGTAGACGCCTGGAACATCGGCTGACGTGTAGTGACTGCAGTGTTCCAAATGACTGCATTGTATGGAAGCGACTGTTAACGACGGATATTCTAATTCGTACTTACTAACCATCATCAGACGTGGTCAAGTAACATTTCCACAATGTTTCGGGCGATGGCGAGGTAAAAAAAAAAAGTGACTTCAACTAAGTCTCCTTATAATTCCTAACTCCATGATTGTACATACAAGCCTCCGATGTTCAAGACATCTCTGTAGATGAGACATTAAGTCCATATTGAAAAAAAAAGAGACTTTCAACATGTCATGTTAATAATTTAAGTCAAAATAATTACGACGCCAACCTCCTTGTATTATCGGGATAACAATTTTTTTTTATTGTTTTTAATGAAGTTGAAAACTAATTTCTTGTGGATGTGTTGATAACATCTATTTTTAACAAAACTCAATTCATAATGGCATTTGTACGATTCTTCCTTACGAGTTCCATTCAAGCTACTAAACCAGCTTATAGCATTTGTTTTTATACAGCTATGGTTTGTTTTGTCAACCAATTGTTTACCAGACACATTTCAACTTCATAACAGGAATCGAGAGCAGCGGGCTTATTATTATTATTAATTTTTTTTGGGGGGGTGGGTTGATTTTTGAATGTTTTAGTGTAATCTGGCTATTCTTGCCTTGGTTATCAAGTAGTCCGTAACTTCTAATTTTGTTTTTAGAGTTCTTGTGTCCATTTTATTTCATTCGCTTGTATGGTTTTTAGTGCACTTCTACTTATTCGGACTGTTTTAGAATAAAAAATTGTACATTTCCTTAAAACATGCTAATTTTTTTTATGACGTATGAGTTCATCTAAAATTCAATCGTTCTATCCATTTGAATTGATCCTGGTTGGTCGGGGAGGGGGGGGGGGAGAGAAGTAAGAAGTCCCTCGCTGAGGAGACCCGATTAATATTTCATAAGCGTGACTGTGAAGCGGGATTGATAAACGTAAACGTCAAAACTATGTTTCATGGAAAACTTTCTGTATATTTTTAAGTTTTCTGTTTATTGTATGCATATAGGCCAGGATATAAGCACCCAATCCAGCGATGACTTGTATCAGTTAAAACCGACGCGTAAAATTCTCAAACACCGTGGGAGGGGGAGAATTTCCGCGGACCCACCTTGCGAATGATACGGATTTTGCCCCTGGTTCTATCTTATACATTTTAAAGGCTAAGCCGAAAGATAGAAGAAAAAAAATTGTGGGCACAAACGACCTGGAATGTGAACGCGCCTTTGTCAAATCCAATCCAATTGTGAGAAGAGGCGCGCGATGTTTTCAGGACGGGCGGTAGGAGGGTGGTCGCCGAGGGCGCGGCTAACTGGAGATGAGATAATGGCGGGGGGTGAGAGAGAGAGATAGAGAGAGAGAATGCTCTCGATGGGGGATCGGGTATGGATGTGCCTGGGTGTTGCCTCACTGGCCCCGGGGTGGACCCATGTTCTGTTTCCCACACGCACCTGTACGCACCCCCGTCGCCGGGGCGCCAGGTATAACAGGAGGGTGGACCTTGCAGTGTTGCCAGATATACTGCGTGCATAGTTTCAGAACTGCTCAACACACCCGAGTGGTGTCTGCTTTCGCAAAGCATTCAAGTACATGCTAAGGGTGGACGAGTGGTTCTGTTTCCGTATTTCGCTTTTAAACTTTTTTCTTATAGCGTGAAAATGGTTAAAAATAAAAACGCGTGTTTGTGGAATAATATTTACGCATGAAACTTACGATGCAGATTCTCGAAAGCACTCGAGGGACTTGCATTTCACATTTACCTTCATTTCTCCGCCCTACCGCTGGGATCTTATGCACAACGAGAAGACTGCGCGCCAGTTCACAGCCTTGCGCTTAGAGGCGAAACCGCACTAGAAGCACCAGCGAGCGTCGCGCTTATCATCCCGCCTCACTACAGTAGGGCCGCGACGTCTTGGCGTGTCGTTTTGCGGGGAAGCGGGGAAGAGTAAATGAGAGGGGAAGCAGCTGCGCGCGCACATCAGCCGCTATGCGGTTCATAGCAAAAACATCAGGCGCCACGCTCAAAGTCTGAAGTGATCAATGGAGCCCGACGCAGGACATTCAAGATACAATAAAGTAATACATAGTGGGGAGAGGGGAATTATAATTAGTGTAATCAAGTGTTGTGATGAAGCTGCCAACAAATGTCTGCTAGTACCTCTTGCAAAAGCAACCGAAAGAGCTGCGCGATACACAGGTATAAGCCAAAGATCAGTTTCGCGCATCCGAAAACACAACAGAGAGACGCCAAATAAAAAACAAACAACAACATTATACGTTTTTAAACGCATTCCCCGTAATTTCACCCGCGGTTTGTTTGTTTTGCATTTGGCAATTTTCCAAACTTTCTGCACCGCTTGTTAGAATATTTGTTAGCTACAAGTGTAGCCAATATTGCTACACATTATATTGCATTATATTACATGATATTATATTACGCTATATTACATTACATACATTATACAAACACATACATTATATATTGCATTATATATTATTATATATATGATTTTATGATATATATTAATGTATATTATATTAATATATTATTTATTTACAATTTATATGTTTATATTTACATATATGTAACACTCCTTTATTTGACCGTGAAACAGCCTCTCGTGTTTAATTATTCATTTCAAGCAAAAAAAAAAAAAAAAAAAAAAAGGGAAACGTTTGTTGTCAGTTGATGATTTTGATAGAAGTGCGATCAGAGACACTAGCCACGAATTTTATGCAGTAAAAAAAGTGGTTCCCACAACAAGAAAATTACTGCCAGTTTTGAAAGAAAAAATCGAATTGAGTTGGGGAATGACATCGCTGCGTTAAATACTCAAATAAATGGGTTTTGTGTGGAAAAGAAGCCAAAATAAGCGAATACTTCTTCTCGAAAGATCTGACGTTGTTGCTTGGTGCAGTGGCGTAGCCAGGATTTGTGTATGGGGGGTGTTAAGAAGTATGGGGCCCCCTCCCCTCCGTATTAAAGCGGGGGGGTCCGGGGGTCCTCCCCCGGGAAAATTTGGATTTTAAGGTGTAAAATAGTGCTATTTTAGCAGTTTTCGGTACTTAAATTTAAATATTGTAATGGTAAATTTTTTATTAATTTTAATATGAAATTTGTTTGAGTGATGAATAAGAAATTAATTAAAGATTTTGTGCTAAGGGGGGGGGGGGGGTTTGAACCCCTAACCACCCCCCCCCCCCTGGCTACGCCCCTGGCTTGGTGATCACAGTACCTGACTCAGATGAAACAGTGCAGGGAGGCTGGGAAGAAGATATTTGACATGGATTAATCCTGGGTTGACACTTATTTAACCTTTCAGAAATATTGGCAAAAGAAAGGTGACTTTGAAGGTGTAATGGCAACAGGAAATGCACAGACTGATAGTTGTAAGCGTTGGTTCTAGGCAGGGCTTCCTTCCCGGAGCCTCTCTTGTTTATAAAGCAAGCACAACAACAGGAAACTATAAAATACGCGAGGATGGTTTGTTATAAATATGGTTTTCGGCCCGCTCGAAATGACTAAAATGGTTCTTTCAGAGTGCTGTTATGGAAAAAATACCAACCCGTGTGCATAAAAGTGGTAAGGTTCTTGAAGTGCGTGAAAGTGTCATGGCGATCGTCTTCACATTTCAGCCAAACCAAATGGAAAAGAAAGCATCAGCGAGGGAGTTACATGCAAGTCATAATTAATTGTATTTCCTACAGCAACCTACAATTACAAATTTAGTTCTTAACTTTAAAGAATTGTATAGCTATGTTTAACTATGTTTAACTAAGCTGCCCAGTCGAGCAAATGGTGCACTACCTTTAAATAATAAATTACCGTAAAACATTATCGCATCTTTGTATCATTAAGATCTGCGCTGTGTTGCACCGTACGTGAGATTGTTCTCGACCAATGTTTTCGGAACGGCATGAAGACTTCCAGGCCGTTGCTATCTGCGGAGCAGACAAGGCGGGACGTGTCGATTACAAGGTCGCTGAGCTCTAGGGAGTCCACCCGCCAAGACGTCGCGGCCCTACAGTAACACACATACACCCCTGACGAGGCGGGGCCCCTTAAACAGCTTGCTTGAAGCCCGCCATATCGCAACCTCCGTGTCTGGGCCCTGTTTGTATTAAGGTTTTGCCTGGGTGCCACTCAACTAATATTACTCTGGAGTTGCCGCATGATAAGGCATTAGGCTGTGACCTGAGACGCACTTAGAGTATCCCCTACCCCACACCTCTCCCAACCCAATAATACATAACTTTAGGTAGGTTATGAAAAAGGATTTATTGGACTGTTAAAAATGCTAATTTCCAATTGCTTTTCATTTGGGGCAAATTTTGAATTTTAGTGTAATTTTTACCTCTTGCTACAATGTATATATCAATATTACGTTTACAGAAGCAATCAAAGAACTAGAACTACACAACTTTGAGAGTGTACATATTACAAGAATAATGTTTTAACACAATTTTTATATATATTCTTAAATATATATATAAGTGTGTTTCCTATTTAAAAAATAATATTAATGTAAAGTAATGACTGGTGCTCCAAATTTTTAATTACACTGTTTTTTCTCATATATTATTTTATTCCTAAACTCTTGAAAATTAAATCCGGATTAAGAACACTTTTTAAGAATCAAATTCGATATTCGTATTTGATTAAAAGCATATTCGACCCCTCATTAATTAGGAATCGTTTGTTTGGGAAGTTGGTCAGCATGAAAAAGATGTTTTGTATATAGTCAACCAATCTTTTCAAGTGCACACAGTGAGAATCCAATAACATGTTAACATGTTAGATGCAAGAAGGCGTACGTTTGCAAATATTATAATGTTATTTATCAATAATTATTTTCAACAAATTTCTTAAATATAATATTATATATATATATATTGCAAAGGGGAAAACAATTACAAGTGATAATTTACTAAAGGGAATAATTTGAACAGTTTGTGTATCACTTTCGCGTTTTAGATTACCGGTTAAACCACATTAAATATATCTGGCAACACTGCACGCGACTCGTTGGCCGGATTCCACACTTCCCAGGACCCACATACGCTCGTTATACAATTACACGGATCTACAATCACGGAACGGAGTGTTTATACAATGGCACGCTTGCGGATGCGGATGCGTACGAAAGAGCTCGGCAACGCCCAACTCGTCCGTTTACGTAACTCTGTGCGACCAATTTGACTGCAAAGGTAGCAATTTTTAATTACAGTTTAAATACGTATAAATTTGTTTAAATTCCACGAATATATGTATACGAGTAATGTCCTATCACTAATTTGTCAATTAATTTTATTGTATATGGAAATCCAAATGGGTTATGATCTAATATTGCAAAAAAAAAAGTATTAAATTAATGTTTTGTTACGTACTATGATATTAAGTTTCATTGGTTGAAATTTGATAAGTTTCCGTGCACTGTGGAAGTGGTAGACGGATAGTGAAAAGTTAATATATTGCGCTTCCGTCGTTCAGTGTTCCGTTTCTTTCTTTGTTTTTCGCGTCATTGTGGAACGGGCCGATACGGAAACGTAAAAAAAAGGGAAACTATTCGTGGACCCTCAGATAATTAGGTTTCCTATCCGTCTGACGCTTTCTTAATGCATAGAAACGTAACAAATGGCAACAAATGAGATTGAATTTCACTATTATAAAAATTAATTAAATTGATTTTTTTTTGATTTTCGAGAACATTACATGGATAATATTTACATTTATAACAAAAATTAATGACAAAATAATTATATAACTCTAGATATTCTTGTACTTCTTGGTAGAAGTAATTTCGTGAATGGAACGGAATTCACATAAAACGGATATGGGTGACCAAGGTACTTACAAACTAAAGTTCGCAAAGCCAAATGGAAACTATAGTACTAACATTTTAATGAATTTTAACAAGATGAGCAGTATTTTATAATATTCCTTGTTGAAAATCATGTCCAAAGCATGGTTTTGGTATTTTGTCAAGTCTTTAAATATACTTTAATTTAAAATATTTGGATTTTATTTTGTTGTATCATGCTTATTAATGTGTGTAGTTCATACTGTAAAGCTAATCATAGAACGGTTTACAAATAACTTTAATTATTGGAGATACTGGAACAACACAAAGCATAAATTCCTGGGTAAGATTCCGAGCCTGGTATTACTTTGAACACTATTTTGTAAAGATACAGTTATTTTCATGTAAATTTACTTTGTAGAACAAATGACTATAGTTATTTTTCAATTATGAAATACGTTTTTCGATATAATACTGAGTATTTCTTACGAAAATTGGCGCATGATTTTATATTTTAATAGATGTTTTATTCGAGCATTTTTTTAAACCATGGAAAACAAACGGGAGTTCGAATCTCCTGGTACCGCAACAAATTCACAACATCTTTCTTGTAGTATTACAAACTATTTAATGAAAAAATGGTTTCCAACGGAATCTTTTTTAAGTTGACAGAAATATTTTTCTGTGCATCGAGATCACTAGCGAGAATGGTTTTGGCCGGGGACAGACAGGAGAACCCCGAGAAAACCCGAGGACTCGACAAGCCGTTAGAGGCGGCAACACACCACTAAACAATACAACAATCGACCCAGGTGTCTCCAATGTGGAGCTTTACCACGGCCAATAATTATGTAAACCCCGCCTCGTCCATTCGCAAATAATTACGAAAATCGTTCGCGTTAACCTCATATAACAAGTTAGCTTGTGTAAACGTTTTCCTCTCCTGCAACCATTTTTTGGACCACAATTTCCGTTTCTTTTCATAACGATTATCAACACTAAGAGGCAAGATACCGACAGCTAGACTGATATTCCCCCCACACCAAGGCGAGCACACGCGAGCGCGGGCGCGAACAACGGAACATTAAGTATTGAATGCAGCAACACACACCGCCGAGCAAGGCGCTGAACTGCATCAATGCTGGGTCTGTAGTTCGTGTGTTGTTTTGTTATAGCTATCTTCCTTTATTGTCTGGAGTAGCTCATCAAAACATTCTACACTCATCCGAAATGCAGTGTAGAATCTGTCTTCATCAATCCTCAGCTGATGATACAAGTTGTTGAACTCTCCTTTCATGTCTCTCGACTTGATAATATCATGTTCCTATATTTTTCTGCGTTTGTGTCTGTTCAGAAACAAATGCATCACTGTTCATTTTCGCTTTATATAGGTTTACCGGCTCATGTGTACCTGCGTTCTTCATCGTCATCTATCGCTACTGCTAGCAGGAGACACTCTTCGGCACACGCACCAGCCATGTTGGTAGGTGTTCCCGCGACTGCCTCTGTTCTCTTTGGTGTGTACTGTGTTCGATCGCCAGTCGTTCGCGCCCGCGCTCCGCGTTCGTGCTCGCCTTGGTGTGTCCACCGCCTAATGCCAAGTTTATCTCCATGCGAAAGCAAACACAACACTGATGATTGTCTTCACAACTCTCTCTTGACTGTTTGCACGAGGTTCGGTCCGATAGTGTGTAGGCGCCTTAAGGATCTATGAATATTTCGGGGAAACTATGGTAAACCGAAATCAGGTTGCAGCACCTCTGTCTTACGCGCTGCTAATCACATACACTATAGTCTGTCTCGCGGTCAGTTAAGTAGTACAGAGTAAATGTCGACTGCTGTTGCCAGATTGATTAATTTTCTGTACCTACCATCTTTAATAGTAATAAGTTTTAATATATTATTTTAATTTTTCCTGTTTGTTGATTCTTAAAGACCATTATTTAGTGCATATTGACATTATTATCACAGTTGTAGACATTTTGACAAAAAAAATAAATTGGTTGTCTGTAAAGTCGGTTTTCGGACGATTGTTTAACGTGACAACGTCATAACAAAACATTGAGGAAATGATTTATCCGGAAGAAAATGAAATATATTCGGCCTGAGACTGAGCCGTGATAGGTTTTTGCGCCCAAACCATTTAGGCATTAAAAATATTATATTCTTTGAGGAAGAATTTTTTTAAATTTTTCTATCTTTTATATGATAAAATCTACCTCTGCATACTTTTATGAATAAAATTTAATCACTTTTATTGAATTATCACTATTTTGTATGGATACCTAGGAGTGAAATGAAATCTATAATTTAATTAATAAATTTACTTTTATTTGCATTCATTAATTCAAATATAGTTATTACTTTTGAAGTGTCGTGCGCGCCGTATTTATTTTTACAAGTACAAAAAAAATGTCAGCCGCCGGGATTTGATCCGTCAACTTGCTAACCGCACAGCCACGAGGCCATATTGGAAATAATTGTTTCAGATGTTATAAATTAATAATATTCCACGCACGATATTTGTTTGAATTCATTATTCTCTGTTGGACTCGAAATATTTACACGCTCGTGGGCTCATAACTATAATACGGTGTGTGATTTAGTTGATCAAATAATAACTCATGACAAATAATTACCAATGTCAAACTAAAGCGTGAAAAGTATTATACCAGCAATAAATATTTAGTTACACAGCTAAAACAATAGCTATTCATACAACACTGTTTAAATATACTGATTTACACTAGTAATTAAAATAATACGTACTTTGAAGAAAGCCATTTCCTTTCGAATATACTCCCGTGGCGCGGTGCACAACAATAACCTCGAACCCCACTATGTTGTCGTCTGCCCAAAGCCGTGTGTGGCGACATGCGCAGGCGTGATCCAACCGGCGCGACCCGCCTATCCCTGCAGCATGGCGGGGTGAAACCTGAGCATTACGCCACCACGTGCCGGCCGAGTTCTCTGTACCGTCCGCAACATACCAGAGAGATGCCACGCATGCGTAGGACACATCCGTAGTGGGACATCCGTAGTGGGACATCCGTAGTGGGACAATTTTTCGTGCGTGCAGCCAGCGTTCATCGATTTATTAGACGTTTTCACGTCAAAAATGAGATGCTGAACTCCAATTATTATTTCACAGGAGAAAATATTTGCAGCATTCCATAAAATTTTTAATTGTAAATCACATTAAGAATTATTGATAAACCAAGTTAAAAACACGATGGCATCTTTCAATTAACACTCCTTAAAAATAAACAATGTATTTTATTAGATGATGCTCTTGATGAAATACAATCGAATAATGTATTTTCCAAAATTCTCATTATAAATTTTACTATATGAAATACATTGTTTCAGATACAGGTTAATATTTGTTATTTACATTAGAAAAGTTGTGTCTGAAAAGTTTTTGCCTAATGGTGTACATCTGGCAACAGAGAACACCAAAACAAGGAGAGCACCATTGGCAGAAATCGTGCACTGGAAAAAGAGAATAAATGCACACTGCGATCTAAGAATGAGAAGTGCTATGTTGACTGATACCTGACAGCTCTATACTAAAAACACAGGCGACAGTGTGAAAAACAACCTATCGGCAAACATGATTAACTTATTTTTTAAAAAAATTTAAAGCTCTGGAGGGTTATTTCCCACATGTAAATTTCTATAATGATTAAAAGACTTTTTCATTGTCATAATTTCTTTACCATATATAAGGATTAAACGGGTGCATTGCTCAATATAGGCATACCATCTTTCATATATCGGACTGACGTGATAACAACGTTAGGTTGTTACACAAAAATCTTGGCGCTGTCCGGTACTATTGTATCTATTGCATTGTACTTCCTTGATTCATATTATTTTAAGAATTTCACTAAAAATATATTAAAATTTTGGGCATGAAAATTAAAGTACACAGCAAACTTTAATTAAAAAGAATGTTCATTTCTGAAAAAAAAATTTTTTAAATTGTATTGAAATTTTTTTAAAGTAACTATAAACTACAAAACGTCATGCCAATGACTTATTTCTGAATTTTTGAATGGTTGAATCAAAAGTCCCGTCTAAAATTAAGTCTACTAGAGATTACTTTGGAACTTGTAGCAGAGATATTGTTTAACGACACACCTGTCCAAGGGAAAATAAAGTGTAAAACAGTGACAATTGTTGCTCATTTAAAATAGAGTAGTATGTTTCTAAGCAGGCATTTTTGGTATGAAATGATCCTCACCCCCAGCCATTTTCCTCGCAGCAAGCTGTTTGAGAAATCTGATATTTTTTTTTTTTTGTAAATACAGTAATTTGTGACCAGGTGCAACATTACTGAGATTTGAAGATTAATATCAATTATTTTTAGTAGCTCTGTCAGAGGAAGCATCTTAACACGATAAGTTAAAATATCTGACCACGAATCTTAACGTCAAGTGCGTGCTTCAATCTCGAAGCGGCTCTGCTCCCAAATATCGCGGACGGGTGCGATTGATCGATAAGACTCCAGACTCTCGACTCGACTCGATCCCATTATCTCGCGGCTGCACTGGGGACCGAAAATTTCATCGCCTCCCTCTCGGTGAAGATTCCCCTTTGAAAACCAGCTGCCGAGAAGTTGTTTGTAACACTACAAGGAAGATCTTGCAACTTTGTTCAACACCTGGTTATTTTACATTTATTTAATAAGACTGGGTATTCCTCACGATAATAAGCGCATAGTTTAGTATTTTAATTAAAGTTTTATTCAAGCATAATATTAAATATGGAAAATATAATCTAATCGTCAATAATTGAATTTAGTTTGTTTGATTATGTTTATTAATGGGCGCAGTTAATACTGTAAATTTATTCAGGGAACGGTTTACAAATAACTTTAATTACTAGAGGTACCGGGATAAAACAGAGCATAATATTCCCGGGAAGGAATCCGAACTCAGTATATTACTTCGAACACTATTTTGTAGTGATAGAGTTGTTTTCAAATAAATGTAAAATTCAACCAAATCTGTAATTTTACATAATTTTTTATGTTCCATTTACAAAAAAAAAAGTGAGGGCAGATGACGCAGACCGAACCACATGAAGATGCTTTTTCGTGACAATATCATGTGTGTCAGTTATGTGACACACATTGGTATTTCAAACTTAATTATTGCCAATAATCAGGAACCTACGCAGAATCTCTTTTCTGGAAAAGGAGGGGGGGGGGGGGAGGATACAACCACTTTGCCCGCTGTTTTCTTTAAAATTATTTCCTTTCATGCGTGGGAGTGAGATTGTTTACGATTTCCGAAAGATAAAAGCAGCCCTCCATCATCCCCCCTCCTTTTTCGTTGTATGCGCTTACCAATAATCTGTTCTAATATTTATGGATGGATTTTATTGGCTATTCCACCAACGGACTTTTATTTTTTAAAGGAACGAAATCTGTCATATGATTTAATCCAAAAATACCTGTGTTCAAATCGTTATTAAAATTGGTTCAATTTTAAAGACATGATTAAGTAACAAACTTCCATACATCCAAAAATTCCAATTATATTAGTTTGACGTGTAAAACCACGATATCTAATAAGTTACTTAAACATCGACTAACTTCATAAATGTTACTATGTGTAGGTATGCAGTAATCTTGATACTTGTTCGATGTAAATTTACTTGTGGAATATGCACTTTTCAGTGTCATTGTGTTCACTAAACAACAATACGTATATTAAAAGAAAAGAGTTCCTTTAACAGTACTGTTACGAACGCGAGAGACAAGACGGCGATGCGCGCCAGGTTCGGAGCTGGCTGGCGGCCACGCACGGCCACTGACGTTACGCGCTGTCCACTGACATAAAGCATGCCGCGCGTGCCTGGCGGGATCACAAGAGTCCTCGCTACCCACCCACCTCCGCTCCTCACGCATCATACCGCCTCGGGCTACTGTCACCTTTAGTGACCTGGGAATTCCGGGTTTACAGAGTCCACCGCGAGGAGTGGCATGAATAAGCGTCGCTGTTCTGGGTTTTTCAGGCTTCGAGTCGGCCTGGGATGACACGACATGTCACAGCCACTCTCGTCCCTTCGAGAAGGATGCCACAGGTATATAAGCGACGACGCCGGCCTCCGCGGGAGTTCCCAAGGTTCGGAGAGTTCTGAGAGTAGGAAGAGAGTCTCCCCCTCGGGGAGTGATACTGGCGATACCCGTGCGATTAGCAAGAGGTGAAGAGGGCAAGTGACCCTTGCTGAGCGAACCGGACCTATCGGGAGGCGATACCTGCGAGAAGGCCTGGCGAGCCAGTCGGGTGTGACGAGCGATAGTTGAGGACTGCACTGCGGCGCGGTGTGGGTCAGAGTGCGAAGGAAGCGGGCAGAGGCGGACAGAAGAGCGAGCCACTGTCGAGCCAAGCTCTGGTGGAAAGTGTTAATGTTCCAATGATCAGTGTAAGTCCAATTATTGTTGTGGACATAAATCTTGAGTGCTGTAATTTAATTTATAATGTAGACATTAGTATTAAATAACACTGTGCTTATTAATTGGGCTATCCCTTACGAACCCAGTAGTTATACGCACATAAATCGTAACAGTACTTTTAAGTGTTTGCGTACTTTCATGTGTAACCTCTATAAAAAATTGTGTGACTTAACACTTTTGTTATTTGATTTAATAACAGTTTACATTCTTTCGTGTAAGTTGTAGGTCACTTTGGATTTTTATGACAAGTCGTTTAATAGCACCGAATTTATGATATTACATGTTGTAGAGGATTTAGTATTGAATGATTTGTGAACTCTTTGTATTTTTAATACACAATTTGTAATTTGAATAAGAAATTGAAGTTTTTAAATCATATTCAATGTAGTTCCATGGTAAGTGGTATTTTTTTCAGAATGGCATTTACTTTATATTTTATTTACAATTGAAATTAATAATTTATAATTTACCGGTAACCTATCACTAATGTTTTAACAGCTAATTTGGAGAAATATAATACTGATTGTTCTCTGTTTTATGATCAGTTACTGATCATACGAAAAATAAATAAATAAATGATTGTATGTGCATTATAAAAATCACAGTGTGGATTAAAACGACGTCTCTGTAGTAAAATATCGTGGGTTCAATGACATGTCTCCACAAGGCTCGGGGTAATTCGGGGCAATATCTCGACTGTCCATTGGTGGACCGCCAGTGCTTGGTCTGGCTCTTCGTTAGTTGGAGAACTGTCACTGGCTGAGATCTCTGAAAGGCGCGTGGTCAAATGAAGAACACACAAGCGCAAATCAATACACGACATTTACCAACCCTTGTATAAGTTTCTTAGAGTTAATTGCGTGTATTCAGGATATTTACTGAACAGGTTAACAAGCTGCGGAGATATTGTGCCAAAATAAATATGTACCTACATTACATTGCCAAACTTCAAAGGACCACCGCGATTAATTTCCAGGCGAGCAATTGATGGCAGCTTCGATATCTCGCCCAATTAAGGCAACGAACGCCTCTCTGACATATTGCGCTGTCTTTCAGCGGCGAGGGAACTGATTATTTTCCACTTGCTGGAGCGCGATCTTGTTACATTTCGCAAGGTGTACAGAACTCTTCCTCAGCCTTAAGTCGACCGGAATTAACTATTAGTGAACACGATCCACTCGATAAAATTGGGTAATTATTTGTGAGTAACCTGTTCCCTGAAAGTTGAATAACTTATGTAGGCGACTACACGTGTACCAGTTCTCGGAGATCATGTAACGTTTTTCCTTATTCGGGTACATATTAAACTCCTATGTTCAGGTTTAGCTACAGTATCAGTAATGTGTTTTTTATGCGTGAGTTTGTGTAAATGTTTATTAGTAAATTTTTTAGTGTTTCGAGGATGGTTATGTCTTCGGTTAAATTTTATTAAATTTATTATCATAATCCATGTTTAATTACAGATGAGATAAAAGTGTTTATTATCTGTTTAACGTTTTCGCCTTAAATGAATATTGCCTACAATAATGTAATTATTATTAATTCCAATCTAAAAATTAAATTTACTGCGAAATATGTTTAGAATTTTATTAGTTACAAAGATTTTTTTTTACTTGCTAGTTATTTGTTTATTTAGTTTTAATGTTTTTGTAAGTTTATTATCACTTTAAATATGCTTTGTGATCATTTGTGTGGTTAAGTGGCAGACTTTGCCACATGAACGAAATCTATAAAATAAACAACAATAATTGTACATTTACAAAACTAAATAATTGAAAAACTTGTTCTATAATTCTGAAGTTTACAAACAATATTTTATTGTAATAACGTGTTTTCCAAGCATAAAATTTACTTAGCCTAGTGCGCATTCCTAATTCCCAAATCTCTAAAACTTTGCGTATACACTTATATACATGTCCTTATATCCTAAGGACTCTATTACTGTAGTGTATGAGATATGCTGTTAATAATTACCAAACCATTCTAAGATGCTTCCATTAGTTTGTTTCCAGTAGCATATAAATAAAGAATTTATTATACTGACTGAATAGCATTGTTTAAACACGACAGTTTGGTAAAATAATACGGATTTTTCAAAAACAATTAAAATTATTTTAGGTAGTTTTTAGGGTGGTTTTAAAAATATTATTTTTTTTACATTTTGAAGCATATAATAAGCATAAAAATATAATGGCGTTTGTTCGTAAAATTTAACGTATTATTTATATTATTAAAAAATAAATTCATTTAATATAAAACGCAATCTGTCAAAATATTTTTCGTTTTTCCGTCGTTTTCTTATTGTTATAGAAGAAAAACATTATACACTACTAAAGCGGCTCAAAAAAAACTTTTTTTTTTTCAATTCACCATAATGTTTATTGTTACCAAAATTAGGTACGCCTACAAAAAATAACCGTAATAGTAGGTCCAGAAACACACAATAACCCTAAGACCAAAATTCAGTATAGCATGCAGTCGATGTGCGAAGTGCGGTAATAAAAAAATGGTAATTACTTCTAATACATGGAATTATTATTAGGAATGGGGCTCCAAGGACTGGATTCTTGATGACTGAAGATTGTCGGCGAATTCTTGGATTTTGACGACACGGCGACAATCTTGGATGACCTTGACCCCCAAATTCCCTCAAAATTCCCTGTTTCGAGGGAAAAATTCCCGTTTTGAGGGAAAATATTCAGTTTTATTCCTCAAAAAATCAAAAATATTAATTCGAAAGGCCTGAAAAGACTTTCGCCTTAGAAAAATTGAAAATTCCTCATAGCGGCTTATATTCCCCGTCGTCTAGCCGCCCTAAACCACTGAAGTTATGACCTTGACCTTGAACATAAGATATAAATTCTTTAATTTTTTGACAAAAAATTCAGAAATAATTCCAAAATATATAAGAAATGTTTACTTCAAACTTTGCTCTGCTCATTTTGTTGCGCCCGCCATCTTGAATTATAGAACGATGCCCTTTGCATTACAGACACCATATTTGCTGTGTATGTCGTCATCGTTTCACTTTTCGTTACGGACTCCATTTGAAATTATATCGTTTTCGTTGCAATTTCGGTTGCGGCTGCAATCTTGAAAATCCGTAATAAATATCCGATTTTAAGGGTAAAAATTGTATTTAATAAAAACATATTTAAGTCAATTTTGATCGGAAAATTTAAAAATAAAGGTAGCGGGTCCGAAATCGATGAGATAATTCGATTAAAATGGCGACGGAACCTTACTCCACGTAAGCCACCGGCAGACATACATCCCATCACTAATGCCAAGCTAGATATTACGTAGGCCAGTATGACGTCATGACGGCCATCTTGATGTGTTTAACTGACTGCTTCACATCGAAATAAGTGTAGATTGTAGCAGCCGATGTATTGAAAGCGCACTTCTTCTCTTAATCATCGAACGGATACGGTATACCATACTTGCAGTCCAACCACAAGTTATATTTTCAAGATACGTACGTTGCTACTTAATCAGTAAGCTGACTGATAACGTTCTGCCTGATATCGTCAAGAAAAGTACAAATAACTTTCGACTCACTAAACGTATTTAGATAAAAGTAGTCTAATAAAATCAGCTTAATGCAGATTTTATCAAGTAGAATACATTATAAGTAGAGACCGGAAAATTCGCGGATTCCTTTCGAGACAGGCTGAAATCCAAACTCGTTTAACTTAATGCTGCGTCAGTGATTGGACCGCAATTTAACCTGAAGGACTCTGAGCCAATGGCAAACACTCAACAAAAGAAGTATTGAATCATAAGAATCGCAGTAAACAGGTGTCCCGAGTCGGTAGCCAATGACCAGGTGATAGTTGCCCGAGTACATAGAGAATCGTGGAGTCTATCCTAGTGGTCATTGAAACCGCGAATTTTTCCAGTCCCTAATTATAAGTTACCTGTAATGCACCGAGCACAGTCTTGTGTTTAGCATCATGTCCAGGCGTTAACGCAATCGGTTGCTGCACATCTGTTTGTATGCTAGTACCCATACGAGTCTTCAAAACTAAACCGAGGAGTCGAAATGTTTGCAGGTAGTTCCACAGTAGACATACGAACTTCAACTTTACAGTATTCTGCAAGTCGTCGCAAACTGTCAATACGAGTAAACAAAACATGGCACTTACCGCAGCCAAACTTCATACGTAGGGACCGGAAAAAGTCGCGGATTCAATGACCTCTAGGATAGCCTCCATTATCCTCTGCATTACTCAAGTAAACACGCGTGTTCATTGGGTACTAAATTGTGAGGTGTCTCCACTGGGTAGCTTGTGATTCGACGCTTCTTTGGTCGATAGTCTCTCATTGGCCCAGAGAGCTGCAGTTAAACTACGAGCCAATAGCAGAACCAGCAGAATTGTAAACATGTTTGAATTTCAGCGTATCACGAAATTAATCCGCGAATTTTTCCGGTTTCTATTCATACGTATGGGCAGGCAATTTTCGCGAATAAATCAGAACGCCTATTAGATTGCAACAAGGTATTCCCGCACCAGAGGTTTCTTCCTTGTGATTGGCGGCCGTCTGCGAGAGAAGTCGTTTCATTTTTTGACCGAGCCACTCAGGATGCGTTTGCTTCCGCACTGAATTACTGTGATTGGTGTTGTAACAATCGACACGCGCCTGAAAGAAATTCACCCAATCACGAAACACAGGCGATGCTACAGTGTTTTAACTTATAACTAATCTCGGAATCTTTTCGCGAAATCTGCATGGCCCTATTCATACGAGATGGATTCTTCGTACATTTACTTCTTACATGTATTTGTGCATCATGGACAAATACAAACGACATATCGCGCTAGCCGCAAGGATGTCTTAGTCAACGAAGATAAACCTTTCAGACCTGAACCAGATACTGATGTTGCTGCAATTGTATCAGTTCACAGTGTACTCTTATGCCCATCGATGCATCGTTGCTACAGCGAAACCTTTACCCTTTGAATGTCTTCAAGTGTCTTTTCAACTTATATTTTTTTTGTAAATATATTGCGAATCTTTTTACAGCTAAACGTATTGCGAAAAAGATTGTTACCACATTCTCTCTTCTTGTGTCGACGAGCATTACTGTTTTTTCGTGAAAATCTTGTCACAGTAACGACATTGTTGCTGGGAAAATGCTGATGCTCCTTCAGTGGTCATCGTTGATGCTATTGTTACTGCAGCCATTGAAGTGTCCATAAATGGCGTAACGTCATTCATTGAGGTTTCCTCTGCAGGCATCAAAGTTTCTTCTGCTGATGTAAACACATATTGTGCCGCAAATTTGAAATAATTTGCACAAATTTACTTTTCACCTAAATTCCCTGATACAAACTTTGTTAGCCCATTGTTCATCCTGATCAAATAATTCCTACTAGAGTCCCGCAGGCTTCCAGTCAGCAGTGGCCAGTGCAAAGGAATCAGGAAAAGTCTTCGGTATCCACACTGCAATATTTTTGTTGTAAATGGAACAGAAATATTCATGTTAACTTACAGACATTTGTAAATTTTTACATTTACATGGAAAAAAAAACTGTATCATTACAATATAGTGTCCGCAGGAGTAATGAGTTCGGAATATTACCAGGACATTTATGCTTTGTGTTATCCCAGTATCTCAAATATATACATTTATTTGTAAACCATTCCAATAATATATTTCCTGTATTAACTGCGCACATTAATAAGCATAATAAATCAAAATAAAGACCAATTCTTTACTATTATATTACCTTTACCATGGTTTAAACAAATAATGCTTGAATGAAACATCAATTAAAATATAAAATTACGCACCAAATTTTTTGTAAGAAATACCCAGTATTTTAATTACGTAAAAAAATAACCATAGCCATGTGCTGTAAACATTAATTTTAATATTAAAAACTATTTTTTGGCAGCTGGTTTCCAAAGATTTCTTTTGATCTTTTGAATTTTTTTGACGTGACAACGTCTAATAAATCGATGAAAGCCGGCTGCACGCTCGAAAAAGTGTCCCGTTACGCACATTGTCCCGTTATGATGTGTCCCGTTACGCACATTGTACGCTTGCGCCGCATCTATCTCTCTTCCACTCGATTGGAACAACCATCGATTTGACTTTTTCGAGGCACATTAAACTTGAAACACTCCCATTCGTTTCATACTTTTCCTATCATCGTCCTATCCTTAACAGAATACACAGATTGGAAGAAGTTAAATAGCAAACATGTATAAAAGTTATAAATAAAATAATCTGTTCGTTAAAGTAATAAACATATTTGAATTAATGAGTGCAAATAAAAGTAAATTTATCAATTAAATTGTAGATTTCATTTCACTCCTTTGTATCCATACAAGATAGTGATAATTCAATAAAAATGATTCAAATTTATTCATAAAAGTATGCAATCATTTCATCAATGTTTTGTTATGACGTCACGTGAAACTATCGTCCGTAAACCGACTTTACAGAAACCAATTTTTTTTGTTCTGTGCACCGGACAACCTGAGCCGCCGACCGCCGGGGTCGTTACCTAGCGCGTCGAGACAGAGAGAGGGAGTCGGCGTCGGGGGTAATAACAAACGAGCGCCGAGCCCTTTGGGCGAGTCCTGCGAAGCGGCCAACACCTCGTTACGCGCTTCTCCGAGTCCCCTCCCACCACCCTTTCCCCTGACGTCCCGCCAATTTGCCTCGGCCACCGCCCGTGTTCGGTTACAGCTTCAATCCCCGAGTCCGAGCCTTCTTTCTCCCGACGTCACCCCTGGAGCTACCACGACGACCCGAATTAAAAGAAAAAGAAACACAACTCCCCTCCTGAAATGTTCTGTCGCCCGGAGACTAACAGATTTTCTTTTTCTCTTCACCTTCAACATCCTCTTGTTTCAACTGAGTCAGGCCCAACAACGAATAACAACACCTGTCACTCGAACCGTCCTCGGATTTAAATAATATTTTTTTTTTGTCTTTCCCCCAGCTGGACTGCACCAAATTACGCGGCCACTAAATCATGCCCGGGGTGCGAACCCTCCATCTTCCTTTACCAATTCCACACCCTCCCTCCTTCGGTATCTTCTGTGGCATCACGTTTCTTCCGGGAGCTGAATCGTTCGTTGTTTTGTTATTACAGAGACTTGGGGGCGTTTTCCTTCTGGGATCTCCCGTCGTCCTGGAAGGAAGACCGAAGGCGACGTGTGCGGGGAAGAACACGAAACCCGCCCGAACGTGTAATCTCGGAATGAAATAAGATACGTCGAAATTATTCCGTACCGCTGGCCGCATTCTTCCATTCCTCCGCACCCTGCACCCTCCTCCTACAACTATAAAACACTTTGTCCAATTATCGCAGGTTGCGTCTTCCGACGACGACGGTGATGATGATGATGATGATGATGATGATCTGGGGAAGAAGGGTGGAGCAGGTCCCTGAGCTGGTAGACTTACCCCGAAGGGTTTACTAGGAATCGGGGGTAGGTGTATATATTATGGTCTAACGGGGGCAAAAGTTTTAGTGGATCTCTTGTTTGAGGTTTGATGCTACTGCGCTTCACAAACAACCGAAGCAACATACTTCGCGTGTGTCTTGTGGTCTTTGACGCTAAGGAAACGATCTGGTTTAGCAGCAATTTGTTCCTTATGTGAGTACCGATTTAAACTGCCGAACATTGACTATATTTTAAAGGACTGAGGCGAAAATATCGTCAACAAGTATTTACAGATTTAAGGTAGAAGCGTAATTAGGTACCGTGATTTGGGGAAAATAATTCAGAGATATGTAGTGGCCTGTTGCCAGGAACTGTCGAGCCGAGCTCCAGTGGGGAGAGTAAAAAGTGGACTTGCGAAAGTGCGATGAACATGTGGACAAACCGTTACAGCTTAATTAAAAGTGTAAATATTAGTAAATGAGCATGCATTGCAATGCCTCGATATTTTTTTTTTTTTTTTTTGTAATTTGTTGGAAGTAACACAAATTCAAAGCATCTCTCCATATACATACGTATTTATATACCTCTCTATATATCTTTACCTCTCTCTGTCTATATATATATATTTATTTATTTATCACCCGCTCTGTGCCTCCTTATCTCTATATATAAATGTATATATATATACATTTATATCTCTATATATTTCACATAATTACATATTTCTATTTATCTCTCTATATCTCTTTACCTCTCTCTTTCTATATATATCCCTCCTTATCTCTATATATATCTATATACATATATATCTCTATATATATCACATATATACATATTTCTATTTATCTATATATATATATATGTCACTATAACAATGGAAATATAAAAATATTTATTTTACCTATCTATATTTTTATCTATTGTTTACCTGTGACAGATGTGACATAGGTATATAAAAACACGAGCGTATTTGAACGCAAGCTGTTTCAAAAATTGAAAGCAAACGGTGGAGAACTTTCTGAGATTTAAGATTTAAACTTACGAACATTTTCATTTTTATTTTTATAGATACGAACTTTGACATTTTTATTCTTATAGATAAATACATATGTAGTTAATTAATTTTATTATCCTTTCTGAACCTGTTTCTTAACCAGATTTAACATTATTATTGAATTTAGCTATATTTAGCGGGTTAGCATTGTGAGGTGGAATCCAAGCTATGTGAATTGAAAAAATATTTTACAGTTTATTTACGATGAACAGGGAAGAAATTAGATTTAATATTCTGGAGTTATGGTTCAAATCCCTGTGGAAGCAATTTCACTTTTACCGCACTATCCGTGTATTAATTTGGCCACTCGATGTTGTCAACCTTATGGTATGTCTGAAATGAGGGTGGATCGGTGTTATACGAGATGTCTGAAGAGGTCTCTACTAATTGGCCCTTATCCCTCTAGATTAAACAGTGAACCAATGGCAGAAGCAGCACTAAGGTATAGTTATTGGAATTTTAGCATAACATGAAATGAATTCGCGAATTTTTCAGGTCTCTAGTCATTGCAGGACGGGCCTTAGACACGGTGGTACACGCCTCCGTCGCAGTGTCCACCTGGCTGTGTGTGTCCGCCACGAGACCGCCCGTTGAACACGGCTGGCAGGCCTCGCTGGGCTGGACTGGCCACATGCACTCAGGAGCTCCTCTGAGCCCCGGCGAGTTATAACATACAGGATGTCCATGTCCGAGGGTATTTTATAAAAGTTTAATTTAGACTATTTATAAGTAGAGACCTGAAAAATTTGCGAGTTCATTTCCCGATAGGCTAGAATCCCAATACATTTGCCTTTGTTGCTGCTTCAGTGATTGGGCAACAGTTTATCTGAAGGACTCTGGACCAATGAAAAACGTTCGACAAAAGAAGTATCGAATCACAAGCTTCCCCGTTAACACGTGTCACGAGTCAGTAACCAATCAGCAGGTGTAATCTGCACAAGTATGTACATAGAGGATCATGGAGTCTATCCTAGAGGTCATTGAAAACGCGAATTTTTCCTGTCCTTATTTATAAGAAACCGTGCATCAATTTGAAGGTAAACTAACCTATTTTTTCTTACAAATGTTCAATATGTGCACTTCTAGTTATACGGCACACAGCCAACCTAAAGTCAAATTATTATTCCCGCACTTTTCTAAATGGAAGCAATAGCCTTTAAAATTCTGTGTCTTAACTCTGGCAGATCATTATGAAGCGGCGGAACGTAGACACGATCTTTTATAAAGCCCCAAAGGTAAATAAAAAAAATCGCAGGGCGTTATGTCAGGTGAACGTGAAGGCCAGCTAAATAGAGCTCTGTGTCGTCTAGACCATTACGCCCAGTCCAACGTTCAGATACTTCGACAATTAAAGTTTAACGAAACGCTTACAGATTCACTCTTAGTAAATTGCAGAACAAAAAACTCTTTTACGCTCGCGAGTCGCCATTTTGCGTAGGTAGCGCTGCTAGCAAGAAAACAACAAAGTAGTATTCGCGCATGTGCTTATCTAAAACTGTTTGAGTTCCTTTTTGATTATGTCTTTGAACCAAAATTCTACTAATCTTACAGTTGATACTATTAAAATTTGAAAGTGGGACATTCTTTTGTGGACAGACTGTACATGCAAAATTCGCGGATTCATTGACCTCTAGGATAGACTCCACAGTCCTTTAAATACTCGCGGAAATGACACCTGTTCATTGACTACTGACGCGTGAGACGTCTCAACTAGGCTGTCCGTAATTCGGCACTTTCTTGGTTTAGTGTTTCCCATTGGCTCACAGTTCCCCGAATAAAATGTGGGCCAATCGCAGAAGCTGTACAAAGGTATAGTTGTTTTGATGCGAGCCTATCGCGAAATGAATCCGCGAATTTTGCATGTCTCACCCAATTAGAGACCCTCACTCATAGACGTATCGAATCACAGACCACCCAGTCGAGACGACTCACAAGTCAGCAGCCAATGTACAGGTGGCATTTGCCCGAGTGTGTAGACGATATTGGAGTCTATCCTGGAGGTCATTGAACCCGCCAATTTTTCCGGTCTCTAGCAATGACACAGGAACGTATCACATAAGCGGAGACGGATCTACCGGAACATTTCAATATCGTTACGAAAAAAAATATATTTTAATTAAAATAAAAGTAGCTTGGCTTCTGGGTTTTAGCCGCGTCCTCGGCGAATAATTCACCGACGTTTCGGTCGACATTGCTGTCACCATCATCAAAGAGCAGTAGGTAACTGCCAACAGATGATGGCGACTGCATTTTTGACCGAAACGTCGGTAAATTATTCGCCAACGACGCAGGCTACAACCCAGAAGCCGAGATACTTCAGACAATGGCCGTGAAAGCCTGCGAACATTATTAATTAAATATATACTAAACTTCCATGTCATGGCACGATCCAAACTTGAATTTACAGTGAAAATAAACCACAAAGTAATTATATAACACTAGATATTCTTGTGCTTGATTTTTTTTTAATCTTATTTAGAACATAAATAAACGTGCTTTTCACCGCAGCCGAAGTCTCGGCTTCTATTGGTCGCAAGGAGGAACATAACGGGCCTGTCTCCGCCTGCGTTCTGCTGTAGAAACGCCGTTCCGTGAGATCCGTTTCCGTTTACGTCATCCGTAGAGACCTGCAAAATTCGCGGTTTCGATGGTCTTCAGGATAGACTGCACATACCCCTGTATACTCGTGCAAATAACGCAAGTTCATTGGCTGCCGACTTGTAAGTCGTCTCAGCTGGTTTGTCTGTGATTCGATCCTTCTTTGCTTGAGGGTTTATAATTGGTTGAGATTCGCCAAGATGAACAGTAAGCCAATAGCAAAATTATCTAAGAGGTATATGTATTTGAATTCTAGCCTATCACCGAATGAATCCGCGAATTTTGCAGGTCTCTAGTGATCCGCCTGTTTTCGTGTCATTGTGGAACGGGTCGTCATTCGAAACACTTAGAGGTGTGTACAATGACAATGGTAATTAGTCCTCGAAAGATATGGAAAGAGTGAAAAATGAATAGCCCGAGATGGGGGGGAAAAATTATTGTGCCAGTTTCTCATAATTTAATGTAAAACTATTCAAAACACACTGCCAAAAATAAATATTAAAACTGTAAACTTTACCGGGGCCAAAGGCGTATGCAAGGGGAGGGGAGAGAATATGGTGGATAAACCCCCCCCCCCCAAAAAAAAAATTATCCTGATAAAATCTATCATTCCCACCAACAAATGGAAAGAATTCGAAAGCAATTTTTTTTTCTCTGTATAAGTGGTTATATTCCTCTCACGTTCTCCGAAATGAAATTCTGCGTATGCTCCAAACCGTGGCCATAGCTAACGTGATATGTATGTATTGCATAAATTGTAAGGTTTTAAAATGAATTTTAAATTGTTTTTATTCTCCTCCTATTGGGGTACACTCACGGATAAAAAAATGAAAAATTATAGTGATTCATATAATTGATATATATTTGATTTTAGTTTATTTATATGAAAACTTGTTCATAATTATATTTAAACTTTATAGCTAAACGCCAGTTTTTAAAATTAATTACAAGTCATCTACACGTGAACTGTTTCGTCGACTGTTATAAAGTGAAGTGAAAAGTTAATGTGGTTTTCATTGCTTATTACAACAACAATTTCGTCAATAAAGGTTAATTATTCTTGCATTTTAAAAATCTGATTACTAGTGTGTATATTTTTCTTGTTTAACTGAATATTATAAACTAATACCATCAGCCTGGGTTTTATTATTGTAATCCAGCCTTCTGCTTGGTCCCTATTAGTGTTTACTGGCCCGGCCAGGCAAAAGAGGGGGTTACAGGCTGCGCCACTCTGCTCCTAGAGCTGTGGTGTTAGTTGTCAGTGTTATTGTTTCTGTTGTATTGCGGTGGCAAGCCTTGCTCTGCATCATGCCTACCGCCTGGATTCAGCGGCTGAGCAAGGCCGAGTTAAAAATAAATTTATCCGCAGGAATCTGAGGATATAGAGTCCTTGCGTAAGAAGATGATCTATTTCCTTAAAGGTAATAAGGGAGGTGTAAATGAGAATGTTGGAGAGGGCAGCGCTAGCTCTAGGGGGGTTGAAATGAAAGTTTCTATGGTATTATCATCTTTTAAGAATATCCCACAGTTGTACAGCTATGATCCTAGGGCTGTATTGCAGTTCGTGGTTGAGGTAGATAAACTCAAACGCAGTTTCCTTTTGAGTTCAGATGTCGAATTAATCCAAGAGTTGTTAACTAAGTGCTCAGTGGGGGTCCTGGAAGTGTTATTAGAAGGCCTTGAGAAAGGGAACACCCGGGAGAGTATAAAATCTAAAGTTTGGAATGTCATTTGTCCTGTGAGGGAAAAAGAGGATTTGATTAGTAATTTCATCCATCGTTTTCAACGGAAGGGGGAACACATGGTGGAGTATATTCAACATCTAAAGGAAAATGCTTCTGCTTTGGGGGAGATACTGACTACTGAGGAACTTATCAACCGGGTTTTAGACTATATGGATCCTGGAATCCGGCAAAAATGTGCCTTCCTTCAGCGTCCTAGTAATGAAGAGGAGTTAGGTGGATGGGCAATAAAAGTGGATAATCTTGTGTACACCTGTCGTGTTTACGAGGCCCTAGAAAAATTGAAAGGTAAAGAGAATGACCAGCGCAAAAGTGAGTTTAGGGTGTCCGCAACAAATTACTCTCAACATCAGAAGAGCGAGGTTGTTTGCTATAGATGTAATAAATCTGGACATATTGCTAGCAGATGTAGGGATCAAAGACCTGGTTATAGAAAATGTTTCCAGTGTGGTCAGAGCGGGCATATTGCTAAATCTTGCCAGGCCAAAACTTCCAGTGGGACTGTCGGAAAAAGGAGGGAACATGATAAAGATGCTGCGGGTCAAGTAGCTGTCATTAAAGCTAAAGATGGGGGCAAGAAGTATAAAAGTTTTGGGGTGAACATGCAGGTGGGTGAAGAGAATTTTCAAGCCATGGTAGACACTGGCGCTAATAGCAGTTTTGTCAGTCAACGATTTGTAAGTCAACTAGTAAACAACAGACCTGAATTTAAGAGTAGGATACGTATTGGGGAAGGTTTTAATTTGCAAGTTGCAAATGGTGCCAGCTATCAGGTGAAAATTTTCTTCTTGATGCATTTCAAGATTATGAAGTTTTCGTGGACAAGAAAATTTTGGATTCTACCCAACCTTATAGGAGATGTTATAGTGGGTCTTGATTTTCTGGAAGATACTAGGGCCATCCTCAATTGCGCAGAGCGGAAACTGGTGTTTGGATTTCAAGATAATTTTGAAGTTCCGTTATTGGAAAAGAAAAATAGGGAAGAAGTTTGTTCAAGAATTCAAGTAGAGGAAGGGAAATTAACTAAAGAGCAGGAAAATCAGATTAAAGAAATAATTGAAGAGTTCCTAGATGTGTTAACTTGTAAATTAGGAAGATGCGATATGCTGCCATATAAGATTAAGGTCTGTGATGAAGAGCCCGTCAAATGTTGGCCCTACCAGTGTTCGCCACCCAAGTTGATGGCATTCAAGGGGATTATTAAGGAGTTGGAAAACCAGAAGATCACTAAGCGAACTTTATCCCCCTATGCTTCACCTGCTTTCCTTGTGAAGAAAAAGGAACCTGGCAAATACCGGCTTGTACTGGACTATCGTCTACTCAATAAGAAGGTAAAGGTCGACCCTTTCCCTTTACCTAATATTGAGGTTCTTTTTCAGTATTTGAGTAAAGGAAAATATTTTACAGTATTTGACTTGAATTCAGCCTTTCACCAGTGTGTATTAGATAAGGAGAGTTGTCACACCCTAGGGCCATTTTGAATGGGAAAGAGTACCATTCGGAGTAAATTTTGGAGGTCAATGTTTATCCAGAATCCTGCATACACTCCTGGAGGATTTCCAGTTTGATTTTGTTGTCTCATTCTTGGATGACATCCTTGTGTTCTCTGAGACTTTCGAGGAACATTTAGAGCATGTGAAGAAGGTTCTGCAGAAATTGCGTTTCGCTGGGTTCACCGTCAATCCAGACAAGGTTATGTGGGCTAAACAACAGGTCAAGTTTTTGGGATTTTTGGTAGCGGATGTAAATTTGGTTATGGATCCAGAGAAAATTGCCCCAATCGTGAATTTCCCAGCTCCCAAGAATGTTAAAGGAGTCATGCGGTTTCTTGGCATGTAGGGATATTTCTCGAAGTTCATTCCTAACTATGCTGAGCGTTGTGCGCCGCTGAATAAGCTCAAGAAGAAAGATGTAGAATTTGCTTGGGGAAATGAGCAGAAGAATGCCTTCGAAGATCTGAAGTATGCCATCTCTCATCCCGCTATTCTTCGTTTACCAGATTTTCAGAAGCCTTTCACCCTTCAAGTAGATGCTAGCAGTTTAGCCTTAGGGGCAGTGCTGTTACAGGGAGATTAAGGGAACATGAGGCCTGTAGCTTATGCGGTAAGGGCGCTTACACAGTGTGAACAAATGTATAGCACCTATGAGAAAGAGGCTTTAGCCTGTATTTTTGGTATGGAGCGGTTTGCAAACTACCTTGAACATGCCGAGTTTAATCTGCTTACGGATAATCAGGCACTTACCTGGCTGTTCTCTCACCCGAGACAGTTAGGTAAAGTCGGCCGTTGGATAATGCGATTGTCAAGGTTCAGGTTTAATATCTCTCATATTAAAGGCTGTAATAATGGGGTGGCAGATGCCATATCAAGAATGTATGATCCTGGAGAATTCGAGGTAGAGAAGAAAGAGGAAGGAGAAAAAGAAGAAGAATTTGTTGTGGCCATCAACACCATTCCTGAATCCTTCATCAACATTGAAAGATGGCAGCAAAGCAAGATGATGAACTCAGAGACAATATCGTGCGAGGAAGTTCTAAGGACTTCGTAATGCATAAGAATATCATTCATAAAGTCAATCATAAAGGGAAAAAAAGTGTTTGGGTACCAAAAGCGGTACGAGAAATGTTGTTGCTGTTTTTCCATGATTCTACTGTGGGAGCTCACATGGGAATAGATAAAATGGAAAGTAAAATTAGACAAGAATTTTTTTGGGATAACCTACATGAAGATGTGAGGGATTAGGTCAGGAAATGTAAGGAGTGCCAACTCGCCAAGCAACCTAAGAATAACAAAGTGGGAGCGTACTCTGTCCAGACACCACAAAGGATATGGGAGCGGGTGTTTATTGATATATTTGGACCTTTGCCTGGATCGAGCCGGGGTATGAATTGCATATTAATATTGGTGGATGCCTTTTAACGGTTTGTTATTCTACTCCCGCTCCGAGACATGAAGGCGACTTCTGTAAGCTGGAAGCTTGAGAATGAAGTTTGGAAGATTTTTGGGAGTCCTGAGTTATTAATTATGATAATGCCACCTACTTCACGTCCATCACCATGAAAAAATGTGCTTCCAGTGGGGCATCAAGCAAGTGCATACGAGTCCATATTATCCATGCCCCAATTTGGTCGAACGGGTAAACAAATCGGTAAAGGTTGCATTGACGATTTTCCATCATCAAAATCAAAGAGGTTGGGATACTGAACTTCCTTCACTCAATGTTGCCTGAGTGTGTGGGGAATACCACCAGGTTGTTTCGAGAGCACTGGGAAAAGGCTGGAGAAGGTTTGGTTGGAAACAGAGAAGGCGTTAGAGAAAGCACACACTGTGATGGTGAGAAGATACAACAAGGATAGGATTGACTCAGACATCAAGAAAAGTGATCTGGTGGTGTGTCGGAAAGTCGTCTTGAGTAAGAAAGTGGATTTCATTTCTAGCAAGTTGAGTCCAGCATATGAGGGTCCTTTTAGTGTGCCATCTTTTCTGACTCCTGTTACAGTCAACCTTGGCGATCCGGAGAAAGGGAATTCAGTGAAGAAGGCTCACATTTCAGCTGTTAAGAAGTTTATACCATCTTAGAGGTTCTGTCTGGTGGGTTTTAGAGGAATCGTGCATTTTGGTGTCTTGTCAGTTTCTTTGTGGGTTGAAAGTGTTTTGAATTTTCTTCTTGGGTTTTTCCTTAGTTGGGTGAGATCCTTTTGGTTTGTTGGGGTTGTTGTTCCTTGTTGTAATCGATGGTATTGTCTTGGTGATTTAGTTTTCCTCCTGGAGTTTGGCGGTTCTGCTGTCGTCTTCCTCTTCGGTTTTTTGGTCTGTTTGTTGTCTGCCGGGGGGAGTGTTTAGGAGGGGTGGCTGTGACACTCTTTTGAGTGCCACGTTTTGTTTGCTTAGGTTTTGTGTGTGATCGAGGCGCGGGCGCAGTCGTGCACACTATCTGTGTGCAAGCGCGCGCGGCGGTCTGGTGAGTTGCTGGTTTTGTCGTGCGGCGTTGCGATCTGGTGTGTTTGACGCGCGAGCGCTAGTATTTGTACAGTTGGTACGCGAGGGAATTCAGCGCTGGGGAGAAGGAATTGGTAGTAGTGGCCGTGCGTTAGGCTGTTGGTATGAGACAGCTGGTCGTGGGAGTTGATGTGAGTCAAGAAGCCTACGCAACAAATGACTGGCCGTTTTAAAATGAAAATTCAGCTGCGCGCTCGAGACAACGGTACAACGGAATAGAGGTTCACCTTTCATTGATTAGCTAACGAGAGTTATTAATTCAATCAGCATTAGTTTCACGAGGGATTGTGATTATGAGTAAGCAAGTGGAGAAAAAAATGAAGCCGAACTGCGTCGGAGTATTGGACTGATCACGAGAATAAAATGTTTTGCTCCTACAAATCTACACGTCGGGGTACGAGAAGTTGTAATAATATTATTTGCCGAGCACAAGAGGGAAGTCTACTGCAGAGAGAGTTTTTCATGGCGAATGAAGATATGAAGAGTCCTGCTACGAGGATACCGTTTTCTACCTGCTTGGATATTCAAGTAAAAGGCGGAGTCTACGAATAGATGTTTTGTGAAATCAGTGCAGCTGTGATGACATCAGCGCGGCGATTTCAAGGCATGTCAGCGGCTGGAGAGAATGGGGCAGATTCTCCAAGACTTCTGTAAATTGCTGGGGGCAGTTTGCTTTTTCTTCATAGATCAGTCTTCCTTCAAACTGTAACTGTTGGCATTTTTATTTCTGTGGATCTATCGAAGATTTATTTCTCTCTTAAATGGGAGTCTAGGTATGTGTAGGTTTTCCTCAGAATTAATATTCTTTTTTTTTTTGTCTCGTGGAGTTGTGCTCTGAATTACCGCTACGTTGAGTCGCCTTTTTTGTTGTTGCATTTTTTGCTGCCGACTAACAATTCGGCTGTAAATCTGGCGATTAGGTAATGCTGAGGCTTAGACAGGTTTGCCACACAAATAGGATGAGTAGTTTGTAAAAATTCTCCTTTCCTGCTAAAGTAAAGTTGATTATATTCTGTTGGCATTTAAATTATATTTATTATATTTATTGGTGCTCGCCCTTGTTGAACTTTATAAAGTAAATTCGTAAAAGGAAATAGTGAACTGAGGAAACATTTGTTTCTTGGTTAGGTATAACTATAATACTTGTTAGGTGATTATTAATTTTATAAATGTTCTGTGGCATTATATTGTGATTACAAAGTACATAGTAGGTATAGACTATATTGCCAGTCCAGCTTGAAGGAATTTACCAAAATTGGTGTTTTATTATATTTTGTTTTAGAACAAGTGCAGGTACATTCTTAAATACTCAGTAACTCTCTATCTTTTGGTGCTAAAAAATATTTATTAATGTGAATATGCTAGTGACCTAATGTGTATGATATTAATGTGTTTAATAGTAGATACCTGAACAGAGTAATTTAAATATTTTTATATAGATTGTTTACATATTCTATTTTGTTATATATATTATATTTTTATGAGATTTTTAATGGGGTTAAGTGGTGTGGTGTAACCGGTGCACCGGACGACGGGGGCAGGTGGTTCCAGAATTTGTGAGGCAGGAGGTTTTGTATTGGAGGGGAACGGCCTGTATGCCCTCTTTGCTTGAGACCTTGACCCCCATTGATTATTCTATTTTATTATGTGTCTTTATATGATCTTAAGACTGTTGGAGTCTGTAAATGAATTAATGCCTTTTTCTGATGTGGAATATTTACTGTGTGTATTTTTCTTGTTTTACTGAATATTATAAACTAATACCATCAGCCTGGGTTTTATTATTGTAATCCAGCCTTCTGCTTGGTCCCTATTAGTGTTTACTGGTCCGGCCAGGCAAAAGAGGGGGTTACACTAGTATAATTTCAAGTATTTATTCTTTTATTATTAAAATAAAAATTATTCAATTTTATTCATAAAAGTGTGCAATCATTTCATCAATGTTTTGTTATGACGTTGTCACGTTAATCTATCGTCCGTAAACCGACTTTACAGACAACCAATTTTTTTTTAAATACTAGCGCATGCGCAGAACGCCACAGCAATCACACAGTCTGCTCTATGCCAAGTTGGAGCAGTCATTCCATGTTGTCGCCTCGTGTCTGAGTGTGTGTGCGTTGATTGTATATGTAAATGCACGGAAGACAACTGCTATCAGACAAAACGTTGTGTCGTGTCGTGTCGCGCCTAGTTCAGTGTGCGCCCGGCCTGAGACAATAGAAACCCCCTTCTCGATGGGCGGACTGGCAGCCTAAGACTGTCGCGTGAGTCGCGAGGCGAAGTGCATGCGTCCGAGAGAGCGAGAGAGGGAATTACTGCTTATTGCGTGTCCAGTTTATACCAGTTTTATAATCCGTATTTTCACAATTAAATTTATTTGGGTTTATGATACAGTTTCGCATCACAAACACATTTAATTGCTTACTTTATTTTAATATTTTTACGTTAAAATACAACTGAAAATGTTACACTGAGCAATTTCTCCCATGGGCAATATTCCTTATCCAATTTATAAAAAAAAATAATGCATATACTCAAAATAAAACATATATTTTTCAACTTTACAGTTTCAAAGCACAAACACATTTAACTGCTTAATAATATTTTTTTCGCTAAATTATATTTGGATATGTTACACAGAACAATTGCTCCTCAAATATTTATACATATTTTAAAAATTAAATATATTTTTAGTAAATATACAGCTTTGCATCACAAACATAACAGACTTTCTTTTGTATTTAATATTTTATTTTTAAATACAACTGGATACTCAATAAGGAACAATTACAGTGAGAGAGGGCACATGTATAGTGACAGTTAAGTCGTGATATTGTTCTGGTCGTGGAGACATTTTTGACTCCTGACAACTGTTTATTTACGGCCAAAAACAGACATTGGCTGTTTTTTACAATTGGTATGTGCCAAAAAAATAAAAAAGCTTAAATACTGCAGGCAGAGGCGCACCCAGGAATGTTTTTTTTGGAGGGGGGGGGGGGTTAAGTTGGTTTTTTTTATGAAGGAACACCGGTTTCAAAAATAAAGAGGGGAGGCGTCCGGGGGTCCTCTCCCGGGAAAATTTGGATTTCTAGGTGAAAATTTGTGCTATTTAAGAAGTTTTTGTATCTAATTATTGAATATACTGCTGGTAAAAAAAGAATAATTTTTATTACGGTACTAAATTTTGTTTTAGACAAGAATAAAAAAAGATACATTTATCAAACCCAGGGTCTCGTCCTCTCAAAATCAGTATTATTTTAATACGATGAGAATCATAGCAGGGATTAAAGTCCACATTCTGTGCAACTTAAATCACTGACAATGATGGTTTGCTTTTTACTACATTCACAAACACAAATTAAGTTCACTCTACGAGTAAAAAAAAAAAGGTATAAAATTCACACATATAATGTCTAGTTAAAACTGCAGAAATAACAGTCCAAAATTATGCAAAAAAAATTTTCAAAAATACAGGCTATGAGATAAACTTAGCGCACAAACAATTATTAGTTTTTATATAACACAAACTAATTTGTAAAAAAATTAAAGTAATTCTCAGTAGCAGACTACAAATGTAATACTAACACCATAATGTATACACTGACGTGAAAACATCTCACAAAGTTTGGTAGATTGAGCGCTGCCCATAGAACATGGTACCTATTTTGCTTGGACTGGGAATGTTTTTACTTTTTCCATTCTAAATTTTTTCTTCACATTTTCGGAGGGGGTTTAACCCCCCCCCCCCCCTGGGTACGCCACTTACTACAGGGCCATGTACTTTTCGCGAAAAGATCTCCAGACCAGCTGTGCGTTAAAACTATGCAGCATTGTCTGTGCTTCGTGGTTGACTAGGTTTATTTCAGGTACATGTCTGCTGTCATCATACCAATCATAGCCATTTGGTGTGGAAGAAAACGCGTCCTGAATGGCCCTTCCAGAAAGGGCAATGGTTAGAGACCTGCAAAATAAGCGGATTCATTCGGTGATAGGCTAGAATTCAAACACATATGCCTCTTAAATAATTTTGCTATTGGCTTACTGTTCATCTTGGCGAATCTCAACCAATTATAAACCCTCAAGCAAAGAAGGATCGAATCACAGACAAACCAGCTGAGACGACTTACAAATCAACAACCAATGAACTTGCAGTGTACAGGAGAATGTGCAGTCTATCCTGAAGGCCATCGAAACCGCGAATTTTGCAGGTCTCTAGCAATGGTTTCTCTTGCAGACGGCCGCCATTTTCAAGAGAACAATCGCTAGCACGGGTATACCTTTTTGCGATCAGATTATTTCGTAAAACGTACATGCACCTGTAAATACTTAAATAAATATTAGGTTAACTAAATACTAATGCAATACGATTAAATATCTCTTGTCATAAAATAACACTACAGATATTTAACATTGCCTTTATTTCAACTGGTTTTGGCCTATATTTTCCCTTGAACGTGGCAAAGTGAAATATTTTTAGCTCTCCCGGTAGTTAATTCCATGTTTTACATGCCATGTAAGTGACAGAGTGTATGTAAACTGATTTATGACTTCTGGGATTTTGAAATGAGTTCTTATTTCTCGTGTTGTGATGAACGGAACTGTTGTTGATAGCTTTACTGTTAGATATTGTGGATATTTTATGTTTCTTACTCCTTTCAACTGAGTTGCTAAATGTAGTAGCATTATTTTTCATGCTCATATTCATGTTCAGCCATTTTGTTCTCTGCAAGGCAAACAATAAAATTTAAAGAATATATAAGACACGCGTTATGAAATTTTTTTTGATATTACACTTTTTAAATACCGCTGATTTAGCGTATGGTCGATCTTCTTGTATCTGTGAATTTTTTAATAGTCTTGGAGATATAAGACAGGTTTAATGTTTAAAATTATTTAAAAAGAATGTTTTTTTCAAACATAATTTTTTTTTTTAAATTGGTTGTCTGTAAAATCGGTTTACGGACGATAGTTTAACGTGACAACGTCATAACAAAACATTGATGAAATGATTGCATACTTTTATGAATAAAATTTAATCATTTTTATTGAATTATCACTATTTCGTATTGAGACAAAGGAGGAGTGAAATGAAATCTACAATTTAATTGATAAATTTACTTTTATTTAAACTCATTAATTTAAATATGTTTATTACTTTAACGAAGAGATTATTTAAACTATAACTTTTATACATGTTTGCTATTTAACTTTTTCCAATCTGTGTTATTCTGCTAAGGATAGGACGATGATGGGAAAAATAGGAAACGAATGGGAGTGTTTCAAGTTTAATGTGCCTCAAAAAAGTCAAATCGATGGTTGTTCCAATCGAGTGGAAGAGAGATAGATGCAGCGCAAGCGTACAATGAGCGTAACGGGACAATGTGCGTTACGGGACACTTTTTCGTGCGTGCAGCCGGCATTCATCGATTTATTAGACGTCACGTCAAAAATAAACATATATTTCAATCATATCAAACGCAGTGTAAACCACGGGCTATAAAGAAAGAGTGAGACAGAGAGGATACGTGCTTGCTGAGAGACACGTACAAAGATATCCCAGCCACTTAGGAACTGTTAATAGCTTCTATTGTAAAGTTAAAGGGGCAATTATCTGGATGCATCTTTGGCACGAGTTAGGGTGGAAGGTGCTTCACCTCGTGTTAATTGGAACGTTACAGACGGTTAGACCGACGCACGTAAACCAGGCGTTAAAACAACCGTCGGGGCGATATTTGTGTAAGATGTCGTTACAATAATTCCCCCAGGATGAACGAGTTCTTCCCTTCCCTCCAAGCGCACGGACGTAGCTAATGGTCGCTATCACGCCTCGATCAATATTTGCCGCAGGAATTTACAGCTTCACGGGGTAAGGCGCGGTATCTGTGGAATCTCCGGATGTGTCGTAATGGACGAGGCGCGGCGTGGCGAAGGGGTCATATAGTCTTATTATCCCCCGACGCGAGCGCACCTTCCCGAAAAGATCCGATCCGTAGATCTCTCGCCTGACTCGCCCGACTCGCCCGACTCGCCTGACTCGCCGGCGCGTGGTTGGGCGGCTGTTACCGCCGTCTCTCTCATGCCGCGTCGCCCCAGAACTGGGGCTGCGTTCAGTGGCGTAGCAAGCGGGCGGCAGGGATGGGAAGCCTAAGATGTACATCAAGTTCTGTCCCTGTCTGAACACGCCCGAATATTCACCTTAGGCCCTCGGATTTCTTTATATATATTTATATATCTTTGTTTATTTTAATGTAGCTATACTAACCCAACTAACCGTAACCTAACCGACCACTTTTAATATCTGAATTAGTTTCTCCTGCGCAAAAATAAAACAAATCCCGAGGTTGGCCGAAGGTAGGGTTACCAGACGTCCGGCAAAAGGAGGACATGTCCTCCTTTTTATGTTTTTTTTTTGCGTCCGGCCGGATTTTCCTTAATGCTCCAAAATGTCCGGCTTTTTTTATAAAGTGAGATAATTCCTGCAGTTACACTCTGAGTAAAGCGCGAGGTGCGCGCTAATGCGCTGTCCGCAGTCACCCCAATAGTAAGTAGTTCCATGACAGCTCGACAGGTAGCATCGCACGTGTGGTGTGTTGCAAGTTTATTGTAAATAATTATAGATGGCAGGAGGATGAACTATGTACGGCCAGCTCAACGCGTACACGCAAGACACAGGGCATGCTTAGTTTGTGTTGAATCGATGAATTCTGTGGTGTAACAACCGCAAGTCCACAAGTCGTTTCTGCGTTTGTAAAAGCCACATCATTTTCTAATTGTTTATGCATTAATGCGGCGCTAACTTGTAGTAGTGTGAAACAATGTCTAAAAGAAAGTGTAAATTTAGTGACACTTTAAAAACTAAATTCCCAAATTTTGTTTGTGGAAGAACTGAACATGAAGCTAAGTGTGTGTTGTGCGACTGTTACGTTTCGGTAGCGAATAAAGGTTCCACAGACTTGGAACGCCACCTGAGTAGTGATAAACACAGGAAAATTGTTCGCAGCTCTTCATCAACTACAACAGTAAGTTGTTATTTTGTAAATGAAGTAGGTAAACAGTAATGTGAGCGCCGCAGAAGGAGCATTGGCGTTTCACACCATTAAGCACCACCATTCTTTTAAGTCAATACATTGTACTTCTAGCCTGAACAGAAAAATTTTTGGAGACTCGAAAACTGCAAAAAATATTAATTGCGCTAGAACTAAAGCCGAAGCAATTATTCGAAAAGTCATTGCTCCTCATGCAATCGACATTGTTGTTGATACATTGGGAAGTATTTCATGTTTTGGTGTCGCTACAGACGCCAGCAACCATGGATCAATGAAGATATTTCCCATTCTTATTCAATATTTTGACTGGAAAGAAGGCGGGACAAAAACCAAGGTAATTGAAATACAAGCCCTAGAAAACGAACAGTCAGATACTATAAAAAGTTTTATTTTGATGACCTTAGAAAAATATGGCCTTGCCTCGATATGTGTTGCGTATTCTGGAGACAATGCAAACGTTAACTTTGGTGGGCTGAACAGAAAAGAGGGACGAAATGTGTATTCATTTCTAAAAATCAGGCTCGGTAGAGACATCGTAGGAGTTGGTTGCCCAGCATCAAATTTTGCATAATACGTTACAGCATGGTACTGACTTGCTTAAATATGATATTGAATCAATAGTCATGAAAATGTTCAATTATTTTTCCGTGTATACAGTTCGCACAGAAGCTCTCAAGGAATTCTGCGACTCAGTTGATCTATATTATCAACAACTGTTATCGCACAGTAAAACTCGTTGGTTAAGTCTTCTCCCAGCTATTGCGGGAATACTTAAATTATTTACAGCTTGGAAATCCTACTTTCTTAGTCAACCATAGCCACCATACATAATCACGAAATTTTTTGAATATCAATTTTCAGAAATTTACTTGTGGTTTTTGCACTCTCTTATGTCTGTTTTAGATTCAAAAATACAGGCTATTGAAAAGGAAAGGAATTGTATTTTGGAAGTTGTGAACCATCTGGAGGCAACACTTCATTGCCTCAAAGAAAGGCACCGTCACTCCTTTGTTCCTTTGAAAGTGAGAAAACTGATTTATTATTGCAAACAAGCCGGATTGTGTACGGAAGAACACTGTTCTGATTTTTTTTAGGTGAATGTCAGATTCTGTATGAAGCATGCATAAACTATTTAGAAAAGTGGACAACAAATTTAGAAGAATTTCAGTGTTTCAAGTGGATGTACTTGAAATACAGACAAATATTGAATTCGACGATTTGTTACCAAGCATTATATATTTGAAGAACAAGGGTATTGCTGACGATGATGTCAGACTTTTTGATCAGTACTGTCATTTGACAGCATTCCTCAAGCAACAAGATGAAAGTTTCTTTGATGGGAGTTTGGATGTGATATTGTTCGGACTTTGTGACTTATGTCCTTGTTGTGTGAAGTGTTACATGTGCCCCTTTTGCGTGTCGTATGAACAGTTCGGCAAGATGGCGGGCCACGTGCAGTGGGGTCGTTTGTTTTTGTATTTGGCGATCGTTTCGTTGTCATAGTTGTATTCACTAAATCAGACTCTTAATATATTTATGGTCCTCCGGAAGAAATTCGTTGAAACAAAGAACATTTGGTCCACACAGGCCGGATATTTACCAGTAATCGAGCGTATATTTGTGTCATGTCTCGTGACGCTCATCTATTGTGATAGCGTTTTTTGATCTCATGTTGTCACAGTGTTGGTGAATACTTTATTTGTCAAACTTTCATTCCCTTTATTTCTGTTTGTGCATTAAAAGGCAAAATGAATGACAAGACAGAAGTGTTAAAGATTCGTCTCGAGCGTAGGAAAAACATGTTATGTCGTGCCGATGCACTTGCCGATAAAGTGATGAGTGACGATACGCAAGTGAGTTGTTTATCGCAACGTGTCGTGTTCTGTCACAATTGCGTACTGGTTTTGAAGACGATCACTTGTATTTGTAAATGTTGCTCAAAGATGACCCGGATTTCAACAAAAAACAGCACAGTGATTGCCTAAATGCTTTCGACGACACGTATTATCGTGTTCAGGCAATATACATTGTCACGTGCAACAAGAATAAATTGCATGACGGCACGAAAGCACCAACTTCGCACAACCCATCTCAAGTAACTCTTCCAACTATAAAACTACCACATTTCTCAGTAAATCCAACAGGTGGCTTAATTTTTCTAACCTATTTACCACATTGGTGGTAAACAATGCTCACTTGAACGATATTGAAAGGTTATCATACCTTAAAACATCACTGTCACCAGAACCACTCTCTCTTATCCAATCCCTGCCATTGATGAATGAGAACTTCAAAGTAGCTTGGAATTTGATTGAACAGAGATACAACAATCTCAGGCTTATTGTTTCACACCACATTGATGCAATTATGCAAGCATATACAGTGTCTCTTGCTCATCCTGCTTCATTTAGTGTCTTGGTGTCAGTGTTAAATGAACATATGGCTGCATTGCATACTATGAAACTAGCAGTAGATTCTCGGGACCCACTCTTGCTACATTTTGTGGAAAGGAAGCCAGATAACCATTTACGTCAACAATAGGAACTACATATTTCTGGGAGTGACACAGAAATGCCTACATTTGCTCAGTTTTTAGCCATCCTTGAAAGTCATCGCCGGGCTTCGGAGGCAATGTCTGGAGCCTCCAGTAAGTCAGGGTCTCTAGTAAGGCAGGCACACTATAGCATTGTATCTCAGTCTCGCTCTCAACATACTGTGCCGAATCAGTGCTACTTTAGGCACGAATTTTTTTATTTTCTTAGTTTTACAAAATTTTAAATTTTTTTTATAACTTTAATTTTCCTCCTTCGCCCGCTGCTTTCGCCCCATCCAAACTTGTTCGGTCGAGTGTACCCACAGGTTAGCTTGTTGAGCAGCATAGTGCTCTCACCGCCGTTTCCCACCAAATTTGCTGGGTCTAGCCGACTACAGGTATCCACTGGCCGTCGCGTTTCGTCACGAGTTTAGCGCTACGCGTGACGAAAGTAGCCACCCTAAGCTTCCCATGGTCGCCTCCACCCCTTCTCGGAGGTGTGCTGAAGTTTTCGGTCTCTAACACGTTTTGGTGTCCTTTTTGTCAAGCTCCGCCGCACGTCCCGACGTCTGGCCGGCGAACTCTTCCAGGGCAGGTCATTCACCGGACATACCCCCCACCCCGTCCTGGTCCACAGCAGTCATCGGCCAGCCGCGGCAATGACCAACCTCAAGGCCAAAATCCCCCCCTCTTGCAAAATGGCGGCCACAAAGTGCCGCGATGGTCTCTGCGAGACTCCGATCTGCATGCCCACACCATCTATCGGCGAAAGGACGAACCAGCTGAGAGCGAGAGCGCACTACTGACCATCCTATCCCCACCAGGAGAAACAGTCGACCTCACACTCAGTCGATAGGTCGCCGGAGCCCTTTTTTTTCTTTCGGAGCCCTTCGGAGCACTTCGGGTTTCCCGATCCCCTCCTCCAGAGGAACAGACGACCGGGCTTAATTTTAAGTTAGCGTCCCGGCGCCATTTCAGGGATTTTTGAGGGCAGCTCTCGTCCAGCGCGCATCTTCGCAACAGGTCGCAGTAACGACCAGCAGCTATCGTGAACCGCTTTCGGCAATAATGTAGTTGCTTTCTGAGCCAGGCCATGTCGCCTAGATTTTTTAGTTTCTTCGTAACTGCCCAAATAGTTAAGTTTAACTTTAGTTTTATTTGGTTTTCATCATAATTATTTCTTCTATGGCTACCGCGAGCTCCCGCGCCGCGCCTCCCCGGATCACCCCCAGGGACAGCCACTATCTACTTCACCCTGCCAGCTAAGGTAAGCTGCACTTCGTCCCACACAAACCTGTTAGGTTGCCTTTTTTTTGGGCTTAACTTCGCCCGGCATAAACTGCCTGCTAACCAAGCTAATCCAGGTGGATTATTAATTATAGGCAGGGTTCCAGAATCCCAGAGGGTTCCAGAACCCCAGAGTACTCAAGAATTCCAGAGTGCTTCAAGGACCCCAGACCAGTTCAAGATGGCGGCCCAGTTCCGGCGCCACATTTTGCACCTCAAAATGTAACTCGTGAGCCTCTATAATGTAGTCTCCCTCCATCTTTCGGCACCCCGCAAAAAGAAGTGAAGAACAGCTTTATAACTCCGCCAGTTTTAGGACGTTTTCCTTATTATTATAAAAGATTGTATTTTAAACACATATATTTGTTTTATGAGCCTGCGAGCTCAATGTTCCTAAACAGTTGAACTTAGTATAGCATGAAATGGTGTTCCCCCCCCCCCCCGGCCACTCCCCTTTTTTTATTTTTTTCGTTAGTGTACTCAATGTAATGTATCAAAAATAAGAATCTAAGATTATTACCAGTATTGTTTGTAATGGCTGTAATGCCGTAAGATATTTTCAAATGTAAGAAATCGGCAATGAAAAAGATACTAAACTCCTAATCAACATTAAAAGCCTCTAATGAAACCAAACCATAGGATTGTTTTCATTTGCTGCTACTTGAAACCACAATCCACGTAACCTTTCCTACTGTCAGGGAGGTTAATTTTAAATTGTGTTTGTAAGTGGGCTGTGCCCCTCTGGCAAGTCTTTTAGATAATTAGCCTGACGCTTCCACCGGACATTTATTATTAATAATTATGGTTTTATCCTGAGCACAGCACCATGATTACAATTTGGTAGCAGAGCATGGTTATGGTTACAATTTGGTAGCAGTTTGTGTGGTTATGGTTACTCTTTATTTATGATATGATATTTATTGATTTATGAGAATGCTTTAATTTATTTGGTATAAATATTTTTTTTTTGTTTGTCACTAAGATTTTCGTTATATAGTATTATTGTAAGTCCTAAAACTGGCTTAACTTTTACTAGTAAGTTTGTAAGTTCAAATTTCAGTTTACTTCCAGCGACGTCTTTCTTACGCGGCCCGAGGTCGCCCGCGTGCGTCGGACCCCCAGCTGTAAGCTTATCTTGAGCATGTGTCCCAGCCACCCCTCCTCCGTCCCTGCGCACCGCTTATCTCTCACGGCGCACGTTCGTGGTGTCGTCTTCAGTTCACCGCCCTGTGCGTCCTGCACGACCTTCGCAGACCACTGTCCGCCCGCCGTGGCCTTGTTCTTTTCTTTTCTCGAGCAGCAGAAGTACCAAATTAATGTTGATTAAACTAATATATTTTTCATTATTTTGGGCACATACTTCCCGACCTGCTGTGGTAATGATGATATTATTAAACTAAGCTAATTTAAGAGTGTCTTATGTATAGAGTTTAAGGTAATTTTAACAATAAGTTTAAGTTCTACATGGGTTAGTTTTGAACAACCCACACCAAAAATTTAGTTTATTTGTTTTGTATTTGTAAGATTGTACCAACTTCAAAAAAAAACTAAATTGCAATCATGCCCACCCCGGAGTACCTCCTCCGTGACGAGTTAACATACGAACTCAAGTTTCAAGGCTTATCAGACCTCGGCGACGTGGCCACGCTCCGGAAAAGACTCTGAGCTGCTTGCGCCGAGGAAATACAACCACACATTACGCACCTCACAAACCTAGACCCGTTGAGTGAGTTTAATTGTGTTTGTAGCAAGTTCTATGACCTACACAGTTACATCACTTATGTCGGAGAGGAAACAAACAGAAACAACATTCTCCGTACGCTAACTCGCTTGACACATATCGGCACGAGGTTTACTAACCTCAAGATAGTAGCCGCAAATAAATTAAATGGAATCTACCAAACCGAGATTGACAAATGTAGGCAGCAGATCCCTGCCCTATGTTTCAAACTGCGGAGTAAGTTGGACACACTTGATCAAACATCCCTAGAACCTGTAACTGCAGCTGCAGGAGCAGAGTTTCACACTCAAGTACCGCAACCTCCAAAACAAATGGAAACCGGAGGTAGCCCAGTCCCTACACCCCCTCCTTTACCCTCCTCCCCTCCATCACCACCAGAAACACCACGCCATGAGACATTTCCTGTCATCACCGCAACAGCCATTAACGAGCAGTTTTCCTCCGCGAGTGTCATGGCGACTGGTGATCACCAGAGCACCAAGGTCACCTACACCCATCCCAGCCAATCGTTCGCAGCTCACCCTTTCCATCGCCCCAAACCCATATACCTCCCCTCCACCTCACCCGCCATTTTCAACCCCTATCGGCAATTCAGGTCCACCTTTTCATCCCTTCAAACCTCCCCGGAAACCCACCCCATCTTCTCGGCCATTGGAAGGTCAGCTTCGCCGCTGATAAATTTCACTTCCGACCTGGCAGTAACTTTGCCACATAACTTATCCCTGCCACCCGGTGACCGAGTAGAGTCACAACTGCCATACATCAGCCCCGCCACCTCATACCTGCCATTGGCCCCGCAGGTATATCAGACTCAAAATCATCCACAACCTCAACCAGCTCCACCTCCACCCCCTAATCCAGCACCGAACCCGGTACCTGTATTCTCTAACTCAAATCAAGCAGTTGGAGGTAATTTGTATGCTAAGATTCCACATCCCGTGGAAAGGCTCTTAGCTAATTTTAAGGAAACCACAGGATTGGAACCCAGAAATCTAATCGAGTTTCTCAAACATTTATTTAGGGTCAAACAAAAGGCTAATCTTCCGGACAGGGAACTGCTGGAAATCATTTTTCCCTTCACACAACCACCCTTGAGCGAGCGAGTTACGCTCGTGATTGAACAAAATTATTCATTTGATCAATTTCACGAAGATATACTAAATTATTTTATTCCAGCCCGTTTGATGACCAACATCAGGTTGGAATGGTACAACAGGCTACAACAAAGAAATGAAGCCTTACCTAATTACATAGCAGACATCAAACTAGCCGCTCAAATTCTTCGGTTGCGAGTTTCTGAGAGTGAGATAGTTTCTAACATACTTGATGGAATTAACCCTCAAGAAAGATCGCGGGCAGTTTTTCAGGCCAGCCCACAAAATTTTGCCGAGCTTGATCGCTTGTGCATCTCCAACACAAATGTAGAATACGCAGACCACCAGCGAAATCGAGAAGCTAATGTCTACGCCCACAACAATACCAGAATAACAGAAAATGAACAGCAGTATTATAACAAAAATTCGCAACAAAAAAACAGCAATGAACAAGTCGTTAAGCCTCAAAATAAAGATGAACGGATACCTGTCTGCAGGTACTGCAAAAAACCCGGGCACTACATTGAACAGTGTCGTGCAAAAAACTATCGCCCAAACTATCAAAATTCGCGAGACTCAAAAAAACGTGTAAATCGCTGGCCAGAAAAAATTCTTTCTGAGCCAGCCGCCCAAACAACAGTTAGAAATTTTTCCCTTCACACCGGCCCTAATGCAAAATTCGACCAAAAACTTCAACAAAACACAGCTTCCCCACACAGAGAAAAAAAATAAACTAAGAAAACAAAAACAAAGGCGAGCTAAGAAAAACAAAGCTCGTCAAGTCAATCAAATGGAACATTGCAACACTGTTAGGCCTATGTGCAAAAGATGTAATTGTCCGCGAACCACGGACAAAAGAACGTGTCATAATATTTTAGCTAATCTACCGACAGTTCTACCCTATGCCAACACAACCGTAGGAAAACAAGAAATCCCAGGACTAATTGACACGGGATCAGTGCGCTCGTTCGTGTCGGGCAAGTTCTTCAGAAAATTACAACAAGATAATATCATTCACAAAACACAGCCCATATATATACAGTGTTTCACAGCGGCTGAAAAGCCTTTGAAAGTAAAGTTTGCAGTTATTGTTAAAATTAAAATTGATTTGTTTTCGTGGACTTTTCCATTTTTGGGTAGCTGATGATTTGGCCACTGATTTATTATTTGGTTCTGATTTTATTGCAAAAACTGGCATGATAATTGATTTACAAGCACGTAAATTTAATTTCAAATTTAATAAGCAAATTTTAATTTCCTTTGTATCCCCCGACACGCAGTCAGACTCATGTCAACACCATCCAGTCAGTTTCGAACGGCGAAAACAATGTTTCACTTGCCCATCTCAGTCACAGACAAAGAAAAGAAATAGAAAATTTGTGTCACAGTTTTTCAGACGTTTTAAGTGAGAAATTAGGACGCACTCACTTAACTCAATATGAAATAAAACTTTTGGACAAAACCCCAGTTCGGTGTCATCCGTACCCTCTGTTAGGACCAAAAATGCAGGTAATGCGTGAACACATACAAAAACTCTTAGAAAAAGACGTCATTGAACCTTCAGCCTCAAATTTCGCTTCCCCAGCCTTCTTGGTACCTAAGGATCAAGGTCAAGGTCACCGCGTCGTTGTTGACTTTCGTAAGGTGAACCAACAAATTGAAGTAGAAATGACGCCATTACCAGATCTAAATTCAGCATGTCACTGGTTCAGTAAAGCCAAATTTTTCAGTGTGTTTGACCTTAATTCGGCTTACCACCAAATACCACTAACCCCAGAGTCAAAACACGTCACCGGATTCTGCGTGCCGTGGAATCTCTACCAATACAAAGTAGTACCCTTTGGTCTAGCCACTGGCACACAAGTGTTAACACGGCTTCTAGATCAAATTTTCGGTGATCTAAAATTCAAGCCCGTTTTCAATTATTTGGACGACGTTGTCGTTTATTCAGAAACTTTTGAAAAGCACCTCGCTCATTTGCATGAAGTCCTTAAACGACTACGCCATGCCGGCCTAACGGTCAATACCAAAAAGGTAAAATTTGCGGTACAGGAAATTTCTTTCCTAGGACATCTAATATATAATAGGGGAGTAACCATAGACCCAAGCCGAACACAGGCGATCAAGGATTTTCAGCCCCCTAAAGATGCTAAAGGCATCGCCAGATTTATCGGCATGACAAATTTTTATTCTAAATTCATACCTAATTTTGCTGAGCATGCAGCACCATTGAATGCTCTACGTAAGAAAAATTCAGTCTTCAATTGGGGTCCAGAACAAGACAAAGCATTTTCTCTCCTCAAACAAGCCATAATTAGCCCTCCAGTGCTCCGAATGGCAGATTTCAGTAAGCCGTTCATTCTTCAGACCGACGCCTCCAGCGTAGCCATAGGCGCAGTTCTCTCACAAGAGTTTGATGGTTGTAGGCAGCCTATAGCTTTCGCCTCCCGCACCTTAACGCACCAAGAGAGAAAAGCCTCTTCGGTGTATGAACTCGAGTGCCTTGCTGTAGTTTTCGGCATAGACAAGTTCCGGCCATATTTGGAACATAAAGAATTTCTGCTGGAAACCGATAATCAGGCCCTTGCTTGGCTTTTGACTCACCCCAAGCAATTAGGTAAATTAGGACGCTGGATTGTCAAGATTGCTTCTCTCAAATTTAAAATTCAACATATTAAAGGTTTACAAAACATCGTGGCAGACACCCTTTCTCGAATGTTCGAGTCACCTTCCAATTCCTATATTCAGGAAGAAATTCCCATTAGTAGTTAGATTTAGTAGGTCCGAGCGCAGTGGCTGGTGGCATAGGAGCAAGGAGCAGTGACCTTTGACCCTGACGTCACTGTTATGACCTTTGACCGATGACGTCATCACCGATTTCCTGGAAATTTCCCGATTTTCCGCCAAATTTCCTCAAAATTTCCCGTTTTTCCCTCAAATTTTCCTCAAAATTTCCCATTTTCCTACAAAATTTCCCTACAAAATTTCCCCATCCCCGCAAAATTCTAACTACCCTCCCATCTCCAGATAGAGGCTTGGAATCATCCTTACCTACCCTCCCATCTCCGGATAGCGGGTTGGTATCCCCCTTACCTACCCACCTATAGATGACATCACCGCACCCCCATCTTGGATTATGTCCTATCCGGTCACCATCATTTCCGACCGCCATTTTGGATTCAATTTTCGCATGCTCTATCATTCCATTATTATTATGCAACCATATAGTATTACATCATATCTGACCGCCATCTTGGATGACCCGGCTACCATATAGTATTATGTCATTTCCGGCTGCCATCTTGGATTACATCATTTCCATTCACAATTTTTGATTTCTAGAACTTTCTACTGTCTCGATTACATCACCACTGATAAGACTTAGGGATTAAGATTTAAGACCTTCACATTAATATTATACAATCACCAATTTAGTTTATAGAAACACCCACCATTTTGAATTATGTAATCACACCTAACACCCCACAATCGAACACCCTACTCCTATGTGTGTTGATATTTTCATTATACAGTCATAGTAATTTTATCTTTTGAAGGCAGCCATATTGGATTTTTTTTAATCCTCACCTTTAACCTAGAACATCATGAACATCATATTGGATTACGTCATCATCACCAGCTCCAAATCCATCTCGGACTCTAGAACTTTTGATCATTTTTAATTATGACATCATGCCTATCTCGTAATCTAGTGCCCCACTCCTACATGTTGCAGATGTCGTTAAGACACCAAACAGTCGTACTTTTCATTATGATTATATCATATATTTTTTTCCATCTTCTGTAGGCAGACATATTCTATTGTCATCACTGTAGCTCCTTTCGAACGACATCTTGGACTATATCGTCTTCACTTGGCATATAACATCTTGGACTATATCCCTCACCTTGAACTTTCCACTATATTGGATTACATCATTTATGTTCGCCTTCCTATATGTAGTCACCAACACTATCTTAACCATTGGCATCTTAGACATCGCATTTCACATTACCGTAGATACCCTGAACTTCCCGCCATCTTGAGGTATGTCATCACATTACTGTAGACACACTGAACTTTTCACCATCTTGGACTATATCATCACATTTGACCTATAACATATCCACACCGCCGCCATCTTAGATTTTGTTATCACCCACTTTAATCTTGACCACCAACATATTGTATTATCATCTCATGTATGCACCCGCCATACTTGATTATATAATCATTCTAACTTTCATCCTCTGCTAGAGTATGTAGATTAATTATTCGTAATGAGCATCACATGATTATCCCAAACACTAAGATAAAAAAAATGTATTACAATTAAACTTATCACAGTTCATATACCAAAGTCATACCGTAGACTTGTGCACTGTAGCACTCTACTCAAACTGACTTACATAGCTTATGTTTTCTTTACATGCTTTCATTTGCGCTTACAATTTCTTTACGTTCTTTCATTTGCGCTTACATTTTCTAAACATGCTTTCACTTGCGACTACAAGTTCCTTGAGAGCTTTCCTTTACACTTATGTTTTCTTTGAGTGTTTTAAGGTTCGCTTATGTTTTCTTTACATGCATTCCTTTGCGCTTACATTTTCTTTATATCGTAACTGAGTATCTCATGTAAACAATATTTAAGTATCCATATATATATATATTAGTAATCTTAATAGCAAATGTTATGGTCATGCATGCATCCTTATTTTTATAGTTGTCACCATAAAGTAAGCAGGATAAATTAAGGGAAATAAAAATACATAGTATACATGAAAAAATTTATTTTATTTATAAAGTTTATTATATACACAGTATTTTTACATAAAGATATATACATCTATTTATCTAGTGGGTCGAAATGACTAATTCTCAGCTCCAAACGGTTCACCGAAGTCAGCGTCCAACCAGATCCTTTACCCATATATTCTTCTTCTTCCTTGCAGAGTTTTTCGATACTCTGTTTAACTGACTGCTTCACGTCGTTTGAAGTATAAATTGCAGCAGCCGATGTCTTGAAAGCACGCTTGCTCACTCGATTCTCGTGCGGCTCCGGTTTACCATATAGACAATCCAACCATAAGTTATATTTTAAAGGCCCATGCGATGCTGTATCATCCATAAGCTGTTGTATTATATTCTGTTCAATATCACTCAGAAAAGTGCAAATATCTTTGGCCTCATTAAAAGTATTTAGATAGTAATAGTCTTTCAGAACTCCTCCAAATGCAGATTGTGCCAAGTAAAATCCATTAACATTTGTCTGTAACTGACCAAGCACAGTGTTAGATTTATGTCCAGATGACGATGCGGGTGGTTGTTTCTGCTGATCTTCTTTAATGCTGGAGCCCGTACGCATGGGTACCTCTAGTTTAAATTGAGGAGTCGTGACGTTCGCATGCTGTTCTACAGGCAAGCGAACTGCACCTTTACAAATCTTCATATGTCTTTTCAAATTATCTTTGCGAGTAAACCACTGATTGCACTTAACACACCGAATCTTTATACGAGAGGGACTCTTCATACATTTACTTCTCTCGTGCCTTCGCGCATGATGAGCAAATGCAAACATCATGTCGCAGTAGTTGCAAGGATGTCTTTTTGATGTGCCTTCCAAGACTTGAGCAGATGTGTTCGACGACGCAACACTTAAACTATTTGACACATCAATCCAACACTGTTGTGCTGATGTCCTCACTTTCGACCGCTTAGCTCTTCCTTTGCATATATTCAGGTGTATTTTCAAATCATCGTTGCGAGTAAACTTCTTCTGGCATTCATTACAGAAAACAATAGTGCGAGACGGATTCTTCAGGCAATTACTCTTCTCATGACGTCTCATATTAAAACTTGTTGAGAACATCATATTACAGTGCGGACACCGATGCTTCAATGGAGATTCTTGCTTCATACTGGATTTCGAAGAACTAGGGGTAGGATCCATACTCTCCCCAGATTTCTTTGTTGTTAAACAAGTAAGAGAACTCCCAAGCGATGTTAGTAGTTGGAAATGGGGGGTTCAAGCACAGGCGCAGGAGCCAGGAGCCCGCCATCTTGGATGACGTCATCGGCGGCCATCTTGGATGACGTCATCGGCGGCCATCTTGGATGACGTCATCATGACCTTTGACCTTGACCTTGTCAATCTATGCTAATCTATGCTAATCTATGCCAATCTATGCCAATCCGTATGCTAATCTATGCTAATCCATGCCAATCTATGCTAATCTATGCTAATCCATGCTAATCTGTATGCCAATCCATGCTAATCCATCCGCCATTTTGTATTTCTAGAAATTTCCACCAACTTCGAATCATGACGTCACCGTTGCACTTTGTGTAACGGGCGCCATCTTGGATTTGAATTTTTTTTTTCGAACTTTAAAATTCGATGTAAACATCAACCGCCATCTTGTTTTCGTCTGCTGGTGGCCGCCATCTTGTTTCGTCTGCTGCAGGCCGCCATCTTGTTTCCGTCTGCTGGAGGCAGCCATCTTGCGACGTCATATAGTTCTGTTGGTCGCCACCAGATAGCAGCAGGGATTATTTTATTTTTTTTCTTTAACTAAAATAATTTCAGTGACGAGGCTGGGATTCGATCCATGGGACGTGAAAACGTCCAGGATGTCGTGGTTACGAGGCGGACACCTTGACCACTAGACCACGAGACCAATTGGGATATGGTGGAATAAATAATCTATATATGCCACGTACTGACGTCAAGTTTTATGATAAAAGGGGGGAGGGTGTCTTTGCCTTCCCAAATGCATGAAATTCAAATTATTATTATACCATCGCCATCTTTAATTCCAGCACAGACTACCAGATGGCGCCAAATTCAAAAATTAGTTGCCAGAGGCGCCGCCATCTTGGTTCTCAAGTTGGCTGGTAGATGTCGCTAGTATCGCACGCCAAATTCAAAAATTAGTTGCCAGAGGCGCCGCCATCTTGGTTCTCAAGTTGGCTGGTAGATGTCGCTAGTATCGCGCGCCAAATTCAAAAATTAGTTGCCAGAGGCGTCGCCATCTTGGTTCTCAAGTTGGCTGGTAGATGGCGCCACCGTCGCCATATTTTAGTTCATACAATCGATACCAGATGACGCCACCATCGCCATCTTTAGTTCCTAGTGTTGCTACCAGAGTGTGCCACCGTCGCCATCTTTAATTCCTAAAGTTACCGCCGGAGCGCGCCACCATCGCCATCTTTAATTCATAAAGTCGCTACCGGATGGCACCACTGTCGGCCATCTTTAATTCAAGGTATTGTCGCCGGATGGTGCCAAGTTTGAATTTAAAAACCTACAAGTGTTATGCAATGTGTAACCAGTCGAGATAAGTTTGGAACCTGTAGCCATATTATTATTATTTATTAATGTATGTTTATTAAATATGATAGAGTATTTATAAAATATTGGTGTTGTGTAGAGTCTCTCTCTCTTCTCGTAGTGTCGGAAGACATCTCGAAGGTAGTGTTAGAATTTATGTATTAAAGCAATCACTCTAGCTGAGGAGACTAATAACTTATAGTTACAATTCAATAATAGCGGCAATTAAATGTTTTGAAAGTAAAGCAAACAACGTAAATGTTAAACACATATTTATTTAAATCTTATTACAAACAGCAAGGGGTAAGAACAATCGATGATTTAAAAGAAGTAAATAACGAGTAATAAAATCACATAATATTCACACACTACACATCATAGTGACAAAGGCAACATTAACTCGAGACCCAATACCTAAATATTAAGCATAACTACAAGTTACATAGAGTATAATAAACTCTGAAATACATATTAAAGAGAAAATTGATATAAATAACATTATACTTTGCTCAATAGTTCCAGAAGTAATGAACGTACAGCTACACGGGCAATCTCAACAGTTCTTTCATCACTAGTGTTTTCTGTGGAACATACTTGAGTGGTGTCTTCACTGATCGGACCTAGATGACTGAGATCTCGGGTTCGACTCTTGCGAGATGTAGGAAGGCGAAGCTGACGCCGGCGTTTAGGCTGGACTGCTACTGATGTAGTAGGTGCTGGCGATGTAGCACCCATCTGGGTACAGGCAGTTGATGTCTGTACTGGCGAAGTCTGGCCACATGCAGATGCTGGTGGTGACCGAATAGCTGGTAGGTTGAATGCATGTGCGAAAACCTCTTCAGGTGTTGCAGGGAGAACTGTATCGTCTCTCATCATATTCACACTACAATGTCCATAGCCCAGACAGTTGATAACTTCTAGAGGTGTATCTTGAGGTCCTGGGTTTAAAACCTGTTTCACGTGAAACACAGCGTCACATCTCTCCGAAAAATGTTTTAAAACCCCGTCGATAGACTCACTGTAATCAACAGTACCTAGACCGGGCGTTACACTGGAGTATATCATGTTCGGTTGAAAGTTAGACATCTTGGTTAACTACTTCTGCTGTAGGTCCTTACACCACCACAGTTTCAGCTCGACTGCCATCGCACGAGGCGAGGGTCGTATTTAAAAATATATGTATCACTTGGATAAATATGTCTGTTATGCAATTCCATAGAGTAGAGCATTTATTAGAACAGTCCATTGTTAAAATTGTTTTCAGTTGTATACTATACTCTATGAGATGTTAATTGCTGATTCACTTACGTTTATAAAGTTAGACGTTAGATTTGCTCCTAGCATGAGATGCGATGTCCGTGCTGGTCTCCCCACAATTGATGGAGGTGACGGTCTCTCTTTGATTGATGTAGGAGGTGATTGACGAGATGCAATTGGCAGTGGTTCGACAGCGATGATTGGTGGTAACATTGGTTCACGAGCAGGTTGAATTGTAGGTACATCTCTAAAAACTTGATGTGCGGACTCTATTGGCGAACGATCACGCTCAGGGGATCGTCCCCACGGCTCTTCACGTGACCAGCGTCGCCCATGTTGTCTGCAGTACTCGATTTCAAACCAATTGTGTAGAAATGTTTCCTCATCCTCTGCTTCACTTGGTATGTCCTCTAAGGGTATGGTCCTAATACATTCACACGTATTCCGCCACAAGCTGTTGAAATCATTGTCATAGCGTGAAGACATAATAACAACCGCACGAACCTTCAAATTGCTTCTTAGCTTACAAATTTAACTGAAGGGTGTGAAGCGGTAGAGTCTACACAGTAGAAAGCTGCAGGGTGTGTACCAATGATGGTTAACGTAGGTGGTGTTGTGAATAAACCCGTCACACTGTTCCTTCCAACTAATAACTGCCTCCGGATCGGTGTTGCGCCGCAACTCGCACCTTACTGAGGAATAGTCTGGTTCCGAGCTTATAGTTTCAGTCGCTGATGCAGCCTTAAGCGCTTCTAATGTTGTAGGGAATGTACTGTCAGGTCTTAGATAATGGACGACACAATCTACCTTGTTGCAGGATGTCTCGATGATGTCCGGAGCCTCCTCGTCACAATCACTGGTCCAGTGATGACCGAAGTTGCAGACCTCTAGTTGAAAGTATCCATCCTCGGTGATGTAGTTCACACGGCGAAATCCCGGCGTTACTTCCGCATACTTTGCAGACGGATCGAACGGCATTTGCTTGAATTTGTAGCAGCAGCACTATACCCACTCGACTATGAGTTGACTGCTGTGTCTAGGGTGTTGATGTCAATTTATACCGTTAGGACCCCCCTCCAGTCCAGTCACATGTACCGTTGCTTCCGTTGTTGTCCCCACCACCTTGCTGACGCCCTCCAACATTCCAACGCGGTGATCAACCATCCAAGCCCTAAGCATGCTTGCATTGTGTCTTGAGATCGGACCTGGACATGTATTATTGCACGTGTACAATTTATTTAATTCTTTCAATGATGGACAGTCATATTCTGCTTGTACATCTAATATTAGCACATGATGCTTACAAAAGCTAGCCAGCCACCGTTTCTGCTCTATTCCTACAACCAATACAGGTCCGGTCAGATGACTTGTCAATATGTTGGGTATTGAAGCATAAGGAAAGAGTCCGTGTTCCCAATGTAAACCATGAAAATTTCTAGTGAGCCAAGCATTTGTTTTTTGATGCTTCCTGGTGAGATATCGCCATTCAAATGGAGGTTGAAAGTTACGTGTTATTACATTTCCTTCTTCATCTGCAATGCTAAGTTCCTTGATAATAAACCCATACTGACTTGAGAAGCCTTGGAGGTTTACACATTTCGTCATGGCAGTCGAGACGAGACTAAGCCAATATCCTTTCTAGGTCAGTATTTTAACAGTTTTGTCTCTTGGGTTATACGATACAAGTCTATCATGTAGTATAATCGCAAAGGCTTGAGTTAAAGCAGGGATGTTCCTTGAAGTTGTAACTTCAATTTTGCAATCTATTACATTTGAAGCAATCCTTTCATCCTGGCGAGATACATCAAACATAAACAGAGTTGCTCTGTCTTTGAAACTTTGAGGAGTCAAAAGCGGTGCACATTGCCGTCCATAGAAACTCGACTGGAAGTTTGCATACATGTTATATGCAAGTAAGTAATATCCATTAGTGAAATTGTTTTCTAAATCAATGTAGGGGTAGCTTTCTGAGTTGAGGTATACTTTGATATTCTTTACGTCGCAGTGATCAAATCTCGATTTATCAGCATTAATGGTGTTATGTCTAGCAGTTTGAAATGCTACGATTATATACCGTGGCTTCTCTGTGGAAAAACTCGATTTCACATTCCAAGAAATTGTTTGAGCATGTGGTAAACTAGGATATGATTCTATGCTCCACGATCTAAAAGCTAGGTCGATATTTTTTCCCTTCTCCACCAGTCGAAGAAGCCGTGTTCTTTGGGATGGTGAAACAGTGATCTGTGGAACAAGCCATTCGAAGCTATTTAGAGTTAATGACACTTGTTGTGGTTGGACACTTACATCTACAATGGCATTAGTAAATGTATTTGCCAATACTATCACTAGCTCTTGCTTTGCATTTATGATAATATGCTTATAGTCTTCTGCGAATCCGAGCAGATGGTTTAGTGGCACACAAATCTCAAACTGTCCAGCTGCAGTAACAGGAAGGCTGTAGTTCTCTTCGAGACTCCACCCTGACATTTCACTAAGTCCATTTTCATCACTTGTGCGTGACAAGTAGTTTTTCACGGTAGATACAGTCCCCACATCTCGACACTCATCAATCTGAACACCATTCAGCTCATATGCTATCCGACTCATCATATGCATTATTCCATTGTTTATAATTTTTGCATTATCCGGTGCTGTACCATCTGCCTTGGTGAAAGTGCCACGTATGCGTAGAATGCTCTTGGAGATTAGAGTGTAGATATGAGCATTTTGTATTGAAATTCTTACCTCAGAGCTTGCTTCATAGGGACCATGTAGGAATGGCCTATAAGAATGGTATTCACTTTTGGTAATGTCATCATCGTATTGTATCGGCTGTTCAATTTCTAAAATACTATCGGCCATTTTGATTAACTTTATACCCCAAATTCTTAAGTAAGCGTACGTTTACACGTGTTAGTCGCTTGAGGTCTCGTGATCCACTGACTCTAGGTTTCGTCACTCCCCTACCTTTATACAGATTAAAGTATTTCACGCCCATATTTCCTCAGATGTAGACGTAAAGTGATTTGTTCGTTTCGAAAGTTAATTAGGTAACCGTCCTGGTCAACAACCCGCACAATCAGTTCCTGTATTCTCTTGACGGTGACTGGAGTATAAATGAGACTTTTTGGTAGTTCCGTTATTTTATATCCGGGTGGTACAAGTGGAGCAAACTCATGTAGCGTGCTGTTTACCTTTCCGTTGAGAAAACTGTTGCCGACGATATTGGTTGTAATACGTATGACGTTCACTGGAAGGATATTCACAGCCAGTGTTGATTCATGTACTATTCCTTCCTTGTAGATTCCAGCTTCAAAGCCAAGCATGCTTCGTAGAGTATCATTTGCACGAAAATCTATTGCTGCATCACTATACATTGCACACTGTAGTGTGTTGGGGTTGCCTCTTAGTGTGAAGATGATGTTAGCTGGTAGCTTTTGTTTCACATACATCTCAATGTCCGCAATTTCATAACTGCCTGTTGGTAGAATCAGCTCGTGGGACTGCTCTTCACCCTTTAAGATATAACGAAAATAATGGTTTGTTTCATGTACATTAGGAATGCTATTATAGCTGTGAAAGTCGACAAGAGCCATTTCCCACTCTCCACCACTAAGTTCCAATGGAGGAAAGTGTGTGGAACATAGTTCCGAACTGTTTCCCGTTAGTATTAACGTAATCGACATTTCAGGTTATACGATTACGTCTCTCTATGTGGTGCCACTTTCCCTCGTTTTTGAACTGTGAGCCTAAACTCTCACTTGTGTTTCTTATATACAGAGAGCAGAAACTGTATGCATAAATGACCACAGTTCCATGAGTTCATTCTCTGCTGCCTAGTATAGTTGTAGGTTATATTTGATGGATTCAAATATTGTCTTAGTTCCAGGGGTGGAGGTAAATCTCCAAAACTATCGTAATATGTAACATTCAGACCCTTCTTGCTAAAGGAAACCCAATGACTTCCAGGGCCTTCAGAGGAATCTAAATTAATAATAGCACATTCGTTATGCCATGGTTTTCTTGGTAGGTTGTTCCTCATAAACACATCTCTAAAGTAGGGAATTTTTAATTTTTTTATTGCTATCTTTAAGTCTACATTGGTAAGAGGTCGTTTCGGTAAGTTATTTATTATTGTTTCTTGTTTCCCTTCTTCTTGCTTCTTGGTTTCTGCCTTCCTCCTACTCCCATCACTGGGTAAGGTTGCAAGAAGAGGCCGGACCCGTTTTTTGAAATGTGTGCTAGTGCCTGCATTTTAGCATTATGCTGAGCATTTTGACTTAGCAATTTCACCTGGTTCTTAGCAGTGTTAACAGATTTGGCTATGCCTGCAGCTCCACCAATCAAACTACCTAGCGCAGCCAATGCTGGGAAAATAAAGGGCAACAGTCCACCCTTCTTTATGGGTGCTTTCCTATTCTGTTTTTTCTTCATAGGTTTGTGTCTTATGCCCGATCCAAGTTTACGTTTAACACGCATGATTTTATTTACACCCCAAGCCGCAACTTTCTCCCCGAATTCTTTGCAATTTGCGCAGCTGTGTCTGCTAATATACCATCTGCTATGTGTCTGTCACTTAGATTATTGCTTTGCGAATAGCTAATATCATGCTGCTTGCATGCTTTGTCTAGAGAATTTATGCCTGAGTCACCACGTGCTAGTCGTTTCGATAATTTCGTCCCTGGACCACAGTATTGATATCCTGGCAGGTGTAGTTCAATTGGTAGCTTGTTAATAACAGAATTTATTAACCCTCCACCTTTCTGTACCTTCCTTCTTGCTCGAGTCATAACAACGAACTGATAGTATTCTTTATAAGTATGCCTGTTTTATAGGTTTACACTCAGTGTCATGGAGCTCGTAGCACAGAGCGAGTCGTTACCAGTATGCATCACTAATGATGATGAAGTAGATGCTTGTGATTCGCGACATGGGTCTTTATTACCCTCAACTGTTCGATGCATAATCGCAGGCCCATCCAACTGCGGAAAAACGTGTGTACTACTGAGTTTACTAGAGGAACCAAACGGTCTTCGGTTCGAAAACGTGTACCTATACTCGAAATCACTACAACAGCCAAAGTACTTGCGCTTAGCCAATGTTCTACGCTCGGTGGAAGGAGTGGAGTATTTTCCATTTAACGATAATACCAATGTGGTGCCCCCTGACGAAGCGAAGCCTAATTCGGTGATTATTTTCGACGATGTTGCGTGCGAGAAGCAAGGCATAATTAAAGAGTACTTTTCCATGGGCAGACATGCCAAGGTAGACTGCATATACCTGTGTCAGACATATAGCTGTATACCCAAACATTTGCTCCGCGATAACGCGAATTTTATAGTACTTTTCCGCATGGACGAACTTAATTTACGTCACGCTTATGATGATCATGTAAACACAGACATGGCATTTAATATTTTTAAAGATATGTGCTCATTATGCTGGAAACATGAGCATGGGTTTCTGGTGATTGTAAAGGACAGTCCCCTACTTAAAGGACGATATCGTTGCGGTTTCGACCACTTCATAGTTGTGCATCATTGAAGAATGAACAATAGCGTCTCCAAGTTTGGTGGTGGGAGTCTTAAACGTCAGTATGAGTCGTGTTTGATTCCTACATATGATGGACAATGCAGTGCGGATGGTAAACGTTTGAAACGCGTGGCTACACCTAAAGATCCTGATGATGCTGTTAATAAAAACTATGTTGACGGTATTTCCGGATTGATTACTCATGCCTTAAGAACCATTTCGGATGAGTTGAAGCAATGGTTTACTGGACTCAATAGCTCACTCACTAACATGAGAAGTGTACAATTAGAGCTTACCAACTACTTGCATACTATGGAAACGAATAAGCAGCACTCTGTGGATCAACTGAATAAAAATCTTTCTGAAATGCTAATAAAATTAAGTGACATGTTTACTTCGGTGTTGGAAAATAAGCTCTTTTCATTTGAAGGAAAGTTGCGTGAATCGATTTTGACTAGTGTTAAAGATGTGCTAACATCAAACTTAACAGATGCTTTCCAGACAATAAGTGTAAGTAGCATAGATAACACTCAGCGGTTTACACAAATGGCTCGCACTGTCGATAGCATGAAGAATGATATACATAAATTACTTTCTCTCATCAATACAGGTTCGAAGCCTGCTGCTCCTAAACCAATAGCTCTACCGAAGCCTGCGACTCCTAAACCAATAGCTCCCCGTACTAAGCCTAAGACATCGTAGGATGTAAAGCTGGGTACACAAGTGCGATTGCCCTCACTTTTATCGGTTCGGGTTTAGAGCTATATAAGACTTCAGTTATCTCGTTTGTCTTCAGTTATGTCGCTCGAGGCAGATAAGCTAGACCACGTCATTAAGAATGTACGTGCTAAATATTTATTAGCAAAACGAGCTCGCCTAGAGCGTAATGAAATCAATGAAGCTATTTTTCAACCAATTACTTCCCGACTTGAAAAGGTAGCACCTGTGCCCATTGTGAAACAAGAACCCTTACAATCTACTTTTAAAAACCCTCAACCTAAGGCTACATCTAGTAGCAGCGATGATGATTTACCACTGAATCTATGGTATAGGAAACATCGGAATTCTGAACCTACTACATCAGATGAATCCAATACCGATGAAGCACAAACATATCTAAGTAATTTTAACCCTAGAGTAAATGATGTCATATATGGAGTATATCGTCGCAAAAACAGATGGTTTATAGGAAATTCAGAAATATTCTTTCTCCCCAAAAGTGAGGTACGTGTGAATGATGAAGTTTTTCGGGCTGCACCTGGCTTATACGAACTACTATTCACACGAGATCCATCTGTATACTCCGACATGGCCTTAAAACAGTATAGACATTTACTTGAAATCACGAATGGATATTTTAAAAATAATAATGCTTTGACTGGACAGTATAAGACATTGGAACATCCAAAATTCGGCATTATATACCACATGTTTGGAGGTATCGGGTCGCAGTGGAAAGGTAGTGGACTAGTGCAAAAAACATTTGATTTGAAGCGCAAAAGAGACTATATTTACTGGGATGATCCAAACGAGTTAGTTTCTCGACTTCGCTTGTTACTGGCTTCACAATCAGCCGGACATAGTGGTCACGTTAACGAAATACTCTCTATTCTGGAAGAACTGCGTGAAGCAGGTTACATATCATGAGTAAAGCTGGGATTGCCCGAGAGCTTCATGCTCCTGCAAGACGGAACTACAAACGTCGTAAGGTTATAGTGTATGGTCTTAATGATTTATTTCAGGCAGACCTTGTTGAGATGATTCCATATTCACGAATAAACAAGGGCTTCAAGTACATGCTAACAGTCATCGATGTGTATAGCAAGTTTGCCTGGGCCAGACCTGTACAATCGAAGAATGCAGCCGATGTAACCAAGGCTATGGCAGACATTCTGCGTGATGGGCGCATACCGTCACACCTACAGACAGATCTTGGCAAGGAATTTTACAATGCAGCCTTCAAGGCTTTGATGAAAAAGCATGGTATCAATCACTACTCCACATTTAGTAATGTTAAAGCTTCTGTAGTAGAAAGGTTTAACAGAACATTGCGCACCAAGATGTGGCGTCAGTTCACAGTTAATGGTAATTACAAATGGTTGGATCTTTTGTCGAAACTTATAAGTGAATATAATTCCACAGTGCATTCTACCACGAAAATGAAGCCTAAAGATGTAAAGGATGATCGTCTGCTTGGGACTGTATTCACCAACACGAAGAAGAAAGATACACGCAAGCATAAAGCTAATGTTGGTGACATTGTGAGAATCTCCAAGCAGAAAGGTGTCTTTGAGAAAGGTTTCACAGCGAATTGGAGTTCTGAACTTTTCCGTGTGACACATGTTCGTGAATCGGAACCCAGGACCTACTACCTCGAAGACTTGGACCACAAGCCTATTCGTGGTGGCTTCTATGCTGAAGAGATCCAGCCTACGATGTATCCGGACACATATTTGGTGGAAAAAGTTCTCAAACGAAGAAAGGGCCGGTCTTTTGTGAAATGGTGGGGTTTCCCGTCTCAGTTTAATTCGTGGGTAGCAGATACAGAAATCGAGAAGCGCTAAAGGTGAATAACACCTCACTTACATTTTTTTTTTTCAAGTACTAGTCATGATTATTGTTTATACATACATTACAACATTTAAAGTAAGATTATCGCACAGGAATTATCTCATGTCATTTATGAAGTTGGGTAGTCTAAATATATATTTGGCTATTCAATTGTTCTAGCTCCTGTAGCATACGCCTGTTTTGTCTGCTGCGGGAGTGACGTCTGTGCTCGGGAAGAGGCTTTCATAGCAGCGCGTGTTCGGGCAGGAGGAAACACGCAGAGCCACTCAGGGTGTTTGTGCCGTCAACCATAGGCTACGTCATGTTTTTGGAATGTGTTGTGCAGGATATTTCGAGCGAGTTCTGGGGTCTCACAGCATCGCTCCACTAAAGTGGTAGTCCAAACTTTTAAAGACTTATGGAAACCGCCTGGATAAATGTATAAAACTGTATGGCAAATTCCATTGCGCTCATTGTAATGTTCAGCTACTTAAATTCTGGCTATTCGACCACCCATACTACTATGTATAATTGGGTCTCGGGTTAATGTTGCCTTTGTCACTATGATGTGTAGTGTGTGAATATTATGTGATTTTATTACTCGTTATTTACTTCTTTTAAATCATCGATTGTTCTTAACCCTTGCTGTTTGTAATAAGATTTAAATAAATATGTGTTTAACATTTACGTTGTTTGCTTTAATTTCAAAACATTTAATTGCCGCTATTATTGAATTGTAACTATAAGTTATTAGTCTCCTCAGCTAGAGTGATTGCTTTAATACATAAATTCTAACACTACCTTCGAGATGTCTTCCGCCACTACGAGAAGAGAGAGAGACTCTACACAACACCAATATTTTATAAATACTCTATCATATTTAATAAACATACATTAATAAATAATAATAATATGGCTACAGGTTCCAAACTTATCTCGACTGGTTACACATTGCATAACACTTGTAGGTTTTTAAATTCAAACTTGGCACCATCCGGCGACAATACCTTGAATTAAAGATGGCCGACAGTGGTGCCATCCGGTAGCGACTTTATGAATTAAAGATGGCGATGGTGGCGCACTCCGGCGGTAACTTTAGGAATTAAAGATGGCGATGGTGGCACACTCTGGTAGCAACACTAGGAACTAAAGATGGCGATGGTGGCGTCATCTGGTATCGATTGTATGAACTAAAATATGGCGACGGTGGCGCCATCTACCAGCCAACTTGAGAACCAAGATGGCGACGCCTCTGGCAACTAATTTTTGAATTTGGCGCGCGATACTAGCGACATCTACCAGCCAACTTGAGAACCAAGATGGCGGCGCCTCTGGCAACTAATTTTTGAATTTGGCGCGCGATACTAGCGACATCTACCAGCCAACTTGAGAACCAAGATGGCGGCGCCTCTGGCAACTAATTTTTGAATTTGGCGCCATCTGGTAGTCTGTGCTGGAATTAAAGATGGCGATGGTATAATAATAATTTGAATTTCATGCATTTGGGAAGGCAAAGACACCCTCCCCCCTTTTATCATAAAACTTGACGTCAGTACGTGGCATATATAGATTATTTATTCCACCATATCCCAATTGGTCTCGTGGTCTAGTGGTCAAGGTGTCCGCCTCGTAACCACGACATCCTGGACGTTTTCACGTCCCATGAGTAGTTGGAAATGGGGGGTTCAAGCACAGGCGCAGGAGCCAGGAGCCCGCCATCTTGGATGACGTCATCGGCGGCCATCTTGGATGACGTCATCGGCGGCCATCTTGATTGACGTCATCATGACCTTTGACCTTGACCTTGTCAATCTATGCTAATCTATGCTAATCTATGCCAATCCGTATGCTAATCTATGCTAATCCATGCCAATCTACGCTAATCTATGCTAATCCATGCTAATCTGTATGCCAATCCATGCTAATCCATCCGCCATTTTGTATTTCTAGAAATTTCCACCAACTTCGAATCATGACGTCACCGTTGCACTTTGTGTCATGGGCGCCATCTTGGATTTGAATTTTTTTTTCGAACTTTAAAATTCGATGTAAACATCAACCGCCATCTTGTTTTCGTCTGCTGGTGGCCGCCATCTTGTTTTCGTCTGCTGGTGGCCGCCATCTTGTTTCGTCTGCTGCAGGCCGCCATCTTGTTTCCGTCTGCTGGAGGCAGCCATCTTGCGACGTCATATAGTTCTGTTGGTCGCCACCAGATAGCAGCAGGGATTATTTTATTTTTTTTCTTTAACTAAAATAATTTCAGTGACGAGGCTGGGATTCGATCCATGGGACGTGAAAACGTCCAGGATGTCGTGGTTACGAGGCGGACACCTTGACCACTAGACCACGAGACCAATTGGGATATGGTGGAATAAATAATCTATATATGCCACGTACTGACGTCATGTTTTATGATAAAAGGGGGGAGGGTGTCTTTGCCTTCCCAAATGCATGAAATTCAAATTATTATTATACCATCGCCATCTTTAATTCCAGCACAGACTACCAGATGGCGCCAAATTCAAAAATTAGTTGACAGAGGCGCCGCCATCTTGGTTCTCAAGTTGGCTGGTAGATGTCGCTAGTATCGCACGCCAAATTCAAAAATTAGTTGCCAGAGGCGCCGCCATCTTGGTTCTCAAGTTGGCTGGTAGATGTCGCTAGTATCGCGCGCCAAATTCAAAAATTAGTTGCCAGAGGCGTCGCCATCTTGGTTCTCAAGTTGGCTGGTAGATGGCGCCACCGTCGCCATATTTTAGTTCATACAATCGATACCAGATGACGCCACCATCGCCATCTTTAGTTCCTAGTGTTGCTACCAGAGTGTGCCACCGTCGCCATCTTTAATTCCTAAAGTTACCGCCAGAGCGCGCCACCATCGCCATCTTTAATTCATAAAGTCGCTACCGGATGGCACCACTGTCGGCCATCTTTAATTCAAGGTATTGTCGCCGGATGGTGCCAAGTTTGAATTTAAAAACCTACAAGTGTTATGCAATGTGTAACCAGTCGAGATAAGTTTGGAACCTGTAGCCATATTATTATTATTTATTAATGTATGTTTATTAAATATGATAGAGTATTTATAAAATATTGGTGTTGTGTAGAGTCTCTCTCTCTTCTCGTAGTGGCGGAAGACATCTCGAAGGTAGTGTTAGAATTTATGTATTAAAGCAATCACTCTAGCTGAGGAGACTAATAACTTATAGTTACAATTCAATAATAGCGGCAATTAAATGTTTTGAAATTAAAGCAAACAACGTAAATGTTAAACACATATTTATTTAAATCTTATTACAAACAGCAAGGGTTAAGAACAATCGATGATTTAAAAGAAGTAAATAACGAGTAATAAAATCACATAATATTCACACACTACACATCATAGTGACAAAGGCAACATTAACTCGAGACCCAATACCTAAATATTAAGCATAACTACAAGTTACATAGAGTATAATAAACTCTGAAATACATATTAAAGAGAAAATTGATATAAATAACATTATACTTTGCTCAATAGTTCCAGAAGTAATGAACGTACAGCTACACGGGCAATCTCAACAGTTCTTTCATCACTAGTGTTTTCTGTGGAACATACTTGAGTGGTGTCTTCACTGATCGGACCTAGATGACTGAGATCTCGGGTTCGACTCTTGCGAGATGTAGGAAGGCGAAGCTGACGCCGGCATTTAGGCTGGACTGCTACTGATGTAGTAGGTGCTGGCGATGTAGCACCCATTCTGGTACAGGCAGTTGATGTCTGTACTGGCGAAGTCTGGCCACATGCAGATGCTGGTGGTGACCGAATAGCTGGTAGGTTGAATGCATGTGCGAAAACCTCTTCAGGTGTTGCAGGGAGAACTGTATCGTCTCTCATCATATTCACACTACAATGTCCATAGCCCAGACAGTTGATAACTTCTAGAGGTGTATCTTGAGGTCCTGGGTTTAAAACCTGTTTCACGTGAAACACAGCGTCACATCTCTCCGAAAAATGTTTTAAAACCCCGTCGATAGACTCACTGTAATCAACAGTACCTAGACCGGGCGTTACACTGGAGTATATCATGTTCGGTTGAAAGTTAGACATCTTGGTTAACTACTTCTGCTGTAGGTCCTTACACCACCACAGTTTCAGCTCGACTGCCATCGCACGAGGCGAGGGTCGTATTTAAAAATATATGTATCACTTGGATAAATATGTCTGTTATGCAATTCCATAGAGTAGAGCATTTATTAGAACAGTCCATTGTTAAAATTGTTTTCAGTTGTATACTATACTCTATGAGATGTTAATTGCTGATTCACTTACGTTTATAAAGTTAGATGTTAGATTTGCTCCTAGCATGAGATGCGATGTCCGTGCTGGTCTCCCCACAATTGATGGAGGTGACGGTCTCTCTTTGATTGATGTAGGAGGTGATTGACGAGATGCAATTGGCAGTGGTTCGACAGCGATGATTGGTGGTAACATTGGTTCACGAGCAGGTTGAATTGTAGGTACATCTCTAAAAACTTGATGTGCGGACTCTATTGGCGAACGATCACGCTCAGGGGATCGTCCCCACGGCTCTTCACGTGACCAGCGTCGCCCATGTTGTCTGCAGTACTCGATTTCAAACCAATTGTGTAGAAATGTTTCCTCATCCTCTGCTTCACTTGGTATGTCCTCTAAGGGTATGGTCCTAATACATTCACACGTATTCCGCCACAAGCTGTTGAAATCATTGTCATAGCGTGAAGACATAATAACAACCGCACGAACCTTCAAATTGCTTCTTAGCTTACAAATTTAACTGAAGGGTGTGAAGCGGTAGAGTCTACACAGTAGAAAGCTGCAGGATGTGTACCAATGATGGTTAACGTAGGTGGTGTTGTGAATAAACCCGTCACACTGTTCCTTCCAACTAATAACTGCCTCCGGATCGGTGTTGCGCCGCAACTCGCACCTTACTGAGGAATAGTCTGGTTCCGAGCTTATAGTTTCAGTCGCTGATGCAGCCTTAAGCGCTTCTAATGTTGTAGGGAATGTACTGTCAGGTCTTAGATAATGGACGACACAATCTACCTTGTTGCAGGATGTCTCGATGATGTCCGGAGCCTCCTCGTCACAATCACTGGTCCAGTGATGACCGAAGTTGCAGACCTCTAGTTGAAAGTATCCATCCTCGGTGATGTAGTTCACACGGCGAAATCCCGGCGTTACTTCCGCATACTTTGCAGACGGATCGAACGGCATTTGCTTGAATTTGTAGCAGCAGCACTATACCCACTCGACTATGAGTTGACTGCTGTGTCTAGGGTGTTGATGTCAATTTATACCGTTAGGACCCCCCTCCAGTCCAGTCACATGTACCGTTGCTTCCGTTGTTGTCCCCACCACCTTGCTGACGCCCTCCAACATTCCAACGCGGTGATCAACCATCCAAGCCCTAAGCATGCTTGCATTGTGTCTTGAGATCGGACCTGGACATGTATTATTGCACGTGTACAATTTATTTAATTCTTTCAATGATGGACAGTCATATTCTGCTTGTACATCTAATATTAGCACATGATGCTTACAAAAGCTAGCCAGCCACCGTTTCTGCTCTATTCCTACAACCAATACAGGTCCGGTCAGATGACTTGTCAATATGTTGGGTATTGAAGCATAAGGAAAGAGTCCGTGTTCCCAATGTAAACCATGAAAATTTCTAGTGAGCCAAGCATTTGTTTTTTGATGCTTCCTGGTGAGATATCGCCATTCAAATGGAGGTTGAAAGTTACGTGTTATTACATTTCCTTCTTCATCTGCAATGCTAAGTTCCTTGATAATAAACCCATACTGACTTGAGAAGCCTTGGAGGTTTACACATTTCGTCATGGCAGTCGAGACGAGACTAAGCCAATATCCTTTCTAGGTCAGTATTTTAACAGTTTTGTCTCTTGGGTTATACGATACAAGTCTATCATGTAGTATAATCGCAAAGGCTTGAGTTAAAGCAGGGATGTTCCTTGAAGTTGTAACTTCAATTTTGCAATCTATTACATTTGAAGCAATCCTTTCATCCTGGCGAGATACATCAAACATAAACAGAGTTGCTCTGTCTTTGAAACTTTGAGGAGTCAAAAGCGGTGCACATTGCCGTCCATAGAAACTCGACTGGAAGTTTGCATACATGTTATATGCAAGTAAGTAATATCCATTAGTGAAATTGTTTTCTAAATCAATGTAGGGGTAGCTTTCTGAGTTGAGGTATACTTTGATATTCTTTACGTCGCAGTGATCAAATCTCGATTTATCAGCATTAATGGTGTTATGTCTAGCAGTTTGAAATGCTACGATTATATACCGTGGCTTCTCTGTGGAAAAACTCGATTTCACATTCCAAGAAATTGTTTGAGCATGTGGTAAACTAGGATATGATTCTATGCTCCACGATCTAAAAGCTAGGTCGATATTTTTTCCCTTCTCCACCAGTCGAAGAAGCCGTGTTCTTTGGGATGGTGAAACAGTGATCTGTGGAACAAGCCATTCGAAGCTATTTAGAGTTAATGACACTTGTTGTGGTTGGACACTTACATCTACAATGGCATTAGTAAATGTATTTGCCAATACTATCACTAGCTCTTGCTTTGCATTTATGATAATATGCTTATAGTCTTCTGCGAATCCGAGCAGATGGTTTAGTGGCACACAAATCTCAAACTGTCCAGCTGCAGTAACAGGAAGGCTGTAGTTCTCTTCGAGACTCCACCCTGACATTTCACTAAGTCCATTTTCATCACTTGTGCGTGACAAGTAGTTTTTCACGGTAGATACAGTCCCCACATCTCGACACTCATCAATCTGAACACCATTCAGCTCATATGCTATCCGACTCATCATATGCATTATTCCATTGTTTATAATTTTTGCATTATCCGGTGCTGTACCATCTGCCTTGGTGAAAGTGCCACGTATGCGTAGAATGCTCTTGGAGATTAGAGTGTAGATATCAGCATTTTGTATTGAAATTCTTACCTCAGAGCTTGCTTCATAGGGACCATGTAGGAATGGCCTATAAGAATGGTATTCACTTTTGGTAATGTCATCATCGTATTGTATCGGCTGTTCAATTTCTAAAATACTATCGGCCATTTTGATTAACTTTATACCCCAAATTCTTAAGTAAGCGTACGTTTACACGTGTTAGTCGCTTGAGGTCTCGTGATCCACTGACTCTAGGTTTCGTCACTCCCCTACCTTTATACAGATTAAAGTATTTCACGCCCATATTTCCTCAGATGTAGACGTAAAGTGATTTGTTCGTTTCGAAAGTTAATTAGGTAACCGTCCTGGTCAACAACCCGCACAATCAGTTCCTGTATTCTCTTGACGGTGACTGGAGTATAAATGAGACTTTTTGGTAGTTCCGTTATTTTATATCCGGGTGGTACAAGTGGAGCAAACTCATGTAGCGTGCTGTTTACCTTTCCGTTGAGAAAACTGTTGCCGACGATATTGGTTGTAATACGTATGACGTTCACTGGAAGGATATTCACAGCCAGTGTTGATTCATGTACTATTCCTTCCTTGTAGATTCCAGCTTCAAAGCCAAGCATGCTTCGTAGAGTATCATTTGCACGAAAATCTATTGCTGCATCACTATACATTGCACACTGTAGTGTGTTGGGGTTGCCTCTTAGTGTGAAGATGATGTTAGCTGGTAGCTTTTGTTTCACATACATCTCAATGTCCGCAATTTCATAACTGCCTGTTGGTAGAATCAGCTCGTGGGACTGCTCTTCACCCTTTAAGATATAACGAAAATAATGGTTTGTTTCATGTACATTAGGAATGCTATTATAGCTGTGAAAGTCGACAAGAGCCATTTCCCACTCTCCACCACTAAGTTCCAATGGAGGAAAGTGTGTGGAACATAGTTCCGAACTGTTTCCCGTTAGTATTATTGTAATCGACATTTCAGGTTATACGATTACGTCTCTCTATGTGGTGCCACTTTCCCTCGTTTTTGAACTGTGAGCCTAAACTCTCACTTGTGTTTCTTATATACAGAGAGCAGAAACTGTATGCATAAATGACCACAGTTCCATGAGTTCATTCTCTGCTGCCTAGTATAGTTGTAGGTTATATTTGATGGATTCAAATATTGTCTTAGTTCCAGGGGTGGAGGTAAATCTCCAAAACTATCGTAATATGTAACATTCAGACCCTTCTTGCTAAAGGAAACCCAATGACTTCCAGGGCCTTCAGAGGAATCTAAATTAATAATAGCACATTCGTTATGCCATGGTTTTCTTGGTAGGTTGTTCCTCATAAACACATCTCTAAAGTAGGGAATTTTTAATTTTTTTATTGCTATCTTTAAGTCTACATTGGTAAGAGGTCGTTTCGGTAAGTTATTTATTATTGTTTCTTGTTTCCCTTCTTCTTGCTTCTTGGTTTCTGCCTTCCTCCTACTCCCATCACTGGGTAAGGTTGCAAGAAGAGGCCGGACCCGTTTTTTGAAATGTGTGCTAGTGCCTGCATTTTAGCATTATGCTGAGCATTTTGACTTAGCAATTTCACCTGGTTCTTAGCAGTGTTAACAGATTTGGCTATGCCTGCAGCTCCACCAATCAAACTACCTAGCGCAGCCAATGCTGGGAAAATAAAGGGCAACAGTCCACCCTTCTTTATGGGTGCTTTCCTATTCTGTTTTTTCTTCATAGGTTTGTGTCTTATGCCCGATCCAAGTTTACGTTTAACACGCATGATTTTATTTACACCCCAAGCCGCAACTTTCTCCCCGAATTTCGTCCCCGAATTCTTTGCAATTTGCGCAGCTGTGTCTGCTAATATACCATCTGCTATGTGTCTGTCACTTAGATTATTGCTTTGCGAATAGCTAATATCATGCTGCTTGCATGCTTTGTCTAGAGAATTTATGCCTGAGTCACCACGTGCTAGTCGTTTCGATAATTTCGTCCCTGGACCACAGTATTGATATCCTGGCAGGTGTAGTTCAATTGGTAGCTTGTTAATAACAGAATTTATTAACCCTCCACCTTTCTGTACCTTCCTTCTTGCTCGAGTCATAACAACGAACTGATAGTATTCTTTATAAGTATGCCTGTTTTATAGGTTTACACTCAGTGTCATGGAGCTCGTAGCACAGAGCGAGTCGTTACCAGTATGCATCACTAATGATGATGAAGTAGATGCTTGTGATTCGCGACATGGGTCTTTATTACCCTCAACTGTTCGATGCATAATCGCAGGCCCATCCAACTGCGGAAAAACGTGTGTACTACTGAGTTTACTAGAGGAACCAAACGGTCTTCGGTTCGAAAACGTGTACCTATACTCGAAATCACTACAACAGCCAAAGTACTTGCGCTTAGCCAATGTTCTACGCTCGGTGGAAGGAGTGGAGTATTTTCCATTTAACGATAATACCAATGTGGTGCCCCCTGACGAAGCGAAGCCTAATTCGGTGATTATTTTCGACGATGTTGCGTGCGAGAAGCAAGGCATAATTAAAGAGTACTTTTCCATGGGCAGACATGCCAAGGTAGACTGCATATACCTGTGTCAGACATATAGCTGTATACCCAAACATTTGCTCCGCGATAACGCGAATTTTATAGTACTTTTCCGCATGGACGAACTTAATTTACGTCACGCTTATGATGATCATGTAAACACAGACATGGCATTTAATATTTTTAAAGATATGTGCTCATTATGCTGGAAACATGAGCATGGGTTTCTGGTGATTGTAAAGGACAGTCCCCTACTTAAAGGACGATATCGTTGCGGTTTCGACCACTTCATAGTTGTGCATCATTGAAGAATGAACAATAGCGTCTCCAAGTTTGGTGGTGGGAGTCTTAAACGTCAGTATGAGTCGTGTTTGATTCCTACATATGATGGACAATGCAGTGCGGATGGTAAACGTTTGAAACGCGTGGCTACACCTAAAGATCCTGATGATGCTGTTAATAAAAACTATGTTGACGGTATTTCCGGATTGATTACTCATGCCTTAAGAACCATTTCGGATGAGTTGAAGCAATGGTTTACTGGACTCAATAGCTCACTCACTAACATGAGAAGTGTACAATTAGAGCTTACCAACTACTTGCATACTATGGAAACGAATAAGCAGCACTCTGTGGATCAACTGAATAAAAATCTTTCTGAAATGCTAATAAAATTAAGTGACATGTTTACTTCGGTGTTGGAAAATAAGCTCTTTTCATTTGAAGGAAAGTTGCGTGAATCGATTTTGACTAGTGTTAAAGATGTGCTAACATCAAACTTAACAGATGCTTTCCAGACAATAAGTGTAAGTAGCATAGATAACACTCAGCGGTTTACACAAATGGCTCGCACTGTCGATAGCATGAAGAATGATATACATAAATTACTTTCTCTCATCAATACAGGTTCGAAGCCTGCTGCTCCTAAACCAATAGCTCTACCGAAGCCTGCGACTCCTAAACCAATAGCTCCCCGTACTAAGCCTAAGACATCGTAGGATGTAAAGCTGGGTACACAAGTGCGATTGCCCTCACTTTTATCGGTTCGGGTTTAGAGCTATATAAGACTTCAGTTATCTCGTTTGTCTTCAGTTATGTCGCTCGAGGCAGATAAGCTAGACCACGTCATTAAGAATGTACGTGCTAAATATTTATTAGCAAAACGAGCTCGCCTAGAGCGTAATGAAATCAATGAAGCTATTTTTCAACCAATTACTTCCCGACTTGAAAAGGTAGCACCTGTGCCCATTGTGAAACAAGAACCCTTACAATCTACTTTTAAAAACCCTCAACCTAAGGCTACATCTAGTAGCAGCGATGATGATTTACCACTGAATCTATGGTATAGGAAACATCGGAATTCTGAACCTACTACATCAGATGAATCCAATACCGATGAAGCACAAACATATCTAAGTAATTTTAACCCTAGAGTAAATGATGTCATATATGGAGTATATCGTCGCAAAAACAGATGGTTTATAGGAAATTCAGAAATATTCTTTCTCCCCAAAAGTGAGGTACGTGTGAATGATGAAGTTTTTCGGGCTGCACCTGGCTTATACGAACTACTATTCACACGAGATCCATCTGTATACTCCGACATGGCCTTAAAACAGTATAGACATTTACTTGAAATCACGAATGGATATTTTAAAAATAATAATGCTTTGACTGGACAGTATAAGACATTGGAACATCCAAAATTCGGCATTATATACCACATGTTTGGAGGTATCGGGTCGCAGTGGAAAGGTAGTGGACTAGTGCAAAAAACATTTGATTTGAAGCGCAAAAGAGACTATATTTACTGGGATGATCCAAACGAGTTAGTTTCTCGACTTCGCTTGTTACTGGCTTCACAATCAGCCGGACATAGTGGTCACGATAACGAAATACTCTCTATTCTGGAAGAACTGCGTGAAGCAGGTTACATATCATGAGTAAAGCTGGGATTGCCCGAGAGCTTCATGCTCCTGCAAGACGGAACTACAAACGTCGTAAGGTTATAGTGTATGGTCTTAATGATTTATTTCAGGCAGACCTTGTTGAGATGATTCCATATTCACGAATAAACAAGGGCTTCAAGTACATGCTAACAGTCATCGATGTGTATAGCAAGTTTGCCTGGGCCAGACCTGTACAATCGAAGAATGCAGCCGATGTAACCAAGGCTATGGCAGACATTCTGCGTGATGGGCGCATACCGTCACACCTACAGACAGATCTTGGCAAGGAATTTTACAATGCAGCCTTCAAGGCTTTGATGAAAAAGCATGGTATCAATCACTACTCCACATTTAGTAATGTTAAAGCTTCTGTAGTAGAAAGGTTTAACAGAACATTGCGCACCAAGATGTGGCGTCAGTTCACAGTTAATGGTAATTACAAATGGTTGGATCTTTTGTCGAAACTTATAAGTGAATATAATTCCACAGTGCATTCTACCACGAAAATGAAGCCTAAAGATGTAAAGGATGATCGTCTGCTTGGGACTGTATTCACCAACACGAAGAAGAAAGATACACGCAAGCATAAAGCTAATGTTGGTGACATTGTGAGAATCTCCAAGCAGAAAGGTGTCTTTGAGAAAGGTTTCACAGCGAATTGGAGTTCTGAACTTTTCCGTGTGACACATGTTCGTGAATCGGAACCCAGGACCTACTACCTCGAAGACTTGGACCACAAGCCTATTCGTGGTGGCTTCTATGCTGAAGAGATCCAGCCTACGATGTATCCGGACACATATTTGGTGGAAAAAGTTCTCAAACGAAGAAATGGTCGGTCTTTTGTGAAATGGTGGGGTTTCCCGTCTCAGTTTAATTCGTGGGTAGCAGATACAGAAATCGAGAAGCGCTAAAGGTGAATAACACCTCACTTACATTTTTTTTTTCAAGTACTAGTCATGATTATTGTTTATACATACATTACAACATTTAAAGTATGATTATCGCACAGGAATTATCTCATGTCATTTATGAAGTTGGGTAGTCTAAATATATATTTGGCTATTCAATTGTTCTAGCTCCTGTAGCATACGCCTGTTTTGTCTGCTGCGGGAGTGACGTCTGTGCTCGGGAAGAGGCTTTCATAGCAGCGCGTGTTCGGGCAGGAGGAAACACGCAGAGCCACTCAGGGTGTTTGTGCCGTCAACCATAGGCTACGTCATGTTTTTGGAATGTGTTGTGCAGGATATTTCGAGCGAGTTCTGGGGTCTCACAGCATCGCTCCACTAAAGTGGTAGTCCAAACTTTTAAAGACTTATGGAAACCGCCTGGATAAATGTATAAAACTGTATGGCAAATTCCATTGCGCTCATTGTAATGTTCAGCTACTTAAATTCTGGCTATTCGACCACCCATACTACTATGTATAATTGGGTCTCGAGTTAATGTTGCCTTTGTCACTATGATGTGTAGTGTGTGAATATTATGTGATTTTATTACTCGTTATTTACTTCTTTTAAATCATCGATTGTTCTTACCCCTTGCTGTTTGTAATAAGATTTAAATAAATATGTGTTTAACATTTACATTGTTTGCTTTAATTTCAAAACATTTAATTGCCGCTATTATTGAATTGTAACTATAAGTTATTAGTCTCCTCAGCTAGAGTGATTGCTTTAATACATAAATTCTAACACTACCTTCGAGATGTCTTCCGCCACTACGAGAAGAGAGAGAGACTCTACACAACACCAATATTTTATAAATACTCTATCATATTTAATAAACATACATTAATAAATAATAATAATATGGCTACAGGTTCCAAACTTATCTCGACTGGTTACACATTGCATAACACTTGTAGGTTTTTAAATTCAAACTTGGCACCATCCGGCGACAATACCTTGAATTAAAGATGGCCGACAGTGGTGCCATCCGGTAGCGACTTTATGAATTAAAGATGGCGATGGTGGCGTGCTCCGGCGGTAACTTTAGGAATTAAAGATGGCGATGGTGGCACACTCTGGTAGCAACACTAGGAACTAAAGATGGCGATGGTGGCGTCATCTGGTATCGATTGTATGAACTAAAATATGGCGACGGTGGTGCCATCTACCAGCCAACTTGAGAACCAAGATGGCGGCGCCTCTGGCAACTAATTTTTTAATTTGGCGCGCGATACTAGCAACATCTACCAGCCAACTTGAGAACCAAGATGGCGGCGCCTCTGGCAACTAATTTTTGAATTTGGCGCGCGATACTAGCGACATCTACCAGCCAACTTGAGAACCAAGATGGCGACGCCTCTGGCAACTAATTTTTGAATTTGGCGCGCGATACTAGCGACATCTACCAGCCAACTTGAGAACCAAGATGGCGGCATGCGACACCTGCCTGCCGACTCCCTAACTAATATTTGAATTTGGCGCCATCTGGTAGTCTGTGCTGGAATTAAAGATGGCGATGGTATAATAATAATTTGAATTTCATGCATTTGGGAAGGCAAAGACACCCTCCCCCCTTTTATCATAAAACTTGACGTCAGTACGTGGCATATATAGATTATTTATTCCACCATATCCCAATTGGTCTCGTGGTCTAGTGGTCAAGGTGTCCGCCTCGTAACCACGACATCCCGGACGTTTTCACGTCCCATGGATCGAATCCCAGCCTCGGCACTGAAATTATTTTAGTTAAAGAAAAAAAATAAAATAATCCCTGCTGCTATCTGGTGGCGACCAACAGAACTATATGACGTCGCAAGATGGCTGCCTCCAGCAGACGGAAACAAGATGGCGGCCTGCAGCAGACGAAACAAGATGGCGGCCACCAGTAGACGAAAACAAGATGGCGGCCACCAGCAGACGAAAACAAGATGGCGGTTGATGTTTACATCGAATTTTAAAGTTCGAAAAAAAAAATTCAAATCCAAGATGGCGCCCGTGACACAAAGTGCAACGGTGACGTCATGATTCGAAGTTGGTGGAAATTTCTAGAAATACAAAATGGCGGATGGATTAGCATGGATTGGCATACAGATTAGCATGGATTAGCATAGATTAGCATAGATTGGCATGGATTAGCATAGATTAGCATACGGATTGGCATAGATTGGCATAGATTAGCATAGATTAGCATAGATTGACAAGGTCAAGGTCAAAGGTCATGATGACGTCATCCAAGATGGCCGCCGATGACGTCATCCAAGATGGCGGGCTCCTGGCTCCTGCGCCTGTGCTAGAACCCCCCATTTCCAACTACTCCCATGGATCGAATCCCAGCCTCGTCACTGAAATTATTTTAGTTAAAGAAAAAAATAAAATAATCCCTGCTGCTATCTGGTGGCGACCAACAGAACTATATGACGTCGCAAGATGGCTGCCTCCAGCAGACGGAAACAAGATGGCGGCCTGCAGCAGACGAAACAAGATGGCGGCCACCAGCAGACGAAAACAAGATGGCGGCCACCAGCAGACGAAAACAAGATGGCGGTTGATGTTTACATCGAATTTCAAAGTTCGAAAAAAAAATTCAAATCCAAGATGGCGCCCATGACACAAAGTGCAACGGTGACGTCATGATTCGAAGTTGGTGGAAATTTCTAGAAATACAAAATGGCGGATGGATTAGCATGGATTGGCATACAGATTAGCATGGATTAGCATAGATTAGCGTAGATTGGCATGGATTAGCATAGATTAGCATACGGATTGGCATAGATTAGCATAGATTAGCATAGATTGACAAGGTCAAGGTCAAAGGTCATGATGACGTCATCCAAGATGGCCGCCGATGACGTCATCCAAGATGGCCGCCGATGACGTCATCCAAGATGGCGGGCTCCTGGCTCCTGCGCCTGTGCTTGAACCCCCCATTTCCAACTACTGATGTTCACTCTTCGGAGTCAGGATGACAACTATGCTACTAATTCCGTCCACATCCCTACATATAAAGCCAACCCCTACCCCCACTACGGCACTCTTCACATCATCAACATGTTTACTTAAGACTCAGCTTACACAGGGTCTCTCTCTCTCTCTCTCTCTCTCTCTCTCTGCTACTCCAAATCATTCAACTATCCTAGAAGTCTTGAAACTATCTAGATGATGCAGATTCATAACCTGACCAATTCAATCATGAGATGATTCTTGGTATGGTAAACACAACTAAAATACGTCTTCTCCAACTGCCATGATATATTATTAATAAAAAAAGCCTAGCATCCTCTTAAATATTAACATCCGTATAGGACTTTGCACACCTCATTTAATTTCAAAAACTCCCAGCCACTATATCTACGCGGAACAATAAATAATTAATACTATCCCAATTCAGTCTCACACCAGCATATTTGTGTTATATTATCCACTTTATTTTTCGTAAAGTCACCATTCCAACATAACCTACTGACATAATACTTAGATAACGTTATGTAGCATTCCGTCCCATTATATCAGTTAAAGTTGTTACCGTGCATAACTATACTCTAGCCATTGTTCCAAAGCAGCCAGAATTTAATACTTTCAGCCCATCATCATCAAACTACTTAATATAATTCCATAAACATTTACTATATGCAAAGATTAACTACACCATAGTAAATATACAACATAGGTCCACCCAACAATCCAAAATGAATATCGGTCAAAAGGCAGTTTTAAATCTACGAGCCATAACATACATTACTATTCCTCAGCCTGCAGTACCCAACATTCTTCAGCTTACAAACTCTTTAAATTAAACATTTAATTATGTATTTCCTTTCATTCTTTGAATGTTTCTTGCAGTAAAGATTTTTTTTTGAGTCAAATACTATTTACAGACAATACAATTCACCATCCTGCCATATAAAAAAAGAGATCATATCTCGACTTAACCATAGGATAAATCCATGCAGCATCTTAAAAACCAACTAAATAGATAATACTTAAGATATGTACAAAGTCCGAGCTGACATTCTGGTCGAGTCATTGCATATGAATACAAATATGAGAAGGGCTATGAGGAGAAGGGCTATGAGGAGGAGGGCTATGAGGAGGAAGGATATGAGGAGGAGGGATCGTAGCATACATAAATTACACCAAACTTTACTCAAATACCAACTATATCAACCAGAAAAGTAAATTATAAGAGTTATGTTTCCAATCCAAAAGACTTTTCCGATCAATCATTCAGAAACCCAGACATAAAACACATAAATTTCGTCTAAGATCAAAATAACTGCAAAGTCAACATATAATAATACTGATGTCACAGTCTAAGCCATAAGATCTATGTCCATCGCATTTTTATCAACCTTTTCCCTTATCCACCTAAAGTGTATGAAATCTAAGGCCAGCAAAAAGAAATACTCGATACATATCACCCATTTTAATTGTCCTTTTCACGATGTAAATACTTGTAATGATTATGCGTAGAGATTCCGAAACCAATTTCTTACTTAAATAACAACTACTATGCCACCAATTCATATTATAAGTACTAGTAATACCACATCTCCTTACCCACATAATACGAACGTAAAGTCAAAAAAAAATTAATCAACCATCATTCTCAGTTCTCATATTCCTCAACATGTTAGTAGATCTACATAACAAAAATATGTAAAGTCATATGTATAAGTATTTACAAAACTTGCACGAATCGAGAAGTTAAACCATACAGGCTAAACATTACTTTAAGACTTTTATATGCAGAGCATAAATATCATATTATTTTCCGAAGGATAGAACATGTATTTGGCATAAGCATTGCTGCTAAGCTACATACATACAAGTTAATGGCATTAGCACTCATTCGATTATTGAGTAACAATATTGAAGCAACATCTACAATGTAATGTCAGAAAAAGGAGAAGTAAATGAAATGAGAAGGATCTAGAATTAACAAAAAATGCTGGAATTTGGCACACAGCTATATTTTACTATAATCACTGATACAGCTAGGTACATTATATCAGGAACAAGTTCTTACACTTTCAATTACCTCCAACAATATTCGATGATTCTGGATTCAGCTGCGAAAACATATCATGAAAGAAAATGTTTTTTATCAGGTTCTTGTAGTCGGACATTACTTAATGTGCCAAGTTAAATCTCTTTAGGTGCATATATATTACACACCATTAATGAACAATCATTTCCAACTGCTTCACTTATAAATCACATCATCATCATCTGGAAGCCGGCGAGATCTTGTAAACTGGAGGCCAGTCTCATAGTAGTTTGTGCTGGGCTGGATGCTTTCATAAGAATCAAATTATATGTTGCAGCAACTCATGTGCACATTCAAACTATCGCCTCGCGAAATCAACTTTCCACACCTATCACACTGATGTGACTTGGAGGTAGGATTCACAAGACAATGATGTTCTTCATGTCGCCGAGCACTACTGCTGCTTGCAAACTTCTGCTTACAATATCTACACAAAATTTCGGATTTACACTTCACAATATGGAGGTTAAAATTTTCTCATCGCATCAACAACTTTCCACATCTGTCACACAGAAGGTTTATATCGGAGGAAGTCTTCATACACTCATATTTTCCAGCACGTGATGATTCTGGTGACACTATAGGTGATGTAGGCGTTGGTGATGGCTGGTGCGATGACTTCGGCTTCATTTCTTGTGTAGTAGAATGATTCACTGCTAGTGATCTACCACTAAATGTTTGGCCCATTGCAGGAGAAAAAATAACCCGGGAAGGCTATCCCAATGAGTCTCCGCTATTTAAAGCCCAGAAACAAACTGATGGATTGCTATTTACATCGCGCCTTATATACTCTCGAAACCATGATCACATCATATTTACCAATCAAAAGAAGCCGAGTTCTCTTACATACATAAATATGTATTCACATGGACATGCATGGACATGCACTGCACTCACTGAATACACACAGTGGCCACACATGTGACTAAAACTAGCTCCAAATGGATCCAAATACCTTCAGTAGCTATAATAGCTCCAACTGCTACCATAGCTCCAACAATCTCCAATAGCCCAAATAAGTTCATTAGCTTCAACTATCTCCAATAGCCCAAATAAGTTCATTAGCTCCAACTAGCTCCAATAGTCCAACTAACTTCATTAACTCCAACTAGCTCCAATAGTCCAACTAACTTCATTAGCTCCACCTAGCCCCAATAGTCCAACTATCTCCAACTAGCTCCAATATCAACAACTGCTACATTATCCCCAACTAACTTCATTAGCTCCAACTAGCTCCAACAGCTCCAACTAGCTCCAATAGTTCCAACTGCTATAATAGTCAAACTGCTAAAATGACTCAAAATTAATCCAACTGCTAAAATAGCTCCAAAAGGCTCCAACTATCCAAATAAATCCAATAGCTCCAACTAGCTCTAATAGCTACAATAGCTTTAACTAGCTTCAGTACTTACAATTAGCTCCAACCTCATCTGACTCTAGCGCCTCAATTGCCCCACAGACTCCAAAGCACCAACCGATTTCAGATATAAGATTACACGAAATAAAATAAAAAAAGTTTATATTCATATTAAAATTTATTTCACAATTTTATACACGTTTCGGTAAAACATATTATTGTATGTAGCCTGCTCTCCTTAGTTAACGAAGTATAGTCAATGTTTCTTTGGTGATGGATACTTTTTCGGCATTTTGAAAAGCAACTAGAAGCCTTAACCTATCGACCAATACATTAGGATCAACCCATGATGTGTAATATATCTCGCTTATTGTTATTAATATTTTTAAGCTATCTGAAGTCTTCTGTTTTAACAACCGTCTCATTGTCTTCCACGCAGTGATCATCATAAGAATGACCAGGTTTATTTATTTTTAACACGACGTTTCCATCGTTTAGGTCTCACCGCTTCAACATATTCTTTAATCTTTTTTTTATTTTCGGGTGCTTCATCAAAGTCTTTGATGTTTTCAGTAACACAACACTTCCCTTGTTTAGATCTCACAACTTCATCACATTCTTCAATCTTGTCAGTTTCGGGCACTTCATCAAAATCTTCGATACCTACGGTTCCATCGTTTAGGTCTCAAAACTTCATCACAGTTCATAATCTTGTGAGCTTTAGGAGCCGCATTACAGTCTTCGATATTGCCAGCTTCGAGTGCTTCATCAAAATCTTTGAAGTTGTCAGCTTCAGCCTGTTCTATGTTGTTCATAATTTAGTGAAGGTAACTTGAATTTGGTGTAAATAATTTTTTTATTTCGAATGAAGACACTACTTTCATCATTAGATTTCAATTCTATTTCATTAGTGATATCTAGTTAGAGTTGGTAGAACCAGCATTTTCAACTTCGAGTTCATAATAATTTTTTAATAATTTATCTTCTTTCCTCTTCTTTGCTGTTGTAGACCTAACATCGTTATCATTAGATAGCCTGGTTGCACATATCTTGTGATGTTTATTCAACAAATATCTTCGACCAAAGTATTTCTGACACAGATTGCAACTAAATGGCTTTTGGTAAGGACTTAATGTACACTCTGCTCTGTCATGTCGCTTCGCATTTTTTTCCCCCCTCAAGGTGAATTCATTGTCGGAATATACACACCTGTGTCCTTTCGACTAATACCCGATGCATATTGGGAGTTTTAATTTGTAACAAATACTTAAATATTATTTTTTTAACATGCCATCAGCGGTAACTAATTTTCCTTTTTTAAAATATGTAGGTTGCAAGTAGTTTCGCTTCATGCTAACATATATCACCACATGCTGTATCAAAGTAAAATTTGTGTATAATTAGGTAGGATGCTCTCTCACAGTCACAAGAGATGGAGAGATTCGTTAGACCTCTAGGGGGGAAGAATTATTTCTCAAGGAAAAGATCAGGTAACATACCGAACTGATTCTGGTAGCGATAAATAATCCATGTTAGCTTCTACAGCCAATACAACTTATGTGTTATTTTAATAGTAGACTTATAAAATTCCAACACCAAGAATAAATGTTACTACTAAGATAAATAAAATAATAAATTGGAGAAGGAGATGTATCAATGTATTTGAATATTAGAATATGTCGTTGCGGATGAATGTGTGTTGACAACTTTCTTAATATTTTTTTATAACAACTGCCTGCAGTCAGCTAAAGAAAAATCAAGCTATAATAAAATAAATTATCTCCCACGACGGATGTAGGTGATGTAGGTGATGTAGGTGGGCACCATATATATATATATAGTATATAACTTATGCTATATATATAGTATATAACTTATGCTAAAGCATATAATATGCTTTAGCATAAATAAATTTTAATTTTAGATATGTTAACATATATATGCTTCAGCATATGTTTTAAATATATCTAATACAAATATGCAAGCATAAAAGATAATTTGTGTGGCTAATCCCTGTTAGAAGAGCCACGGCCGAAATCACCATTCGAGCCCTCCAAAATAATATTTTCAAAATATCCGAGGTACCTTCCATCATTGTTTCCGATAACGCCACAAACTTCAAATCGACAATTTTCAAAAACATGTGCTTTTCACACGGGATTCAGCATGTGACCACGACTCCCTACTACCCCCAGCCTTCACATGCGGAGCGTTTCAACCGAAACCTCCGGTCTGCCTTAATAGCATTCCATGCGAACTCGCAGGATAGGTGGGATTCCAATCTCGTGTGGTTGCAAATGGCTTTCAATTCCGCCAGACATGAAAGTCACAAAACAACACCGTTTGAACTCATGTTTACATACCAGCCCGACACCCCACTCTCCAATCAATGGACGTTAAAAGAGTTACTACCAGACGACCCCAGGAACATTAAGGAAGTATGGAGTAGAGCTCGTAAAAACCTAAACTTGGCCCACGAGGCAAGCAGGCAACAATATAACAAAAGACGTTATCCCAATCCCTACAGAGTAGGCGATTTAGTGTTGTGCAGAGCACACACACTCAGCAAGGCGATCGACAAGAGATCAGCCAAGCTTTCGTATCGTTGGAATGGCCCCTGGCAAATACAACGATACCTCACACCAGTCACGGTCGCTTTAGCCGACCCCACCTCCGGCTAATACCGCGCGCGCGCGCACATATCTCAGCTGAATAAAGTGCACCCGAACCTAAAGTAAGGGCACTCATCACTGTTTTCCTTCTGCAAGGAACAGCGCCAATTCTTCGGCATGCCAAACTCAACACACAGTGTTGTTATCAAAAACCCTAGGTCATAATTATAAGTAATATAAAAAACCATGGTACTAGTTCATAAGATATTTAAGTTAAGAAGTGTTATATTAAGATGTCTAGTTTTAAGTGGCGCCACTTATTCAATAAGTTATCTGTAATTTTTAGCACTTATTTAAACGTGTAAGAATTCTTATCGGTTGTAAGTACTTTACTACAGTAGATCCTGGTACAGGGTAAGTCACTTAGGTTTGTGGTGGCTCAAATTGGCCACCCTGACTCCGTCTTTCAGGGGGGAAGTATGTGCCGAATCAGTGCTACTTTAGGCACAAATTTTTTTATTTTCTTAGTTTTTCAAAATTTTAAATTTTTTTTATAACTTTAATTTTCCTCCTTCGCCCGTTGCTTTCGCCCCATCCAAATTTGTTCGGTCGAGTGTACCGGCAGGTTAGCTTGTTGAGCAGCATAGTGCTCTCACCGCCGTTTCCCACCAAATTTGCTGGGTCTAGCCGACTACAGGGCTATCATCAGCAACGGTATCCACTGGCCGTCGCGTTTCGTCACGAGTTTAGCGCTACGCGTGACGAAAGTAGCCACCCTAAGCTTCCCATGGTCGCCTCCACCCCTTCTCGGAGGTGTGCTGAAGTTTGCGGTCTCTAACACGTTTTGGTGTCCTTTTTGTCAAGCTCCGCCGCACGTCCCGACGTCTGGCCGGCGAACTCTTCCAGGGCAGGTCATTCACCGGACATACCCCCCACCCCGTCCTGGTCCACAGCAGTCATCGGCCAGCCGCGGCAATGACCAACCTCAAGGCCAAAATCCCCCCCCCCCTTGCAAAATGGCGGCCACCAAGTGCTGCGATGGTCTCTGCGAGACTCCGATCTGCATGCCCACACCATCTATTGGAAGGACGAACCAGCTGAGAGCGAGAGCGCACTACTGACCATCCTATCCCCACCAGGAGAAACAGTCGACCTCACACTCAGTCGATAGGTCGCCGGAGCCCTTTTTTTTCTTTCGGAGCCCTTCGGAGCACTTCGGGTTTCCCGATCCCCTCCTCCAGAGGAACAGACGACCGGGCTTAATTTTAAGTTAGCGTCCCGGCGCCATTTCAGGGATTTTTGAGGGCAGCTCTCGTCCAGCGCGCATCTTCGCAACAGGTCGCAGTAACGACCAGCAGCTATCGTGATCCGCTTTCGGCAATAATGTAGTTGCTTTCTGAGCCAGGCCATGTCGCCTAGATTTTTTTAGTTTCTTCGTAGCTGCCCAAATAGTTAAGTTTAACTTTAGTTTTTTTTTTTGTTTTCGTCATAATTATTTCTTCTATGGCTACCGCGAGCTCCCGCACCGCGCCTCCCCGGATCACCCCCAGGGACAGCCACTATCCACTTCACCCTGCCAGCTAAGGTAAGCTGCACTTCGTCCCACACAAACCTGTTAGGTTGCCTTTTTTTTGGGCTTAACTTCGCCCGGCATAAACTGCCTGCTAACCAAGCTAATCCAGGTGGATTATTAATTATAGGCAGGGTTCCAGAATCCCAGAGGGTTCCAGAACCCCAGAGTACTCAAGAATTCCAGAGTGCTTCAAGGACCCCAGACCAGTTCAAGATGGCGGCCCAGTTCCGGCGCCACATTTTGCACCTCAAAATGTAACTCGTGAGCCTCTATAATGGAGTCTCCCTCCATCTTTCGGCACCCCGCAAAAAGAAGTGAAGAACAGCTTTATAACTCCGCCAGTTTTAGGACGTTTTCCTTATTATTATAAAAGATTGTATTTTAAACACATATATTTGTTTTATGAGCCTGCGAGCTCAATGTTCCTAAACAGTTGAACTTAGTATAGCATGAAATGGTGTTCCCCCCCCCCGGCCACTCCCCTTTTTTTATTTTTTTCGTTAGTGTACTCAATGTAATGTATCAAAAATAAGAATCTAAGATATTACCAGTTTTGTTTGTAATGGCTGTAATGCCGTAAGATATTTTCAAATGTAAGAAACCGGCAATGAAAAAGATACTAAACTCCTAATCAACATTAAAAGCCTCTAATGAAACCAAACCATACGATTGTTTTCATTTGCTGCTACTTGAAACCACAATCCACGTAACCTTTCCTACTGTCAGGGAGGTTAATTTTAAATTGTGTTTGTAAGTGGGCTGTGCCCCTCTGGCAAGTCTTTTAGATAATTAGCCTGACGCTTCCACCGGACATTTATTATTAATAATTATGGTTTTATCCTGAGCACAGCACCACGATTACAATACTTCACTGTTTGTTGGAAACACATTTGATTCTGCTGTAAAGTGCAGTGTATGTGACAGTGACCACCCACTTTACAAATGTCCACAGTTTGTACAATTCAAGCGAGAAGACCGCTACCAGATTGTCAAGAGACTTAATCTTTGTTTAAATTGCCTGGGAGCATCTCATAAAATGAAACAGTGTTGGTCAAAAACCAGCTGTCACTCATGCAAGAGTAGACACCACTCGCTTTTGCACTTCACTGAAGCCAACACACATACATTTTAAAGAAGAAGCAACTTCATTTCAGCATTCTCCACCTGAATCTGCAGCAACAAAACCTACACTAGCTGTTGCATTGGCTACAGCTAAGAAACCTGGTCAATCAGAACCCAGAAATGTGTTATTATCCTTGGTGGATGTACAAGACAGTGTCGGTGGTTACCAGAATTTTCGAGCAGTCTTAGACTCAGCCAGTCAGTCGAGCTTCATAACTGAACATTATGCCCAGCTTTTGGGGTTGACTCGTCAGAAGGCGCTCTTACCAATTTATGGACTATCACAAGCTCCCTTACACACAGCGAACGGATTAGTTAAATGCTGCATTAAACCAGTTGGCAAAACAAACCCACAACTGCCACTTGCTGCATATGTTGTACCAAAAATAACTGCAGATTTGCCCACATTTCCTGTACATTCTGACATGTGGGATCATGTACTTCATTTGAATTTGGCTGACCCGACATTTGCTACTTCAAGTTCTATTGATATTTTGATTGGAGCAGACTTGTTTCCATATATACTCACGGGGCACAAGCTAGTAAAAAATGTGGATTCACCGGTCGCACTGGATAAGGTTTTTGGTTGGATTCTTATGCGTAAAGTGCCCAGTCCCATTGTACCAACCAACCATGTTGTCACTCTCTTCGTATCGACTATGTGCCCTCCGCCATCTCTGGAAACTGTGGTTGAAAGGTTTTGGGAAATAGTGGACTTCCCCACCTGTGCACATCTATCGCCAGAAGATGAAGCCTGTGAGGCTTTCTTTAAAACTACTCACCATCGAGAACCTTCTGGATGTTACGTGGTTTCCCTTCCATTCCATTCACCTAAACTAATACTTGGAGACTCAAGAGCACACACTGTTCGCTGTCTAGAGGCCTTGGAGCGCCGTCTGGTCAAGCAACCGGTACTGAGTACAGAGTACCAGGCCTTCATGGAGGACTACTTGCAGAGTGGTCACATGGAGGTAATTGCCAACCCATTGCATGATGTTGAGTCAGCCTATTATCTTCTTCATCATGGAGTTATCAAGGCAGAAAGCACCACCACCAATCTGCGCATTGTCTTCAATGCTTCTGCTAAGACCCAGCGAGACGTGAGTCTAAATGACATGCTAATGACCGGGCCCAAATTGCAGACAGATGTTCGAGAAATTCTGCTTCGGGTTCGTGTACACAAAGTTGTATTCACTGCAGACATCAAACCAATTAATCGGCAAATAATGGTGGACAAGGAGCATCAAGACTACCAGCGAATTGTGTGGCGTTGTTCTCCAACCGATCCTATAGTGGACTATCGTTTGCAGACTGTTACTTATGGAGTTTCATCTGCACCTTATCTAGCAATTTGCACTTGCATCAGCTGGCCCAAGATGAGCAATGTAACTTCCCTCAAGCAGCTCATGTTTTGATGTCTGATTTCTATGTGGATGATGTTGTCACAGGGGCCAATAGTGTTGAAGAAGCCATTGCTCTTCAAAAGGAACTAATTGCATTGTTGGCAGCTGGTAGCTTCCATCTCAGGAAGTTTGCCAGCACTCATAGTGAAGTGCTTGAATGGCTTTCCCCAGACCAGCTACAATCCCCAGCATCTATGTCTTTTGACAAAGAACAGCCAGCTGTGGTGAAAGTTCTTGGTGTACAGTGGAACCCTAGCTCAGACTGTTTTTCTTATCAGATGACTCCATTAAACAGCTCAAGCACCAAGAGGGCAATTCTTTCAAATATCGCCAGGATCTTTGATCCCCTTGGATGGCTGACGCCCATTCTCTTGTATGCCAAGTCTCTTGTACAGCTGTTGTGGCTCGCTGGAGCAGGATGGGATGAACAGCTTCATCTTGAGGTTTTATGCAGGTGGTGTGATTTTAAGTCTGAACTGTCTTTGTTTTCACAACTTCGACTGCCTCAGTGTGTATCAGGCTCAGTAAAAGCTGCTCATGAACTGCACGGGTTTTGCGACAGTTCAGAGGTTGGCTATGCGTGTGTCATCTATCTCAGATCAATGTTTTCAGATGGCAGAATCAAGGTCTCACTATTGATGGCAAAATCAAGAGTTGCACCGGTGAAAAGGATCTCTGTGCCTCGCCTTGAGTTGTGTGCAGCTGTGATGTTAGCCAAGCTAATCATTTTCGTGATCAATGTATACAAGGGGGTGCTGGACATCATGCAAATGTGTACGCGTGGTCAGACTCAACAGTTGTTCTTCATTGGATTGCATCATCACCCCACCGATGGAAAACATTTGTGGCAAATCGTGTCAGCATCATACAGGACTTATCTGAAAAGGAATTCTGGAGACATGTTCGAACTGAAAACAACTCAGCAGATTGTGCATCCTGTGGCTTGTTGCCCTCACAACTTATTGATCATCCTCTGTGGGGGTCTGGAGCCCCATGGCTTAGACAGCCTCACAGCCAGTGGCCAAACGATACCCTGGGTAGTGTGGTAATCGATGATGCCATTGCATGTGAAGAAAAACTTACAAAAATAAGTTGTGTGACAGAGGTATCCCTAGAATTTTTTGCCAGATTCTCTTCCTTCAGCAAGCTACAGCATGTTGTTGCTTACTGCCTTCGGTTTGGAGACAACTGTCGTCAACCTAAGGAATGGCGTTCTCTGGGACCGTTGACAACTACGGAACTGCAAAAGGGCTTGGAAATTTGCATCAGACATGCCCAACAATGTTTTGCAGCTGATAAGGTTAACTTGGACAAGGGGCAGTGCAGTTCTCATCAAATTCGGCGCTTGTGCCCCTTTGTGGATAATGTGTGTATCATCCGCGTAGGAGGGAGATTAAGTCAGGCATCCCTTCCCTATTCTGTTCAACACCCTATATTGTTGCCCAAAGATCACCCATTCATGTTAATGGTAATCAATCATTTTCATTGTTTACATTTGCACCCTGGTCCTCGAACTTTGCAAGCCATCCTGAGCCAACGATACTGGATTCTTTGTGCGCGCTCTGTCATCAAAAGGGTTTTACGTGGGTGTATTAAGTGTTTCTGCATTAAACCCTCTCCGTTCACTCCAACCATGGGAAAGCTTCCATCTCCTAAAGTCCAACAAGTGACAGCTTTTCACCATACTGGTGTGGACTATGGTGGGCCCTTTCAGGTTACCACGATGGGCACTCGTGGTTGCAAGTCCATAAAAGCATACTTATGCTTGTTTGTTTGTCTTGCGACCGAAGCCCTACATTTGGAATTGGTTTCTGATCTCTCAACCAGTTTGTTCTTGGCAGCATTTTCTCGCTTCATCTCTCGAAGGGGAAGGCCAGCCCACGTTTACAGTGATTGTGGAACTAATTTTGTTGGAGCTCATCGAGAACTCAAAGAACTCTACCAGTTTGTAAGACAGACAACCCATAACACTGAAGTGAGCAATAAGCTGAGTCAGGAAGGAATTGCATGACATTTAAACCCCCCAGCAGCACCGCACTTTAACGGGTTATGGGAGGCTGGCATGAAGTCTGTTAAAAGCCACTTAACTAAAGTCATTGGCTTACAGATCCTTTCTTATGAAGAGCTCTCGACCATCCTGATTCGCATCGAAGGGGTCTTAAACTCTCGTCCTCTTTGTGAGATCAGCTCAGACCCGTCCTAACACCTGCTCATTTTTTGATTCTACAGCCCATAACATCATTACCCGAACCTGACATCACCCACCTCAACATTAACCGATTAAATCGCTGGCAGCTGGTCCAACGTATAATTTAAGATTTCTGGAAACGCTGGAGAAAGGAATATTTGTACTCACTCCAGCAGAGAAGCAAATGGACACAGCCAGGTGGTCAGCCCAAGATTGGAGATTTTGTCGTGACCAAAGATGAGCACACCCCTCCACTCAAATGGGGTCTCGCTCGAATTGAAGCTCTTCACCCAGGACCAGACCGAATTCCCCGGGTGGCTACTATCCGGACTGCTACAAGTGTCTTGCAACGTCCGCTGATTAAGCTGTGCCCTTTGCCAGTGGACAATGGTTATGATCTAGGACAGAATTCAACAAGATCATGTAATCTGTAACAAATTGCTTTCTTTTCCTTGCTGTATATAGCTTTGTGTTTGTTACCTGGAGCTAACAACGGGGGCGGAATGTTCGGACTTTGTGACTTATGTCCTTGTTGTGTGAAGTGTTACTTGTGCCCCTTTTGCGTGTCGTATAAACAGTTCGGCAAGATGGCGGGCCGCGTGCAGTCGGGTCGTTTGTTTTTGTATTTGGCGATCGTTTCGTTGTCATAGTTGTATTCACTAAATCAGACTCTTAATATATTTATGGTCCTCCGGAAGAAATTCGTTGAAACAAAGAACAGATATGGAAAACATTTTTTAGTGAATGCGCTAATTCAGACCAATTCTCAGAACTTTTGAAAATATGTGAATTTTTTTTCTCTATACCAGGACACAATGCGTCGGTTGAAAGAGTTTTTTCCATGATAAGCAGTCAGTGGACAAAGGAGAGAAACTGACTTCTACCAAAAACTGTAAAATCCATCACCACAGTAGTTTACAACTTCAATGAAACAACCTGCGAAAACATTTACTCATATCTGCTTAAGAACCCTAAAATCTTAAATAAAATTAGTTCATCTGAAAAATATTAAATGCATATGTCTGGTAATTATGTAAATATTAAGCTTATTGGTGTTCCTGCAACAAACTATAACATTCATTTGTTATAGACAAGAAGATATGTTATTTTGTGTGGTTTATGTAATATTATGTTGCGTTTTGGATATAGTGTGTTTATACTGGGTTATTCACTTTTTGAACATGTGTTTTTTTTGTATAGGATTGATGTACTTGGATATTCACATAATCCATTGTATTCAAAATAGTTATCACATAAAAAAAGTGTTTTTAATATGCTGTATATGCGTAGTTTGTTTGATTCTTTATACTGAAACTGTATTAAATCCCAAAACATTGTAAAATATCATACTCCATTGTAATTAATTCATGGCTTTTAAAAAATATATATTGTCCACCTTTTTAGTGAAATGTCCTCCTTTTGCGAGATGAATGTCCTCCTTTTTTATTATGAGTGTCTGGTAACCCTAGCCGAAGGTGAATATTCGGGCAGGGACAGAGCTTGATGTACATCTTAGGTTTCCTGGCAGGGTTTGCCCCCCGCCAGGGGCGTCTGAAGAGGGGGGGTGGTGGTGCTCGCGTTACTGAACCCTCCCCCCTCCCTCTTTTAATCCAAGAGGGGGCGCCACTTTCAATTCTGGCTAGGGGCGCATGTCACCTTAGCCAGATAACCTGAGCACCTGCACTTTGACAGTATATTACCATGGAAACCAGTTGCCGGGGAACAGTTTGTAATGCTACAAGAAATATATCGTAAATTTTGTTATTACACCATACACGAAATACGTTTATTTTTATAGATTATACCGAGTATTTCTCACGAAAATTGGCGCATATATTTATATTTTAAGTGATTTTTCTTTCCATCATAATAATTTTAAATCGTAGAAAATAAAATCGAATTTTACTTTATTTTGCTGTACCGTGCATATTATTTGAGCATTTAATGCTGGAAAGGTAATCAGGGAACGGTTTGGAAATAACTTTAAACTACGGTATTGGAGGTACTGGGACAACACAAAGCATAAGTTCCCGGACAAGAATTCAAACCCATTATTACTGTGAACATTTTTTTTTTGTGGTAATACAGTTGTTTCCACGTGAATGTACAAAATTTTAAAATATCTTTAATCATACATAAATAATTCTGTTACATTTACAAAAAAAATTGACAGTGTGGAATCAATTCACGATAATCTACTTCAACATTGCCCAGTTTTAACAGTTTATTGACAACGGCGTCTTCATTAAGATAGTTGTCTCAATGTTTCATGCTACTTTTACTGCTATTCGGCAGATTTAGTTTGCAACGGCTCATGTTCAAACGAATGTTCCCTTTTTCGTAATGAATGTCCCTATATTGTAGACCAAGTTACAAAATTCCGCGAACCAAGGAATGCTTCTGCGAAGAGTATTTATTATGGAGAAAAAAGACCCTGGCACTGTAATGTTGGGTGAACAGTTACCCTCGCACTATTTCCCTCGCAGATTGTTTTAATTTCTGTAGCAAATCATTAAATCAAATACAATGGGCGCCAGCGTTTGTAGGTAGTTAATACGCGGAGAATTGGGAAGATTGTTAAAATAATAAAAATGAAGTAACATATCTATTTAATTTTTTACATTCACGTGAAAACCTCTGTTTCTCTATTAAGCTTTAAATTTTCAATTGAACATCTTACGTGTACAATAATTATTTTCAACAAAACCAACAGTATTTGACTTATTTTAGTACATGCAACATTAATTCATTTTTAGAACAATAACAAACACACAAACATTAACCTTCTTCACAGAGATATTAAAAAAAAATTATATTGCCACAAGAAAGTAATTAAATTTATTTACCACATATATTAATTGAATGTTTAAATGAAATATTGTTATGACATAAACTCTGACTTCCAATAAAATAGAAATTATGTTTTTTTAACCCCAAAACAGGTAATAATACATAATATTAATGACATAAATAATAAAGAAATATACACAAAATTATCTTAAAGTGTCTCACTTATTACACCATAACTAGAGACCCGGAAAATTCGCGGGTTCATTTCGTGATATGCTACAATTCAAATAATTATACCTTAGTGCTGCTTCTGTCATTGGTTCACTGTTAATCTGGAGGACTAAGGGCCAATTAGAGACCCTCACTTATAGAAGTGTCGAATCACAGACCACCCAGTCGAGACGACTCACAAGTCAACAGCCAATGAACAGTTGGCATTTGCCCGAATGTGTAGAGAATATTGGAGTCTATCCTGGAGGTAATTGAACCCGCGAATTTTCCGGATCTCTAACCATAACACTGCTTCTGCTCCTATAACAGGCGGAACCTATGCCATGATTGTATTCGGTCAATTTTCCTGTAAAAATTGATCAGTTCGCTTGCTTTTCAAAACGGATGTACTCATTATTCACTTGTTTCGCAATAACATCACCAATCAGATGCAGTTCATATTAAACATTTTTTGACAGAGATTTAAAGGGAAACAGAGTTAGAAAAGCATGTTAGTTCATCTAAAACATCTGTAAATTGTCTTGAACGAAACTATAATAACAAAATTGTTTTCATTTAAATTATCGTAAAATTTTTTCAAGCTAATTATCGTAATTAGTGCAATATTTAACATTTATTTTGAAAGTTCAAAATAGGTAAATAGCACATTCACTCTTTTATTTGAAGGTTAAAACAAACGCTTCTGCGTCGTAATTTTTTTAGACTTTTGATACGGAATACGAGAAACTAATAAACAAAATGTGTCATCGATTTTGTAAACAAAATTTGGTCATGTTAAATTTTCTTTTTCTATGAATTTTGCCAATTATAATGCCTCCTGATATGTGGTTAAGACCTAGACATACTATCATACTATTCGCCTCCAACAACTTACAATAAAGTTGTTCAATTAATTTTGGAGGGTTACAACGACACATAAAACTTATTACCGCAGCCATGTTCGTTTGCAAATTTGGATGACTGGAATTTACATTAAATATTTCTATATAGGACGGGATTAAATATATGTTGGATGTCTGGCGGAATCAGCAAATCAGAATAAAGCTCAGCGAAAACGGAAATTGCTTGCTTTGGAGTCCGAACAATCTTAAAAATATGAAGATCGTGGAAAAATTGAAGATTTTATTAGACATTAAAAAACGTAGACATTAATGTCTTACGTAAATAAATTTATCTGTAAATAATAAAAGATGTGTAAATATATTATAAAGATTGCAGAACATTCATTTTACTATGCAGTGAGTATTTTGTAATTTAAGTCCACAAACGTTCTAATAGTTAATAAATGCACAAAAATCATAAAGAGTAGTCTAAAATTATTCCATCCACACTGTGATGCATTATTTTAATTTAAACTAAAATTAAATTTTTAAAATTTTTGATCTAGCCAAGTCCGTTAAAACACTTTGAAAATGTGCAACGATGTAAAACATCTGTGAGGTAATCTGTCCATCTCTATGCCATATTAAGTCCAATGTAACCCTTCAAACATTGTTTTCTAATGTATTTGGTGACGAAAATTCAGCAACGTGACTGGGCCTTTACAGCAGCATACAAACATATTACAGACACTGCTTTTGACCTTCAACACATCACACTTCACACAGAAAAAAAATATTCTGTACTTTTACAAAAGAATTACTTTGGAAACCAGTTGGCAATAAATAGTTTGTAACACTACAAGAAAGGTATTGGCACTTCGTGCAACACATAGGCATGGTTATTTGGGCATACATGTAATACGTTTATCGAGATAATACTGAGTATTTCTTACGAATATTGGCTGATAAATTTTAATTTATGTTTCATTAAAGCATCAGTTTTTAAACCATGGAAAAAAATATAATCGCATGTACAACAATTTGACTTTATTTTGTTGAACCATGCAATTCAGGAAACGGTTTCCATATAACTTTAACTATTGGAGGTACTGGGATGACACAAAGAATGAATACCCGGTAAGAATCCGAACCCAGTATTACTGCGAACACTATTTTGTAGTGATAGTATTTTTTTTTTCGTGTAAATGTAACAATGTACAAGTATCTGTTAATTTTACATTAAAATTTACATTCAATTTACATAAAAAATAAGAGAAAGACTGTGCGGTATTTTTTAACATGAAATAAAATTTTGGTCAAGTGGTTAAAAATATAAAAAAAATGGTTGTCTGTAAAGTCGGTTTACGGACGATAGTTTAACGTGACGTCATAACAAAACACTGATGAAATGATTTCATACTTTTATGAATAAAATTGAATCATTTTTATTTTAATAATTAAAGAATAAATACTTGAAATTATACTAGTAATCAGATTTTTAAAATGCAAAAGTAATTAACCTTTATTGCCGCAATTGTTGTAATAAGCAATGAAAACCACATTAACTTTTCACTTCACTTTATAAACAGTCGAGTGGAAGAGAGATAGATGCGGCGCAAGCGTTCAATGAACGTAACGGGACACAGCGCAACGGAACAATGTGCGTAACGGGACACTTTTTCGTGCGTGCAGCCGGCGTTCATCGATTTATTAGACGTTGTCACGTAAAAAAAAAATAGTAATGTGCAATGCAGAAAAATACTAAATTTTCTTTCCTCTTGCCTTGCTCAGCTTAAGTATCCCGCATTCTCGGTCTTCTCATTTTAGGTGATGAGCTAACGCCTTGGCAATTCGCAGCAGGCCGTCTCCAGGGCAACTGGTGGCTGGACCGGTTGTGGTCATCTGCTCCCCCCCCCTTCTCTTTTTAACCTTTTACCTTTTCCCACCAAAACTATGAACACGAGATCGTGGTCCAGTGGCAGTATTGAGGCATCGGGCTTGGTCTCACACTCCATGATCCTCTATGCAAGCGGGAAAATGACATCTGCTCATTGGCTACTGACTCGTGATACCTGTTAACTGGGACGCTAGTGATTCGATACTTATTTTGATAAAGGTTTTTCATTGGCCGAGAGTCATTCAGATAAACTGTTTCCCAATCACTGATGCGGTAAAAAGGCAAACGTTTTTGGATTCTAGCCTATCGCGAAAGGAATCCGCGAAGTTTTCCGGTCTCTACTATCCATGGCTTAATCCGTTTCCTTGTCATGAATATTATTTGAGGGTTATTCCTGTAAATTTACAAACCATGGCTCTCTTGCATGTTTACGTTTTGTCTCAACAAATATTTACTGAAGATTATTAGAGACCCGACAAATTCGCGGGTTCAATGACCTCCAGGATAGACTCCAAAATCCTCTACACACTCGGGCAAATGCCAACAGTTCATTAGCTGCTGACTTGTGAGTCGTCTCGACTGGGTGGCCTGTGATTCGACACTTCTATGAGTGAGGGTCTCTAATTGGCCCTCAGTCCTCCAGATTAACAGTGAACCAATGGCAGAAGCAGCATTAAGGTATAAATATTTGAATTTTAGCATAACACGAACTGAACCCGCGAATTTTACGGGTCTCTAAAGATTATTTAATCGTGTGATTTTCGTAAAAAAAGATTTCCGGACTAGCTGTGTGCTAAAACTTTGGAGCATTGTTTGTGGTTGGCTGTGTTTATTTCAGCTTAATTTTCAATGCCGGCACACCATTCAAATGCGGAAGCAAACGCGTCCAGAATATAACCCGGCCAAATAGGGCAACGACGTCTCTTGCAGACGGCCGTCAATTACAAGGAGACAATCGCATGCACAGACGTGCCTTATTGCTAGAGACCTGAAAAATTTGCGATTTCAATGACCTAGTTAACGGACTCTGTGATCCTCTATGCACTCGTGCCAAGTACATCTGCTCATTGGCTACTGACTCGGGATAACTCTTAACTGGGATGTTCGTGCCTTGATAGTTCTTATTGTTGAAGGTTTTTCATTGGCCCAAGGTCCTTCTGATGAATTGGGGCCCAATCACTGAAGCAGCAAAATGCCAAATATAATGGTATTCTGGCCTATCGCGAAATTAATCCACGAATATTTCAGGTGTGTACTTATTGCTTGTAGTCTAATGAGCGATCAGATTATTTAGCAAAAAATACATGCCCCTTCTTATACAGATAAAAAATTGTTTAGTGTGTGTATGTAAATAAATATAAATATATATGATGAAACAATTAATTGCGGCCAAACATCAAATGCATAAAAGTATCGGAATAGTTTTTTTTAGGAAAAGCCCTTAGTATTAACAGTGACAACAAGAAAGTAAAATAGGACCTAACCAACTTGGCGAGTGAGACGGAGTCATAAGATCAAGAAGGGGTGCGGCGAAGGGGTTGAGATTGTGTCTGTCATATCAAGATGTCTCCTACCCTGTAAGGGTTAGTATAACGTTGCTTATCATAATTTTACCATCTGGAAATTTAAGATATTTAAACATTCTCTTTACCAGATCTCCCTAATCGGGCAAAAGGTTTTGAAGGGAATGGAAAGGGGTGTTAAGACAATAGGTAAACATAAAGTGGAAAGGGTTGGATTTGTGTTCCTCTTGGCGAGCATAATTAAATGCAATCTGCAACCACGCCAGATTGGTGTGGCATGTATCCTGTGCATGCGCGTGATACGCTATGAGCGCAGAACGGAGGTTTCTACTGAAACGCTCTGCATGCAATGGCTTAGAATTTTTCGAGGAAGTCTTTGTAGAATTTGGAGTTTATGGGAGCATTGGGAACAAAACACGACAAGAATAAAGTTTTTTCCCATCAAAAAAGCTAATTATTTTTAAGATAACCATACTGGTATTGAAATAGGCTGAATAAATGTAATTCTAATGTTTTATTGGTTATTGAAGTTCTGTCCGAAGGAACAAAAGCAATGACATTTTCGAGGAAGGTGTTGCTTTATGGAATTACGAGGGCTGAAAAAGGTAGCCGAAGGCCTGGCCCAAAAGTAAATCGCTGTGTTACGAATCACGACTCTTCCGTCACTGTCAGCAGGATAACTGCTTCGAGGCAGCATCACTTCGTCAAAATATCGTAAAGCCGAACTTATAACGCCGAAAAACACTACTCCGAATATCCATTACCCCAAGACGCCACAACGCCGTTAATCTAAGTTCTTTATCACTATAAAATATGTCTTTTTTATCAACTTTTGTTCATTCTCCACAGCTCCGTAACAATGTGACGTTACTATTGCTTTAATTATCCGAAACCGATTGTCTTAACAATCATTTTCGTCAATAAAACAATTTCAGAACATACTTATAATATTTTTCGTAAAAAGCAATTTTAAAATTAGTATTTAGGAGCGATTATTTATTAATTTATCACCAAAATTCATACATATTTCCTTTTTATATATTACAAATATGATAACATAATAGTACTAAATATCAAAAGCAGAATGCATTAGGATGGATTTATCTTTTATTATCTTTCTCTCTCGCTACTTTTCTTTCTCTGTCTCACACACATACACACTCTATCGTTCTTTATTTTTTGTTTCTTGTTTAACATTTACTTTAGTCTTAACGTAAGGAAAAAACATTTCGATTTTTTTGCAGGATATCTTGCCAGGTGGTTAAAAAGTAATTTGGTCGGCAATCAAATTTTTAATTCTACTCTTTGTTAGATCCACGTATTTTTCTCTCAACTCGGCAAAAATAGGATGCTTTTATTTTTAAATACCCCGAGTAATTAAAAACCGCTCAGGCGCCACTACACAAAAAAAAAAACATTGCTGGCACGAATAAAATTTTGGTAGTTCCCTTCCGTCGGATCAGGGTAATTGCTGACTCAGAGGAAACTGGCATTTTAGCTAAGAGCCTAACTGCCAAATAAAAAATTCAGGGTGGGTCATAAGTCTTAATGTAAATGGTGAAAGCGGCAATAAATGTTTATTTTGTTAGTACAAAAGATATCGTTTTGTAAAACAGTTACAGGTGGTGTTCTTATAATGTGTCTTTCAATGGAGAGGGATGATGGAGTTTTTTTGGACATAAACCACTGCTCGTTTTTGCACCAGATTAATTTATTTCCTGTTCGTAAAACGTTCAGCTACTATTCACAATTAAAAATTTTGCCTGACTAGCATCAAAATCACTCACTCGAAGTTTTTAGCTAATTTTCAAAGAAATACTATTTATTGCAGCCGTTACTATGGTGCGACTTCCTGAAAATGTTTATATAGTTTTTCGTTTAGTGTTCTATAGACCCTAAAACCAACATCAACTCAAATATATATATATATATATATATATATATATATATATATATCACAATTTTTGGGCACGATAACAGCAGCAATTTTTCACAAAGCTCTTCCGAACTTATACATAATATCTAATTGAGGAAAATTTATGTCAAGTTCGTTAATGAGCAATTTCTGACCAAAGGGGCAGAAATGGGGACAGTTTTATGAAAAAAAGAAAAATCGCTGTAACTTCCATAACATGGAAAATATCACATTCGTTTGAAAGTATTATACTTATTTGTGAAATACAAACATTGGTGAAATACAAAAAAAAATCTGAAATTGTTTTGATACGACTATACATAACTGAAAAGGGTTAAAAAAAAAGGGGTAGAAAATAAAAAAAAACTTATTTACGTACCATGTACAGTATTAAATCTGCTCTGTTTTATTGTAAAACCTTAAATTATTATTTACAACTTTCGTCTGAAATATTTTTTATACGACTAACCGTTACTACAAGGGGGAAAATAAACAAGGTTTGGAAGACAAGAAAAACTCCCTTCGTAGGCACACCATCAAATTTGTTCAGATTGTTTGTAATTATTATAATTTTTATCTAAAACGTTTGTCTAAAACAATTTTGATTAGACGAACCATTTCTGCAAGGGTCTTAAAAAATGAGGGATAGAATTTTAAAAAAATAGCTCCCTTAGTAGGAACAATATCAAATCCGTTCAAATTGTTTGTAAATCTTATAATTTTTATCTAAATTTATGTCTGAAACAATTTTTTGATAGTACAAACCATTTCTGCAAGAGGTGGAAAAAAAATTGGGGTTAAAATAAGAAAATAAATATAATTTCCTTACCATGTAGGCGGCCTACTCTATCGAAGTACTCTTTATTTTTGTTTAATTTTTTTAATTCCGTTGAAAATTTTTATCTAAAGTCAATATTTATACATGTATAATGAATTTACTGCAAGAGTTGGAAACACAAGAGTAGAAAGACATAATGTCATTACTTTTTTATTTATATATGCTATCAAATCCAGTATAATTAACTTAAAACTCCTATCCTTATCAAAAACCTTTGACTGAAACAATTTTTTTATGAAATTAACTATTGAAAAACGGGGGTTACAATTTAAAAAAATAAAACTTTCTTAGAATAAAATTAGTCAGAATTTATTAATAACCAACTAACCTTTGTCCAAAAAAAAATTATTCGACCACATATTTATGCAAGGGATGAAAAATAGTGTTTTAAGGTCCAAAGTAATTGCATAACTATCTTAGCAGGAATTACATTAAATTCGTTAAGACATTCAATGCTTGATGCATTAAATTAAAAACATTCAAAATGTTGCTGCGTGGAATATGAGAAAACGTTAAATCGATATTTTTAGAATATTTGCGAATATAGGCTACAGTAAGTTCTTAAAATTTCCCAGGAATTTATAGAAGTTTCCAAAATATTTCCAGAAGAAATAGGTAGGGGAGACCGGGGCAAGTTGACGATGTTAAGCTTTGAAATGGCCTTTAACAGATAAATAAGCATATATAATATCTAATTTGGTACCAATACGAAGTACATACTAATTTCTACCTAAATATGTAAAAAGGTTGTATTACTTTGCGTAGTTCCGAAGTTATTGACAAGAAACCAATTAGTTAGCACATTCGTCATCTTGCCCCAGGAGTGGGGTAAGTTGACGAACCTATTGGGGTAAGATGACGAAACCAAAAAATATATATTTATGGACAAAGTAAACAATAGTTTTATAGATATCCTACACTAAACCACGTGCAGGATGTAAAGAAGATATATTGTAACATATTTGAACGACTTTGATATAATTCCTTGACTTCATAATTGGAAAAGTTTTCGTGCCACCACTCAGAACATGTGGAACACTGAATCCAGTCTTCATTTGGAGGTTCCACGTAAACTTCTTCACGTGCAGGGCAAGAAACGCTATTTAGGCTTTATGGTTTTGCTACAGAATGATCAGAGCTTTGTTTTTCAGTGTTATTAGTTTTTCTTTCATTTTTCTTCTCTTCATTCTGCTTCTTATATCTATCTCTACGTCACTCCAACGCCTCCTTTCCGTTTTCCGCTTATAATATGCCTAGGCATCTTTAAAAAAATCAAACAAAATTGTTACGACTATTAACACAGGAACTATTTATAATATTTTATAATTTCATTATTATTTTTATTTTACTTAAATGTTCGTCATATCTGTACATCATTGGTTTAAATAACACATATAATACAAAATAATGCTCACACTGTCATTACCTATGGCAAGTTGACGATTGCAGGGGCAAGATGACGAATTCGTCATCTTGCCCCCGTCAACTTGCCCCAGCAGCCGTATTTTTGCTTTACCAAAATCACGAACAACATTAACAAATTTTCTTCAACAATCTATACACTAAAATACTCCCAAAAGTCAGCGTTTCATTTTACATATATAAACATTTAAAACAAATGGACTCTTTTCTCGTAATAGCTTAACATACGTACCTTCAATATTACAACAATGGCTCACGAAACAGACTACCTCTCAAAACTGCCACATTCAAACTGACTGGAAAATTCCGCTGCACCTGCCTAGTAGGTGCAGATGGTGACACACAAGGTCACAGGTGCGCCAACCGTCTATCTGTGTTTCTGGATTAGTTACATACGATTCGTCATCTTACCCCGTTCGCCAACTTACCCCGGTCTCCCCTACTAATTAACTACCTACACCTGTAGGCTGTTCCGAAAGGAATTTTTTTTTTGTTATGTATACAACTTTACTCAAATTGTTCATTTTTAGAAAATTTCTTCATAACTCTCCGAAATTAGCAAAGAATAAACTAATCGAACATGGTGACTGAAGTCGAGGATTGAGGCTTATATATATTTTTTTAAAAGAAAGCATTGAAAACTTTGAAAAATACTCTTTTGGAATTTTTTAATTGGGCTAAGGCGCGGTCTCACATTGTTATTTTATTTTCTTGTCAATTTTTTTTAGGACTTTCCCTGTAAGAATTCTCCTGTAACTTCATTGCATTTTTTGTTGGATAACGAATTTTCTCAACACGTTTTTACTACAATAATTTTCGATATCGATTATGAAAGTGACTACGAGTACTTACGCGAATTTTTACTATCAGACAATATTTAGTAAACATATTTTGAGAAAATGTAAATGAAGTATAGGCATAGACACCTGCTGCAACTAAAATAAGGGTAAAACATCACACTTATAAGAAGAATTTTACACGCAAAGCCCTGAAAAATTAATAATGAGAAGAAAATGAAATAACCTACTCGTAAAAAGAGATCAAAACATCATTTTACAAAAAAAAAGTGATTCACACAACATAAGCCTTTTTTTTCCCCTGAGGAAATGTGGATAGGAGATTTCAACAAACTTCGCTTGAGTTGCTAAAACTCTGAAGACCTCTCCTGGGTTCCGTTACTGAAGGGTCTAATGATTTTTTCTCTTCCTTAAATTGGCGGTCTGTGGTGAGATGCCAAGTAATATTAACTATTACCAATAATATCCCCAGTTTCTTGACGCAATCATATTATTACTTTATTCAAGAGCTTGCCTTTAACGAGTTAGCAAACCGCCGCTGATTCGGGAAACATTTATTGCACTTTTTATGCCACGCTGTTATTAACAGCTCACCGTATTTTTATACCTTTCCGTCGGTCTAAGATAACCCTAATTAAAAAAGACCGTCGGTATAAAGACTAGCTATACCACTATTAAAGAAACTATTGGAAAGGTTTAATATGTACCCCTAAGTAAATTATTATTATTGCGTGATGCTGAAAATGTGTTTTGAAACTGTAATTATTTCATTAAGGATATTTCCTTTTCTTAAAAAAAATTACAACTGTTTTTTTTTTTTTTTTCAATGGTTCTATCGAGAGTATTTCATGTAAAAGCTCATGACAGATTCCTTCTCCAAAATTCCCTAAATTGTGCTGCCTTCAGCAAGTATTGGCCAAAAAAAAGGCAATCGAAAATGCTTCTTCCTTCAAACACAGGTTAAGAAGTCATCTTCGAAATATTTACTTAGTTTGATCACTACGCTGCCTACCTATTGCTCAAATCTGTGTTTGAATGTGAGCCTTTTACTAGATTTTGAACGTGTGATGTTTTACCCTTTTTTTAATTGCAGCAGGTATGTATGCCTATACTTAATTAACACCAGCAAAATGATAATATCCACATATTTCCACTTTATAAAAATGCATTCAAATTTAATTAAAAGTGTATAACTTCATAACTTGCAAACTAATAATCCGATTTAAATAATTTGAATTTGTTAAAAATGTGTGCTAACAGTATCAAAGGTAAGGTCGCACAAAATGTTTGATAACAGGAGCGTGATTATTCAAATTTCGTAATTTCGGTAATCACTGTTGTGGTCGGTGAAGATTTACAGTCCCGCACCAGGCTTGTTTGCAACTGCACGCAACATTGTAGCAACTCACCAGGAACTTGTTAGTGAGGCAGGACGATAAGTACGACGCCCGCTGGTGGTTCTAGCGCGGTGTAGCCTCTACGCGCAGGGCTGTGGCTCGCACGCAGTCTTTTCGTCGTGAAGAGGACAAATTTGAGATTTCAGTGGTAACCATAACATCGTATGGAGGGGAAATGAGATTAAAGGTGTAATGCATGTCCCTTGAATGCTTTTAAGAGTCTGTACCAGAAGCTTCATGCCTAAAAATTAGTCTACGTACACACATATCAGCTATTTTCACGCCTCTAAAAAAGTCATTTAAAAACTAAATACGGAAACAAAACAAATCCGCCTTCAGCCTATTCTTATATGGGAAGCCTTCTTTTCACAGACGAGAGAGCCAAAACCCGAAGTTCCCCGAAGTTCATGTTTTTTTTCCGTATCTTTAATGTAGCTATCCTAACCAAATCAACCGTCCACAATGTTTTAAAGTATTTATAATGTAGCTAACCTAACCTAATTGACCATTAGTATCCTTTTATCAACACCGCCATATTTATTTACAATGAACAAAAAAACAACCTAAGATGCACCATGGGGCGTTTGGCTCTCTCGTCTGTGAAAAGAAGGCTTCCCATTCCTATATGCTTTTCGTAAACAGACCACCACTCGAATATCTTCAGCAGTTTTCACATGACGTGGTTGTTTTTAAGCTCTGCGCACCGTATATGTGCCACGGTAGGTGCGTGCCTTAAGAACTGTCACACTGTCAAACGTTCGCTTCCAGCACACACATCTAAAACGTAAGCCCAAGCTAGTCAATTATTCCCTGTAATTGGCGGCCGTCTGCAAGAGAAGCCGCTGCCCTTTTTGGCCAGACCGTTCAGGACGCGTTCGCTTCCGCACCGGAAGGCTTTGATTGGCGTGCTGACAGTAGACATGTATCTAAACAAACCCAGCCAAACACGAAATACAAAAAATGGTACAAAGCTTTCGCGAGAAATGCGTGGCCCTCATAATACCGCCGAATAGCTCGAATTTGGTGTATGTACGTGTGTGCGAGAGGAAAAAAGAGGAGGTGTGGTTTGAGGCATAAAGGGTTTGAGGCATAAAGGGTTTGGGACACGAGGAAGCAACTTCGTAATTATAGAACGCCTCTCCGGGGGCGGCATTCCTGGAGGCGGGCCAGCCCCCGCGGCACCTTCCGGAAAACTGCCCCCCTCCCCCCGGGAAATCCCTTTATTTTCCTCTCCGGCAAGGGGGGAAAGAAGGGGGGCGTATATTGTTCCCACGCGGCGGCCTCACGCGCGCCCACTATAAATACTCGTCCGATCCTCTCTTGCTGCGACTGCCGTCCGGTGGCCGGGTGGAGTAGCGATGACTCAGAACAAGGAGGGAGATATACACGGGCGATTCTTAGGCTATATTAAAGTGCACAGAAGGTTATGCTCTCGACTGTGAACATGACCTGTTCGAAGTCGGATCACTATTGAAATCTTGCTCTTAATTTTAGCCAATGAAATTTCTTTATCTATACGACATCTGTTGGATGTGTTAGAAAGAACCTATATCAATTATTAAACTATTATCCAGTGAAATCTGACCAGCAATAAGTGAGCACGATTTTTCAACATATTGTTACGAACGCGAGAGACCAAAATGCGATGCCAGGCTCGGAGCTGGCTGGCGGCACGGCCACTGACGTCACGGCCGTACACTGACGTAAGGCATACCACGCGTGCCTGGCGGGATCACAAGGGTCCTCGCTACCCTCCTTCCCCCTCTGCACCCGCACATCGTCCTGCCTCGGTGCCGTTATCTGTCGCTGGGCGGCCTGGGGAATTCCGCTGAGCGCCGCGGCGAATAGACGCTGTTTTTCTCGATGCTTCGGGCGTCGGGTTGGCGCAGGATGTCACGACTGGTCCCAACTGCGCTCGTCGGTTCTGGAAAGGGCGCTTCACACTATTTAACCCGTGACGCAGGGCCGGAACTAGGAGATTCGTTAGGGGGGGGGGGGCAAAGATTAATTTTCCGCCCCCTCCTTACCAAAATTATAAAATACCCTTTTTCGTTAGAAGCGGTGATTGAAATGATACCATACACTTATACATAATTGAGAACTTTTATTTATCAAGTACACTAATTGGAAAACTAATACAATTACATTTTTTATTATAATGAAGTAGACTGTTATCAAACCATTGTTTATTGTTTGCACAACAGTGAAAATTAATTTCTTACCAATAAGTTTATTAAGTACTAAAATTACATAAGGAACATGTGATTCTGATTTAAGTATAATATTGTATTGATAACCATACAAAGAAATTCAGTTCAAAATTTAATTTTTCGAGCATGATTAGCTGCAAAAGTGTTAATAATATCATCAAAATTGATCAAAGCAGCTCGTTTGTGTTCAATAGATATAATACTTAGATTTGTTAATCTCTGCTGGCCCATCGTGCTTCTCAAATAGCTTTTAGTAAGTTTAAGTTTACTAAAACTTCTTTCACCTGACGCAATTGTAACTGGAAGGGTGAAAAACATTCTCAGAGCATTAGTAATGTTAGGATGTGCCTCCTCCAGTTAATTTTTGTAGATAAGGCTCAACATTGTTGATGCTGTAGCATCTTTTAATTCATAGTCTACTGTTAATGCATAGTGCTTTAAACTTTCAATTTCAAATACGAATTCTTCTTTGTTAAGATCGGCACTGTGTTTCCTAATTCAGCTGCTTTGACTTTTAAATCTTCTACTTCCATTTTATGAATTTGAACACCACTAAAAAATCCAAACTTATTGTTAATGTTCTCCAAAGTCTTAAACCTGTTACTCAGATCCATAATTAATGTGTCAATTACTTCCAACATTACTTGATGTAAGTTTTTGGGACATACGCCATTGCTAAGCACTTTTTCTGTAGAAGAAAACTAAAAAATAAAATAAATAAATAAGTAAAAATAACCAAAGACAAAAAGCACAAATTAAGCAAAAAATTACTGTTGTCTACAGAATATAAACACCACAAAATATTCCGTAACAGGAATATGGTCAACAAACAAAGAAAAACAAAGAAAAACGTACTAAGAGAACGAAAAAACCCACAAATGATGACGACACAAAAATATTGAACCCAAAAAAAAATTCAGCACAATGGTTGAAACGAGACAAAAACACGACAAAACGAAAAGACGAAACAAACACGATAGTTTTCCAAAACAGAATAGAACGATAAAAACCCCACAAATGATGACAGCACAAAAATATTGAACACAAAAAAATTCAGCACAATAGTTAAAACGAGACAATAACACGACAAAACGAAAAGACGAAACAAACACAATAGTTTTTCCAAAACAGAAACAAGCTACGTTTCGGGAACTGCTATGTGCTCCCGTCCTCAGGCAGAGACGCACATGGTACGAAAACACAGGAGCGACTGAGTAGGGGCTGGAAAAATGAGGGTATTTATCAGAGAAAGGCTACATCTTGCTCAGCCAAGTGATCACCCGCGCAACGGGTCCTTGGGATGCCAGCTCTCATCGCAGTGGTTTTACTCACTCCAGACCACGAATTATGGTAATACTTGTTTCTTAGAGTGAAGTAACGCATTTGAAGTACGAATATTTACAAATTAGGCATAATCAAGTTAAATAGAATTTCTTAATTTTTTGGCTAACTTATTGGTTGCGATATGTACACTTTCAAAACTTTTTTTAATGACTAGTTTTAACTTGTTTTAGTGAACCACTTTTCATATTTTGCCGCTCCCTGATATTTTCCGCCCGGGGCACATGCCCCCCCCCCCCCCCCTAGTTCCAGCCCTGGGCAACGGAGTTCCACGAGGAGTGCGGCCCAGTGAGGAGTGCGGTGTGAAAGAACTTGAGACACTGAGTGACTTGGAAAAACATTTCTAATTGCGAGAAATTATTGATTAGGCTAATCTGAGTAAGATTATTTATTATTACTGTAAATATTAGGAATCGTTAAAACTTTGTAATAAAAACTTAATTTGGCTTTCCCTATTCGAACTCAGTAGTTTTTCCACACATTAATAAATCGTAACAATATGAATAAATAAGGGTTATATAAAATTACTAGATAATGCCCGGCATGCGTTGCAATGCCTCAATCAATTTTTTTTTTTTGTAATTTTTTAAACATATACTAAGCATCTCTCTTTATCTCTCTAATTCTCTATCTCTCTATGTATATCTCTATAACTCTCTCTATCTTTCTATTTATATCTCTATCTCTCTATATATCTTTCTAGCGAACCCGACAGACATTGTCCTGCCCAAATGTACTTTTTGTGAGATATGGATATGGCGGTAAGTATTTCTACGCTGGACATTTTGTATCTTCTCATTATACATACCCCTCCTCTTGGGCACGCCACTGCCGTTACCAAAAACCTTTCCCATGGTTACGCAGAAGGCAACAACAATGCAAAAGCCCGTTGCCATGGAGGCTAATTATCAACAATGCTTAGTTTTTTTGCTTTTAAAGCGTGTATTTTTAGTTTTTCTTAACTCAGAATCGAGATAAAATATCCAATTGTGAATCTAAACCATCCTCGAATCCCCGTGAACTCACACACAAAATTTCATCAAAATCGCGTACAGACAGACAGAAAAAGTACTGTTTGATTATAGTAAGATAGATAGATTATTCTTACATGTTCGCATCCATGCAGTATATGAGAAATCAGCATGCATAGCCCCACACCTATAACTATACGTATCTGTTGCCCACGACTTTTTCCGCATGGAATTTTGTATTATCTTGCACCATTTAGAAATTTAAACATTATAACATAACAGTTGATACAGTTGTAGTGGTTTTCTTATGTTCACAAATGATAATTTTTCTCACCTCTATTTCAGTCTTTGCAATAAAAATATGTTACTACCTAAATTTTGAGTAAATATATTTCTACTTTCAAATGTAATGACGGGAAGACACTTCATAAAATGTCTTTGTAGACCACATTTACTGTTTTTTCCGTCTCGAGCTAGAATGTAAAGATTGTCTGCATTACTGACCCGCGAGCAACTACATACATTTCAGAGTGAGAGAGAGAGTGAGAGAAAGACACCTATTGATGTCTATCTAACTAATTTTTTTATGAGAGCATATTTTCATTAAATAAATCATGAAATCATTCAACGATAAAAGCTGTTTATTTAATTAAGCGGACGGGTTCGCTCCAAGGAGAAAATTGACGCGGCGAGACCTCGTGGACATAGAGAAATGACACACACTCACTATTTGTGTGGCTATGAAACATGATTTTTTTCTGCAATTTAAATTGTAATATACAAAAAGGGTATTGAAAATTGAAACAAATATGGCGACACTATAAACTGTCAGGATCTTTATTTTTTTCTTACTCTCTACTTAGTTCCTTACAATAGCAAAACTTAATGGCTTCTAATAATACGTTGCAATTTTTGCTTTTAAAGCGTGTTTTTTTAGTTTTTATTAACTCAGAATCGAGATAAAATATCCAATTGTGAATCTAAACCATCCTCACTATTTGTGTGGCTATGAAACATGATTTTTTTTCTGCAATTTAAATTGTAATATACAAAAAGGGTATTGAAAATTGAAACAAATATGGCGACGCTATAAAGTGTCAGGATCTTTATTTTTTTCTTACTCTCTACTTAGTTCCTTACAATAGCAAAACTTAATGGCTTCTAATAATGCGTTGCAATTTTTGCTTTTAAAGCGTGTTTTTTTTTTTAGTTTTTCTTAACTCAGAATCGAGAAAAAATATCCAATTGTGAATCTAAACCATCCTCGAATCCCCGTGAACTCACACACAAAATTTCATCAAAATCGGTCCAGCCGTCTAGGAGGAGTTCAGTGACATACACACGCACACAAGAAATATATATATAAAGATAAGCTAACCATTTTAATAACATCTCTTTTATTTACAAATTTACTTGTGACTCATTAGTAATAATATTAATTTTAAGAAACACAACTGAGCATTGTAGCTAATATCTCGACGAATTCTTGCCATAATATGATTGATAAATATAAACAATTCTCTAGAGTAGTATACGAATGTATTTTCTGCGGCAGGCGCCAGGCGGTGGAGCGCGTGGAGCTGCAAGCACGAAAAATTGTCACGTTCCGGTCGCCATCTTGGATGAGTGTAACGGGACACAGCGTAACGGGACAAGTAGGACATTGACCTTTGATCCACAAAACTTGCCAAAATTGGCCAAAAATTGCCCAAAATTCCTCAAAAATCGCCAAAATTAAAATTTTTGTGGGAAAAAATTCCACCAAAAAATCTCAAAAAATTCCATTAATTAAAAATTTCCCGTTTTCGAGGGAAAATTTCCCGTTTTAGTCCTCAAAATCCCAGCGGCTAGAAATGTCCTGATAGAGGCTTAAGCATCCTTAACTCAAGCCTCAGTTAAGCCTCTATCAGGATGTGACCTTGACCTTAACCTTGACCCCGACGGCCATTTTGGATCCGCCATCTTGGATGACGTAATTTTGTTTTCTCTAACATTCCGGCAATGTGTTTTCCGTCATATTGGATGATGTCGTCACCGTTGCAATTTTCGTTACGTCCGCCATCTTGAAAATCCATAATATTTATGTTAGAAAATCGGGAAAAATTTTAAAAATCATTAAAAAATTTAAATAATCGAATTAAATAATAATATTAAAAACCACTGTTGCAGTTATCGTTACGGTCGCCATCTTGGATTATATAAATGTTGCATATTTCGTTACACCCGCCATCTTGGTTGAGTACCATGTCATTCTTACACTTTATGTTACGACCGCCATATTGGATCCTATTAATGTTGCAATTATCGTTATGGTCGCCATCTTGAAATTTAGACGCCATCTTGGAAATCCGTAATTTTTATGTTAGAAAATCGGGAAAACTTCCAAAATTCATCAAAAAATTAACTTAATATAATTCTTATTGATTATATCGATTCCCGTCCTTGGTTCGAAACCGGTGAAGGCAAAAAAAACATCAGATCCTTCCTCCACAGAAGCCACCTACAGACTGACCTACCACCACCAATAACAAGGTATTTACCATCAGCTGGTATGACGTCATGTCAGTCATCTTGTCTTTGTCCGCTGGAGGCCGCCATCTTGTTTTCGTCTGCTAGAGTGTGCTGACGACATGTTAGTATAATGTTCTGTTCACCATAACTTTGATCTCTTATATTGACATTGAACTTTGTCATTGACCTTGAACTTTGACCTTGAAATTTGACCTTGACCTTGAACTTTGACCTTGAACTTCGACTTTGACCTTGAACTTTGACCTTGACCTTGAAATTTGACCTTGACCTTGATATTTGACCTTGACCTTGATCTTTAACCTTGACCTTGATCTTTGACTTTGACATTGACGCCCATCATGGATTCGTCATTTTATGTTCAGTACATGCTACCAGGAGCTACCACATGCTAGTGGTCATTGCCAACATCTTGTTTTCGTCTGCTGGAGGTCACCATATTGTGTGTACTCGTCTTACCATCATGATAGTTTTATTCTAACCTGTTACAGTGCAGTAATCATTTATTATTACCGAGGTGACCGCCATCTTGAAATTTGGCCGCCATCTTGAAATCATGTAATTATTTAGCTAGAAATGCCGGAAAAATTCCAAAATTCATCAAAAAAATCACTCATTAATTTACATATTGAATCGATATATCCCTGTCCACGGTTCGATTCTTGACCAGTGACAGTTGTAACTAAATATTAAATAAATTTTAGATTCTGTTTTCCATTACCTTTCACAGAGGTTATTAATCTTTCGCTCTACGAAAATCAACTCAAGTCAATATTCCTCACCAACGAATTAATACAGTACCGCTATGCATGACATGAAAGTCTAATTTTTCAATAATCGGAATAACCTATAAGCCATTCATGTACAAAGCCACACATATAGATCAATTGTCTTCAGTCCATGAGACCGAATCATGTCATTATCAGACGTATAGGCTAGAAATTTCAGGACCGCATGACCTTCGTCGTTATCTAATTATATACAATTAATCCATCGTGTCATTTTTTATACATACTAAAGAACTAAGTGACCTTGAAAAATATTTTAGTAACACCAAGAGGTTTTAAACGAGTAAATATTCAATCATTACATTTTGTACTGCGCAATCAACAAAAGGGAAGCACCGACAATGTAAAGGCAGCACAAACATCGAAAAGGCAGCACCGCCAACGAAACGGCAGCTCATTTGGAAGCACCGACAAGTAAAAGGCAGCACCGCCATCGAAAAGGCAACTCAATTGGAAGCACCGACAACGAAAAGGTAGCACCACCAACGAAAAGGCAGCTCATTTATCATTGGCTCCAATAGTCATTGGCTCCAATATTCATTGACTACAATATTCATTGGCTCCAATATTCATTGGCTCCAATATTCATTGGCTCCAATATTCATTGGCTCCAATATTCGTTGACTTAAATTATTGTAGGCTCCAATATACATTGTCTCCAATATTACATGATTTCAAGATGGCGGCCAAATTTCAAGATGGCGGTCACCTCGGTAATAATAAATGATTACTGCACTGTAACAGGTTAGAATAAAACTATCATGATGGTAAGACGAGTACACACAATATGGTGACCTCCAGCAGACGAAAACAAGATGTTGGCAATGACCACTAGCATGTGGTAGCTCCTGGTAGCATGTACTGAACATAAAATGACGAATCCATGATGGGCGTCAATGTCAAAGTCAAAGATCAAGGTCAAGGTCAAAGATCAAGGTCAAGGTCAAAGATCAAGGTCAAGGTCAAATTTCAAGGTCAAGGTCAAAGTTCAAGGTCAAAGTCGAAGTTCAAGGTCAAAGTTCAAGGTCAAGGTCAAATTTCAAGGTCAAAGTTCAAGGACAATGTTCAAGGTCAATGACAAAGTTCAATGTCAATATAAGAGATCAAAGTTATGGTGAACAGAACATTATACTAACATGTCGTCAGCACACTCTAGCAGACTAAAGCAAGATGGCGGCCTCCAGCGGACAAAGACAAGATGACTGACATGACGTCATACCAGCTGATGGTAAATACCTTGTTATTGGTGGTGGTAGGTCAGTCTGTAGGTGGCTTCTGTGGAGGAAGGATCTGATGTTTTTTTTGCCTTCACTGGTTTCGAACCAAGGACGGGAATCGATATAATCAATAAGAATTATTTTAAGTTAATTTTTTGATGAATTTTGGAATTTTTCCCGATTTTCTAACATAAAAATTACGGATTTCCAAGATGGCGTCTAAATTTCAAGATGGCGACCATAACGATAATTGCAACATTAATAGGATCCAATATGGCGGTCGTAACATAAAGTGTAAGAATGACATGGTACTCAACCAAGATGGCGGGTGTAACGAAATATGCAACATTTATATAATCCAAGATGGCGACCGTAACGATAATTGCAACAGTGGTTTTTAATATTATTATTTAATTCGATTATTTAAATTTTTTAATGATTTTTAAAATTTTTCCCGATTTTCTAACATAAATATTATGGATTTTCAAGATGGCGGACGTAACGAAAATTGCAACGGTGACGACATCATCCAATATGACGGAAAACACATTGCCGGAATGTTAGAGAAAACAAAATTACGTCATCCAAGATGGCGGATCCAAAATGGCCGTCGGGGTCAAGGTCAAGGTCAAGGTCACATCCTGATAGAGGCTTAACTGAGGCTTGAGTTAAGGATGCTTAAGCCTCTATCAGGACATTTCTAGCCGCTGGGATTTTGAGGACTAAAACGGGAAATTTTCCCTCGAAAACGGGAAATTTTTAATTAATGGAATTTTTTGAGATTTTTTGGTGGAATTTTTTCCCACAAAAATTTTAATTTTGGCGATTTTTGAGGAATTTTGGGCAATTTTTGCCCAATTTTGGCATGTTTTGAGGATCAAAGATCAATGTCCTACTTGTCCCGTTACGCTGTGTCCCGTTACACTCATCCAAGATGGCGACCGGAACGTGACAATTTTTCGTGCGTGCAGCTCCACGCGCTCCACCGCCTGGCGCCTGCCGCAGAAAATACATTCGTATACTACTCTCTAGTCCCGTTATAATGACTTCCTTTTCTACTTCCATTGGTTATGTAGCCGTCAAAGAAAGTGAACTAATTATTCAGTGTTTTTTTTGTTTGCCTGATAACAGATGATGTATTAATTCTCACAATAAATGTTACTGTGTACTCGCTTCCATCCAGCGAATGGGCCCAAAACTACTTCAAAGACAATGTCTCATTCTTTACAGTTAGAATTTCTCCCGCATGGATGATGCAGTTAAGGGTCTTCGATCTTCGGCCACCAATGAGCCGCTCTCGTTCAGATTATTATCATCTTTCCGTGGAATCCGGCTGTTGTCTTCAGCGGCAAAGTTGCCAGCAGTTTTGGTTTTAAGTGTTGTAGCCTCCCGGGACTCCCGGTACCTCCCAGATACCGACAGCCTACAAACCTCTGCGACGAACGAGAGTTCACAGAAGACTTGTTTTAATGCAAGTATGCAGGGGATTAGGGCGTGTTTAGAAAATAAAGTAAATTCATTAACAAGTAGAAATGCAAACGGCGTTAAAACCAGGTCACAACAGGAATAACAAATTTTTATATATTTCTCAAAAGATTCAACAGTCATATATATATATATATATATATATATATATGGCTTAAGCGCATGGAACGTGCATAGGCCTACATATGAAATTATCCTGGAGACTCCACATGAAAGGTTCAGTTTGTTACGAGACAAATTGAAAACCTAAATATAACGGCAAAGAAATAGGAAATTACCACATTATAAAGCAGGAACGATAATCAGTTATGCATAGGGTTGCCATATTTTTTCACGGACCAACCGGGACAGTTCTGTCTTTTTTACTTTAGGTTTTAGGGATATCGGTTTCGGGGGGGGGGGGGGGAGGGGGTTATGAAAACAGTAATGTAAAAAACACTTAAAATATAGAATAGATAATCTTTGTTATTTTATTCATAATGGTACACAAACATGATATTTTTACAAAACAAAACAGTTTTCTACTTGTTGAACCACTCGTATTTTTCACTTGGCGACTACCGCGAGATTCCGTTAGTGCTCGGTACAAGTCGGGCAGTTTCGTAAGTGGTAGGTATATTTTGGCGCTGCTAGAGTGGGGAAACATATTGACAATGACAATCACGCGGGGGCGGGATGCGTATTGGTTGATTCAAGGTTACGTCGACTGCAGGCTTCGCCTCCAACGGACTTCTCTGCTGCCGACTTCTGTAAATTTGTATTACTGTGTTACTTACCAAAATGTTACTGATCACACAAGAGCAGATTAATCATTTTCTGATCTAATAATTTTGCTCAATTATTTCCAAGAAACTGTGCCCTGAATCTAAACCGGCACAATTTCAACAACCGGGCGGGACACCGGGACAACCCAGTATATCCGGGACTGTCCCGGAGAAACCGGGACGTATGGCAAGTCTATTACTAACCCATGTGTTACTAGGCTTAAGAAAGAGTACGTACACAAAGCAAAGAAGATAAAGAGACGAAACTCAATGCTATAACTAACGATCTTATTTTCTTTGGAAATGTGCGGTATTTATAGGCAACCTAACAACATAAAATTCTTTGTTTCGAAATTCATGTTGGCACCCTTGATGTTTTAGTGGTCGTTCGTTACTGGGAATAATCACAATAAATGTTCAAGATTATTATTTTTTTTTTTTGCTATACGGAACAAAGAAAACACTATGTTAAAATGCATTAGCTTTTATTTCAAAAAATTAAAAACTGCGTAGCAGAAGATATTAATTGTTGAAAAACCATAAACTCCCAAAAAAAATATGGGCACACGTCTGCACATGTTCACATGACAGCCATGCTTGGTTCATTGCTACTAAGATAATTAAACATTGTCAAATAATTATTCCAAAGTATAATATTTTGCCATTATACTCAAAACGCCAATCTGTTAATAAACCATTCCATAAATTCTGAACTGAGAATGTTTGAAAAATTACTTCTTTTTAAATTAAGACTAAGATTTTTCATTATATTTAAAAATTAATTTTTAGTGTTGTCACATCTCAACCGCACAGAGTTTTTAGTGCCTATAGGGTTGCATCCCCTGGGTACGTCTAACACTGGGACGCTAGCGCGGTACGTTGGCAGGCCGTGCCGTCGCGTTGTTGTTCTCCACGAGTGCGTGTGTCTCCTTCCGTCCCTCCCGCCCTTACTTCTCCCCTCCCCCTCTACCCGCGGCCCCGCGTGCTCGCACCTGCCTGTCGGGCCCGCGGCCATATCCCGCCCGCCCACTCCTTCCACTCGGCCGGGCGCACTTGTGTGTAAATCACAGGTCCGCAGGGGTGGCCAGACCCGCCACTTGTCTCCCGCGCGTGACGTCACGGGACAGGCTCCAACCTGCGGTACGGCCCGCTCTACAATACCGGCAGCCTTCTTTTCACAGACGAGAGAGATCCAAATCCCGAAGTTCCCCGAAGTTCATGTTTTTTTCCCGATCTTTAATGAAGCTATCTAACCAAAACAGCCATCCACAGTGTTTTAAAGTATTTATAATGTAGCTAACCTAACCTAATTGACCATAAGTATCCTTTTATCAACACCGCCATATTTATTTACAATGAACAAAAAAAACCGAAGATGCACGATCGGGCGCTTGGCTCTCTCGTCTGTGAAAAGAAGGGTGCCCCTACAACGACACGGAAGCGGAGACGGATCTCACGCATAGAAGCCGAGTACTTGGCTCGATGGTAGGCATGTTTGATTATGTTCTAAATACCGTTAAAAACTATAACAAGCTTAAGGATACCTAGTGTTTTATCATTACTTTGTCGTTTATTTTTATGTAAATTCTGTCCGTATTATGTTTTCGAACCATAATAGTTTGTTTTTAATGAAATTAATATTTCGTAACCTTGAATTGCAATCTCATTGGTTGAAATTTGTTACGTGTCCGTTCGTTGTGGAAGCAGCAGACGCGTCTGTGAAATGTTGCGGAAGATTCGTCTCCGTTTACGTGATCCGTCTTCGTTTCCGTGGCATTATAGAACGAGCCTTAGAAGCACGGGAGTTATGCTGGAATCACAAAGCGATGCAAAAAAAATGCGATGCGAAAGTAAAGTATTACGTTAATTCGAACAAGCTGATATCCCGCGCGTGATGAAAAAAAAACCATAAACAATTATATAAAAAAATCTTGCCATTATGTACCTAAGTACCAAATATACAGCCGCCGTTAATGCTTGAAGATTTTTATTAAGTCAACATGTTTGTAAAAATCACTGTGCGTTCAACACATTTTCGAACGTGCACAGATAAATATAGTAAACAAAATCTTTACAATTCATGAATAGTAATTGTAGTATTAATTTACCAGTTTAACCATTTTTCGAAAACAAACTGCTGTTGCTCTTAACAGTACCGTCGTGCCCGTGAAAATATGAAAATAGAAAATATTTCTAATCGCAAAGTCTGTTGCGTCCGCCATCTTATGTCGAGCTGACGTCACGGATGTGTCGAATGTGGTTGGTTAGAAAAACATCCGCGTCAAATGCATAGCATCCGTCGTGCTATTGTGATTCTAGAATTAGTATGTGCCAACTTTGCCATGTTAATACGTGAAGTCAAAATCAGAACACTTTTTGGTGATGATGATTTTTAACGTTAATTCTTTGAAGATACGTTAACATCTTCGTTTAAAAATACCCACTACGTGGTGGCATTTTTACAGTTCTCCCTAGCGGAGCTTCTTTCTAGCGGTTTACCAAACATCTAGCATACTTATACGTAAGCCTTTATACAGCTACGTTTTTTTTTCTATGAAATTGCTAAGCAGTTGACTTCAACTTCAGAAATGACACTGACACTCATTGGCCATGGTACACAGAATCACTTTTTTTCCCGCAGATTGTTCCTGCCGTTACTTAAAAGTTTGGTAAATTATGATGTGATAGGCTAAAACATATAATGTAACGCTGAAGTTAAATTTATATTGAACGAAAGTGCTTTAGTAGGTATACATACAAAACCAAGGAGCATAGTAATCGAGCATTAAAACCAAAGTCTCAAAAGGAATCTGTGCTAGCATTCCTGAGGCGGAACTTGGGAATTATAAGTTACGATGCGTGTTACTCCCAACTCCTTCTAACCTTTCAAAGCGATAACCAGCGACTACAAGAATACCACTTCTTCATTTTTACTGATCGGAGAAGATAAAAAGTAGTCGGCGAGATGAAAAGGCACCATATAGAGCTAAAAGAAAATGTGCTTTGTACATTCCCCGCCTCCAGAGGAGAAATAAAAATCGTTTTGTTTGATAAAAAATAATGCATTGAGAATTCTCGACATTCTATAAACTTACGCTCCACCTGGTTTATGAACTCCTTCAATTCACTAATTATTTATGACCGCTGCGCTTGAATACATAAAACAAAATGTAATGTTAAAAATATAGTCGTCTGAATCCCTACTCATTTTTATTTTTAAGAAACATGAAAACTGGTTGTTATATGTATTTTAAAAACATGGAGATTTTTTTTTTAGTATAGCTAGCTTCAAAATTTATTATTATCTTGTTACAAAATTTTGATTTTCCCTTCTTAATATCACATCGAATTTCTCCAATCCGAAAAATGAATTCACTATATTTATGATAAATCTAGTATAAATTATTTCCCAAAAATCATTATATTTTTTAGCTAGTTTTTCCTTAACGCGCCATTTGATACAGTGTTAGGCTGGGTTCACAATTAAAAAAACTTAAGTGAATACATAACAGAACATTCACACGACCTGTGCAAAATCTTGGCACAAGTTAATTGTTATGTATTAATTTTAGCCAATGAAATTTCATGATAAAAATAATTTAAGTTTGTAGTCTCAGTAAATAAATACGTTATCTATGATTGGTCCTCGACAGCTATCCATCAGCCTGTAAAAATTATTTTTCAATTCATAAATTTCAACGTACTATATAAATTTATATGTAAGCGACTTAGTTGTGAGCCGAGCATTGCCCCCTGGTGGCGGGCTAGCCGTCAACTTTATTCATCGCCTCGCGGGCCCATCACCACTTTCAGAAGTTGGCTGCCTGCGCTGGCAATGACGTCATCGCCACGTGACCAAGTGGCGACTACTGTACAATACATTTGTTACGAGACTTGCTGGTATAAATAGGGGACCCCAGCAGGCCAACTTTCCCTGTGTCTATGCAGGCTTTACCTGGGCCCAACTTATCTAGTTTATAGTCTAGAATAGTCAGTGAGGTGAGTTAGTCATGGCTGGCCAATCACCCTCCTAGCACATGATGCATGATACCCCTCCTGCATGGCTAACACCTTGCATGATAAGAGCTTATGGGCTTCGGCCTGAGACGCACTTAGTCTCCCTCCCAAACACAGTTTTTAGTTAGGTTAGGAAAAAAATAAAATCCAACAAGGAGAAGCACAAGCAGAGGAGGAGAGTATGTGTCGAAGCTACCTTCACATCGCACCGACTGCCACCCGATCACTGCCACGCAACGCCACTGCGCTGCCAACCTCGTAGAGCTGTAGCAAACCGTATGTATCCAGTACTGAGTAACGGGGACGCCATGTAGTACCGAGAAACAAAACGTTACACACGAATGCATTTCGTTACTCGCATTTTTCGTAGTATGGGTCAACAGTTCACTTGTAGTTCTACACTTTACCTATTAATCAAATTAAATTTAAAATGACTTAAACACAAGTCTAATTCAAAATACGGATAAGTAAAAACATTCACCTTACGCAGTTTGGTATGTAATGTATAAGTATATTTTCTACAAATTACGAATGTTGCGACGCCGCCACGTCATACTGTACGCGTACGCAACACGACTCGATTCGTTGCTCTAACATAACATATAATGTTATGAGGTATCAGAAGTAACGAGTAACGTAACGATACGATAATAACGAACACGCGACGGTACGACACCAATTTTTATTTTACAACCAAGACATCACCGTCGAGGACGAGTGCACAATCTGGAAAGTGTGAAAAGGTAACGAGTAACGATAATGAGGTGTTGTACGAGTTACGTCTACAACGGACATGTGCAGTACGACTCTAGTTCGGTATAGCATGTAAGCCGAGGAAACTGAGACGGAGTTTATAATCTACCTAAGAGCATTGAAGTTTGTTTGCTACAGGATTCTGTTGGAAATGAGTAACGGTTCATTTTGAATTGAATTCAACGTCGAAACGCAAGTCAGTTGTGCGAATAAGGTCAGCAGCCGTAAGGTGTGGGCAGTTTAAAAAAAAATATATTTATGTATTATCTTAACCACAAGATTGACATAGCACGAGTGACGAACAAACTGAGTTTGTTTGTCTGAAGGGTTGTGTTCACTGCTGTACATGTAGGAAGTAATGCATGTGTACTAGTCGGAGACTGCGCAGCTGCGAGTTCTGCAGCCGAGACGCAGCACGAGAGTCTGGAGGCGGGCGCCGGGTGCTGCGGCGACGAGGGGTCCAGGCAGCGAGGACATCGCGGAGCGAGTACAGACGGCCAGCGAGTAGTCCACTCGCTGCGAGGACTTGTCTGCGCAGCCCCACAACAGCGTCGCCGTGATAGAAGGCGAGTGATTTTTGGACGTGACAACGTCTAATAAATCGATGAACGCCGGCTGCACGCACGAAAAAGTGTCCCGTTACGCACATTGTCCCGTTACGCTCATTGTACGCTTGCGTCACATCTATCTCTTTTCCACTCGATTGGAACAACCATCGATTTGACTTTTTCGAGGCACATTAAACTTGAAACACTCCCATTCGTTTCCTACTTTTCCTATAATCGTCCTATCCTTAACAGAATAACACAGATTGGAAGAAGTTAAATAGCAAACATGTATAAAAGTTATAGTTAAAATAATCTCTTCGTTAAAGTAATAAACATATTTGATTTAAAGAGTGCAAATAAAAGTAAATTTATCAATTAAATTGTATATTTCATTTCACTCCTTCTTTGTATCCATACAAAATAGTGATAATTCAATAAAAATGATTCAATTTTATTCATAAAAGTATGCAATCATTAGATCAATGTTTTGTTATGATGTCACGTTAAACTATCGTCCGTAAACCGAATTTACAGACAACCAATTTTTTTTATTTAAACGCATTACTGCGAGCGGGTATAAGCCAGGACATTTATACCAAGGATACCAAATATACCTATAGTCATTTTCTCAGATTTTAAGTTATATTTTTTGAAATAACAATTTCTCAGGTTGCGAGGAACTAATAGGAGAATTTAAATTTGTAAATTTTATACAATGAAGTAGGCTATAGGTATTATGTAAGAATTTTAAATATTAATCGCACTGTCACTAACTTGATTGCTAAATTTATAAATTGATGCCAGCCGACCTATTTAGTAAGGTTCAGGCATAATTGAAATGTTCAGATGAACTGTAATAGAATATTGTACGGCCTTTAGTTTAAAGAAAAAGGTCTTTTCCAAGTAATATTTAAAGCAAAGGCCTTTTTAATAACTTGTGTTAATCTTATATTTGTAGCTGTGTAATTACAAGTTATTTTATGCTCACAGAAAGTAAATCATTCATGAATACAACTGTACTTCAAGACCAAGTGTATGGACCAGAGAAAATGTTCGATGTATATGTTTGTTTGAAATATAGTTTTAAAATAAAATTATATGTAAGCAAAGCACTTCTCTCACTCGATATTAAAAACTACCATCTAGTGTTGCAACTCCCGGGGTACAGCAGTGTGCAAGAAAGTGGTGATAGGGTAGTAAACAATTTAGTAAACAGCATTTAAAGATAGAAAAAAAAAATTTTTTTTAGTATTTTCGTATAAACTTATTGTGAGTCACGTAAATAATAATTACGATAACTTTTAAAGGAATATTTCCATGGGCAAATTTAATCCTCGATAATTTCCCACCACCATATATGAACAGTATAAACAGTTTAAAACACCCGCCAAAATGGCACCTTACTCTGCTTTCACTGGCTGTTGCGAAATCTATCCGACATACTTTATAAAACTCTACTGACTGACAGACAGACGACACAAAGCTTAAACCCTAAGGGGTTAATAAGGTGATGAAAGTTTGTATGGAAGTTTGTCAATTGTATCAGCGTTTTTGGTATTAATCACAAATGAGGATGAAATACTTTCCCATCGGGCAAACGGCTAGTACAGAAATAAAATTTATTTATTTCCCTCCCCTACACACGACCGTTTTGTGTATTGTAAATATGTTTATTGGAAAACATGACTTCAAATCTTGTGCATACGACGTACAGTAACTGGTACTTTTATTTTTTCAATTCTGAATTCAGATTTAGTTGCGATCTGACGATCAGCGGGAGGCTAATGTTCCACTTTCTTTCCTTACGTAAATAAAACTACAGTAGAACCTTGTTTAACCGGGTTAATAAGGAAAATATCAGCACGGTTAATCGTATTCAAATGTGCTTAGATTATAGAATGAAGCAAAATTTTGCCATTTATACAAAAAAAGTACAAGTATTACTTTTTTATTTATTTACAAGTATTATTAATTTTTAAAAATATGTATGAATAAAATTATATGTAATGACCTAAAAGACACAGTTTCAATGAGATATATGAAATACATTTACAAGTATGTGCAATTTAATGAATAACTTGCAATTCCTTAGTCCGTGATTTCTTCTTTTAATACGTAGATTTAAAATTTTCTCCTTTCTTATTCCTTTCCTAATGAATTATACTTCGCGGACTTGGTTCATAAACACCACCCCATCCCCTCGAGAAAGAATGTTTAATTTTTAATTTGGAACCCGGGTAACCGAATGCCCTGTTAATCGGGTTACGGATAAGTGAGGTTCTACTACGGTTATTTAGTAGGAGGGATCCGGGTTTCGAGTGACCTAAGTGCGTCTCAGGCAGAACACGCCTAGTCATGCTTTGTACTAGCCATGCAGGGAGAGGGTCGCATGCATTGTGTGCTTTGTTCGGGGATTGGAAAGTCATGGACGCGATTGAATGCTATGAATAATTCCCTATCTTAAATTAGGCTAAAACTAGTTAAGTAGGGCCCAGGTAAACCCTGCATAGACACAGGGAAAATCCAGGTATCAGACATGCGTGGTTCAGTAGGATAATAGAGCTGTGCGGAAGAAGAGTTGGTCGGGGTCTGGGCACATGGACGGTAAGTCCCGTCTCATATTTTTTTTTATCTCCAATTGGATTGTTGTAACTAGAGGCGCGTGCAATCATAACTAAACACTATGCAAACAAAAGGTAAGTATGTATAGAAATAAATTAGGGACTGAATTCTTAATATATTGTTACGAACGTGGGAGGCAAGGCCGCGACGCGCGCCAAGTATCTGAGCGGCCTGGAGGCACCGCACGGCCACTGACGTCACGCGCGCATACCTTCGGGGATTAGGGTGGTCCAGCCTCACCACCCTCCTGTCCCCACGCCTTTCTTCCGCGGGCTTACTGAGGCCACCGCGTGGAGTGGCGTGAATAAGCTCCGCTGTTCTGGATGCTTCGGGCGTTGGGTCGGGCCGCAATGACACGACACGTCACAACCCCTCCAATACATTCCTGAAAGATGGGCAACGGGTATAAAAGCGGCGACGCCGGCCTCGGTGAGGGTGCCGAGAGTTCCCACAGGGCGAGTGGAGTTAATTGCGAGTTCGGCGAGGAGGACGAGAGACACACACCCCCACCCTCCTTTTGCGAGCGACGCGACGCGGAGTGACGGGACCGCGCGAGTGCGACTGAGTGGCGCGAGACTGTGTGTGTGGACAGGTGCGAACCACTGTTGAGCCTAGCTCCAGTAAGGAGTGTGAACTGTGGACTGGACAGATACTCAGTGATTTGTGAACAGACATTAAGCGTGGTGATTTAGTTATTAACATAAATATTAGTAATAAATAAACTTATATAAAATTAATTGAGCTATCCTTCAGAACCCGTTTTTCCCGCTCGCAACAGTATATACCGGTCAGTGCGCCCTGAAAATATTGCTAGGGTTCACTTTGTTTATGATATACGTAAAAAAATTAAAGCTGTTTTTGATAGTTTTTGGATGATTTTTGAAAAAATTTATCACCAGTGTTTGTCTTTTTATTATTTGACCTATTTAGTAATAGTTTTAAGCCTAATTCTACTATGCCTACCCGCAGTGTTGCCGCACCAAGGTCTCTAGAACGCTACCGGGCTTGATCGATGTATGAATTCTTTATATGTGTCATGAACACCGCGCGGTAAAATCTATAATATACAAATTAAAAACGATTAAACTCTCTAATAAAATGTAGAACTGTTAGTATATGTAAGTCACAGGCAAGTGATGACGCAAGCGTTCTTATTTGTATAATTTATTTAGAAAACTAAGAGCACCTCCAGTCTGCAACTATGGGACAGAGGTTTCGGTGAAAATCCACGGTGCGCTGCTATTGGACGAGACGGGAATATATGTCAATTCCCAAACACTGAAACTGTTTTGCCATGTGAATCCTACTGTTATCGTCTGTCCTGTCGTCGTTGTGTTATCTAGAATGCCTGTTTAGTGTCATCGCTGGGTTTGCCTACTGCTTTGCCCTGTTATACATATTATCAGTTTAATATCATTGTTCAGTTTTTCTGTTCGTCACTTTGTTCTTCAAAGTTTATGTTTAGTCTGTTTTTATTTCTTCTGTTCTTATTGGATTTGTTCCTTCGTTGTCAACCCACTGTATTTGTCTGTGCTGTAATATTTTGCTGACTAAATTCTTTCCACGGAATTCTCTGTAGGTAACAATTATTGTTATCCAAAAGAATCCGTGAATTTTGCGTGTTATGTGAATACACGGCAACGGTTTTATTTTTGTTACACACATCACGTTTTCACTTACCTACATATTTAGCTTATCACAGCAAAAACATATATCTAAAGTTTTTATTCACAAAAAAAAATCATACTATTTTGGGGAAAACATATGTTAGAAAAAATAATCAAGACTTTTTTTTTTTACGTATTCACAATTTAAATTCGTAGTTTTCAAACCTAGCGGTCCGGAGTGCGGCGCGCGGACTGGCGTGACGAGTTTGGTCACCCCTTGCGCTGTTCTCCCAACAGGTATGGATGTTCGACGGGTGCTCCGGGGTTACGGGGCAGTGCGAGTCGTTGGAGTGGGGGGAGAGAGAAAGACAGAGACCCCGGCCATGCACCTGCAACACACACAAAAACCGCGGGAAGACAGACAGTGAGCTGTCCTTCGGCTCTCTGCTTTGCCCAAATCGGGCGGAGGATCACCATAAAATATATATGAAAACACGCGCGCACAACTCCTCGCGCTCTCTCGCTCCGCCATCTTTCGTCTCCTGCGGTGAGTCATCCGACTGGAAACTATGTCACACGCGACAAGGCGCGATTACCCTAGCTGCAAGTCACGCATTGATTGGCTGTTGAGTTTTATTTATTTATCGTCTTTATTGGTGGCAAAGTTAAGGCTACACGCCTTTTCTTACACTTGACCACATTAAACATTACATTTATCTATATCAACATTGCTTATTAAATATAAAATAATAAAGCATAGCAAAATAATATATTATATAAAACAGAATTGAATGTAAACAAAAAATATAAAGATATAAGATAAAAAGAAAACTTATTTGTATTTAACTCGAGATTGGCATACACACTCGCTGAAATGTAATTAAAGGTTAAGACTCATCTGTTGCCAATATTATATACCATACTCATACAAATTCACACACACATTCTTACATTAGGTAATCCGCCAATCATGCTGAGTAGGTGTTCCAATGAAGGTAGCTAGGTTATCAGACTGCCTTGTTGCCTGGTTCAGTTCGTTCCAGGCTGCAGGAGATCCTGATAAGCTTGTGGATGAGTTTATGTGGAAACGCATTCAATTCTAGCAAACAAAGCTCTGGTGAAAATAGTCAATTTTTATACACGAATACGAACAATAATTTACATAATTTATTTTTCAGTTTACACAATTTTTTTTGTAGTTTCTACCAGCGTATGAGCGTGTAGATATTGAAACTTATTTACAAACCTGTTTATATAATAATTTTTACTTAATCTCTTGATACAAATTTTTAAAAAAAATGTGAGTGAGTCTTTGAGTACTCGCCGGAGTAGGTATGCAATTTTGCATCAATGTTTTCTTATGACGTTATCAGACTACCACCTTTTTTTTTTGGAATGAAACCTTTTTAAAAGTCAGTAAAGTAATATCAGAACCATAGAGTAACAGAAGTGAGAAGGTGGCGTAGTTAACGTGTGTAACGTATTAAACGAATATTGATCAATAGCGCGGAGTTTAAAATAAATGAGTTTTATTTTAAAAATCTTTACAGCCAGTTACAGATGGCAGCAACGGCGCTGATTTAGTATACGGTAAATATGTAGTTGAGCGGTATTTGCGAAAAAAATGTTAAAAATCCGAAAATACCTTTATTAGACGCTCTTCAACTTCCTCTTTTCATTAAAAGCGGCTGAGGTAATAAATTCCAAATACTTTAGGAGATATCGAATTTTTAAATTTCATCATATGTAGTTGAGCGGTATTTGCGAAAAAAAAATGTTAAAAGTCCGAAAATACCTTTATTAGATGCTCTTCAACTTCCTCTTTTCATTAAAAGCGGCGGAGATAAGAAATTCCAAATACTTTAGGAGATATTGCCGTTCTTATTTTGCATACAAGACCTGTGTTTATCATTCGACCGTCGCCATTTTTTATTTTGCCGTGTGTTTGTGAATGCCTAATTAATGAAAATGGTCGATTAGGTCAGGTCAGTTACATTATAAATACTTTGAAACTAAGCGTACATTAGAAATAATATGAAATTATTTCAATGGTTCTTTAGTTTTAAAGTATTTATAATGTAACTGACCTGACCTAACAAACCGGGACAAAGGATGAACAGAAACAATTCACGTAAAATGTTTTTGTTACTTATTACTTGCGCAACAATAAAAAATAAGACTTCAAAATTAGAAACGTTAAAAACTCGCCTAAGTTGGAGGCGGTAATTAAACACCGTTTTAAACAATAAATGAAGTAAATAATCACGTATTGATTAATTTGAATTCTGGCCTATCACGAACAATCACGTGACATCATTATCTAATAAAAAAATAGATGCTCGTAAACAAGAAACAATGGTGAAAGCCACATGAACGCACTGCTATAATTGTGATGAAATTCAAAAATTCGATATCTCCTAAAGAATTTGGAATTTCTTATCTCCGCCGCTTTTAATGAAAAGAGAAAGTTGAAGAGCATCTAATAAAGGTATTTTCGGATTTTTAACATTTTTTTTCGCAAATACCGCTCAACTACATACATGATGAAATTTAAATATTCGTTATCTCCTAAAGTATTTGGAATTTATTACCTCCGCCGCTTTTTTTTGAAAAGAGGAAGTTAAAGAGCATAGAATAAAAGTATTTTCGGATTCTTAACATTTTTTTTCGCAAATACCGCCCAACTACATATTTACCCTCAACTCTTTACTCTCAACTCTAAGGTTGGATACGGTGTTAGCATGAGAATTGTGACAACTTGTGTAGATATTTACAGTAGAGTTGTGTATATCATATTTTAGCTACTATAAACTCATTAATTCATTCTTATATTCCAATGAGACATGACCAGACACATTCAATGTATTTCTACGAGTGTTTCAAATATTAGAGTACCATAGCCCTCTTGTCTGTGAAGTTTCACTTCGAACGCGCGTGGCGGCCACGCACCCCGTTCATTTTAATCACTGCGTCTCTTCCCGCTATAAATTCTATATATTTGACCATGAATAAGTAAACATATATTATTCCGTTCTTATCGCTTTATTACAGCATCGGAGCCTCCGTGGCGCAATCGGCTAGCGCGTTCGGCTGTTAACCGAAAGGTTGGTGGTTCGAGCCCACCCGGGGGCGCATTCATTTTTAATCACGAGGTTCATGATATAAGTTTCTAATAATATTTATATCTGATGACCTGCTAATGCCACAAGTATTACTAATTTGCCAGTATGTATTTGTAATTTAAAATTTTCTTAAAAAAATGGAAATTTCCCTCTCTTTTACCCTGTAGAAAAACTTTTATTTAATATTAGTTATTTATGATAGATGAGTGCGAAATTCAGCGTGAGCAATCAAAACTCTAACGAAAATAACGAACTTAAAAAATATATAATAAAAATGGCTACTCTTTAACCTGAGGCAGGGTCTGCATGGATGGAATGGGGCCGACACTCACAGGAGCCGGCTGCTATACCCGAGGGACAGATCTGCGTGATGTGGGATGAGATGGATGTGGAGCAGCGACGGAATGAATTGATAGGGGGAACGGGAGAACCCCGAGAAAACCCACAGGCCTCGGCCACGTCTGCCACGTTTCCCACTTGTGAAAATCCCGGTTCGAACCGGCCGGTAATCGAAATCCGGTCACCTTGGTGGGAGGCGAATGTTCTGGTAGGCGGCGTTTAGTTAGTCAGGTACCTTACCGTGTGCTTGTTTTCCTTATTTTCATCACGATATTCGTCTCTCTCCAGACTACCTTTCCGTCAAGCAGACTTTAACTGGATCTGACTTTTTTCAAAATCAGTACGCAGTACCAGTGGTATCCACTTCCCGACCGTCGCTTGCGAAAGAAACACACCTGTTTGTTCAAGGACGCTGCCAACCACGTGAAGTTCTTCACGGTCGCTTTTTAAAAATGAGAACTTGTTACAGGGAGCAGCCGGGTGCCTGGACGGGGACTGCGAGACCCGACCACCCGTGCGGTGCGCGCCCTGCCAGACCCACAAGCCACCAAGTGAAGCCGGCGACAACCTTGTTGTTATGTCTGTGAACTTTTCCGAGTTTGTCCGCAGGCAACCTTTAGTACGCCACACACTAGTTACCCAAACATAATACTACTTTAACTGTTGGTTCAGTGACCAGAAACTTCACTGTGAAGACTTTGCTTACAATTATTTAAATGTTCCATTCTTCGCAGTGAAAAAAATAATTTAACTTATTTGTGCATTGAGGCAAGAAACCTTGCTAACTGCTGGCGAGACGGACTTTCGTGTAAGTAATCCGTTACGTCCAGCATGGGTTTTGAACAAGAAGACTCGCGCAAGGTAAGTGCGCCTCTTTCTTGACTGCGCACAGCTCTCAACTGATCTCACCAAGTTAAGTAGTTGGAAACAGTTAGTATTAAAATGATTTTGTTCAAACAAGATGTTAACAAAATATTATGGCATGGATTCAACTAACATGGCATTTGCTTAGATTCGAGATCAGGACAATAGTGCAATAATTATATTTGTAAAAATATAATAGACAGTATATTTTAGGATACAGTAATATCTACCAGAAATACTTGATGTTTCTTAAATGAGACTCGACGTATCGGACGGATACATTCAGAAATTAACACATTTAACGAATCACGATCATACTCTTGGTCCTGGGCTTCAGCTGGTAGCTCAGCGAAATGGTCTAACAATGGATTTGACTGCAGATGGATTTCGGGAATAATAAGGCGAAGTCGCTTCCTTCCTTCCTACCTTTGGTATACGGAGTGGACTGGTCCTCAAATGATGTTCTGGACGTCTTGAAGTTGAAGATTTGTTTCTAAGTCACACAGCTAATCTTGGCTGTATAGCTGTGTACCGTTTAATGCACTATTAGAATAGTCTTCTATATCATCTTGTTCCATGAACCACAGTATCGAATTAAACTTCAGGTTTTTTTTTTGCATAATCGCACATGGACTCACTTTTTATAAGGATTATTACAATCCATGAATTAGCATGTTAAAATTACTTACTCGTTATCGTAGTATTACTCAGTAAAGTTGTGTAGAATATATATCACTTGTTTTGTCAACATTTGATTATTTATTTACAATATTCACCATCTCTGAAATATAGTTCCTATTTCAAAGATGGTTTCTTACTGACTCATTTTGTTCTGAAACATTTTCTTGTTTATTCCACACCAAACCTAAGCAATCAAAATTATAGTTCCTAGCATAAACTGTTTTCGTTGCATTGGATAGATAACTATTCATAATATTATGATACTGCCTTAAATCAGATATTTAATACAATTTTCATTTTTCATAAAGAACATTTTCATATATAGTTTTTACTAAACTGCATAATTGTTTTAGTTTTAAAATATTTAACACTGTTTGGGCTACTCTTTAATTGTGACCTTAAACCAACACACTACAATGCTTACAGTTTATACTATTAAAATTTATAACATGGACATTCTTTTATGGACATACTGTAATACGAAGAATGAAATTGTAAGTTTGTACAACATGTGACAATGATTATTTTTTCATGTATGAAATACGTTTTTTGAGATAATACTGAGTATATTTCTTACGACAATTGGCGCATAATTTTATATTTAAATGGTGTTTCCATTCAAGTATAATATTTTTAAAACATGGACAAGACAATCGAGTGTTCAACTATTTTACTTTGTTTAATATATTATTTTTATTATGTGTGCCGTTAATACTGGAAAGTCATTTCGTAACGTTTTACGAAAAAAAATCTTTAACTATCGGACGTGCTGGGACAGCACAAACCATAAAATTCCCCGGTAAGAATCCAAACCCAGTATTACTGCGAATACTATTTTGAATTGAGAAATTTGTTTTCATGTAAATGTTCAAATCTTTCAAGTATCTGTATTTTTACATGAATATTTCTGTTCCGTTTACAAGACAAATTGAACAGCGCGACAGTGTTTCTGCGGCCATGCACCGGGCGAAGAGAACAGACTTGCTCTCCACGTATAATTAAATCATCGGCGTCGACACGAGACACTGTGTGGCGCGGTAATTACTGATCGAGTATCGGAAGTGCTTGCATGTTTCTGAGATGTCCGCGGGTTAAAGTTGATTAGGCTCCAGCGGCCAGTTATCTGAAACCCTCATCGGGAGCGAGAAACAATTCCCTGATTGGAGCCGAGCTCGTGTTCCCGTCACAAGTCCCAGAGGGTTTCTTCATTATGTTTGTCGGCGGCTGCTGTTGGCTGGCTAGTTTTTGGATCAGGAGGACACGCGAGAACGAAACACAACCTAACCCAGTTCGCAGTTGGATCACACAACACGAGTCCGAATTCGACCGAAAAACTTCAGCTGCAAGAACATCTCCACAAAATAAGTTGAAAAAATCTGAACGACTTATGGTATCAATTATTGCTTGCCAAGGCTTTGATGTTGAAGGCAAACAGCATTTCTACTGGAAATAACAGATAAATTATTTAAGACAGAAGACCATATGGAGTATGCTTAATTGAATTGGGTGTAGTAACACGCCACAAAAATTTGTGAAAAATTATGGTTTTGCCCCCCATTATTTCAATTAAATAATTTTGCTACAGCTGTGGTTGTGTAACTTCGTTCAAACAAATTTAATCCAGACGGTCAGTATTCTATCTTAATTACTTTCTCTATCACAATGGAAAAAATTTTTTGTTGTATTGGTAAAAACACTTGTTTTTAACTAATTTGGGAGTACTGATTTCATACCGAAAGGTGGTATCTCTGTAAGCTACCTTTTTTCTCCACAAATCATTTTTAAAACTTTTTAACATTAAAAAAATTAATTTAATTAACAAATTTTGGATATTATCTTGAACACCACCGTAGCTATTTATGTTTATTATTTATACAATAAACCATGCAATGGCATTAAGATATGTATAGAGTTTGGGGATACAAAAACTTAAAATCACTTATTTTGAGCATAAATTATATCATATAAAACACTAACAAGTTCTAATCAGGCAAGAATTCGGACTTATTGCTCTTGATCGGGTCAGTAGTCTGCCATCATATTCTTGTCTCATGGGTCTTGATGGAAGCGTTCCACTTTCTCATTGCTAACAGCCCCAAATTTTTTTGGGAATCGATCAAGGTGATATTCAGGAAGTGCTTTTTAATGTTCATGTTGCATCCAATATCACGAAATACCATTACCATCATTTGAACTTAAACTTTTTTGAAATGAAAACTTCTATAGGAAGGTTTGGATAGGGAGTAAATTTTTGTAAGTCGTCATTGACATGGTTACGTGACGTCAGCTGTGAATGTGTGTGTATATATACACACACATTCAGTGGTTGACATATACCAATACATATCTTATTAATACGCGTCTTCAGTCCCTGTACATCAGTGCTGTGCATATGTGAATCGAATGTGTGTATGCAGTAAAAAGTGAGTATAAAATATATTAATATTTTAATATAGATACATTGTTTGAATAACGAAGAAAACGGAGTCTTTGTAGCAATATAACCTAAAAATTAAGAACATAATTATTAATTTTTTTAATAACTAAAATTACTATGCAATACGTATTTTATAGTAATTTAGGAGTTATTTTACTAACGTGATGAAACAAATTGGTTGTGTGATAATATTTTTTCGTAAAAATTGCGAAAAAATCTCTGAATTTTATCAAAAATTAATTTGGATATCCAAAAATAACAACTTTTTGTTTATAGTTTTAAGTTTTCCCTTCTATCGGCAGTCCTCAAGACTGCTCTGAATATTTTTTCTGCTTTTTTTCTTACCAAGGAAGTTTTTCATAATTGCTACAAAATACACCCATGCTGCTTGCTCCTTTCATCCACCTTTATGACAAATTTCTCGTCACGCACAATGGTTCTAATTTTGAGGTCCATCAAACATATCTGATTTGATTTCTCGAATTACAGACAAGAAAAATCAGGAAACTATTATACAGATTTATCTAGAAGTCCTATAGATAGAATGTTAGTAATACATTATCAAAAACAAATACAATTTTACTTTACAGTACATTTAAATAGTTTTTATAACCTAACTAACAACTAAGTGTATTTTTTGAGGTTCGATAGGGACTTAGGTGCGCCTCAGCCCGAATTCTAAACGCCTAGTCATTCTGGGGTACACAAAATGCACTACACGTGATGGGAAAAAAATGCTCTTATAAAAAGAAGGCTGATTCTGTTACTGTGGTAAAATCATCCAAAAATATTGTACTTCTTAGAGCAGAAGATTTGTTTTTAAGAGCGTTATTTATTTTACGAATTATTGGCACCCCATCCTAGCAGGTCAACTTATTTTCGTCACTAGTTTTAAAATTCTACTCTTAACTTAGAAAATAGAAATCAATTTATTTAATGGTTCCAACATTAAAAAAAAATTGTATAAATGAACCTCGCTTCCAAATAAAGGTTGACAAAGACTGTAAGCTATTGGAGGATCTAATGATTTTCTCACCATTTCCGGGAATTTCTTGGAGTTAGGATGAGGTTCGGCTCGTTAGAAAGGTTGAGGTTTTTATCCTGAAAAAAAGGCATGAGTTGGGGGGAGGGGGTGATATAAAAAATAAAACAGATGTCTTTTACTTTAGTCTTGGTCCAAAAACCATGAAATATCACGGGTAAATAACAGGCTATGAGAAGGTGGAATCAAATAACAGTGACAACGTAATGATTCCGTAACATTCGTATTAGAATTATCCAATTTGTGTCGAGACTTTATTTTTTCCTGATTAAATACAAGTAGAGAGCAGTCGGGATTTTTTTTTAAATATAATTTTGTGCTGTTATCCACAGCAATTTACCAGCGGCCTGGATTCAGTTTCTTCCGCAGGATAAAGTCTTCCAGGACCAAAGCTTCACGAAATATTTTTTTTTTGTCAACGCTGTTCCAATTTGCCGCAGTAAAGGTCCTATACTCTCCCCTCCCCCTGTTCTATCTCCCAAGTCGCCGATGAAGATGACGGGGCGAATCCAGATAGATTTTCCCTTGGTTTGTGTTCCACCTGCTGCAGCTGAAACAATGTACATTGGCCGGGGGAGGGGGTGTTTTGGTAAGGGTGTGGATAAGGGGGGGGGGGGGGGGATCGGGAAGTTCGGAGCCAGGTTTACCGTTAGAGACCCCGCCTTAACCGCGCCCTTGTTTCACATTGTTTGATGGCTGTGATCCTCCCACTTCTTTTAGAGCCAGGTATAACTTCTCTCCTTTTTCCAAACCTCCCCAGCAAGCCAGTAGTCCGGCGCCAACTTCTACCCCCTCCACGCTCTTCTTTCCCGTTTCAGCGTCGTTTCCCCTCGTTGCTACATATTTCCGTTCTCTTATCATTGCTATTGATTAAACGGCTATTCCTGTAAATCAACTCGATAGCATTTTAACATCTAAGCTCTCGTTATACGGCATTCGGTGTGAGAGTGATTTCGTAAATGCGACGGTAGTCAAGGAACGGATGTGTGTAACAATCACGGTCCTGCCATCTTTGGTGGATGACGTGAACCAAACTTCCACAAAGAAAGAGGGAAACTTTGCAGTATTAATTTTACGTTATTTTATTTATTTATAAATATTAATAAAATAACATAATTTGTCGAAAAACCCGGGTTCATTAATTTTCGGAGTATTTTTCGCTTTTGTCGGAGCTGTTTCAGTCTATCGTTTAAAATTTCGGTCTTCCAATCAAATGATTCAATACACGACGTAGCTGATTTGGCAGGTGCTAATTCTACGTGTGATTCGCGTCCAGAAATGCAGTTGAGAACACATTTTGCGTATATTTATCACGCTCGGAATTATTTTAAATAATTCTACGTTAAATTTCGTGTTCGAGTTTTGTTTTATAAGTGAATTTGCAACATGATAACAAATGAATTTTGCTCTTTACCTAGGTTAGGTGATATACATATATGGCGAGTACTGAAAGACTCACTTTCATTTTTTTTATTACATTTGGTGTTTAGTCACAAATTTTTCTCATCTGATATTTACTTAACATAATTTTGTTCTGTAAAATGTCACGCAAGTATTAGTGATTTTTACATTTACGTGACATTTTACCACTAGTAAATAAAATTTAGAAAATATTTGGTGACAATAGTTGTGACGAAACATTTTATGCAAAGAATCCATCATGATAAATTGACAAGAACGACGCTTAAATATTATTGTAATTATAATAAAATGAAACAAGCAGCATGGGGATTGAGAACGAGCGTGAGGACGTTAAGGGCGATAATGCATTGCGTATCACACGTCTCTTCGGCTCAACGCGCCACACACCGAACTGTAGCGCAGTCTTCGTCGGTAAAGCGCGTGTGTGGGATTTTAAACAGTGAACATATCATTTAATAGATCAATATTTAAGACTAAAGTTCCTACCTCGTACCTTATCCATCTAAAATACTATGTACCTAATATTTAATTACTCAAAGCGTCTGTGTAAAAAAAAGCGCCTAATTGAGTCTTTTTTTTTTGCTGTCAAAAATGCGTATTGATTACGAAAAAATTTGACTAAACCAACGTAGGAACTTTAAAAGTTGATATTTTTATGTTTTCCGTAACCAGACACCTTTAGTAAATCTAAAACGGTTTGTAAATGGCGCGTTGAGAGTAGGAGTTCTGCAGTTAGAATAGGACGACACGCGCTTATGGATATTAAGCTATTCATTTTTGTACACAAACCGTATCGCCGTACTTAAATTAGTGTATCCTTCGACCAAGAGTGGCTAGTGAGAAATACCGCAAAAGAAAGACTTTTTACGGCCTGCGTTGGAAGGAGAGATGCGGAAATGCGCCGAGACTTTTCTTCGCAAAGGAAACTACTGTTTAAGGGCGGTATTTCAAGAAGTTCGGGTAAACTAACGAATAAGCACTGTCTTGTTGGGATACAACAATAATATAACACGCGCAACGTATTCCAGAACGTGTCCAAACCAAATCCCAGTAAGAAAACATATCGGCAACATTTTTAATAAACTGTGCCCTGCGCGAGGCTAGAACCTGGTTCCATCGCATCCTAGCGGACTTTTCGCATCCATTGATACATAAAAAAATCCTAGAGATAGCAGCAACACCGCACAAAACTGAAACTGTCTTTATAATTTTCTCGAGAACTTTTGACGTGACAACGCCTAATAAATCGATGAACGCCGGCTGCACGCACGAAAAAGTGTCCTGTAACGCATATTGTCCCGTTACACTGTGTCCCTTACGCTCATCGTACGCTTGCGCCGCATCTATCTCTCTTCCACTCGATTGGAACAACAATCGATTTGACTTTTTCGAGGCACATTAAACTTGAAACACTCCCATTCGTTTCCTACTTTTCCTATAATCGTCCTATTCTTAACAGAATTAACACAGATTGGAAGAAGTTAAATAGCAAACATGTATAAAAGTTATAGTTAAAATAATCTCTTCGTTAAAGTAATAAACATATTTGAATTAATGAGTGCAAATAAAAGTAAATTTATCAATTAAATTGTAGATTTCATTTCACTCCTTCTTTGTATCCATACAAAATAGTGATAATTCAATACAAATGATTTAATTTTATTCATAAAAGTATGGAATCATTTCATCAATGTTTTGTTATGACGTTGTCACGTTAAACAATCGTCCGTAAACCGACTTTACAGACAACCAATTTTTTTTTAGGTTAGCCTAAGATTATTTCTTGCTATGGCCATTAAAAATACAAAATATGCTCGAGGATAGTTTCCCTACCATAAAGTTTAATTTCGCACACCAACACGCTTAGATGCTCACGAATTAATGTTGCCAGACGCGGGTCAACCAATTGGACGAAATCAACGAGAAAGTTAGCTCTGCGCATGCGCGGAAGTTTTGGAAACAGATAGGTCACGAATAGGACACCAATAAATATGGGACTAGTCGTGTCCTACCTAAGGGTAATGTGCACTAGGAATACGCTTAATCATTTTGAATTCCTTCATGAAATAGAGAAGAACATAAGAAGAATTTTCTATCAGTGTTAGGTGTTTATAGTTATATACAGACATTCCCAGAACTCAAGTTCAAGCAGTTGAGAGACAAATAAATTACGGTTCTGAATAAAATAAATAAATATAAATGAGCCATAGTTTTCAAGTAATAGGTTTTTTTTTTAGTTTTAAAATCCCTACCCCTGCACTAAATTACTAGATACCGTGACTATATCTTTTTATGCAATCATGAATAACCCTACTGTTGAAAACAATTAAAAATAATATCAAATTTGCAATAATTTTTTTGTAGAGTGGTTGTTGAGAAAGGGGGTCGAGTAGAGAGCTTCTTTACACGACTTAAGCGTCAAAAATGTTTTATTGGGTAACGATGATTACCTATTCTCATTGTTAAAGGAATTACTATGTTAACTTAGCAAGTTATTTTTAAAAATTGGCTTATTCATGCAAGTAACTTGCTAAGGTAGCATAGTAACTTTTTTTCAATATAAATAGTAAAAGTTACCCGATTATAAATGTTTGCGCTCTAGTTGTGCAAAGATATCCCCCAAAAGGATTGCATATTAGATTTAATTTTAAATGTGTTATTAACAGTAAAGTTATTCATGATTGTGTTACAGTTTGTAGTCACAGTATCTAATAATTTTGTGCAAGGTAGGGATTTAAATCATTTCTATAGACGAGGAGTGGTAATGACAAGGGGGTAAATGTTACAGATGACCACGCCATATTGATTACACCATTTTTTTGTATTGTCCATCAGACAGCTTTGAGAGAATATTATAGTAGAGGGTGCATGAGGGTTTTGTGACCAATGTAATCATTGAAATGTAAACATTGCCCTGGGGGCCGCCATCTTGTTTCATGGGGCCGCCATTGTTGTTGACATTGGTAACGAATGCGTGCCACCGTCGCAGCCACTGGGGGCCGCCATCTTGTTTACTTCTGCTGGAGGCCGCCATCTTAGTTCAACCTTTGGTTACCAGAATGCGCCACTGTCGCACCGAAGGCAGGAATTGTATACAAAATATCCTGGGCAGTGTAGGGATTCGATCCATGGGATGCAGCATTGTCGAGGTTACAAGGCAGACACCTTAACCACTAGACCACGAGATCAGTTGGGAAGAGTAGAAGTAAATAAGGAACATAAGCTTAAAAGGCGGCATGTTTTTAAATTTTGAAAAGAAATAAAATGCCGCCATGATGTATGCTTAAATAAAATACCACCATGTTGTATGCTTAAATAAAATGTCGCCATATTTAATTTCCAACCACCATGTCTAAATTTTATAAAAAGAAACAAAATGCCACCATGTGTAATTTCCAAAAACAAATGCCGCCATGTTTAAATTTCCAAAAAGAAACTAAATACTGCCATATTTAAAATTCCAAAATGCTTAAACTGCCATGTCTAATTTCCAACCGCCATGTTTAATTTCGAAAAAAGAAATAAATTACCACCATGCTGTATGCTTAAAGCAAACCCCCACCACTCCACAAATGCCACCATATTAGCTATGTCTAAAACATGTGCCGCTATGTTAAAAGCCCCGCCATACTAGCTATGACTAAATACAAATACCTGGGAGCAGGGCCGGTGCAAGGTAAATTGGCGCCCTAGGCGAAAAACCTTAATGCCCCCCCCCCCCCCCGGACAGACACCCCAAAAAAATATTTCCTTGCCTCAAAACACATCACGTAAGCCTAAGATTTTGTCAACATTCAAATGTAAGCAGGCTTGTGTTTTATTTACTTTTTTACTTATTACAAATCATAAACAGGTCACCATGGACTTTAAATAATTACTTATATCAATATAAACATTCCAAACTGTTACAAAAATACATTTTCATCTAGTTTCAATAATCGTTAAACATATTATATCAACTGTTATGTGTCGTACTGCGCCGCCCCCAGCTACTTGGCACCCTAGGTGGTTGCCTAGTTCGCCTATATGGACGCGCCGGCCCTGCCTGGGAGCAACATAACCTCAAAAAACCCGCGCACAGAGAGCGAGATGTTGTCCACTGGGGCATCACGCACACAATGCGCAATAATAATTCCCACATCATATTATATATTTAAAAGCATAATAATGTCTTAAAATATTTAAAATATAAAATTTACCAACGCCGTGTAGGGAAAGGAAGCCCGCTCGTGTAACGTAAAATATGATTTAATGGTAGCACAAGAACAAATAGAACTGGCTCTCTGCCAGTATCATAAGCATAGTTAAAATTTATAATATTGTGAAGACAGAAAAATAAGCATAGTTAGAAAATGTGGATCACCGTTTAATAGTAATAAGCATAGAAATGTATTAAGCATAGTTAGGGCAAAGACTATTATTTCTCTTCCACTATGTCAAGTAAAATAAATATTGTACAAACATTGTGTAGTAATTGGCTCTGTGCCAGTGGCATAAGCATAATAATGTATTAAGCATAGTTAGGACAAAGACTTATATTTCTCTTCCACTATGTCAAGTAAAATAAGCGTTGTACAAATGTCGTGCTGAGAGATGGACGATCGCTCGTGCGCCGGCGACCAGGAATGTGTTTACCTGCTGGGTGACAGTGAAAGTTTTTACCACAGAGAACTCAAGGTCAGGTCATCACTGCGTACAGTAAAGGAGCAAGCATAAGGAACATACAGAGGTGGAAAAAGAAATAATGTAGACAACACAAGGGTAAAAAATAATGTTGGTTTTATTTAATTTGGAATATATAGTATCAATGACGATCATTTATGGTTGGCGGACAACCCCAGGGACACGTCCCCGAAGGCCCCGCCAACACTTCAGTTCCCTCGGCCGCAGCAAGCGCACGATCGACCCATCGCTGCGGCCAACTCCAGGGTCCCATTCCCGAAGGTCCCACAGTGGATGTGGGCATCCCTCCACCACCTCCTCCATGAAAAATAGCTTGGCTATATCCGGTGGTATTTGGCTCGCCAAATCCTCTCGCGTGGACACATCCATCTTGTGGGGAGATCTGCAGAACAATACACACGCAGTAGCTACAGCATAAAATGGATAACCCAAGTGTGGAAAATAAATTACGTGTGTAAAAGAAGGGATTCAAACCGAGGCGGTCCCATGAGGTTTTCAGAGAAGTAAAAGTTACGCATAGTTATCCACGTGTGTTTCATTTGAGTGATTTGGATGGTAATGAAATTAAAGGTGGCTTTTATGGTCCTGAGATTCAAGTAACTGCATACCCTGACACTTATTTAGTGAATAAAATTCACAAAAAATGTGGCGAACGTTTCCTAGTGTCGAGGAAGGGGTTTCCTGTGTCCGTAAACACGTGGATTAATGCCGGTGATACTCAACGGTAGGATGTGTCTTGACCTTCGGAGTTGGTATCCGGGACTGGACTGGTGACAATAACAACTTCCTCCTCTCCCCCCTCGGGCGATGTTACGGCCTCGCGACCTTATCGGAAAACACTTTCACTGACATCATGCTGTTGTCAACAGGTCCCGCAGATGCGGTGCGGCTAGTGGTGCGCGAGCATGCTTGCAGCTCCCTACACGACATTTGTACAACATTTATTTTAATTTTTATTTATCATTACATATCGCCGGGGTGGGCGGGAATTGTTCCGGTGAGTTTTTCTTTTATGTATGCTTATTTGCTACATGTTGCTGAGCGCTATATGGACGGCTAGTACTGTTTTTTTTAACTATGCCTATATGTTTTATTTCTGGCATTCGTGACGCAGCTGAGCGTTCCTACAATTTCATTTTAAATGTGTTTATTACATAACGCTACGTGTTAACTGTAGCTTAATGTTATGTTGCCTCCAGGTATTTGTATTTTGTCATAGTTAGTATGGCAGGTTTTTTAAGCATAGCAGCACATTTTTAGACATAGCTAATATGGCGGCATTTGTTGAGTGGTGGGGGTTTGCTTTAAGCATTCAACATGGTGGTAATTTATTTCTTTTTTCGAAATTAAACATGGCGGTTGGAAATTAGACATGGCAGTTTAAGCATTTTGGAATTTTAAACATGGCGGTATTTTGTTTCTTTTTGGAAATTTAAATATGGCGGCATTTGTTTTTGGAAATTACACATGGTGGCATTTTGTTTCTTTTTGGAAATTTAGACATGGCGGTTGGAAATTAAATATGGCGGCATTTTATTTAAGCATACAACATGGCGGCATTTTATTTCTTTTCGAAATTTAAAAACATGCCGCCTTTTAAGCTTATGTTCCTTATTTACTTCTACTCTTCCCAACTGATCTCGTGGTCTAGTGGTTAAGGTGTCTGCCTTGTAACCTCGACATTGCTGCATCCCACGGATCGAATCCCCACACCGCCCAGGTTTTTTGTATACAATTCCTGCCTTCGGAGCGATGGTGGCATGCTCCGGTAACCAAAGGTTGAACTAAGATGGCGGCCTCCAGCAGATGTAAACAAGATGGCGGCCCCCAGTGGCTGCGATGGTGGCGCGCCCTGGTAACCAATGTCAAAAACAATGGCGGCCCCCATGAAACAAGATGGCGGCCCCCAGGGCAATGTTTAAATTTCAATGTTTACATTGGTCACAAAACCCTCATGCACCCCCTACTTATTATGACCTTTAAATAGAAAATATAAATTGTCCGGTAGTTGTCTGGCAACAGTCAGGTATGTTTCGTCTCACTTACGCTAGCATATATCCACATGAACGTTTCCAATATTTAAAAAATAAAAGAATTTTACATTAACACAAAAAAGCATAAACTGCAACATTGGTAGCTCAGGCGTAACATATTACCACATATTTTCAGTAGTTTAAAGAATACATGGACGAAAATATTTAAGCATAAATTAAACATGTACTCAGGAGCCATTATTCTATTTTTCAGTATTCATGTGCCCTTCCGAAAAGGTCTCGTGCTACAAATTTTCTTCGCAGTAATTTAGGGTGGGTTTTTGTTTTTTTCAGCTCTCGAAGGGAAGGGAATTATTATCCGCTGGGCATTAATGTTCTAGCACCCCTGCGGTTTTTGAAAAGCACCCCTTTCCAACTAGCTGCTGCCCTTTTTTATACTACCTGTGGAATGCTTCTCGTACAACATTTACATCGCAGTTTAAATCAAAAACAAAACTCAACCCACAGTGAGACGGGGAATGTTTAGGTCAGCAAACTTACAGAATTAATAGGATACTAATAACCCAAAATATATTTAGAGATGGGCCAATAAAATCCTACAATCTTCGAATACCATCGAATCCTCTGTATTCGAAGGATTTGAAATTCGAGGGAAAATATTAAAAGAAATATTTCACAAAGGTAATTCTAAAAGTAAAACTTTAAATTGCGTGCTTTAATAAGACTACATTATTAACCCCTAAATTAGCTATCAAATAAATGTTTGTATTAGCAACCAGCTGAAAGAGTATAATTATTGCATTTTCTCATTTATTGTTACTTCATGCCATAAACGAACAAACGAACATAAACAAACTTTTTGGGAATTAAATCAACAATTTTGGCTCCAGCCCTTTTTCTCTCCCTAGAGTCAAAATACAAGGTCTTATTGTGATTTGGGACCGATAACCACCATTGCTGAACCCACGCCGGAATCGTTTACAATATTTTCATGTAAAACTAATTGCGGAAAAATGTGCGAATTTCTTAAATCTGTAAACAGGACTGAAATGTTCTGTCTTGAGCCAAAACTGCCGCGGATAAACTTGCGAGAACGTTGCTGAAATTCGGGAGCTACTTGATGACGATGATGATTGTGATAGGGACAATCCTCCTGCACAATGAAGATTCAACCCTGACATCCCAGAATACGAAAATTTCGATATTTGTTTAGATAAAATCTATGAGTTGTGTATACATGGCGAGTCCGGCGCAATGTTATTCTTATGGGACTACGATATGGTGGCTTACTCCTCAGTTGTGGCTTACCAATCGTGAGGAATCGGCAGTGTTCGGACTTTTCCACCGCTCTTTGCCTATGATTGGGACCTCTTTGACAATCTTCGGACACTTTCGTCTTTTTTTCATCCGCAAAACCTGCACAGTGGTTCGCACTTGTGCTAGTGTCGCCTGCTAGGCGCACTACAGTCGTGGATAGACAGTCCTTATGGTGGTTCCTTAAAATATTTTAAGAAGTTAAGAATATTTCGAAGGTGGTTGGATTCAAACCCAAGACCAAATTATCACCTCAGAGCTTTGACCACTTTTGTTATTCTTTATTTTAATTTTTAGAAACAGAATACAATATATTACACATACACTGGGACCACTCGACTAATGGCTCGATCATATCCAAGAATAGTTTATATGTATATACTAGAAGTAATTTCTAAATTAAATAGCGCTGATCTTCTGATTGGAAAACATACGTCTTTGACCACCGCACTCCCCTCGAGACATTTATCGGACCGAGAATTAAAGAAGCTATATAAAAAGTAACACACATATTCTGACTTTTATATATATATTTTTTTAATTTGAAGGAATAACAGTATAATCTGATAGAGGGTGTTTTTGACATCTTTATTTTCAATACTTTCTACCAGAAGCGTTAGTTAACACACATAGTCATCTAGAAGGGGCTGCCGCCATTTTGTTTTCAGTAATCGATACAAAGACAGCTAGTGCCACGTAGTACACACGCCATTTTATAGATTGTGCTGCAGTCATATTAGTTTAAATTTCACCTGCTAGAGTGCCAATCACATGACTGCCACGTCATCTGCCATCTCATCAACCGTCTTGGCCACCATCTTGAAATTCTGTAATTATTGACCTAGAAATTCGGGAGGTATTCCAAAATTCATTAAAAAATCATTAATTAAAATAATGATTTACTCGATCAATTTCGTTCTTGGTTCGATCCTTGATTGATGTAAAAAATATAATTTCAGGTAAAAAATACTTATTTAATTAAAATTACCATAAAAGTGACAGGTTCGAGAATTAAAGCAACAAAAATTAAAATAAAAAAATTATTACATAAATTCTACAAGAACAAACAAGGAAACTACTAGCGTTTCTGGATTTCTACAGTCTTCTTAGAAAGCGAAGCGAGTCCTTTGCATACCTTGACATGTGTTTTCAGGCCAGTTATACATAACAGTCGATTAACCAGGTATGTCTATTCAGTAGCCAGGCACGTAATGAGCGGCCAGGCACATCCAGTCGGTAGTTAGGCACATTTAGTCTGTGACAAGGAACGTATTAGACGGTCAGACACATCCAGTAGGTAGCAAGGCACTCCAGTTGGTGGTTAGGCATATTTATTCAGTGGTAAGGCATGTATTTAGTGTACAGACATATTCAGTTTGTTGACTACACACTTCCAGTTGGTGGTCAAGCACTTCTGGTTTGTGGTCAGGCTGACACGATCAGTTGGTGGCCAGACACATCCAGTTGGGCAGGGACATTAAGTAGTTGTTGGCTAGACACCTCAAGTCTCTAGATATAAACGTATATTCAGTGGCCAGGAACGCACGTCCAGTAGGTGGCAAGATGCGTCCAGTTGGTAGCTAGGCATGTCTATTCAGTAGCCAGGTATGTAATCGGCGACCAGTTACATTCAGTTTGTGGCTGACATGTCCAGTTATCAGCTAGGCGTGTCCAGTCAGCGACCAGGCACGACCAGATGTTGGTTAGACACATAAAGTTGGTGGCAAGGTACATCCAGTCGGTAACCGGACATGTTTATTCAGTTACCAGGCATGTATTTAGAGGTCAGGCACAACAGTTTGTTGGTTAGACACTTTCAGTTGGTGGTTAGGTACTTTAATTCTGTGATCAGGATAACGCTATATGTTTGTTGTTGGCCAGGCACGTCTATTCAGTGGCCAGACATATCCGATTATTGTTGGCTAAACATTTGCAGTCTGTGGCCAGGCATGTCAGATATGTTGGACAGACACAACAGTCGGCTGGTTAAGCTAACAAGTCCATATGTTGACCAGACACTTCTAGTCGATGGCCAGGCACATCCAGTTGTTGGCTAGACACCTCCATTCTGTGGCCAGGAACGTCAGATAGGTTGGACAGGCATGTTTATTTGACTGTCAGGAAAATACAGTCAGTGGCCAAAAGGTGTAATATTTCGATACTTGATATATCTTTCAAACAAGTAATGTACAATGTCATATGTGTGGGCCAAGCATCTCCTAACCAAGAGGTATTTCTCGTCGATACTCGGCGAACATTTTAAACAGATATTTTCAATGCCTCTACTTACAGAAGCTGCTGCGTGTAGTGGCGTGAACAACACGCCGCGGTTCTGGATGCTTAGTTAATGATGACTAGAACGTAAATGAACGTAAATTGAAGTTCCGAACTTTTTCGTGTGGCCCATGTTCGCAGGACCTACTACCCCGAAGATTTGGACCAGAAGCCTGTTCGTGGTGGCTTCTATACCGAAGAGATTCAGCCTACCTTGTATCCGGTTACATACTTGGTGGGGAAGATTCTCAAACAAAGAAATGGACGATTGTATGTCAAATGGTGGAGCTTCCCACTTCGCTTTAATTTGTGGGTAGCAGATTCAGAAATCGAGAAATGCTTGAATTTTTCCTGTTTTTGTTTTTGTAGTAGAGTAGAATTTATACAACATTTTTTTTTTAATTTGTAATTTTGTTGTTTTAATTTTTTGAAAATGTCACTTTATTAATAATAATGTTAATTAAATTATTTTTTGATATAAAAACAACATTTTTGCATCAGTCAAGGATCGAACCGAGGGTAAGAATCGACATAATCAATTATTATATTAACAAGTAATTTTTTTTAATGATTTTTATATTTTTTCCGGTTATAATAGCATAAATATTACAAAAATTCCATATTAGTAGGTATTTATAGTATGTATGGGGACATCGGTGGGTGGTGGGGGAGCCGGGGAGCCACGGCGGCCATCTTGGTTTATGTCACTTCCGGCGACCATCTTGGATTACGTCATTTCCGGCGGCCATCTTGGATTACGTCATTTCCGGCGGCCATCTTGGATTACATCACTTCCTGCAGCCATCTTGGATTTGACCTTGACCTTTGAACCCGGAGGCCATTTTGTTTTTCTAAAACTTTCCTCCATTTTGTTTTCTAGATCATTCCGCCATTTTGAGTTTCGTCCGCCATCTTGAAAATCTTTATTTATTATCCGATTTTAATGAAAAAAATTTAAAATTTAAAAAAATTAAATAATCAAAATTTTAAAATAAAATTAAAAATATTATTTAATAAAATTTTAATTAAAAACCTACGCATCGAACACCCCACTCCTCTAAATTACAAATACATCATCTAGCACCCCCACCCCTCTGTTACAATGACATCGTCATCGAACACCCCACTCATTCCTGTTACAATTTTTCGTTACATCCACCATCTTGGAAAATCATAATTATTGACTTAGAAAATCAGGAAAAAAAATATACCATCGTTGTCTGCTGGAGGCAGCCATCTTATTTAGTGGAGACTACCATCTTGATTTCATCTGGTGGGTGTCGTCATCGGTTGTAGGTTTCTAAAGTATGTTAGTGTATGTAAGGTCGAGTTACAATTCTCTACCAACATTGTTATGAACCTTATAGACCATAATCCACAGAATCCACAAGATCCACAAAATCCACAGTCACTTTGTTGTTGTAACCGACATTTTTTCTTAAAGTCTTATCACTTATAGGTTTTAACTAAAATATATGTTATCAATACTGTCGTTGTGGATGCGTTAGTTAAAGTAATGATAATTTAAAAAACATTTATTACTCCATCTTAGCTGACCAGAAATTTTTCATAGTCCTATCATACATGTAAACATACTAAATAAATTAATGTTTGTGTATTCGTGTTTAAAACTGCATGGAAGCAGATATTTAGGTGTTTGTGTATAATATCATTTCTTAGTGTTCGTGTTTGCGTTCCTGTGTTTAAAAGCTGCATGGAAGCAGATATTTTAGGTGTTTGTGTCTAATTACATGATCATTTTACGATATCAAATTAAGTATAAGTACCTTGAGGAATATAGGGCATTAATTAAAAAAAATAATAAGCGATATGTAGGTAAAATTATATTTACTGAATCAAAGAAATATATTGTACAAAACAAAACCCTCAAGGAGAGAAAAATATACTTGTCAAACAAAGCTATAAAAAAACAGAAACTATATACAAAAACGAAAACTGTTTACAACAAAAAGACTGGAACTATACAACAGATAATTCATCTCCAACATAGCCGTGGGGAACCGTATGGATGCCATCCTCACATATTTGGCGCTTATCATCCTCCCATGTTATGGCCAGCTTATTTGTGCTCTCGCTATAGAGCACCTGCTGCCTCGAGCGTATGGCCCTAACTGCTACTCGTCGTGTGTGGTGATCGTGCAGGGCATCCAGGTAGTCACTGAATGTTATGCGGTTTTTGACCACACACCGCTGGATACCCTTGGCCTTCTTCTCAACTTTGTCACCACACTTGTATGCATACAGTTTGGCCCGCAGACCGACAAACTCACTCATCACTTTCCCCCCACACTCATCCTTAAACTTTCCGACAACCTTTTTGTTGATGGGGGAGAAGCAAGGGTGGTCGGAAGGGTAGCAGCTGGTGTCGAACTTCTCCATGAGTGTAGGATCGGCTTTGAGGTCATGGTAGAAATCATCGGTTTGTATCTCGTATACGAAACTATCGGTGTCCATGTATGCCAGATGAATGTTTTCTGCATATCTGGGTTTCATTGTGCTGTAATGGAAGTCGTACATGAGTGTTTTTGAGAGATCAAGTACTGCGAGTCCGGCATAGATTGGCTTATCGAAAATTATGGTCTCATGGTTCAGATGGACTAGAGTCAAGTTCGGTTCATACATTGTGCGGTCCTTGAAGGATGGACGACACACCAGTTTCTTGAACCGCTTCTCGGAACATACCAACTCAATTTTGAGCCTCCGCCTCTTGTTCTCCATCAGTTTCCCGAAAGTACTGTTTACAACGAGCTTAAAGAACTCCTTCTCGAATTCGTTGGCTGCAGCCTTGCGCTTATTGGTGTTGAGCTTAATGTATGGCTCCAACCACGCCGACTGCTCAAACTGGAGGACTCTGTGTACCTTAGTAACTATCAACCCATGTGATACTGCTTGCTGGAGGTTTCTGTAGTGTACAATGTAATGTTCCTTAATTTCTAGTGTTGTCATGAGCTTTGATTGTTTGGAGCCGGGCGGACATTGATTGATGGGGAGAAACGGAAGGTCTTTGTGACTTTCGTGGAGTTCAGTAGGGTACTCCACGTCACATTCGATAATGTACCCGATAGGAGAATTTTCTGGAATAGTCATGACATCAATAGATGTGTCTGACCATTTGAAATGTCGAATCGGAAGCGACAGCGACATCGCCCACCCGTACAAATTATTTGCATCAATGTACTGTAGATATGTGGATGGCTTGGACACATCATGTGTCTCAGGAACGTATTTGTTGTTACCCACACAATGACGTTTGATGCTTTGCGCTACACCCCCACGAATACCTGCTTCCACAAACATATACATATCGTAATCTGTCAGAAGCTCGAGTTGTACTCCTGTGGTGCGAAGCATCGCATCGAAAGCGAACCCAGGACAGGAAATGTAGTGTGACGGGTCTAGACTGTACGTCTCCAAGCAAAGACTGCGAAAATTCTCGAATACGTCCGCCAAAATCAGGACATCCGTCTTTAGGTACAAGTCAGCGTACTCCCCCAAAGTAGCACACTGAAACTTGTCCCAGACATTTTGTGCGTGAGAGTAATCCGCCTCGGAAATACCAGAATCAGTCAGAATATTAAAGAACTCATCGATAGATGGAAGACTAGTATCGTCTAGTCGAGCAAAAGAATCAACGAAGTCGTAGGGGAAGACTCCCTTGCGAGTAACCAACTCCAACTCATCAGGAGCGAAAAACTCAGCAGTACTGACAAACTTGTCTGCAGGCAAGAACTCTGCGAGCGAAGCAAGACCCCGACTCATGAAACGGAACGTATCGACAAACTGAATGCTGAACTTATCATGCAACTTCTTGGAAAAAGTTATCAACTTCTCTTCCGAATTAGGAATGATGAAGATGTCTTTAGTGTCGTACCCCAACTTCCTGATAATGAAGTTCTGGTCGTACGCCAGGTTGTGGAAGAACACAATCATCTTTTTTGGTCTGCGCCTGAGAAGGTTGCAGTCATTACATGCAGGTCCAATAAATTCGCCGGTGAAGTGATTATGATCACGAACTTTCTTTACGACCCCTCCAAACTTTCCTCCACAGTAGCAACAACACCTTGCTTGCAGAAAAGCAGTGTTTTGTGCATGTGTGAGCGGAGTCATAGGAACAGACATAGAAAATATTTTCTGCACGTCATGTCCAATCTCCACAATGCGGGATATGAATTTATCTTCTGCGTCACAACCGCGATACACTTCAGGCTGTGAAGGAAGTGAAGAAGTGAGGTGTACTGGAATCACGGAGTTATCTGCTTTCACGTAAATGCAGTAGCTGTACGCTTTATGCTTTTGATACTGCAGTGTGTATGCTTCATCAGGATTCGGGTGACATGTATGGATTTTCTCCAGAATAGCTTCAAAGTCGCAATATACCACGATGGGAATTTTATCACTGTGATGGAAGTTTTTGAACTTCAAAACAGGAGGCAAACCATTTTCATCAACCTGGGGCATTTCCATCCTAACAGCAGCATGCTGTTTACAGAGCTCACTGTGTTTTTCCAAACACTGAAGACCAGTAAGCCCGCTAACCCTATCCTGATCATCATAATGCTTGAAGCATCTTTTGCAAACATGAATAGCCTCAGTGTGTGTAGTGATTTGGGACCGAACCAGAGCAGAAAAATTATTGATGTAGGCGAAATGGGACGAATTGTCATTGACCAAGAGCAGAAGATCGAAATGATGTTCTTTTTCTTCAGGAGCGACTCGTGCAGGAACAACATTCAGATTCTCGTCGATACTGTAAATGTTGATGGAGACTCCGGGGTTCTATTTTTCAAACAGCGGTATTTGCTTGATTGGAGTAGGGGAGTCAATGTTGTTGAAGTTGAACTTCCCCTCCAAGTCATGGTAGCGCTGGTTGACACGTTCAGGATGCTCACCTTCCACGTACTTAACAAGAATTGACCACTTGAAGCACATGTGGTCTTCGAGGTTTTGCGGATTGATCACAGCGTATTTGTCTTTGATGGAAGTAGGTAATTCAATGTAGGAGCTGGCACGGAGTGGATCAAGCTTGTTTATTCGGAGTTGAAGTCGCTTAACGGCCGACAAAGTCCATCCGGACCCCTTACCCATGTAATCTTCCTCCTCCTTGCAGATCTTGGAGATGGACTCGGTAACTGCCTCCTCCACCTCATGAACTGCGTAGAGGGGAACATTCATGGTTTTGAAGGCCCTCTTGTCTTCACAGGCATCTACTGGTTTTTCGTAGTCGCACTCAAGAACGACATTAAACTTCAGCAGTCCATTCTCTTCAATCTCCTCCTCAAGTTGGCTTATTATTTTTGCCTTGATGGAGTCCAGGTACGTACAAATGTCCTTGGCAGAACTTGACGTATTTACAGCAGCATAAGTCTTCAAGTTGCCCTTGAATCCCACTTCGGCGGTGATGAAGCCATGGGTATTGGCCAAACCCGCGCCGGTCACCACCTTTGTTCGGCTGGTCGATGGTTTAGGCAGTACTGCTGGCTTAACTGCTGCCATTCTCTGCTTCTTTGTTGGAGGCGGAGCAGGCCCCTTGCACACCTTAATGTGGTTGCGAAGAGTGTCAGCCCTGACGAACTCTTTAGCACAGTTCGTGCAGGAATGTGCTATGCGGTTAGGGTTAAGACCGCAAGCCGACTTCTCATGTAGTCTGGCGACATCAGCACGGGCGAAGGCCTTATAGCAGAAGCTACACCGGGTGCCTGATGTCGTGGCGACAGCACCAGTACATGTTGACAGGTGCTGCTGCATCTTGTCGCTGCGTGCGACCATCTTGCCACATAGGTGGCACTGCTGGTAGTCACGATGCTGGTTCTCGGCACACTGTCGCTCGTGCCGGTAGCGGTTCTTAGCTGCCGTGAAGGTAGCAGAGCAGAAACGGCATTTCTGCGCGGTAAATGCCATCTCGACAATCGGTAGACTGGTCTCAACGTACGGAACACGCGAAGGAAGCTCGACGTACGGAGAACTATAACATAAGAATAAAGAAAACAATGTAGCTAGATGTTACATGAAAACAAACATATCCTCAAAACTCTAGCCTCAAGCTTTCTAACCTAAACTACTAGCAATGTTACTAAATAAAAAAGTTGCAAACATAACCTCAAAACTCTAGCCCTCAAGCTTTCTAACCTAACTTGATAGCAATGTAATAAATAAAAAAGTTACAAACATAACCTCAAAACTCTAGCCATCAAGCTTAATAACCTAACTTGATAGCAATGTTACTAAATAAAAAAAGTTGCAAACATAACCTTAAAACTCTAGCCCTCAAGCTTACTAACCTAAACTGTTAGCAATGTTACTAAATAAAAAAAAGTTACAAACATAACCTCAAAGCTACTCCTTCATTCATGTACAATCCTAAAAATGGTAGAATATTTAAAGTACTGATAAAAGTCAAAGCTGAAAAATATTCAATGTTAACTAAAAATGATTGATTACATAACCTCAAAACTACTCTAATGCACAACCCAAAAATGCTAGAATTTTAAAGTACTGTTAAAAGTTTAAGCTAAACAATTCCTGGTTACCCACACATAAGTGTACAGAGAAAAAAACTAGTTAGCTGATAACCTACGAAAAAGCTGAGAAACATTCAATGTTAACGAAACATGTAGCATACCTCAGAAAAAGATGAAGTGGAGCTGTAGAACACAAAGTAGCGTTGGCGGTAGAAATCGTGGTAGCAGCTAAACTCACACACGAACTAGCTCACTCAAACTCCAAGATTACAATGAAGCTCCGACAGCTAATCCCGGCCTTTTATAGCCGCGGACCTGCTTGTTCTTGGAAAAACCATTAGGAACATAGTATTTTTACCGAACCTACCAATAGGAACATAGTATGTGGAGGGGAAGTACCATTGTCTTCGGAAAAACCCAGCATGACTCATGCGCAGGTCGTAGCAGGTCTGTGAGGGGTGGGAGGTAGAAATGTAGGTAATAACTTAACATAGGAAACCACTCTCGGGTAAAACCACTAATGACCTAGGTGATGAGAGATTAGGTCGCGAGGCACTTCATGCATCGTGACTCATCACTCAGAAATGTCGTCTCGCAGTGCCGAGGGGACCCGAACAATAGACTTGACCCTGCATGTCACAACAGATCCATTAGTCGCCCGACTTTGTGGCGCCATGAGGCGCTCAGGTAGCAGTCATGGTCTACGGCAACAGACTCGTTAAAGTGTCATTACGAAGCACTCAAGCTGAGTTCGAGGAAAATACAGCTAAATATTCATTATAGATATGTAAGGAAATAAATAAAAAATAAATCGGGTAAGTTTAATACATTTGTTAAAAGTAAGAACACATTACAAAACTACAACATTAAAAATTTAACCTACATTTATTATGACCAACATTCGTTTAAAATTTTTTAGCATTTCATTGCGAACAATCAGTTGAACATCCACAGAATGACACATTTTGCTGATGTTCCAGGAACAAACCCTTTTCACAACCATTTAAGGAGACTTTCCTTAAGCTCTCTTTTCATTGGTCAAATAAAACATCTCCCTCTCTTCCCCTCATACAATGATGCTGCTTCACCATCACGCTAAAATTCTGTAAGACCAAACAAAATATACTTCCCTTAAACCTTATGGTAGAAATTTCATCCTAGGATGCTGTTACTGCATCTAGAAATTAAAAATTATATTATCTCATACAGGTTTTATTTACATGTTAGACTTAACCATCATACCACACACTGGCTCACACTTACACACACATGCGTGCGCATGCGTGCACTGAGATTAAATACATACTTGCCCACATAATGTACTTTTATTTACAAAGGCAACATATTAAAACACATAATATTTAAATTTTGTGTAGATTGGATGGTACCAGGAAACCATACTGCAAAACGAGCGGACAACACTTGAGTCTTTACTATGATTGGGCTGACGGATTGCCTCTGAACGCCCTTACCTTCAACGACTTAGAATTAATACTTTTATCCATCAAAAAACAAAACAGTTTTACTAAGCAAACATACACCCCACACCCCTCAAAAAATTGTTATTACACAGGGCATTATTTACATGGCAGGAGACCGCACATACGAAGTGCGCAGCTTCAGGTTAGAAATATTGATTAAAATAACTGCTAAAGATGATAATTTGTTTATGAAAAAACTGCACATGAAATACAGACACTTGGTTATTTACACACACATACATACATACATACATACATACATACATACATACATACATACATACATACACCCTGCATCGCTTCAGATGGAAGTACGATATTTTGAAAACCACTCAAGACTTACATCTGTTTATGAAAAGGAGCTAAAAATTAAAAATTTTCAAAGTTAATTTTAGAGATGAAACATCATGTGCAAGTCCTTGCATGCGAGAACATTTTATTACGCAATTATCTTCATTTTTCCCAAACCATAGGTCTGATGTCTGGATACCACACAAATCTCATACTTAACATATGCACTACGAGATGACTGCGCGCCAGTCCAAGCCCCCTGCGCTTAGAGACGAAACTGCACTAGAAGCATTAGCAAGCATTGCAATTATCTCGCTTCAGTAATGCAGATTCACCTCTGACTAGGTGGACCTCCTGAAACACTAAACATAGGACAGTGAAACACATTAAAATAATGCATTTCAAAATAATTGAATAATATAAAACACTGCATATTTCTCTAGAATCACCACGCAACTGACAGCCCTTTCAATCACAATTCTGCGAATGCTATCACAGAATGCTATATTAAGAAAGAAAGGATCATTCATTCCTTCATTATGGAACACAGTAATACATCACATGAAGAGAAACAAAAAAGGAACACACTTCGTTCTTAGACTCGTGCCGCCTCCTTGACAGAGAGAAAAGTTTTTACACATAAAATAGTATATATTTCTTTTCCAGCGATGAAGCTGTACTAATATCACCTTGACAAGCTTAGATGATCTAGGGAGAGACAAAGTAAATTAATTAACAATAAAAAAGTCGACTAAAATCATTTACAAACAATATACTTAATATTTCTTCGATTACATATTTTTCTCAATTTAATAAATGTGTGAAGACAAAAATTTCCTTAAATCACTATTTATCAATTTTTAACTCTCATGTACATCAGGAAAAAATATATAGTTTCAGGCATTATTAGTTGTAATGTAAAAAATTCAAAACAGTTTCTTTGTGGGATGTGGAATGCTCACTCACGATCGAAAAAAGGAGGTGCTTCGCTGTAACACAAGGGGAGGGGGAAACCATCTTTAAAGTTGTCGTTGCTCATATATTTGGATATATAGTAATCAAGCAAGTAATAACATTTGGTGGTATAATCTCCGGCTGATTAAAGTTTATTTGCTAACATGAATTCACAAATTAAACGAATCTCTAAGTACATTTGCTTATCTTTTATAGAAAAAAAATGCACAGATTGATTTTTTATCATAAATAACCAGGAGCACACTAAAAAAACCAACGAAATTCTCGCCAATAATAACCAACAGCACGCGAACAATAGAAAAAAAAACATTTTCTCAGTAATCATATACAGCATGCGGAGAAAATCACCAAAATATTGTCAAGAATATCCATTAATACATGTAGAATACCAATAAAGTCTTGACATAAAAAAGGCTGAAGTGCACAGACAAAAATCATCAAATTCTTGTCAGGTAAAAAAAGCAGAAGCACATGAAAAAAAAAACCCAACAAAATTCTAACACAGTAAAGTTGAAGCACACGTAGAAATCTATCGAAATTTCATGTGAAAAAATAGGAGCACTCAGAGAAAACCATCAGGGAGAAGATGTTTAAAAACATCATAAATTATCAATTGTTTAAGCAAAGAGTTCACAAGCTGACTTGTGCTAGAACTCTCATGTTACTTAAGCAAAGAGTTCACAAGCTGACTTGTGCTAGAACTCTCATGTTGCTTAAGCAAAGAGTTCACAAGCTGACTTGTGCTAGAACTCTCATGTAGCTTAAGCAATGAGTTCACAAGCTGACTTGTGCTAGAACTCTCATGTTGCTTAAGCAAAGAGATCTGGCACAAGTCAGCTTGTGAACTCTTTGCTTAAACAATTGATAATTTATGATGTTTTTAAACATCTTCTCCCTGATGGTTTTCTCTGAGTGCTCCTATTTTTTCACATGAAATTTCGATAGATTTCTACGTGTGCTTCAACTTTACTGTGTTAGAATTTTGTTGGGTTTTTTTTTTTCATGTGCTTCTGCTTTTTTTACCTGACAAGAATTTGATGATTTTTGTCTGTGCACTTCAGCCTTTTTTATGTCAAGACTTTATTGGTATTCTACATGTATTAATGGATATTCTTGACAATATTTTGGTGATTTTCTCCGCATGCTGTATATGATTACTGAGAAAATGTTTTTTTTTCTATTGTTCGCGTGCTGTTGGTTATTATTGGCGAGAATTTCGTTGGTTTTTTTAGTGTGCTCCTGGTTATTTATGATAAAAAATCAATCTGTGCATTTTTTTTCTATAAAAGATAAGCAAATGTACTTAGAGATTCGTTTAATTTGTGAATTCATGTTAGCAAATAAACTTTAATCAGCCGGAGATTATACCACCAAATGTTATTACTTGCTTGATTACTATATATCCAAATATATGAGCAACGACAACTTTAAAGATGGTTTCCCCCTCCCCTTGTGTTACAGCGAAGCACCTCCTTTTTTCGATCGTGAGTGAGCATTCCACATCCCACAAAGAAACTGTTTTGAATTTTTTACATTACAACTAATAATGCCTGAAACTATATATTTTTTCCTGATGTACATGAGAGTTAAAAATTGATAAATAGTGATTTAAGGAAATTTTTGTCTTCACACATTTATTAAATTGAGAAAAATATGTAATCGAAGAAATATTAAGTATATTGTTTGTAAATGATTTTAGTCGACTTTTTTATTGTTAATTAATTTACTTTGTCTCTCCCTAGATCATCTAAGCTTGTCAAGGTGATATTAGTACAGCTTCATCGCTGGAAAAGAAATATATACTATTTTATGTGTAAAAACTTTTCTCTCTGTCAAGGAGGCGGCACGAGTCTAAGAACGAAGTGTGTTCCTTTTTTGTTTCTCTTCATGTGATGTATTACTGTGTTCCATAATGAAGGAATGAATGATCCTTTCTTTCTTAATATAGCATTCTGTGATAGCATTCGCAGAATTGTGATTGAAAGGGCTGTCAGTTGCGTGGTGATTCTAGAGAAATATGCAGTGTTTTATATTATTCAATTATTTTGAAATGCATTATTTTAATGTGTTTCACTGTCCTATGTTTAGTGTTTCAGGAGGTCCACCTAGTCAGAGGTGAATCTGCATTACTGAAGCGAGATAATTGCAATGCTTGCTAATGCTTCTAGTGCAGTTTCGTCTCTAAGCGCAGGGGGCTTGGACTGGCGCGCAGTCATCTCGTAGTGCATATGTTAAGTATGAGATTTGTGTGGTATCCAGACATCAGACCTATGGTTTGGGAAAAATGAAGATAATTGCGTAATAAAATGTTCTCGCATGCAAGGACTTGCACATGATGTTTCATCTCTAAAATTAACTTTGAAAATTTTTAATTTTTAGCTCCTTTTCATAAACAGATGTAAGTCTTGAGTGGTTTTCAAAATATCGTACTTCCATCTGAAGCGATGCAGGGTGTATGTATGTATGTATGTATGTATGTATGTATGTATGTATGTATGTATGTATGTGTGTGTAAATAACCAAGTGTCTGTATTTCATGTGCAGTTTTTTCATAAACAAATTATCATCTTTAGCAGTTATTTTAATCAATATTTCTAACCTGAAGCTGCGCACTTCGTATGTGCGGTCTCCTGCCATGTAAATAATGCCCTGTGTAATAACAATTTTTTGAGGGGTGTGGGGTGTATGTTTGCTTAGTAAAACTGTTTTGTTTTTTGATGGATAAAAGTATTAATTCTAAGTCGTTGAAGGTAAGGGCGTTCAGAGGCAATCCGTCAGCCCAATCATAGTAAAGACTCAAGTGTTGTCCGCTCGTTTTGCAGTATGGTTTCCTGGTACCATCCAATCTACACAAAATTTAAATATTATGTGTTTTAATATGTTGCCTTTGTAAATAAAAGTACATTATGTGGGCAAGTATGTATTTAATCTCAGTGCACGCATGCGCACGCATGTGTGTGTAAGTGTGAGCCAGTGTGTGGTATGATGGTTAAGTCTAACATGTAAATAAAACCTGTATGAGATAATATAATTTTTAATTTCTAGATGCAGTAACAGCATCCTAGGATGAAATTTCTACCATAAGGTTTAAGGGAAGTATATTTTGTTTGGTCTTACAGAATTTTAGCGTGATGGTGAAGCAGCATCATTGTATGAGGGGAAGAGAGGGAGATGTTTTATTTGACCAATGAAAAGAGAGCTTAAGGAAAGTCTCCTTAAATGGTTGTGAAAAGGGTTTGTTCCTGGAACATCAGCAAAATGTGTCATTCTGTGGATGTTCAACTGATTGTTCGCAATGAAATGCTAAAAAATTTTAAACGAATGTTGGTCATAATAAATGTAGGTTAAATTTTTAATGTTGTAGTTTTGTAATGTGTTCTTACTTTTAACAAATGTATTAAACTTACCCGATTTATTTTTTATTTATTTCCTTACATATCTATAATGAATATTTAGCTGTATTTTCCTCGAACTCAGCTTGAGTGCTTCGTAATGACACTTTAACGAGTCTGTTGCCGTAGACCATGACTGCTACCTGAGCGCCTCATGGCGCCACAAAGTCGGGCGACTAATGGATCTGTTGTGACATGCAGGGTCAAGTCTATTGTTCGGGTCCCCTCGGCACTGCGAGACGACATTTCTGAGTGATGAGTCACGATGCATGAAGTGCCTCGCGACCTAATCTCTCATCACCTAGGTCATTAGTGGTTTTACCCGAGAGTGGTTTCCTATGTTAAGTTATTACCTACATTTCTACCTCCCACCCCTCACAGACCTGCTACGACCTGCGCATGAGTCATGCTGGGTTTTTCCGAAGACAATGGTACTTCCCCTCCACATACTATGTTCCTATTGGTAGGTTCGGTAAAAATACTATGTTCCTAATGGTTTTTCCAAGAACAAGCAGGTCCGCGGCTATAAAAGGCCGGGATTAGCTGTCGGAGCTTCATTGTAATCTTGGAGTTTGAGTGAGCTAGTTCGTGTGTGAGTTTAGCTGCTACCACGATTTCTACCGCCAACGCTACTTTGTGTTCTACAGCTCCACTTCATCTTTTTCTGAGGTATGCTACATGTTTCGTTAACATTGAATGTTTCTCAGCTTTTTCGTAGGTTATCAGCTAACTAGTTTTTTTCTCTGTACACTTATGTGTGGGTAACCAGGAATTGTTTAGCTTAAACTTTTAACAGTACTTTAAAATTCTAGCATTTTTGGGTTGTGCATTAGAGTAGTTTTGAGGTTATGTAATCAATCATTTTTAGTTAACATTGAATATTTTTCAGCTTTGACTTTTATCAGTACTTTAAATATTCTACCATTTTTAGGATTGTACATGAATGAAGGAGTAGCTTTGAGGTTATGTTTGTAACTTTTTTTTATTTAGTAACATTGCTAACAGTTTAGGTTAGTAAGCTTGAGGGCTAGAGTTTTAAGGTTATGTTTGCAACTTTTTTTATTTAGTAACATTGCTATCAAGTTAGGTTATTAAGCTTGATGGCTAGAGTTTTGAGGTTATGTTTGTAACTTTTTTATTTATTACATTGCTATCAAGTTAGGTTAGAAAGCTTGAGGGCTAGAGTTTTGAGGTTATGTTTGCAACTTTTTTATTTAGTAACATTGCTAGTAGTTTAGGTTAGAAAGCTTGAGGCTAGAGTTTTGAGGATATGTTTGTTTTCATGTAACATCTAGCTACATTGTTTCCTTTATTCTTATGTTATAGTTCTCCGTACGTCGAGCTTCCTTCGCGTGTTCCGTACGTTGAGACCAGTCTACCGATTGTCGAGATGGCATTTACCGCGCAGAAATGCCGTTTCTGCTCTGCTACCTTCACGGCAGCTAAGAACCGCTACCGGCACGAGCGACAGTGTGCCGAGAACCAGCATCGTGACTACCAGCAGTGCCACCTATGTGGCAAGATGGTCGCACGCAGCGACAAGATGCAGCAGCACCTGTCAACATTTACTGGTGCTGTCGCCACGACATCAGGCACCCGGTGTAGCTTCTGCTATAAGGCCTTCGCCCGTGCTGATGTCGCCAGACTACATGAGAAGTCGGCTTGCGGTCTTAACCCTAACCGCATAGCACATTCCTGCACGAACTGTGCTAAAGAGTTCGTCAGGGCTGACACTCTTCGCAACCACATTAAGGTGTGCAAGGGGCCTGCTCCGCCTCCAACAAAGAAGCAGAGAATGGCAGCAGTTAAGCCAGCAGTACTGCCTAAACCATCGACCAGCCGAACAAAGGTGGTGACCGGCGCGGGTTTGGCCAATACCCATGGCTTCATCACCGCCGAAGTGGGATTCAAGGGCAACTTGAAGACTTATGCTGCTGTAAATACATCAAGTTCTGCCAAGGACATTTGTACGTACCTGGACTCCATCAAGGCAAAAATAATAAGCCAACTTGAGGAGGAGATTGAAGAGAATGGACTGCTGAAGTTTAATGTCGTTCTTGAGTGCGACTACGAAAAACCAGTAGATGCCTGTGAAGACAAGAGGGCCTTCAAAACCATGAATGTTCCCCTCTACGCAGTTCATGAGGTGGAGGAGGCAGTTACCGAGTCCATCTCCAAGATCTGCAAGGAGGAGGAAGATTACATGGGTAAGGGGTCCGGATGGACTTTGTCGGCCGTTAAGCGACTTCAACTCCGAATAAACAAGCTTGATCCACTCCGTGCCAGCTCCTACATTGAATTACCTACTTCCATCAAAGACAAATACGCTGTGATCAATCCGCAAAACCTCGAAGACCACATGTGCTTCAAGTGGTCAATTCTTGTTAAGTACGTGGAAGGTGAGCATCCTGAACGTGTCAACCAGCGCTACCATGACTTGGAGGGGAAGTTCAACTTCAACAACATTGACTCCCCTACTCCAATCAAGCAAATACCGCTGTTTGAAAAATAGAACCCCGGAGTCTCCATCAACATTTACAGTATCGACGAGAATCTGAATGTTGTTCCTGCACGAGTCGCTCCTGAAGAAAAAGAACATCATTTCGATCTTCTGCTCTTGGTCAATGACAATTCGTCCCATTTCGCCTACATCAATAATTTTTCTGCTCTGGTTCGGTCCCAAATCACTACACACACTGAGGCTATTCATGTTTGCAAAAGATGCTTCAAGCATTATGATGATCAGGATAGGGTTAGCGGGCTTACTGGTCTTCAGTGTTTGGAAAAACACAGTGAGCTCTGTAAACAGCATGCTGCTGTTAGGATGGAAATGCCCCAGGTTGATGAAAATGGTTTGCCTCCTGTTTTGAAGTTCAAAAACTTCCATCACAGTGATAAAATTCCCATCGTGGTATATTGCGACTTTGAAGCTATTCTGGAGAAAATCCATACATGTCACCCGAATCCTGATGAAGCATACACACTGCAGTATCAAAAGCATAAAGCGTACAGCTACTGCATTTACGTGAAAGCAGATAACTCCGTGATTCCAGTACACCTCACTTCTTCACTTCCTTCACAGCCTGAAGTGTATCGCGGTTGTGACGCAGAAGATAAATTCATATCCCGCATTGTGGAGATTGGACATGACGTGCAGAAAATATTTTCTATGTCTGTTCCTATGACTCCGCTCACACATGCACAAAACACTGCTTTTCTGCAAGCAAGGTGTTGTTGCTACTGTGGAGGAAAGTTTGGAGGGGTCGTAAAGAAAGTTCGTGATCATAATCACTTCACCGGCGAATTTATTGGACCTGCATGTAATGACTGCAACCTTCTCAGGCGCAGACCAAAAAAGATGATTGTGTTCTTCCACAACCTGGCGTACGACCAGAACTTCATTATCAGGAAGTTGGGGTACGACACTAAAGACATCTTCATCATTCCTAATTCGGAAGAGAAGTTGATAACTTTTTCCAAGAAGTTGCATGATAAGTTCAGCATTCAGTTTGTCGATACGTTCCGTTTCATGAGTCGGGGTCTTGCTTCGCTCGCAGAGTTCTTGCCTGCAGACAAGTTTGTCAGTACTGCTGAGTTTTTCGCTCCTGATGAGTTGGAGTTGGTTACTCGCAAGGGAGTCTTCCCCTACGACTTCGTTGATTCTTTTGCTCGACTAGACGATACTAGTCTTCCATCTATCGATGAGTTCTTTAATATTCTGACTGATTCTGGTATTTCCGAGGCGGATTACTCTCACGCACAAAATGTCTGGGACAAGTTTCAGTGTGCTACTTTGGGGGAGTACGCTGACTTGTACCTAAAGACGGATGTCCTGATTTTGGCGGACGTATTCGAGAATTTTCGCAGTCTTTGCTTGGAGACGTACAGTCTAGACCCGTCACACTACATTTCCTGTCCTGGGTTCGCTTTCGATGCGATGCTTCGCACCACAGGAGTACAACTCGAGCTTCTGACAGATTACGATATGTATATGTTTGTGGAAGCAGGTATTCGTGGGGGTGTAGCGCAAAGCATCAAACGTCATTGTGTGGGTAACAACAAATACGTTCCTGAGACACATGATGTGTCCAAGCCATCCACATATCTACAGTACATTGATGCAAATAATTTGTACGGGTGGGCGATGTCGCTGTCGCTTCCGATTCGACATTTCAAATGGTCAGACACATCTATTGATGTCATGACTATTCCAGAAAATTCTCCTATCGGGTACATTATCGAATGTGACGTGGAGTACCCTACTGAACTCCACGAAAGTCACAAAGACCTTCCGTTTCTCCCCATCAATCAATGTCCGCCCGGCTCCAAACAATCAAAGCTCATGACAACACTAGAAATTAAGGAACATTACATTGTACACTACAGAAACCTCCAGCAAGCAGTATCACATGGGTTGATAGTTACTAAGGTACACAGAGTCCTCCAGTTTGAGCAGTCGGCGTGGTTGGAGCCATACATTAAGCTCAACACCAATAAGCGCAAGGCTGCAGCCAACGAATTCGAGAAGGAGTTCTTTAAGCTCGTTGTAAACAGTACTTTCGGGAAACTGATGGAGAACAAGAGGCGGAGGCTCAAAATTGAGTTGGTATGTTCCGAGAAGCGGTTCAAGAAACTGGTGTGTCGTCCATCCTTCAAGGACCGCACAATGTATGAACCGAACTTGACTCTAGTCCATCTGAACCATGAGACCATAATTTTCGATAAGCCAATCTATGCCGGACTCGCAGTACTTGATCTCTCAAAAACACTCATGTACGACTTCCATTACAGCACAATGAAACCCAGATATGCAGAAAACATTCATCTGGCATACATGGACACCGATAGTTTCGTATACGAGATACAAACCGATGATTTCTACCATGACCTCAAAGCCGATCCTACACTCATGGAGAAGTTCGACACCAGCTGCTACCCTTCCGACCACCCTTGCTTCTCCCCCATCAACAAAAAGGTTGTCGGAAAGTTTAAGGATGAGTGTGGGGGGAAAGTGATGAGTGAGATTGTCGGTCTGCGGGCCAAACTGTATGCATACAAGTGTGGTGACAAAGTTGAGAAGAAGGCCAAGGGTATCCAGCGGTGTGTGGTCAAAAACCGCATAACATTCAGTGACTACCTGGATGCCCTGCACGATCACCACACACGACGAGTAGCAGTTAGGGCCATACGCTCGAGGCAGCAGGTGCTCTATAGCGAGAGCACAAATAAGCTGGCCATAACATGGGAGGATGATAAGCGCCAAATATGTGAGGATGGCATCCATACGGTTCCCCACGGCTATGTTGGAGATGAATTATCTGTTGTATAGTTCCAGTCTTTTTGTTGTAAACAGTTTTCGTTTTTGTATATAGTTTCTGTTTTTTTTATAGCTTCGTTTGACAAGTATATTTTTCTCTCCTTGAGGGTTTTGTTTTGTACAATATATTTCTTTGATTCAGTAAATATAATTTTACCTACATATCGCTTATTATTTTTTTTAATTAATGCCCTATATTCCTCAAGGTACTTATACTTAATTTGATATCGTAAAATGATCATGTAATTAGACACAAACACCTAAAATATCTGTTTCCATGCAGCTTTTAAACACAGGAACGCAAACACGAACACTAAGAAATGATATTATACACAAACACCTAAATATCTGCTTCCATGCAGTTTTAAACACGAATACACAAACATTAATTTATTTAGTATGTTTACATGTATGATAGGACTATGAAAAATTTCTGGTCAGCTAAGATGGAGTAATAAATGTTTTTTAAATTATCATTACTTTAACTAACGCATCCACAACGACAGTATTGATAACATATATTTTAGTTAAAACCTATAAGTGATAAGACTTTAAGAAAAAATGTCGGTTACAACAACAAAGTGACTGTGGATTTTGTGGATCTTGTGGATTCTGTGGATTTTGGTCTATAAGGTTCATAACAATGTTGGTAGAGAATTGTAACTCGACCTTACATACACTAACATACTTTAGAAACCTACAACCGATGACGACACCCACCAGATGAAATCAAGATGGTAGTCTCCACTAAATAAGATGGCTGCCTCCAGCAGACAACGATGGTATATTTTTTTTCCTGATTTTCTAAGTCAATAATTATGATTTTCCAAGATGGTGGATGTAACGAAAAATTGTAACAGGAATGAGTGGGGTGTTCGATGACGATGTCATTGTAACAGAGGGGTGGGGGTGCTAGATGATGTATTTGTAATTTAGAGGAGTGGGGTGTTCGATGCGTAGGTTTTTAATTAAAATTTTATTAAATAATGTTTTTAATTTTATTTTAAAATTTTGATTATTTAATTTTTTTAAATTTTAAATTTTTTTCATTAAAATCGGATAATAAATAAAGATTTTCAAGATGGCGGACGAAACTCAAAATGGCGGAATGATCTAGAAAACAAAATGGAGGAAAGTTCTAGAAAAACAAAATGGCCTCCGGGTTCAAAGGTCAAGGTCAAATCCAAGATGGCTGCAGGAAGTGATGTAATCCAAGATGGCCGCCGGAAATGACGTAATCCAAGATGGCCCCCGGAAATGACGTAATCCAAGATGGTCGCCGGAAGTGACGTAAACCAAGATGGCCGCCGTGGCTCCCCGGCTCCCCCACCACCCACCGGTGTCCCCATACATACTATAATTACCTACTCATATGGTAGCCAAGATGACCAACAAGATGGTGGGGCGCATTGCTAATGAATAATTACTGAACTTTAGCCAGTAAAAATTAAACTAATATGCCGGCAGTGCACTCTAGCAGATGAAAACAATATGTCGTATTCAAGATGGCTATCTTCATAAGACGTCAACACGATGTCCGCCGTGATGTCATACAAGCTGACGTAATATCTGCCTTGGCATTAATGGTTAGAGGTCAGTTTGTGGAGGAAGGATATGTCCCCATTTTTAATCGAATGAGCACCGGTTTTGAACCGAGAACTCCATGGCAAGGGCACTTTTAATTAAAATTTAACTATGTATTTTATATTAATTTAAAAATTTTTCCCAAAAAATTAAATTATATTTACGAATTTTAAATATGGCGGGCGAATTTAGAAGTGGGAATTCTTTTAATTAAAATTTAATTAATATATTATTTTACTTTATTATTTTTTCAGGTAAAATATGATAAAAATTATGGATTTTCAAGATTTTGGCCATAACGAAAATTGCAAAATTTGAGTGGGGCATTCGATTTCAAGATGGTGGAATGTTCTAGAATCCGAAATGGCTAAAAAAAAATGAATATAAAAAAAATTAAATGGCGAAAACCAAATGGCGGGATCCAGGATGGCACTGGGGGAAAGTTTAAGGTCATCCAAGATGGCCACCGTGACATCAGAATTCAATATGGTGGCCGTAACAAAAATTGCTAGCCTAGATGCCGGTCGGCACTGGCACCGCACACTGCACCCTGTACTCGGACATAAATTTTGTATACTACTTTTATAGCCGCAGATTCTCACATTACCCCGGCGCAGGGGGGGGGGGGGAAGAGGGGTAACCGATTCTCATGTAATACATATGCCACTGTAAAAGAAAAAAAGAAGGGTTGGCAAGAGAAGGGAATAGAAAGGAGGGCGGCAAATGCGCTGACACAGAATCGACGTCCGCTTCAAATTCTAAGAAAAATATCGGAGGAAATGTATTTAGTTCTAAATCTCATTATTAACAAGTCTGAAGATCAATAGGTTTTCATTGGTTCATATGTATCTTATCATCATTCACCAAGTTATTGTATTACAATATGTATAGGTACATTTTGGAAAAGTTTGGTAACGAACATTTAAACGCCATAGTTCAAATATTTTTTGTTGTGCGTTTTATTTTTGACCTTTGACATCTACATTCGAAATAGAGGGGTAGATTCGAGAAAATTGGTGCTCCACCCCTCACTAATTATTATGCTTCCATTATTTAGTGTTTATACCCGTGTTTGTAAAAATAACTTAAAGTATAATTTTCATTAATTGTTTTTAAATGATTTCATAAATTAACACGTACATTAAACGTGAAGGCCAACTAATATATAAACCCCAGCATCACTAAGAAGTAATCATGCACTTAATCGTGCAAAAAAAATTCAGTTTTGGGGTTATATAATGGAAAAACCTAACGAAACATACGGGAACACATCGGCTGCTGCTCTCAAATAGAAACATGGGTCCGAATTGGAAATCCAAAATTATATAAATTATTAAATCGATTTGCTACAAATAAGAGGGTTTATGGCGGAATTTGTCTATACGACCCTCAATGAGAAGCTTGACGGAAAATTAATCATTTCTGCGAGAATTCGTAACTTAAAAAATTTTAATATGACCAAGAGAGCACTCAAGTGGGAAAGTATTTGAGATCCCGAAGAATAAAGAGAAGAAATAATAGAAAAATAATGAAGTACCTAACGAAAATCCACGAAAATCCCCCTGCATTCATCCAAATGCTATTCAGGATATTTGCAGCCACGAGTAGCAGGCTCTGGAATGAACTAGACCAGGTGACAAGGTAATAAAAAAAATTAGCTAATTTCAAAAGCAAACTGAAAATAACACTTTTTGGAACACCTACTTACGACGATTACGCCTGCTTTATGCTGTGTATGAATGTGTGAGTGACTGGTTCTAATGCAATGATAATTACTATATTGTTTTGGCAACGCCTGATTTTTCAAGTGTTAATGACTTTCCAACACGTGTATGCCTATTTATAGTTTCAGTTACCTGTATAACAGTTTTTAGGTTACATTTACCTCTTATCTTTGAACATTTATTCAACGCTTAATTCTACTTTATATCTTATTATCTATTTTAAAATTTACTATATTTGTATAATCCTTATTTTTTTAAAAATTTCCATGTATAATGCAATAGCAGAAAATGTGGTTAAGTGTAAGAAAACCCGTCTCGCCTTAACTTCGTCACCAATGAACACGATAATAAACAAATAAACTACTGTTGAGGGAAGCGAGGTTTTTGTGTTCAGTTTTTGACATAACACGCAGAAACGAAACTTGAGATAATATGCAGTAATTTTCATGTTCTTAAATGACCGACCAACCACAAAGTTCCTGTGACCGTATGTATGCTATTATATATTCTGTCTGGGGAGTCCCCTTTACAAATTGGAATGCAAATGTGGTGAATTAGCATACAGGAAAGATGCGCATTAGTTATCATTAGTTGGATATGGGACGATCAAGGTTGGGGAGGGGGGGGGGGGGTTATGTCCTATCCGAAGAGTTTGTTGGTTAACGATAGTTGTTCCCATCAGACTCATCTGAGCTCACGTTACGTTAGGTTCTCGAAAACAGATAATTAAATATGACGCCTGTAGTATTAATTTAATAGGTAGTTATTTTCTTTCACGGATTGATATGTTAATAACACAGACCGAATACATTTGCATATAAGGATTAGTTTATCAAAACAATTATTACATTTGAGAAATTTCTAGCTGTTGTTGTGGTAACAAAATTATTCGTAATAAGCGAGATCTGTCCACGGCTCATTAAACAATCAGAACCAAGAACATATTATACATAAATATTGCATGCCTGATTTTTACATCATGTTCTTAAAGTAACTGTTTGGAAACAAAACTTAAAATATTCATCAAAAGGTTTTATGTTTATACATGCATATGTGTCCAAGAAGCTAATAAACATTTCTTTAAATTCCAAACCATCCTAATATGTGTAACAAACTACAATAATTGAAATTACATATATGGTATTCATGGAGGAAAAGGCATACTTTCATAACTCAGAAAAACACAACTTTAAAACAGATTGTTTACAAACAAAGGCAGAATTGTTTGCAATCAACCAGTTGAGTTGTAGCGCCTCAATGGCATCTTCAGTTACACGTAATTCATTTTCTGGGTATTGGTGGATATCAATGGCACGTGGTCGTGACGTAAATGTTACGCGTAGCGTATTTTTTTCCGCGTGGCAGACATTGTCTCGCCGCGCACCGCCCCATTCGACCGCGCTGAGCTCCGCCGGAACCCGCTCCTGCAGCACGAGTGAATGCCTCATCAATTGCTCTCGTCCAACTCCTCCATTCAACCACCGATGCTTCTGTTACTTGGAGTTGGAATATTGTTCTGACATCTACGTGAAAAGCTTTTTAATTCCAAGGGAGCCCATAATCCCTCCCCCCCACCCCGGGGAACCACTCCCATTAGGTGCGGTATATTTTGTCCACAAAACATATCTAGAGACCCGGAAATTTCGCGGATTCATTTAGTCGCAAGCTAGAATGCAAACCTTCACACTCTCGCACTGTGTTCATAATTGGATCGTAGTTGTTTGGACACGTCCGTCTACGACCGTGAGCCAATGATGCCCAGCTAGGAGAGAAGTAAGCGAATCAGGTAGTGCCAAATAACAAGGATAAAAATGTTCTCGCTAAGAAATCAACCAATGGGAAAGTAAACATGGGTCGAGCTCACCTATAACTTTGAATTCTATCCTGAGGCCAGAAGAATCCGCGTATGTTTCTAAGGTGGCATTGTTTAGATTTTATAGCTGCAAGTCGGTTTTTACACTATTTAAATGTTCATTGCAACAGGAAAAAAACTTTAAAAAATTATTAAAAAGTATTAAAAAATATAAAAAAAACATTCTACATTTGAAGATATTCGGTTCAGTTTAATTTTAAGCATTTAATATAATTATAAATGTTAAGTAATAAGTATAATAATATAGGAGTTTGATAATTTTCCTGAACATAAAAATTGACATTCCCACATTAACTGACATAACCTCCCCTCCCACCCGAAAAAAAACAAAACAAACATGCGTTTTAATATTCTGCGCACGGGCTTTAGCAATAGAGTAAGATTGTATCGAAACTATAAAAGTCATGTGTCACGTTATTATGAGTTTAACAGTGTCCATACGATATTTGTTTTAGAGGAAAGAGCCTATTTTTTCGTACCTTTTTGTTCATGTAACCAAACTCTTGTACCCGACAGTACCTGAATATAGAGATGAGTGGACACAGATTGCGTGTGCTATGGCTGGCAACACTGGTGTCCACTCTAGTCATTGGCTGATCCAGAAGGGGGGGGGGGGGGCATAGCTGAATGCAGTTCCCCGCCCCCCCTTTTTCTGAACCCTGAATAATTTCTGATTTACCTAATCATAGTTTTCCAAAATTACTAAAGTATTATTTTACTGCAGTGCTATATATAAAAGGACGGTTTTGAACCAGAAATCAAATGCACACGACTAAATAAGAACTACAAAATTATTATTCAGCTTCCAACCCACTGTTAAATAGAGCAGCAAGCTAATCAGACCATACTAAACATACTGTTCGGTATTTCAATTCTGTATAAACTAAAATATATTAGAACATTTATTTGGCCCCTCCCTGGGCCTCATTCTGGATCCACACATGACTTTAGTACTTCATTTACTCGCTAGTTACAATTTTCTTTTTCGTGTGGTCACTCGAGACCCAACAGCTTGCTTGGAGTTTTTTTTCCTAACCTAACTAAAAACTAATTGTGTTGGGGAGGGTTCTGGGTCAGGGATGGAGTCCAGTGCGTCTCAGGCCGAAGCCCATACGCTCTAATCATGCAGGGTGTTAGCCAGGCAGGAGGGGTAGCATGCATCGTGTGCTAGGAGGGGGATTGGCCAGCCATGGCAGCGACTGGAGCCATGACTAACTCCCCTCTCTGACTATACTAGACTAAAACTAGAAAAGTTGAGCCCAGGTAAAACCTGCATAGACACAGGGGAAAAATCCTGGGCTCTGACGTGCGGGATGCAAAAATTTCATGCATTAATATCGAGCAGGAGGCTTACGGGAAATCAGAGGGATGGATCTGGAAGAAGAGTTGGACAGAGTAGAAAAGAGTCTACCATGCAGGGGGGTTGGGAGCTTGGATATTGCTGTCCGCATTGGTTTGGGTGGCACTGGTTGTTTCGGGGGCGACTTTAGTCGTTTCCCGCCGGGCTGCCAGCCAGCCCATTGCTTGAAGAAGGTCCTGCAGTAGTGCCCGAACGAAAAGAAGGGGGGGAGAAGTTTACTTTTATTTTTCCTTGTCGTGGACGGTTGGTGGATGAGTCATGCCGGGAGACAAGAATACGGACCAGTGGGGTTGGGAAGGGTCGGACCATAGTCGATGTGGAGGGGGGAGGGGTGGAGGTGGAAGGACAGCTCTGAAGTGCGTGCAGGTGCGCCAGCGAGAGACAAAACAATGCTGCCACAGCGCAGCGGAGCGACGGGAACGCCATATTGCTCCCCTTAGCTTGGCCGCAGCTCAGCAGCGCGTGAGACCTGACCAGGGTCTGTACTAGATTTAGTACTTATTAAACATTTTTACTGTTTTAGTACGTTAACACAAACATACAGTACTTTTTTTCTATTAAATTCAAAACGTACTAAAGCGAAAAAAAAAAATTCTCTTTTAACAACAAACAAAAGTAACAAAAGTAAATTTATGAAAAAAACTAAAAACGCCTTCGTTGAACTGGATTACTTAAGAACCAAATTTAAATATTAATCAGCTTCAGATTTTACTGTTTTGGAACAATTAGAAAGTTTCTCCGTTTTTCAATGTCAGTTAGAACCCTATGAAAGTGTAAATCTCTAAATAATATAAATCAAAGTCGGTGTCTGTTTCTGTCTGTTTCTCAGCTTAAATCTTCTAAGCCACGCAACGGATTTTCATACGGTTTACACTAATGGAAAGAGCATTAAACGAGGACGGTTTGTCATTACTATAATGTTTAGATATTTTGTACAAAATGTCCGAACTGTGACAATGTATTGTCAATATAGCAGCGTCTCGCCCTATAGCAACGAACGATTAGTAAAGATAACACGATTTCTTATTATTTATTTATTATTTTGTTTATTTATTAACTCTCTAAATAGAATAAATATAATACGAATTATCGTAAAAAAAAATGCTTCCCAAAGATGGCTTATAATTCTGAAGTTGCATCTGAATAACCTTTTTTATTGCAAATAACAGAGAATGTTTTTAAACTAAAAATTCTCCTTTCGTCTTAGATGAAAATTGGGGACCAAATAACCTCAGCTGTTCAAACGTCGGGGTAAATAATTTCTACAGGAACCTTCAAGATTTTAAGTGAGACCATCATTAATGAAACACTGTCTCGAGTTACAACATTGGACGAATAATTTTCGGAGATTTCATTCCATAATTGAACGTTCACGAGATCATGGTGTTGGCAACAGTATTATAGAAATAAATTATTTATTTCTGGCATATATTTCAGTAGACCTGCATGTATTATGTAGTATAGTAATTATGTAAATAATTGGCCCGTAGGAAGTCAGTTATGTAGCTACATTAAAAAGTCGACAGACGGAAATATTCACGGTAACCACAAAACGACGCCATTTCTGCATGGAAACAACCGTTACAATAGGAACGGAATGTTTGGTGTGAATCCGAACGGAATATATACCATAAACACAGAAATGTGAGTTACCTCTAATTAAGACTGAAATTCTAGTTATACACTATTTGACACCAATATTCCAGCCTTCTTGTAAAAAGAAACCTAATTTCATCGTCTATATAATATTTTGTATTAATAAACGATACTAGAGGTTCTCTGTCTATGGTTGGCTGTGCGGAGGCGGTGACACCTAGAGGCTTGGGATTTGGAACGGAGATTCTAGGGAGGGGGGAAAGGGGTGGGGGTGGGTGGCCTGGTTTTACATCCAAGCAATTGTTTTAAATAAGAATTTTTATTTGCTTTTTCTTAGCGAATTTCTTACATTTTTCCGATAATCTCATGATAATGGCTAATATGTTGTTAATTCTTTATAATGCATTAACATGTACATATAATGAGTAGTGCAAGAGTATTCCGCCTGTAGACTGCCGTAGCGAAGGGCGGTTACGTAAGTTAGTTCAAAAATATCAATGGAATATAATATATTTTAGTATATGTTTAATAACAAAATATTTTGTACAAGCGTAGCTACCCCGTATAGTAAAAAGTACGTAAAAATGTTCCCTAATTATTAATGCACATATTAGTACATTTTTACATTACACTTTCTGATATGTTCTTGAAACACACAAATATCTGCCGATTTATTTTTGGTTCGAAGTAAAAATTTGGCTTGTACCACAATTAAAATGACATTTTTGTTATAAAAAAAATTCAAACCATTTTTTCACATGTTGTAAGTTAAATAATGCAACATATTCATAAAATAAATATAATTTATGGAAAAATTATAACACCGCGTTCTTACATTTTAAAAAGGAGAAATTCGGCTTAAAGTAAAGCCATAAAATCTTGTCTATATGATAGGTGGCCATTATTATCGCGTCCACCCCTTGCGAATTCCCCTGTCACTGTCTTTGGTCATTTCCAGATTCGCCTGAAGTATATACTTCTACTTACTTGTCCCGTAAGTGACATCACAAGTGCTGTCCAAACTGGAAGTGAAGTATGCAAGTATGTAAATAAACGAATCTGTGTAATTCTCGCGTACTTTTATTTGAAGACACGTCACCATTTTGTAGGTAGTACTGGATACAGAATTTAATTAATTTAAAAACTTGTGAAACCATTCCCGCTTTTTATTTTACTGGTATTAATCAATTACATGACAAAATTAATATTTAAACATGTTTAACAAGTGCATGCACATACATACCGTTCGTAACTACAAAACAAAAAACTAATAATGATTTAAATTGCCTTAAATTCCTGTGGCAGCAATGAAGTGTCAAAAATGACTTATTTCAGCTCCATATAATTTTTTTAAATAAAATATATGTGTTGAAAATTACAATCTATACAACCTGTTCGGCTGGCTAATACCATGTGAAGAGGCCAAACATCTAACCACCGTCCGGATTCGTCAGGGCAAGTGAAGTACGCAAGGTTGCAAGTACACGACTGTTTACTTGAATTTTGACACGGCTTTTGTCTCCACGTGGTGGATTGAAAGAGTGGAAGGGGTGGTTGCCAACAACCAAAAACATATATCTAAAAGACCGGAAACTGAACGTTGTTTTTCTGTACCCACATACAATAGCTGACTACACTGTCATCTATGTATTTACAAATGAATTAACGTGATCGAAAGTGCGTGACGATAAATTGTATCAAAAAACCAATTTACAACTGTTTCTATAAGCTTAAGTGGAGGCACTAGATAAAAATTATATTTCATAGTAAAATATTAATAATAATAAACGCCTGAGAATATTTTTATTGCCAAGATGGTTGTTAAAATTGCAGTATAAGTATTCCGTCTCTGTTAAAAAACAGTTCTTGACAAAAATTGAATAAATTATACCTTGTAATTTAGTTTTCTTCACTTATGATAGAAGCAATGGTAACACTGCCGTAAAAACCTAAATTTAAAAAAATTTTTAATAATAATTTGAATAGTTTTATTAACATTTATTGTTCAATTCATATATTAATATTCGTAATAAACATTTCAATTAATATTTTATCTCAAGTATTAACGCATTCTATGTATTTACAAATGAACTAGCTCCCATAGTAGCGCTATAAATTGTTCCGATTTAAAACAATAGTTGGGCACTAGTTGAGTTGCCACCCGCTGTCTTGCAACCACGCCAGTACTTCACTGACGTCACATCTAGAAGATGATCGACAGCCGTCGACAGGTTCCAGACTTCAGTGCCAATGCCAATGGAGACAATGAGTGATTTCGTCACAGGCTAGGCTTCGGCTACATAATGGCAGACTCTAGGAGGCGTGAGCCAGGCCAGAACTGTTCATTTACTCTTGAATAAACTGTTATAACTATATACCATAAAGTAACTGGCAGCATTGACTTTAACCCGAAAAAAGTTTCAGTTCTATAATCTATTTATTCAGGTTCCTGAAATGCCAAATGAGACTTTTTCAGTTATAAATGCAAAAAAAAAAAAATACTTTTATTTTACTGTATTTTTATGTGAGGAAGGTAAGGGTGATAAATCTTACCTTACACTTAACTACATTTTGTAAAATAATTACCATTGCATTAGCTATTGTAAGTAAACTATTTAACATAGTAAATATAGAGATGATCAAATAGGTAATATAATGCAAAAAAAATGTAGTTAAAATAAAATATAAAAAAGAGTTAAAAATTGATAAAATCAAAAAAAAAACTAGTTGATATATTATGCAAATTAATAAAGACATGCATTTCAACCTAATAAAAAGGATTCAAAAATATTTCAAACAAGTGTACAATTATGCAGTGTCCAAGCGTACACGCAAGTGTACTGGTATGCGTGTGCAAGAGTATCTTCTAAGCATTCAAGCGCGGAAGCATTAACGTGAGCACGTAGTATGCGAGAGCGCAAGTATCCGAGTATGCAAGTACGCTAGCATGCACTCAAGCACTGCTGCAGTTGCCATCCGTGTTCACGGCTAGGATATTTGATGGCTAAAAAAATGCATAAATTCGCTTTGCACTTTTCGTTGCCCTATGAGGATTTATTTTTTCTCAATGTGTCGTTACGATCGACTTACCCTGCGATTGGAAATTAACTTCGCTTTAAAAAAATGTGAGCGAGTCTTTCAGTACTCGCCAGAGATTTTTAACTTCTCATGTTGCAAATACACTTGTGATCCGAAACTCGGACACGAAATTGAACGTAGAATACTTAAACATAAAATATTGACCTGAATAATTTTCAAACTCATATTTTAACAAGTAGCCTATATGTTTGCACTAGTTATTGCTTAAACGACAGAAATCAGTCTGTAAATACTTCCTTCTAAACATAAACTTATTCAGCTGATTAAATATTTAAGAATTAATAGTAAAATTTTAATTACGAATTTCTTTTATTTTTCATGGCATCGAATATAAAGTAGGCTAAACATTTGATGTATCTCTACAGTATGACGAACGCTATCTCTACATTTCTAAAGTATTTTTTAAGTTGTCATTATTTCTTTTTATGACTATAATTTATAACAAAATATTAAAGGATAGTTGAATAATATTATAAAGTTGTATTTTTAATACATTTGCGCGATGTAAATTCTTCGATGTTCACGAACGCAATGTATACGGCATTTTATTTCGAGAATTCTGAGGCTCTCACAGAAGGCAGCAACTCTGGTTACACATTTCCGTTTTCGAGACTACCGTTCCATTTACGAAATTACTCCTACCAAATGCGGTATACCGAGAGCTAAGATGCATGTACATCGAAAATAATTTTACGGTTAGAAGAATGTTTGACTTTAAACATAAAATAATGGACAGGCGGGTGCGGAACAACCTTGAGGTCGGACGAACCCGGACACGAAACTGGCACTCGTCACCGCGTTTACCACACACACACACACGCACACACACGCACACACACGTCTGCGCAGGAGGCAGTGCCTCGTCACGATCAGGGCTTGTTTGCGCAGACGGCTGGAGTGGTTGACCATGTGGAGGGGGATAGGCTCATAGGCGTGCGCACGGTAGGTGCCACAGGTGCCTTGGCACCACCATTAGGGTTAACGTTATTTTGTTTTTTATAAGCATAAATAATACATACTTACAAAAATCCGTATTATTTCCAAAAAAAAATCTGTTTTCCAATCGTGTCGAGTTACAGACATGTGCTCATAACACTATCAGTATATCAATTATCAATCGAACCAACTATACACACGGAAACAAGTCAGTTGCAATTATTTGTGTTGTACACGCGGGCCGCGGCTACAAAACTTCTGAAATGTAAATACTTCTCCTAGTTCTCCTCGAATTACATAGAATGCGCGCTCGGTGTCCACTGTTCACTCCACTCGGCAGACGCGCGGAATAATAGCCGCCATCCGCCAGGGTTTATTTAAAAAAAAAAAGAGAGAGTTTAGATAGTTAAAAGGATAGGCTTACTCGATGACTTATATGCAGTCACCGACAAAACATTTTTGTTGTATTCCAAAAGTTGAAACTTTTGCTCACTCTTATTTGTGTATTTTTATTATTTTAATATTTTACATATTTTAGGTATGTTACAAAAACTCCCTTCATTTGTTGATTTTAAAACTTAAAATTTGAGAATGTTTTATCTATTATTTATTTGGCGTCTTCAGAAAACATATAAGTATAGTTTTTCAAAGCCACCAGCATTAATTCCTGCAAACAATTTGTGCAATTTACTTTATAGTTCAACAAAGCTTAAAACTGTAAATAGTTTAGTAGTTTTCCTGGTGATTATAACGTTCAAAGCCATAATTTGTCATAAAAAATGTTAAAATTTTTACATCTGTGTAGCCTATTTAATGTTTTTGTTCGGAAACACCTTAAATAGCACCATTTTGCGCTTTCAAATCCAAATTTTTCCGGGGGAGGACCCCCGAACCCCCCGCTTTAGGCTCGGGGTCTGTGAATGACAGGGCTGTTATGTAATCTGGCACCACCAATACTGAAGTCCTGCGCACGCCTATGGGGATAGTAGGGGTAGTCGGGGAGGGAGTGAAAAGGGGAAAGGTTTGCACAGTGCTGACGAGAACAAACCCTTCCCCCCCCCCTCCATACCTCTTCGCCAACAGACAGCCGTGACACGCGAGGCGCACGCCGCCAGCACGCGCGACAAACCTTCCTCCTGGACGCTCTCTTTCGAGGTCACGAGCACTCGCCAAGCAAGTTTGTTTGTTTGTTTGTTTGTTTATCGTCTTTATTGGTGGCGAAGTTAAGGCGTTACGCCTTCTCTTACACTTAACCACTTTTCTGCAATTACATCAAAGATTTGAATATTAAAAACTAAGCATGATATAGACTAAATATTAAGAGAACAAATTAAAATTTTAACTTAATGTTCAAATATTAACTATTACAAAAGATTCAACCATAACTAATTATAAAGTAATTAAAAACTAAGCATAGACATACATAAAAAGGAAAGTAATTAAACATACAGCAAAAAGTATCAAAACCGAAAAAAAAAGGAAAAAAAAAAGAAAAAAAACATTAGGTGCTACTACATTAAAACCAGTCACTCGCACATTCACACACAGAATCAAGCAGTAGGGTAGCAGTGAAGTGGGCATGGTAAGCAGTTGTTACAAAGATGTTTTTTCAGCCTGTACTTAAAGGATGCTAGATTTTTTGTTTGCCTTGTCGCTTGGTCTAATTTATTCCAGAGCCTGCTACTCACGGTTGCAAAAGATCCCGACAGACATTTGGATGAGTGCACTGGGATAGATAGCATTGGGTTGCGTGTGGATCGCGTGTCATGGCTATGGTAACTATGTAGGTAATTAATACCGGCTGACATATAATGAGGTGATACCTGCTGCAGCACCTTATAAGCAAGGATAAGTATGTGCATTTTGCGTCTTTGTGCGAGAGTGAGCCATTTTAACTGCTGGTAGTATTGGGTTAGATGATCACGTAATTTAAGGTTAAAAATGTATCTTACGCAGCAGTTTTGGAGCTTCTGTGGTCGCTTAGCTAGTTTATCTGTTAGATCAGGAAAGAGGACATCGCAGTAATCAAAGTGGGGCATAATTAATGTTTGAACAAGCATGGTTTTAATACTAAGTGGAAGCAAATTTTTTAAACGTCGTAAGCAGTGAAGGGAAAAATATACCTTCTTACAAATTTGCATTATCTGCTCCCTCCAGGTTAAGGTTGTGTTTATCAGGACTCCCAGATTTCTTACGACGTTAGAGAACTGAATATCAACTCCTTGGAGCGTTAAGTTACAGTATTTGTTAGGAATTAATTCAGTGAGCTTTTGAGGAGAACCAATTAATATTGCTTGGGTTTTATTTGCATTCAGCCTGAGTTTATTAACTTTTGCCCACTTAGAGTCAGAATAGAGATCATCATTGACAGAACAAATTGACTGATTGATATTGGTTGCTTTTGCGTGAATATATATTTGCACATCATCGGCATACATGTGGTATTGGCAATGTTTTAAGCATTTAGGTAGATCATTTATGAATATAGTAAATAAAAGTGGCCCAAGAATTGAACCCTGAGGGACACCTGCTACTATTGGGAGCCACGTGGATACTTCGGTATTGAGAACGACACGTTGGTAACGACCACCTAGGTAGGAATTGAACCATGTACAAACACTATGAGAAAAATTATATTGAATTGACATTTTTCGTACAATAAGATTGTGATCTACTGAATCAAATGCTTTACTAAAGTCAAGCAACGTTAGGATCGTTATTTCACGCCTATCAATAGCATGACGTATGCTATCAGTAACATTAATGAGGGCAGTAGTGGTACTGTGGCCGGGTCTAAATCCTGATTGGAAGGTATCTAAAAAATTTCTCTGTAACAGGTAAGCATAGGTTTGTTTGTGCACCAGATGTTCAAAGGCTTTGGAGACAGTTGGCAAGATGCTTATAGGGCGAAAATCTTTAGCTGTCTCAGGGGACTTAATTTTTGGTATGGGCTTTATGTGTGAATACTTCCACTCTGTCGGGTATTTACCTATTGTAAGGGATACGTTAAAAATATGTTCTAATGCAGGGACTACAAAAGGTAAAATAATTTCCAGCATTTTAATTGATATTTGGTCGTTACCAATTGCATTACTTTTGATGCGACGCAAGGCTTTCGCGACATCTTGACATGACACAGGAGAGAAGAAAAACTTATCTTCAGAATACTCAAAGTTGTTAGGTACGAATATGTCAGACGATTTGGTTGTGGACGGGATTGACGTATCTGTATGCTGGCTAACGAAAAATGAATTTAACTGGTTTGCTGTTAAATTATGATTTTTAAGATCAGAATCTTTCTGTGATGAGTTAATACCCGCTGTTCTAAGACTAGCCCACAATTTCTTAGGCTCAGAACGAAACTCGTAGAGACCGTACAAATGTTTTCGTTTGGCTGTTCTGACAGCTTGAGTACACTGGTTCCTGAGTTTTCTGTAAATTTCAAACATTTCACCTTTAAGAGACGAGTTGTGTTTTCTTTCTGTTTTGAAAATTCGAAACGCATGGTCTCGTTTTGCCATTAATTTACGGATGACAGGTGTCATCCACGGAGAGGGGGGGCGCGTTATACGCTTACGAACGACAGGAGCATGTTGGTCAAAAATATAGGTAACTATCTCATTAAAAGTGTTAACTTTTCCGTCAATAGTACTGCATAACAGAATGTTATGCCACGGAGCGTTTGCAGCCTCATCTATAACTTTGTCAGTATCGATGTTTCTTAAGCTCCTGTAAGTTACGATCTTGGGGGAGAACTTGGGGACTTTTAAGGAATAGGTTACAAAAATAAGGTCATGGTGGGAGAGACCAGGGGCTGCAAGTTGTCCATGGTTCAGAACTCTTTCTAAGTTAGATGCTATGATTAAATCAATCCACGTGCTAGTTTTTTCAGTATGATGAGTAGGCAAAAGTTGGCAGATGCTAAGGTTAGAAGAAGCGAGCATATTTCTCAGATAGCGCGTATGACTCGTTTCATTAAGAATATTAGTGTTAAAATCACCCAAAATTATGACATGTTCATACATCGAGACAGCTGACATAATAGCTGTTTCAAGTTCATCACCATAGTTAACTTTAGGGGGCTTGTAAACTACTCCTAACAACACTCTCTGGCTGTTGACAATAGCCTCCAGGAACAGGTACTCGGGCCCAGGCAGACTCTCGGGTAGGGAGGTTGAGACAAGTTTAGTTTTAATGTCATTACGTACAAATATGGCCACTCCTCCACCACGTTTGTAAGTTCTGTCATTTCTAATTAGCTCATATCCATGGAGAGAGACAAGGCTATCTGCAAGGGATGGGACTAGCCATGTCTCAGACACTAGAATAGCGTGGAATGACAAAGAGGAGAAAATATCTCGGAACTCGTCGATGTGTCCAAGGAGGGACTGTGCGTTAACGTGACTAACGTGTAAAGCGCGCGGGAAACGGTTCGCTTGGAGCCTGAGTTGACCGCTGCGTGGGCTGCAGAGGGGTAGTAGGGACAGGGGTCACAGCAGGGGACGGCCAAGGGACGTTACGCGTCTCCGGGGAAAGAGGCTCTATGCGACCAAGGGTACGAGACCAGGCGGACAAGGTTACGGGTGAATCTAATGCTACTGACATGACACTAGAAGTTCAATATGAAACCAACTACTCACCATGAACACCCCACGCATAGACTTCCACGACAGGTCACACACACAAGCACACGCAAAAAACAAAAGGAGAAAATACATGATCCACATAACAAAAATTAGAACTAAGATACACAAACTTATGAAGTATGTTAAAGATATTATTTAATGTTGTGGGGAAGTGAATTTCACTCCGCAATCTGTAGTTCCTCTGATTTTGTAATGTAAAGCCGGCGTGTTCCAGTGTTGACAACCACTTTGCAGTCGGCAGTCCACACATTTTTCAGACCGTACTTCGCAACAGCAGCATTCAGCAGGGCGAGGCGCTCCGAGGTCAGGTCCTCGCGTATGGTGATTCCTGTTTTCGCGAGCTGACGCTTCGCGCGAAACACCTCACTACGCCGTCGATATGAGACGAATTTTACAATTATAGGACGAGGTTTACCATTCTTCTTTGCACCGACCCGATGGCTGCGGTCGATAAGTACGTTTACGATACGTAACTCGGACTCGGAATTTGACGTAGAATTATTAAACATAATGCCGAGCGTGATAAATATACGCAAATAGTGTTTTCAACTAAATTCTGGACCGAATCACAAGTAGTTTCCGCACCCACCGCTAGAATTCCCTTCTGGAGTATCTACGTCGACTATTATATAATTTGATTGGCAGATCGAAATTTTAAACTATTTAATGAAAAGTCTCCGATTAAAGTGGAAAATAAAATATACTAAACCCGGATTTGGGTTTGATTTTCGACAAGGAATATTATTAAAATACGTCCCATTTTGTTAAAATTCATTAAACAGTAAATACTATAACGTTTTCTTTTGTATTTGCGAACTTTGTTGCGCGGACGCGAATCACACGTAGTTTCCGCAAAATTATTTACTAACATTGGTATTTGTTTTATTTTATATGGCTGACAAGATGGCGGATGATATGAATTTCTGGTAATTGATACTGCTGGAATCTAGCGAGTAAAACATAAACTAATTTGGCGACAGGGAACTAGAGCAGACAAAAACAAAATGGCGGATCTCAGATGACCGTAATAACGTCATACTGGTGAAGCTCAGCTTTCCTCCATAACATAAAGTGATTCACGTCAGCGTCTGGCGTCCAAAAAAAAAATTCTGAAAACATAAAATTACCATTATGTACTTAATTTGCCCATTCAAGAGGCGTCGAGCAAGAGAAGATAAATTTCAAAAAGCGAGTGCAAAAATTATGGCTTCGCTTTGGCAGACCGGCGAAAAGACAACAATACGCTTCAAGTCTTAACATAAGCATTTTACTCATATAATAAATAACTGTAATACAAACTTCGACATTGCCTACAAAATGCTTATTCTTGATTTGGCAGTTACTTCAATTACGGTTGCACAAATTCCATATAATAAAAAATAAAAAATAAAGTATTATATATAAATAACTTAGATGATTTGGCGTGTCTAACGTTTCTCTTTATCATCACACTAAGGCCTTTTATTTAACTGAGTACCAAAATTTCCAAGCAGCTGCATCCTATCCATTTTAAACACACTTATTTCTTTTAAAGTGTTGATAAAAAATCAATGTAGTTTTGGGGTCGGATTTCTTAACCGAAAATACGTCGGATAAAAAAAAAGGAGCGTTCATAACAAGCAGTCGTAACAGTTGTAATAGTGTCTCAGAGCCTCGCCACTGTTCCAGTCAGGTTGGTTTCACTGTTGACGTCAGATAACGTCCGTTACAAATACGTCAACGGATGTACTACGGATTTAATATTCGACGAAAATTTCTGTATTCAAAAATATTTCTTGGTAAAGTACTTGCAATCAAATTAATGTACTTCGATTTTAATTCCCATACGAAAACTATAAAAGTTAAAATTCTATCTTTAACTTACGGTAAATGCGTCGCGTGGTTAACGGACATGGGGAATTACCCCTGCTTACGTAAAACGTAAAAAAAAAAAAAAAAAAATGGTTAGCAAAACCATTTATCAATGCCATCGTTCAAACAACTATACGGCGTAACCTTTAGAACTGTTTTGTTTCTTCAGAAAAAGTTTGGACTCAAAAAAAAACAACTTCTAGCTTGGGCCATACATATGTCTGCGTGCCAGACGTAAGCGCATCGCATCCATGCGTCGTTTACGTCCGTCCACCCTCGGGTGGAAGTGTCCGGCAGCGAACACAGCGCTGGCAGTCCCCGCTTCAGCCGCTATCGGCCGCGTGACGTCAGACCAGCAACCGGCCAGCATAAAAAACATTCGATTCGACGAGGAATTGTTTAATAAAAACTTAAGTATAAAGCTAGCTCAAATTTACAAAATATTAGTAACAAATTAACGTAAAAAATATAAATGGATAATGGAAAATGTTTTTAAACAGAATTTAAAAATTTAACAAACGCTTTAAAGTCAAAAATGAATATCCCGACTGTCAGAGTTACCAACTATTGAATTACTAATTAGGCCAGGTGGCCACACTGATATGTGTATTATATATTCGTTGGTATCAGTAGGGGTGGGGGGGGGGGGGAAGTCAGTCTGCTGATAACCTCCATGGAGGAAATGCGCCATTTTTGACATCACCGGGTTTAAATGATAACAAGTACTTATTTATAAAATTTAAATACAATTTAAAATTTTCCCGTTGTTCTTTACACATTTCTAATATGGCCGAAATATGTTTAAATTCGAGATAGCGAAATTTCTCAAAATAAAATAACGTAATACAAAATAGCAGGAAGCTTTAGAAAACAAATGGTCTACGTGACGTAATAATCGAAGATAGCGGAATCCAAGATGGCGGTCGGGGTTAAAGGTCAATGTCAAAATCCCCCTACAGAGGCTTACTGGAGGCTGGTAAATGAGAATTTGAAGCCTCTTTGTGGACATTTCAAACCTTCTACAATTTTTGAGGAATAAAATGGAAAATTTTCGCTCAAATCATAATTTTTTCAATTTTCAAATTTTTATTTTTTTTTTTAGATTTCAGGAAGCAAGTTTTTCCTAAACACTATACATTTAGGGTCTTTTTGAAGAATACTGAGTCAATGTTGGCAAATATTTGACAGATTATGAAGGAAAAGGTCAAGATCATCCAAGATGACAACCGTGACGTCACTATCTAAGATGGTGGACCCCGATACCATCACCACAACCCTGACCTAGCCGCAGGACAGCCATTTATATACCACTTACGTATTACGTGTTGTATCTCAACCATTCCTTCGTTGTGTGAACCTGCTTATTTTGAGTAGCTATGGAATGGTAGGTATTCAAAAGACAACTGTGGATAAAGTTATATATGCAAAGACGTTTATTAAATTAATACTAGAATTAATGAATATAAAGAACGTATATGTAGACATTGATGTGTTCATTCGACAGATATTCTCTAACAGAGAGAAAGGGAGATGCAATAGAGAAAATTGTAAAGCAAAGGTCTGAAGCCAGTAAAAATATTTCCTACGATACAGCTTGAGGTTTTTTTTCTCTCTTTCTATCAGTCATATGTCAAGTGCGACAAACGAATGTGGCGTTACCGAAAGAGAGGGTATAGCACGTCTAGACGCGTCTGTCAAGGAAGCTCAGGAGAAATGAGCTCTTTACCAGCTGCTCACGTCAGGCTGTTGAACGTCACATTTTTTCTTCCTTTCTATCCTCCTCCTCTCTAAAGCCGGATTCACAATATCTGAGAACAAAAAGTGTACGGAAAGGCCAAGACATTTAAAAAAAAGAGCAAGCCGAGAATAGACACAATCTGTTCAAGATAAGGTGAGAAAAGGCTTTAACGAGTGTTTATTACAAACATTCATACTTTGACAGCTGAATATTCTTATTAAATTAACAAAATAATTGTTATAGATGGTGCAGTACATCTAGAAGCTCGGTGCGTTATGAAACCATCCGCTGATAAGAGCAAGACGTAACCATTTTTTATTGATAAATGTTGTTATTATAAATATTAATTAACACAGTGGTTATACAATAAATACTAACTTGAACAATAATTTGCTATCACCTTTCAAGAATAAATTTAACGGCCACTAGTTTTTCAGATATATTGTGCATACTACTAATTAACTAGTATGTGCTACATGAATCTTTCATTTTTACGTCACAATAATTCACCCGTCGAGTTACGAATATTCATTGCAGTACCTACCAAAAAATAAGTCTCTCTTTATCTTAAACAGAGCTTAGCAATTCACGATGGAACACAATTTTATTCGAATATAACCAAATTAGTTTATTAAAGTACAATTTAATTGATGTTAATTATAGGATGTGACGGATGGTTTGTAAATAATTTAATGGGTTTTACAAACAAATGAATGCACACAAATAAAGAATGCAATTCCTACGAAATGAAATAATAGTTTTCTATTGAATTTTGTTCAGTTAATTTCTTTGTTCGCTTAATGAGACATTTTCGTATCGCCACGTTTGCACACTCGTAAACCAAAATATGGATTGGATGGGGAGCAGAGGGGAATCAAACGGCAACAAATAAAAAATGTGAGCAAGTATTTCATTACACGTCAGTGATTTGTAACATCTAACCTTGGTAACGAGGAAATTAATGTGTTCTCGTGTTGCAAGTACACTTATTATACGAACGTAGGACACGAAATTTAATGTAAAATTCTTTAAAATTATTGCGAGCGTAATAAATATACACGCAAATTGAGTTTTTTTAAACGGCATTTCTTGATGTGAATCACACGTAGTTTTCGCACCATCCGCTATAATTCGTTGCCGGAGCAGCTACGTCGACTATTGAATCATTTAATTAGCGGACAAAAATTTATACTATATAATGAAACGACTCAGATAAGCAAAAGGCCTGATAAAATACTAAGCGAAAGGAATTTTATTAAAACACTGCCCATCTTGTTAAAATTCATTAAACAATTAATACTATAAAGTTTCCCTCCGGTTTTGTGAACTTTGGTTCGCGCCATCCGCACAGTCCGTTCCATGCGACTTCCGTTCCATTCACGGAATTACACCTACCAAGACGTCGAGAGACCGAGAGCTACGAAGTTACACATCAAACGGCGCGGAAATCAGACGAATGGAATACGGGAGTGTGGGTTAGAATCCCTGCGTAAGCAGTTTTAGCTTCGCTGCTTATACAGCGTGTCTGCTTGCCTTGGTTCGACGATTCATTTGGCAGTGTGTTGTGTCTGGATGAAGCGATACTTATTCATTATTATTTTGAGCTTACGGTACGTCTGGCATGAGGGTGAATCGTTGTGATGTGAGATATAGGAAATGCATTCTACCCCCCGTCACCGAGTTCTGGTGGTAAGGTCACCGCTAGAGACCGGAAAAATTCGCGGGTTCATTTCGTGATATGCTAAAATTCAAATAATTATACCGTCGTGCTGCTTCTGCTATTGGTTCGCTGTTAATATGTAGGACTCTTGGCCAATTAGAGACATCAATTAAAGAAGTATCCATTCACAAGTTACCCATTTGAGACGCCTCAAAATTCAGTACCCAATGAACGGCCGCCGTTTGCCCAAGTAGGCAAAGGATCGTGTAATCTATCCTGGAGGTCATCGAACTCGCGAATTTTTCCAGTCCCTAGTCACCGCGTAAGTCGGCACACATGTGTGCAGAGCTTGAGAAAAAAAATCACGCGATTTGAAAACTGCTCGTGATATCCGAGTGGTGTCTACATATTTACAAAAAGCATTTAAGTATACGCTGAGGGCTTATGAGTGGTTCTCTTTCCGTATTTAGTTTTTAAACTGTATTTTTTGAAATCACTCAAATCTCACAGTTGTTCTATGCACGACGGGAAGACACAGCCTCGCGTTTAGAGGCCATGCCACGCTAGAAGTAACAGCGAGCGTCGCACTTACCATCCCGTCTCACTAACACAGATACACTCCTAATTAAGCGGGGTCTAGGAATGAGTGTGGATATATGATTGTGATGATTTAGAAGTCCCGACGCTTCGTGTAGTGCGCAAGCCAGCTGTGAACCCTGCCTAGCTCTTCGTCTCTTCTCCTCTTCCTCTTCTTCTCCCTCCTCTTCATCTCCTGTCATTCGTCATTCGCCGCGCCTTGTTCCCTCCCGGCGCGCATCTGCCGCTCGGCGGCGCTGTGGTCACAGGTCGGAGGTCAAAGAGAACGCGACAACGAATAACCCCCCTCCCCCCTAGCTCAATCTTCAATCTACTTCAAGTTTTATCTTCTTTTTTTATTCCGGGACGGCACGCGCGTGGCGCGACCTATCGGCGCGCCGACGGAACTATCGTGGGTCACGTGACTCCCTCACCCGGTCGCGAGGAACGTTGACGTCACGTGAGGTACACTACTTTCCAGCTAACCAGAGCATGTTAGTCAGCGTCTTAGCGGCGGCAAGCCACTGTCATTCTTCCTAGATTATCCGGTCCACAAGAAATACCACCGTTGTTCCTTTCCTCCCTACTACCTCGATAATCATACACTCACTTCGTCGACACTCTCTAGAAGTCGTTACACTCTCCGACACAAATATTTTACCCGGTAACTTACACGACACAGCAAAAAAAAAAACCCAACTCTATCGATACAAAAAACACTCCTTCTGCCTGAATAAAAAACTCTCGAACTATCCGCCAGCGGCTTATAAACAGAGACTGAAAAAAAAATCGTGGAATAATTTCATGATCTAATAAAATTTAAATTATTATAACTATGTGCTACTTCGCCATTGAATTCACTGTTAATCAGGAGGAATGTAGGCCAATTAAGAGTCCCTCAATCAAAGATAAATCGGATCCTAAATTACCCAGTTGAGACATCTCACAAGTCAGCTGCCAATAAACAGATGGCTTTTGCCCGAGTGTGCAGAGGACTGTGGAGTCTATCTGGAGGTCATTGAACCCACGAATTTTTCCCAGTCCCTACGTATAAAATCTAGTATGGCCCTGCCCAAACCGAAAACCGTTATGTCGTAACAGCCATGAACTATGGACACCTTCGAGGTACTATTACTTTGCAGTCGGAGCAGCATGACATTGCCCGATTCCTATTGGTGCGCACACGGTGTCAGCTGTCTATCATTCCCAAGGGCACGACTTTAGTATAAATTGAGACTTGCTGATGTTGCAGAACTTTATAATTACGATATTTACGTCACTTTGTTTGCGCAGGGATTTTCTGCAAGCCAACCTCCCTGTCTCAGTATTACAGTCTTCTATTTATCACTAGTTAATATATATCGTTACTTGCGTACTAGGAGGCAGGCCGTGACGTGTGCCAGGTACCTGGGCGGGCCTTCCATGGAACCTGGCCCGCGGCCCCACACGGGCGCTGACGTCACGCATGTCACGTGTGCCCGGTCGGGTAACAGGGTTCTGGCTAACCATCCTCATCCACTCCCCGCTCTGCGTTCCGCCAAGGTTTACTATTACTGACACATTAAGCGGCCTGGGAATTCTGCGGGTTTCCCGAGGTCGCCGCGCGTAGTGGCGCGAATTAACGCCGCATTTCTGAACTTTTCGGGTGTCGGGTCCATGATGTAAAGAAGAGGAGGTGAAACCGTGCGCAGGTTTTCCCCCACCACGCGCTCCCTTGCTACGTCACCTTGGTTGTAGCCAGCGCTCTTCTTCCAGGCGCTTCCCATCCATTTCATCTGCGTCTCGTGCGAACCTAGTTTTATGTAGTTGAAATGTCAAATTGTGCAGTGTTCGGATGTCACTATCATTTCAAAAAGACTCGAGATTCTTGCATAAAATATTTTTCTTTTCCAAAAATTGAAGATCTTTGCAATAAGTGGGTGAACGTATGGAATAGGAAGGACACATTCTGTGTTAGTAGAGGTAAGTATAACAAACGTGATTTTAAGTAGAAATGTCACTTGTTTTGTAATACGAGTATTTATTTTTAATTTTTTTATATGATTAACTTTAGGTTAATATTAGGTTAAGGAATATATTTCGTGCAAAATACTGAGTTATATATAATAATAAAGTGTTTCGCGGTAAAAAGGTTATTTATTGAATTAATTTATTAAAAATTAAATTTCAACGTATTAATAAAAACTCAAATCAATTGTTTTTAAAATGCTTGTGTGTTCGGCATCAGCGAGAACTACAAAATTTATTTCAATTTAACTTTTTTTTCTTGTTTGTTATAGAAATAACCTAAGCACTAGGTTGTGTAGTATTAATAAGGGGGGGGGGGGAAATATTTCATCAATGCATGTAAAATCGAATGAAAGTAGGAATGTGAACCCCCTATACATCAAAAAGTAACATGCGCATTTTTTCTATTGTTCAAAATGTTCTCTTTAATGGAGTGGGGAGGACATATATCATTACGTTTAAATATATTTAAGTATACACGCAAAACCGTGAGATAAGAATTATAAAATATACAAAAAAGAATCATGCTTACATACAACCACTTTTGAAATTCGAGGTCTAATATGTTTGTTTTAAATGAATTCGTTTAGGCTTTGGAAGAAGTTAATTTTTATTTCATTACGATATGTATTTAAATTAATAATGTTAATGCAAAATACCTCTCAAAATGCGGTGCGTGAAAGTGAATTACTTTTCTAGTTAATTGTGAGGATACTGATTTTAATAATATGTTAGTTACCTAAAGGTATTTTAAGATTTCAGCATTACAATCTGCTTGTGTTGTGTTATGTGGTTGGTTAACACACACTAATGAAAATAACGTAAATGAATTCATGTTATCTAATGTTGTCTTTGCCAATTTTTCCATTCAAGCGTTTAGATAATGGTATAATTTTGTTTCATCTCTCCGTGTAAGAGTTTGTGTTTACGCCTAAAATAGCATTTAACTCGTTAAAAAAACTGACGTTTTAAATACCGGTACTTAAAAATAAGGTTTGCAGGGACCATAGCTCAGTACATTCTCAGCGCACGTGCGTGTGTGCTCCATAGGTGAATCCGGAAAAGGGGAAGGGGGACACAGGGACACGTGCCCTCCCATCCATCTAAGGGTAAAATATACATGGATTAATAACGACTTTTGCAGTAATAAACAGGTATCGTACGGCCCCCCCTCCCCCCAGTAATTCCTGGATCCGCCCCTACTGTGTCTACAATCCTAAGGCTGGGTTCACAATTAAAAAAATTAAGCGAGTGCATAGAAAGCCATGCACACGACCTGTGCACACGACCTGTGCGAACTGCGAAATCGGTTCACAATTGAATTCTTACTGTTAATTTCAGCCAATGAAATTTCGTGAACTATGCGACATCTGTTAGAAGTGTTAGTAAATAAACATATTAACTTTCAAAATAACGATAATACTATTATTATCTCGACATTTTCTTACCACAATATGGTTAATAAATATAAACATATTTCTAGTCCCGCCAAAAAACCACCCTGCTCTTCTCTCATTGGCTGTTGTGCCATGCGTACGCGACCGAAATAAAATATATTCATTTCACTCCTATGCGCGCGACCTCGCTCCCATGCACACGACCAACTTTCTGCTATTGTGAATCGTTAGGTTAGGAAACATGGCGTTTATATCCTATGCACACGACCTACTGTTACTGTTACTGTTATTTTTTCAATTGTGAACCCAGCGTAACACTAACACAACTCGTCTATAACTAAAAACAGTGTAGCACATAAGTTTGCATGTTTGTAGGTATGCATTTTTCTAGATTATATAACTATAAAGCGCATGAGATATATAAATCACAGCTATGTATTGAAAATTGTACATGTGGACATTTGCAGCGCGGCCTTGGAATAGTAATTATGGAGGGAAGCGGCTTTTCCGTAAAACTAGATATAAGTGGGAAAAATGGTATTTCCAATTTTAATGTTTCGACGATTAGGCTACAATGATTTTTTTATATTTCAATATTTTTATATTTTTAATGCTTTTATCACACCATTTCCCTTGAATTTATTGCCTTCAAACCATTTTAGTATTACAGAATCCAGGAGGAATTTTGAAACGCCAATTTTAAGGGGAATTAGATGAACTTATATATTTATTTTGTAATTTTTTTTTCATGGAAAGGCCGTGACTCTCTTCAATTGTCTTATCAAATTATGCGAGTGCCTGCAAATGCACAATGTATAGGAGGTAAAACAATACTTATTTTGTTATAACATGGAATTCTCAGTAATCAAAATTATAACAAGCAACATTTTTGAGTTTTCAGAAGTTAACGTTATAAAAATGGAGAAAGAAACACCTACAGCCAAGATACACGCGTTAAAATTACATTCAAATACCTATGAGGGACGGAGTTCTTCAAGCCATTATGAATCGATTTTGGCTTTAATAAAATGTAGTGTAGAAGGTATACGGGTTTTGTGAAATATTTACGTAGAGTTATTTTGCAATTGAGTTATTTTTAGTAATCAACCAATTATGTGCCCTGTTTTAACGCACAGTGTGCTTGGGGGATTTGAAAACTATTAGGTTTTTCCTCTCCAAGATAATAAACAAATCCAACCTTTTCGTTTTCTTTGCCGTGAAAAAAAAATTGTAATACCTGCAAGCTGTCTTTTGCTGAATATTGTAGAGCTATTTGGTTTAATAATATGTTTTAAATATATATTTTTAAATATACTTTCTATCATTATTTACCCTTTTGTTTATTGCTTGTATCTAAATAAAATTAAAATTAGTAAATAAATCAAAAGCGCTTATGTTTATGTAAATTACAAATACGTATTTATAGGAACTTTGCTTTGTGTCAGATGCTTTTTTTTTGTAATATGTTTGTATTATTATTTATCGCCTGCATCCTGAATGTTTATTATATATATTTTATTAATATTCATAATAAATATTTTCGAAGTATATTCATTCCAATTCCCATTAACATTCTGTGTTTACAAGACCCAATCAACATTTTGAAGTGATGAAACAGCAGAAAAATATTGCTTCGTTGATTTTATTATTTATATAAACCCCGTGTTTGGATGCTAATACATTTATTTAAACTGTATGTTCTAAATGCATGCTATACAATGCACATAGCAAAATATTTTTACGCTTCGTGGTCACTCTTACTATTCGAACGATTGTAAATGAACTTTCTGCGTCGTATTCCCGTAAGCGCGCTGCGTGTAGACCGGGCGGTTCGACCAAGGTGACGTAGTGCGCAGTGGAGGACGCGTTTGGGCGGCCGGACGGTTTTACCTCCTCTTCTTTATATCATGGTCGGGTCGGCCCGGGATGACGCGTCACGCCACAGGCGCTCTAGTCCCTTCGAGAAGGACGCCACAGGTATATAAGCGACGATGCTGGACTCCGCGGGAGTTCAGAGAGTTCGGAGAGTTCCGCGAGTGAAGGGAAGTGTGACATCGGCGAAGAGGGTGAGAGACCCCCCTCAAGAGTGACGCGACGAGGAACGATGGGGCCGTGAGAGTGCGACTGAGTGGCGCGAAGCTGTGTGTGTGAGGACTGGTGCGAGGCAAGGGGTGAATCACTGTTGGGCCTAACTTCATTGAGGAGTGCGAGCTGTGAAACGTGACAGACATTGAGTGACTTAAACATTAACATATTAAGTTAGTGCAAGTGATTGTAATCAGACACGTTTAAGTAGCCTACTATTATTTATTATAAATGTAAATATTAATAATTAATAAAATTGTAAAAACAATTAATTGGACTATCCCTTGCGAACCCAGTTACACACATTAAATTCGTAATAAAATTTTTTTCACCATATACTTTTCTTACAGTAAATTTGGAAAAAAAAAATAGTTTTACTATTTATAAATACTGGAATCTTCGAACATTCTTATCGAACCTGCACAACACGATAAAAACAACTAAAATGTTGCCAACTATTAAGAGTACAGAGTTAATTTTATCTTTCCACTAAAATGTATGAAAAGGCACATTCTCTGTAAAATTAAGTAGAGTTTGAATATTTAAGGTATCATGACAATGGTAAAGGGGAGGGGTATGATCATTCCTTGAATGAAGCGGGCAGGCCTCTAGAAGTTATCGGTCACAAGGGTAATAGCTACTTCTTGGCCGCAGGGTTGATGCCCTGCGTGGGTAAATACTGGTGTGTCTTTTTCAGGCATAATCAAGGACTTTAACAACTAATTGCATGCGTCACCTTAACCATAGTATCGGCTATTTGAGCGAATTTAGTGAGGTGTATTAATACATGTCAATGTTCTACAACACATACAATCGCTTTTGCTCGAAAGACTTTTTGTTCGGTATGCTGGCGTGTGTGGGTGTGTTTGAACACACGTCGAATGCCTTTTGTCCCGACAAAAGTATTGTTACAATTTTTAATGTGGGAAGAACTGGGTTCGTAACGGATAGCACAATTAAGTTTTACAATTAAGTTTTATTACAGTTTTATTAATTACTAATAAATAATTTTACTTAAAATTTCCGATCACCAATCACTGGCACTTAAAAATGTTTATTCATAAGTCAATCAAGGTCTGTCGAGTTCCGCAGTTCCGCGGTTCCGCTGGGCTCAACAGTGGTTCGCCCCTTACCACGCGCCTGTCCACACTCATAGTCTCTCGCCACTCGGTTTCACTCTCTATCCCGCCGCTCCGCATCACGCCACTCTCGACGCGGTGGTTGGGGGCGGGGGGGGGGGGGGTAACTCTCACCCTCTTCGCCGATTCGCACTTCCCATCACTCGCGCAACTCGTCGCGATATTCCCGCAGAGGCCGGCGTCGCTGCTTAAATACCTAGGGTGCCCTTCTCGAACCGATGAGAGCAGCTGTGACGAGTCACGTCATCCCGGGCAGACACGACTCCCGTAACATCGAGAAAGGCCATTCCGCTTGGCTGCCTCTGTAAGCCAGTAATTCCCAGGCCGCTAAAGTTGATAATAACCCGAGGCGGGACACGTTTTTTGAAGAGGGGAGGGGGATAGCGACGACACTTGTAATCTGGCCAGGCGCTAGTGGCATGCCTTATGGCGCGTGTCGCCGTACTGTCTGCGTTCGCAACATTATCCATCGTGGTTGTTAACAAATTTCTGTAATTGGCCTACGTGAGATGCCAGCCAGTCGGAATAAAACCACTTCAGTTTTTTTGTGGGACAGCATTGATTTAAAATTTCGGAGAATTTTTACTGAAGAAATAAGTCAAGATATAATGTATTCTACGAACAAGCGCAGTTTATAACAGATAACTTCATCTATATTTTCAGTTTGACCGCTCAAAATTCTTATATATATTCTGAGAAAAGTTATGGTGAATGGTTGGCCAGTTTAGATTTTTGGTAAAACAAAGTTCTTAATTTGGAATGATTTGAGTAGAATATTAATTAAATTCCGTAAAACCGTATACTTGTTCATGCGTTGAATTATAACACTTTATTCAACTTTTTCCATGTTGATGCTATTTTATTTGAGGGTTTCTTTATTTGTACAACTCCTATGGTAGTTCAGCCATTGCAGTTGGAAACATTTGCAATGTGTTTGACTGATTTGATTCAGTACTGTATGTCCTGTCCTGTGTTTTGCTTTGTCCGGAGCGATTTCTTATGTACTTGATATTTGCTTCATGGGAAGAGATCCTTCTGCCTACCTTTTCTGCATAAAGCAGGGTTTACATACAAACTTCGCAAGAAACACAAGAGCACAAGTACGCAACATGCAACTAACGGAAGAAAGCAACTGTCGTATAAAAGCAAGAATTTCGAAAAAAACATCACTAACAATACAGTTAGAAATTTTTTGTAAAACTGAATCAACAAATGTATTCCTCGGGCTCCTTTTGACAATTCTTGTTTATCATGGAAAATTGGTGAAATTTTCAACAGCTTCATATAAGAATGTTAGCTTACTTTCACCGTGCGATAGTTAAAAAGTGGTAATTTTATGCGTGTGATAAAAAAGTGAAGTCTCCTAAACACATGACGTCTGCGTCTAAACAAGTTTTCGGAACACTTTGAACACTTAACTTCATATATATTAAAAAGAAGGAAATACAAGAAGTTGGCAACACTTACGTTTCGATTTTGAGTCTTGCGTGATTTATAAACGTACCGGTAACAAAACTTTTTTAATTTTTTTATTTTTAATTTTTTTTTATTTGAAAAGAATTACAATTCAATATTATTTCTCTCAAAATAACTTCCTGGGGAAATCACACAGTGCTGGAGACGGTTCTTCCAGTCCTCATAGCAGTGTTGGAACTCGGATGCTGGGTTAGTTTTCTACTGGTGGGTTAGAGCTGTTTAAATGTTTTGATGTGTCCGAATATGACGTCCCTCGATTTGATTTTTCAATCTCTGGAAGAGGAAATAGTCACAAGAACTCAAGTCAGGCTAATAAGTAGGCTGAGGATCCACAGGAACGTGTTAGCTGGCCAAAAACTCGTTTTATGGAAACTGCTGTGTGACGAGGCGCATTGTGATGCAAAACCCAGTTGTCCGTGATATTTGTATCCCACACACATGACACTTTATCACAGTGCTTCAAGAACCTCTCGGTAAAAGTGTTGATTTGACCCTTTGGCCTCTAGGCATAAACTATTTGTGGGCGAACCCCTGGCTATCAAAAAAGCAAATCAGCATGCATTTGATCTTTAACTTACTCATTCTTAGTTTTTTGGCTTGGAGAGATTGAAGTGTGTAATTCCATGCTCTGGCGCTTGGTTTCCGGGTCGTACTCAAACACCCAAAACTCGTCACTGGTATAGATACACTCCATAAAATATGGGTCATTCCCAATCGATTCCAAAAAGTTAAGGCACATTTTCCCTCCTAATGTCCTTTTGGTCCCGCGAAAAGATTTTGGAACAGATTTCCACGCAGATTTCTCTCATTCCCAATTCATTGGTCAAATTTGATGAACAGGTGTGTGAGTCCAATTCGGTACTTATCTGTTATATTCCCACCTGAAAAAATATATCGATATTCCCTCCCATTCGATTAATGCGTTTTTTATTGATAACATTACAATCCGTAGTTCTGAATGTCGAGATTTTTTGTTTGTTTCTGTATTTCAGTGTCAATGAGTGAGATTTTTATCTTAGAAAAGTGGATACGTTCCAAAAATTTTTCCATTAATAACCACAAAATGTACTTGTCATTTGGAAAAGTCATGTCACGATGATATGTTGTGAACGTGGTGTTCGTAAAGGAAAGTAACTGGATGGATATAAGTTATCATTGGAGACGATCGTGTTGTTTATATTCATATTTATAGATTAATAAAGATTATAATATCATTGAATCAATACCGATGTATCATAATCGGTTTGTTAGGTGTGAAGATCGATTTGGTAGGTGGTAGGTGGGAAGATAAGAGATATGTACCTCAAATTTTCTCTTCCCCGATCATTCTGACTTTCAACCGACGATGTGAATGCACAAGATCACGACGGAATCTGTCGACAGTTTCATCGGTTCTTGAAGATGAAGGCCTTCCGTTGCGTGGTTTAACTTCAATCAACTCTCTTCCTTCTGAAAATGTTTTAAACCAGGACCATTGACAAAACACTGCCTCCTAGGCCTGCTGAAGTTTTTCTTAAGTTTCTATTGCACTGTGCAGAAGTCTGGAACTTAACTGGATAGCACAATGTTTGTTCGAAATTAATGTCACTAATTTTCAGAACACGCTAGAAAAAAAAAATTTCACGAAAAAAATCGCTACGGCGAGTTCAAACTTGTTCTGAAGGCGTATCACATGTTCGAATACCGCCGCTTCAAGAACCCGCCACCCAAGTGTGGAAAATCTAAAGCTACGCTGCCAGTCTTATTACTCTATTGACACGTCTGGTATATTATGAAATCAAATTGTTTTTAATTGTTTTGCATCTTGCGTAATTTATATACGTAGAATATCAAAATATGGCATTAACTGTATGAGTCTTGCACTATTTTGCTGTGTTTCTTGCGTAGTTCATATCAAATAACGAACAGTTAAAAATTTTATATTTGCATCGGCCGGGAATCGAACCCGGGCCGCCCGCGTGGCAGGCGAGTATTCTACCACTGAACCACCGATGCGTGGTTGACAAATGAATAAAACTTATTTTATATTGGTGTACTAATATATCAGTCTTTAATTAACTAATTTTAATTGAAATATGAAGTTTAAAATAAAATAAATCGTGAGCTAGTCATTCAGACCCGCCAGAGATGTGTAACATCTAGCCTCGGTGACGAGGAAATTCATGTGTTCTCATGTTGCAAATACTACACTTACAGTACGAATCTCAAACACATTGTTTAACGTAGACGTAGAGATCTTTAAAATAATGCCGAGCCTCATAAATTTACGAAAATTGTGTTTTCAACTACATTTCTTGACGCGAATCACGCGTAGTTTCCGCACCCGCCGCTAGAATTCGCTGCCCGAGCAGCTACGTCGACTATCGAATCATTTGATAAGCAGACCGAAATTTTAAACCATATAATGTAACTGTTCCGATAAAAGCAAAAAAAAAATTTTTTAAATAATACTAAACCCCGGTTTTTGATGCATTTTGACAAGTAATGTTGTTAAAATACTGCCCATCTTGTCAAAATTCGTCAAACGTTTAATACTATAAACTAATCAAACAGAGCCGAAGCAGAGATTGTTAGCAACCTTTGCATCTTGTAGAATTCTGAAAATTCTCGTAATCTTAAGAGCCACACGACTCCATGAAGTCCAATGTGACTAGCTGCAGTCGCACATTGTGATAAGCTTTTACACGAGCCCGATATTAATATTAAGAAGTGTTCACACTCGGTTTTATTCTTGCTTAATACTTTATTATTACTAAAACAGTCAGATATGTTCTGTCAATCAGAAGCTCTGAACGTCCTATTACGTCGTCATCTGAGGACTTATTTTCATGAATTAAAAAACTGCATATGTTGACTTCATTGTGCAGAATTTTTTTTCTTTTGTTTGTTATGTTTGCACGATGGAATGCAATATAAAAACGACGGTCCAATTTCCGGAAAACTTAATTCTGTATTAAATAAGAAATTACTGTGCTATTTTGGTTTTATTCTGTTAAAACTAATTATTTTCCTTGTAATTACAAACTGCAGCATTCATTTTTCGAAAATATTGTGTTGTGTTAGTGTTTATCGCTGTAACTATCCATGTGCTAATACGGGCTTTATTATTTAGTTTATTTGGTAGGTTACAGGTTTTTTTTTCTTCAAATAACTAATAAGTTCATAATTTTTTTTTTTTTTTTTACAAATACATGTTCTGATCGTAGCTTATGAAAACCAAGGTAAATGCTTAACAAGCTATTTATAAATTTCTTACTGTGAATACAGAAATAGAGCGTGGACGTCGGCTTGGATTTCAGTAAGACGTTGGTATGGCTAACATTGAAATGGCTTGTTTACCAATATAACTTACAAGCAATTGTCATGGCTACTACACTAAATTAAGGAATGCATTAAATAACTACTTAACATTTAATTTTTTGCAACTAAAGCACCTAATTTGAAATGTAAACAGCACATTTCATTATTTAAACCAGAACAAATAAAACGAGGGGGGGGGGGAATGGATATTTTCACTTTAAGATATGTAATTACGTAAATAGAACAATTTTTTAGTACAGAAAAAATAATTATAGGTTTTTAATTGAATCTGATCTCACGTCATTATTCTGCATTGTGCATAGTGTAGGTTTAATATCTTCTCGTCCCTTGGTAAATGAGGTTTCTTGCGTTGGCAGCTTGTGCAGGATGACTCGTGGAAAATTCTATGAGGTAAATGTTTTTTTTTGCCCGTCGATCTTTGAAATTAGTATTTTCAATTAAGTTAGTTGCCTCGTCGGCCTGCCTTGCGTGTCCGCCGACGACACACTAATCGTATGGCGCCAAAAAAAAGTTAAGCTTATTTGAATTTTAATTAATTTTCCAATTAGTCAATGGATGTTCGAGTGTCTGTGATCTAGCTTGAAAGAGGCCACAAGAAGAAATTTCCATTGCAAGCATTTCTGGGAATGAAATTCCCTGGTTTCAATGTTTGAAAACATACCAACTGTTAAGTTAATGTTTGTAAAAAATATGATGGCAATTTTTACGTATGTTGCAAAGAAAAAATGTTGCAGACGACAAAACATATGAATAGGAAGTACAAAATTATTTTTTTGTCATGTTCTCTGTCTTTATGAATGTCACTTACGCGAGTACAGTTGTTTGATAATATTACTTAAATTTTGTTTATTAAGGCATTTTCATTTAAAATATTTTAACTCTTATAAAAATATGAAAGAACAGTAAATGAAATCCGTTAGTTAAATGTTTATTTCCATTACCATTACCACACTCTTGGAAAATATTTCCGTAAAGTAATGGAAAAGTGACGTCAAAACACTATCCAAAAGTTCCCTTTAAATATTGTAATGTTTTCCTGAAAAACGACAAACTTTGCATAATAGTCCTATATGTTTGATTATTATTTTATTGTTTTTTTATGCATTTTCAAAATATAATAAATTATTGTGGTCAAGCGAGTGCCATGTATAGAACAATTAATAAACTTAAGCAAAATAATTGTTGGTTGTGGCTCTTATCATTACCATACGACTCCGGCTCACTTTGTATGGTGAACAGTTGGTATGTATGTAAATATAAATCTTAATATTTGAAGTTAATTTTTATTTTCAGGAATTTTAAATGTGTTAGGACGTTTCTGGTGGTTTGTGTTTCATTTGTTTGACAAAAATCAAGTTGTGTTATCGTCTCTTTTGCAATGGTAACCACCATTGTTAGACTTAAATGGCTTACGAACGCTTTGGGAACTTCCGACAGTGATTATTATCTTCTCCCGAATAACAAATCTATTTTTTCTTAATTACGGACCATGTTGACGTGAATGTGCGGCATGTTTCCGTAAAATCTCCTGGGAAATCTCCTAGAGATTAAGTACGTTGTTTTGAATTCAACTTTACAAATAACTGTTGAGAAAAGATAAGATATTTTTAATTTATAGAGTTTAAAATTTTCTTATTTTAAATAAATCAATAAAGGAAAATTATGAACACGTTAAAATAACGGGCTTTTTTTCCTAAATTATTGTTGCTATGTAATTTTGTTTTTTGTCCGTGATTAAATTAAATTTATAATTTTGCAATAGTTGATCATACTTGCTTCGTCCTCACACACAACTAATTCATCAGAAGATTATCGTTCAATTTTTTTAAATTACTTTCATGAACTCTTTTCTATATACATACTGTGAGAGACAGCAGAATATCATAATCGTCGGAATCATAACTCGAATCCCACGGCATGTATGTCTCCGACATTGCGAACTAGACTGATATTTCCGGCCACCTGGCAGAGCGAACATAGCAGACATAGCGAACATAGCAAACATTGCCATCATAACCCAGTAATCCGTGTGGCCCAAACTTTAAGTATGTAGTTACATGGTGTGTGAAGCCTTAGTTTTCTTCAGCTAATTGTATTGCCCTATTGGTTAGACGCACAAAACATTGGATGATTTTGCATTTTAGAAACAGTTTAAAATGACTTTTGTTATGAAAGTAACTGTTCTTAACGACGGATGTTCTTATTTATACCTTCTTTCCACCATCAGACGTGGTCAAACACCACTTTCTCAATGTTTCGGGCAGGACAACGTGGCATTGGTGAGGTTTAAAAAGTGACTTCAACCACGTCACAGCATGCGGTCTCCTGACAAATCCTAACAGCTATTCTCCAGCGCAGGGGGCATGGCGGTTGGTCGTGCTCCGCGGGGAAAAGGGGGAGGGAGAAGGCTGAGTAGTTGTGGAGGAGGGGGAAAGGAGCACGGAGGTAAACACCGGGACGGAGCACGCGCCGGAGATATGAGCTCCGCGCCCAGGCGGCGGCCAGGCACTCCAAGTTATCCGTGGGAAAGTCAAACAAGAAGTCCCTGGCACCTCCTCTTCTTATACTGGGTGGACCTGAGAGTCACTTACACCGAGTCAGACGTCCGAAAAATCCGCTACGCTTTTTTTTTTAAGTCAAAACTTCTTTAGCCGCGTTGGACGATTTTTGGTAGGGGCAAAACTTATGTGTTCGCGTCACCGAGATGCTAGTGACGTGTTGCGCCAGACTGGCGAATCGCAGCGGCCTGTGTACATGTATACGCATATATACACTAATACATTGTAAATACTCGACTGTATCATGTGCGTGTTGGACTCTTTTTTGGATGGGTAAAATCTTGTGAGTTCGCGTCACCGACATGCTGTAGTAGCAGTAAGTGAAGTTAATTTGACCACGTGAATACATGAATTAGGTCTGACATCACTGGTATGTCATAGCTAGGTAATGAATTTTTACGTAATTTTGACATACCACTGACATATGTTGTGACTAAAAAATGATGTAAGGATAAATTATATCATGCTGTCATCGTACTGATATAATACCAAAATCATTTTCTTACATTTTACGTATAAATCATGTCATGTTACACATTTAAAAACAAAGTTTTAAGTTTTCACTTCTTTTGACAGTCCCCATGACTGGCTTTTTTTGTTTTCTTTTCTGTTGTAAAAGTAAATAGTTAGTTAGTTACGTATGTCTCACAATTTAAGATTCATGCAAAAAATTATTTCGCTATCTCCTTCCAACCACCGCAAATCCCACTCACACGTCTAGATAATCGTTACCAAAATTAAAAGTTTGTTTTGGGTTGGGTCAGCGACTAATTAACGTGATATAAAATCGCGAGAATGTATAAAAGTGAGCGCGATGAACGTTTAACATGTTCGGGACCACTGCACGGGGGTCGGTGAATCCTCCTCGAGGCTTCCCGGACCTCGCTTGATAGCGCCGTCGTCACAACGCACGAATGGACAGGGGCGGTGTCTGTTAGGCGATTTCTTCCAGGTCACTTGTACACGCGTCAGATGTTGATAACTTTGCGCAGCTCATCTTGAGGGACCTGCACCTTGGACTGAAGGCGGCATTGCAATAGCGCGTTGCCTTCGTCCGTCATCAATCCGTCCGTCAACGTCACGCATCTAGGGATGCGATTTACAACTTGACTTCATACGTCCGTCAGAATATTTTTCAAAATAATTTCTGCCAAAAATCCTTGCCTATCTCTTCGATATTTACATTTTACATAGATGTTGGGTGCTACAGTATTTATGTCGTGTTTATATGCGTTTTGTATTAGAATTGTTTGGACATGAGTTTTTAGAACCGCAATGTTACTATACTAAACATCTGAGCGACCCTGCACAAGCGCCACAGGCTGTGTTCTGGTAACGACGGTCCGTCCGTCAGAAGTTGGAGCTTGCAAAGCTTTCGACGGACGGCCGGATAGAATTTTTCGTGCCATCCGATTGGCTGCAGATAACGTGACCGACGGACGGATTATGGATGGACGGAGGCGACGGGCTATTGTAATTTCGCCTTAAGAAGAGCGGTCGAAAGAACGACCAGGCAAATAACGCTGCGGAAATGGCAGGAACGCATAGTGCGATACCGGCCTAAAGCTGGACCCAACAATGATCTGTCTCGTACGTCCGTCAAAAACTTGCCAGGATTTAACTTTAACGGACTGAAGGGATGAAATAACCTCCAAAATGTGAGCAAGATGTAGGCCTATATTGCTGGCAAACAGAATATATTAAACAAGTTTAAAATATGTTTATTCGTGTAGATGCTTCCATTAAACGTTTTTAACTTAACGTTTGAACACATTTTTAACAATTGAAAATATTTCAATAAATATCCGTGCGAAGAAATTAGTTTAATTATTTACTAACACATAACTTTCATGATAGTCAATCTAATATACCAATAAAATATAAGTGTTCACCATTATTTCAGCCTTATAGTCTGATAGCAGCATCAAAATTAAAAAAAAAAAGATTTGACAGACGTTAATCGCTCGGGCTGTAGAAGTACAAACGGACGGACGGACGGAAGGAAGGATGGCGGACGGACAGACGTGACGGCTCATTGTGAGTCCGCCACAATGGGAAAAAGGGACACTCCACCAAGTGCAGCCTGGAAGAGGTGTTGTATGAACCTTGGATGAGGAGGAGGGGAGGGGAAGGCAGCCTGAAGGACCAACTCCCGACCGCGCGACATCCCGGAGACGTCGCGACCCTTCAGTACCCGAACATGAAACCAAAACAATTTCGAAATCCTTCACAAGTACTGCATCTCGTCTCTGAATAAGCTCGACCAGTAAGTATTCTGGACATCAGCGGCATTCCAAGATATTTTAAAAAAATTGTTATTGAAAAAAAATTGGCTCTCTTAATTCACAGACACGTAACCAAGGGAGTACTGAGTTAATGTGTGTGAGTGTGTGAGAGAGAATGACAGTATCAAAATAATAATAATTATATCATTTAATGATTTTGTTAAGTATTCAACTGTATTTTCATATTTAAAACAATACTTTATGGATGTTAAATCGGTGAATTATTCACCAGTAATTGCTGTAATTTGTTTTTTGTTAGTATGTAATTTCATTTTTAATTCCTAGATATAACATATTACACGTTGTTTATGTCTCATGGTTCAGTGTAGGAGAAGGCGTACACGCCTTGACTGCCCCATACAATTGTCGAATAAATAAAAAATAAAAAAAAATTAAGTGTCTTGACGGGTTCCCGCGCCGCCCTCCTCCTGGCCAATCACGCACGCCATGTTCATTTGTTTAATTTTCTCGTCATTTCCGTTAGTTAAGGGCTCTATCATTAAGTATAAAACGATATTTTCCTTGTGTTTGGTGTTCTGTCGCAAATATTTTCAACGGGTATTTCCTAAGTCTTGTATAATGACCGTAAAGTGTCCTTTTTGTAAATGTTATCATTTGCGCGATGTATTATTTAGCACACAGAGTACAAATCTCTTCAAAATATTTTTAACAGAACGACAAGTGAAAGTCAGGTATAGTGTTTAATTTACATAGATAGCCCTTAACCGATGGTACTGACGAGAAAATAAAAAAATAGCATAGTGGTGAGACCCACATTAAAACTCGGTCTCACACAACATGATAATTGTTTTGTTTTTTTAATTTTCTTGAGAGTAATATTATATAATGAATATTTATTGAAACAGGTATTCACTAAGTGTAATATAATGGGTATACAATATGTTGGAAGTGATTATAATAACGGACTTTTTCGTGAATTTTTATAACCTTTATATTACGCGTAGTGAATATCAGTTGAAAACAAACCAGCAGAACCACAGAAACACAAATGCAAGGAAGGTATCGTGTAATAATTTCTTAAATACCCTATAAATAATTCTAATGACAATAAAACTAAATTTAAAAAAATGACACGTGCCTTAAGGCCACGCTTCTCCAGCTATGTTGACGTATCGCATTTTATTTCCATCATTTTTTTTTTATCTAAAGACAATATCTTGGAATATTCTACTCCGTCAGCTAGCTAGTCACAACGGACAACTTTATATGAGAGAAAAAACTTTCCTTTCATAATGCCGTGTTTTCCATCACCATCATCATGCCTGTTGGCTGGCAAGGAAAAAAAATTCATTAATTTCCTAAAACCTTGTCCATTTGCGAATAATTACGAAAATCTTTCGCGTCATGCTCTGTTAACAAGTTAAAACAGGTAAACATTTTCCTCTCCTGCAACCATTTGGTGGGGGGGGGGGGGGTGGAACCAATTTACATTTATTTTACCAACGATTCTTATTGCTAGCCCGAGCATTTATCTCTTAGGTAGTATGGGAGGAATAATGTCAAAACCTCTACGGTTCTCACCTCCTCACTTGAACGGTCTTGCACGAGGTTTGGCCCAATTGTGGGCCAAACATCAGTTGGCCAACGATAGCAACTACCACTGAGCGCCAAGAATATTTTAATTCCCCGCCAATCACCACACAATACAGGAAATTAATCTGTGATTTCCTGTCAGCTTCACACGAACAAAGAGCTGTTCACACTTCATAGCTCAGCCCTTTCGTTCCACTTGGATATTAACACACGTATCAACTTCGTGAAAGATGTTACATGGGCCTATGTCCGGTGAGTAATCACACTAAATACAACGTAAGGGAGTGCAAACCTGCTTGTTTGGACCTATTCGCTTTCAAAAACAGGCCATACTTATGTAAAATAACCCAAAAACATTCCGCTGTAACATATCTTTCTCTAGCGTTTTGCAGATTGAAGGGCAGACTTAGGCCCTTATTTTCTCTGGTACCTTATATATATTCATGTTCTTTTAAACATTATTTTGAATTTTTCTACATTTTTGAATTAATTTACTATTTATGAATTAATCGCCACTTAAATATTATTAAATGTGTTTACAATAAATCTTTAATTTAAAACTATTTTATTTATTGTGATATTTTATTGCAATAATAAGTACAAGTTGACTTTTGTGAGCATTACATTAACTGAAAAACATTTTAATTGTATAAATTATTTAAAAAAAAAGCACATGATAACTAAATAATGAGTACAGAATGCTTAACTGCCAAGTATGTTTCTGGAGCGCAGAATCCAAATAATGGTGCGCAGCCTTTATTAGTTTAGTTATTACTGAAGTTGAAAAAAATCTAACTTAGGTGGTTATGAAGAAAATCATACCACATTAACAATTTTCCTGTGGCCACCGTGAAGTCTTAATACACGCGGGCAAAGGAAACATCACGAACGAAACCTGACCTCAAAACTACTTAGCGTAATACTCGTTCTCTTTATTAATTCGAACACGCTGTCGGTAATAACGAAACGAGCCAATAACCATCGGGTTCTGGAGCGGAGAAACCAGGCTGTTACGCGGCGGGTGGTCCATTGGATGGCTCTACATTACGTATTCGGTAGCTATTCCTTGAACGTCACCTGTCCCCTAATTGCTGCGCAACCATCATTACACAACGAGCGTTCTGTTTATTTTTTGTGCACCCCCTATAACTAATATTGATGCACCCACTCATTCATTACAGGTAATGAGGAGTCATTCAACATGATTTGTTACGTGAAGCACCTCAGGGTTTTAGTTCACTAACTGTTTTCGGACTGAGTACTCGTAAGCGTTATAATTGTAAGGATTAAAGGATAACGCTTTTCCGGGGTAAAAAAATACTGTCACAAAAATACACACTTAATATTAATTATTATACATGTAAGGTATTTAATAAAGTGAATGAGAAAAAAGAAGTGCGTTGGCCGGGAATCGAACCCGGATCAACTGCTTGGAAGGCAACTATGCTGACCATTACACCACCAACGCCACGTTAACGTATAATAACTTGAATGTTGTGAGATTGTGCAGGAATCACGCGCGTGGAAAACTGCCGATGACTTGCGTGGAAAAAGTGAACAAAGATCCGAGGTTATACAGACCACAACCAGCACTAAGTGCTGTGTTCAAATACATCATGTCGTCTCGTTACAGCGATTCTATAAGTCTAAAGGTTGGGCTACGATAGACACACACATTTACACACGGATAGTTACAGCGATAAGCACCTAACAAAACCACAGCGGCCTTATTAAAATAGACCAAAACTTAACGCCATCCCTTTGATTATGGTTGTTTGGCGCACGAGAATTTATGTCGTTGTAGTTGGTAGTATGTAAACATAAATAAGTAAGTTTTTACAAAATAACCGCTATGAAAGCGTAGGAATTTCGAAATTCAATACATATTTTTTTTTCCACCTTCGGAAAGTCCATCCCGATGCTTTCAACGTAAATCTATGTTGCTAACATAAAAAAAATAAAATAATATTCGGCACAATCTAAACACACGCGTTTTCTTATTTATTAAAAGCAGTTCCTAAAAATGACAACGTGGTACGACGGTCAGAGCCAGGGCCGGAACTCATGGGGGGCATGTGCCCCGGGCGGCAAATATCAGGGGGCGGCAAAATATGAAAAGTGGTTCACTAAAACAAGTTAAAACTAGTCATTAAAAAAAGTTTTGAAAGTGTACATATCGCAACCAATAAGTTAGCCAAGAAATTAAGAAATTCTATTTAACTTGATTATGCATAATTTGTAAATATATTCGTACTTCAAATGCGTTACTTCACTCTAAGAAACAAGTATTACCATAATTCGTGGTCTGGAGTGAGTAAAACCACTGCGATGAGAGCTGGCATCTCAAGGACCCGTTGCGCGGGTGATCACTTGGCTGAGCAAGATGTAGCCCTTTCTCTGATAAATACCCTCATTTTTCCAGCCCCTACTCAGTCGCTCCTGTGTTTTTGTACCATGTGCGTCTCTGCCTGTGGACGGGAGCACATAGCAGTTCCCGAAACGTCGCTTGTTTTTGTTTCTGTTTTGGAAAAACTATTGTGTTTGTTTCGTCTTTTCGTTTTGTCGTGTTATTATCTCGTTTCAACTGTTGTGCTGAATTTTTTTGGGTTCAATATTATTGTGCTGTCATCATTTGTGGGTTTTTTATCGTTCTATTCTGTTTGGAAAACTATTGTGTTTGTTTCGTCTTTTCGTTTTGTCGTGGTTTTGTCTCGTTTCAACCATTGTGCTGAATTTTTTTGGGTTCAATATTTTTGTGTCGTCATCATTTGTGGGGTTTTATCGTTCTCTTAGTACATTTTTCTTTGTTTTTCTTTGTTTGTTGACCATATTCCTGTTACGGAATATTTTGTGGTGTTTATATCCTGTTGACAACAGCAATATTTTGCTTAATTTGTTCTTTTTGTATTTTGGTTATTTTTACTTATTTATTTATTTATTTATTTTAATTTTTAGTTTTCTTCTACAGAAAAGTGCTTAGCAATGTCGTATGTCAAGAAAACTTACATCAAGTAATGTTGGAAGTCATTGACAGATTAATTATGGAACTGAGAACATTAACAAAAAGTTTGGATTTTTAAGTGGTGTTCAAATTCATAAAATGGAAGTAGAAGATTTAAAAGTCAAAGCAGCAGAATTAGGAAACACAGTGCCGATCTTAACAAAGAAGAATTCGTATTTGAAATTGAAAGTTTAAGCATCATGCATTAACAGTAGACTATGAATTAAAAGATGCTACAGCATCAACAATGTTGAGCCTTATCTACAAAAATAAACTGGAGGAGGCACATCCTAACATTACTACTGCTCTGAGAATGTTTCTCACCCTTCCAGTTACAATTGCGTCAGGTGAAAGAAGTTTTTGTAAACTTAAACTTATTAAAAGCTATTTAAGAAGCACGATGGGCTAGCAGAGATTAACAAATCTAAGTATTATATCTATTGAACACAAACGAGCTGCTTTGATCAAATTTGATGATATTATTAACACTTTTGCAGCTAATCATGCTCGAAAAATTAAATTTTGAATTGAATTTCTTTGTATGGTTATCAATACAATATTATACTTAATTCAGAATAACATGTTCCTTATGTAATTTTAGTACTACTAAACTTATTGGTATCACATTAATTTTCACTGTTGTGCAAACAATAAACAATAGTTTGATAACAGTCTATTTCATTATAATAAAAAATGTAATTGTATTATCTTTCTTGTGTACTTGATAAATATAAGTTCTCAATTATGTATAAGTGAATGGTATCATTTCAACCACCGGTTCTAACGAAAAAGGGTTGGTAAGGAGGGGGCGGCAAATTAATTTTTGCCCCCCTTAACGAATCTCCTAGTTCCGGCCCTGGTCAGAGCTTCTGATTGGGCAAAAAGTAACACGTTTTTCGTAATAGCACAATATTTAGCCACCTAAGCGAACTCTTAATTAATGTTATTACCGCACTTGAACACATGTTTACCGCAGCGTACGATTGTAACTGCTTTAAATGCATAGCGTGTAGTTTAACTGTAATTTATATTGCTTTGTTGTGACTGTTTAATGCCTGTGTTGGTAGTGACTATTTTTTTTTCCAGGATTGGCCGTTAATTACGCTGTTAAGAGTCGTTGGTATATGACAATGAAAATAAATAACATACTAATCACCAGATTTGTACATGCGCTTGAATTACGTATAATCAACGACGTGTTAATTTATTAATATTCATATTTAAAATTCGTTGTATACCGGTCATATGTAGTCTGTTATTTAACGTTTTAGACTAGTCTGGTTTTTATGGGATTTTGAAACAATCCAGCATTAATGTCCATTGTTTGATTGTCTATAACGGGAAATGTTTATTTACATTATAAATTACTTTTATTTTGCACACGGAACACCGTAGTCTTTATTTGCGATTAACAATTATTGCGTAAAAGTAATAATTTTTATTTCAAAGATTTGAACAGGAAAAAAGTTATTAATAATTTCTGCTTCAAAATTTGGAACGGTTACTGTGGCTCTCACTATTTTCCCAGAGAATAAAATCAATGACTATTAATACCTAATTTGTAGGAATAATGCCTTCTTAAAATAATCGTGGGATTCAATTAATAAAGCTCTAATTACGACTTTCTCTAAGGCTTTCAAATTAAAGCGTGGTTCGTAGGCAAGTGTTTATATGAGGACTTTTAAGTTTAAATCACACTTATGCACATACATATTTAGGTATAGTATAAAGGTAATTAAAGCAAGCTGGTAGAAAATCCGTTGGTACCTTAATAAATTAACAGAAAAGATAACCTGCCAAATTTGTTCGAGTGAGTAGATACGATTTTTTTTTAATAATGGTCATTACATGTAAATGTTTTTCGATAAACTTCTGGAATATATCCTTAACAACTGGTTGAAAGCTGTATGAATCTTAATCACCTATGATGAAAATTGTAGTCTGTCAAAAGTATTTGAAAGCAACATTATTTTTACTGCCGTGAACGAATTTTTGCGTGACCGTAGTTTTCGTTTTAGCTGTCAGCTAAAATTACAACGAAAGAACTTGAGTAATTTGGAAAATTTCAACCACTTTCTGTGCCCTGTTTAGCAGCAAATTTTTACACACTTTAATGTTTTTGTCTTTAAGACATTTTGTGAAATGGTTTTGATCAAGGGGCCGACAATCCTCATTTATGTTGCGCAATGTTTAAAACTATTATAATGTATTTTTTTTTCAAATGGTAGTACTGAGTAGCACGGTAAAATAATTAAAAAAGCATTTTTTTGTCAAAAGAATCAGGGAGAAATCAACGATAATCATTAGTGTGATACGGGATAGCGTTGTTATCGTAAGCATTATCAAGTTCTTCGAGATCATAGGTAATATTATTCTAATATTTTGCTGTCATTACTTTTCCTTGATGATGTAGACTCATCTTCGTTATCATTAGTCAGCTTGGTCGCAAAAATTTTGCGATGTTTATTCAAGCTCTCTCTCTCTCTCTCTCTCTCTCTCTATATATATATATATATATATATATATATATATATGTGTGTGTGTGTGTGTGTGTGTGTGTATCTTTGACTGAAAGATTTATGGCACTGGCTGTAAATTAATTATTTTTGGTAAGGACCTAAAAAAAATACACTCGTTTCTCTCATGACGCTTAGCATTTTTTTTCTCAAGGTTAACTCCTTTGCTGCAGTAATTAAAGTGGTGGCCTTTCGATAACACTGCAGGCATCAATGCGGAATCCATAACGGTCTTTGCGATGCATACTGAGAGTTTATATTAAAATCAAATACTAAACAAAGAAATTAAAAATCCCTTAGTGAGAGTTAATTTAACATTTAAAAATAAAACACGGTTTGAGTAGTTTGTCTTTTCACGGGCATATTTCGCTTCGTGTATATTAATTAATTAAAATAGCAAAAGTACAAAGTTGTACCTTGCAGTATTACAAGTGTTATGTTGGCAACTGAGTTTCCAAGGATTTTCCTTCTAAAAAGTACAAAATGAATTTACAAAGTAGCCTTCTTTTTTTCGCGATCACGAGAGAGCATCATGTATCCTTCAACAGAAATATAAGTGAACATTTAATACTTGTATTGATTGATAAAAATATTATTGGTTTCTATTGCTTTGTTTAATTAATATAACTTTCAGATTTAGTTCACATCTCAAAAAAAGCCGATTGTACAAATCTCTGTCTTGCAATTTTACAATTATTATGTTGGCAACTGAGTTTACAAGGACTACAAAATTTTTTAAAAATAATGTTTTAGGTAATAGCATTGTTCTCAAGAAGGTGGGGGGCTTGAGGACTTTCGCGTAGCCTCTCTTTGGTATTTCTCCGCTTTACTGAGGCACAGTAATCGACTGAAGAAAACACAATTTTTTTTTGCGTTTGTTGCCACCTGATAGAAATATTATTACAAGTGCTTATTTGGTAACAGTAAATCATAAATAAAACGAAACTATTAAGGTTTCGAGTCTAATATAGACAAAAATCCACAGAGATTAATTTGTTCAGAAATAACTAGGAGCACACGGGGCAAACCAACACACATCTTACAAACTCATGCTTTAGTCCAGTCGATATCCACTTTTTACCTGGAAAGTATTCCGAAGTTAATGAAATTTTGATATGTCATTTGGGGGTACTCTCGGGTGTAGAATATGAGTTTTCGACCACGAGGACCCTGTGCTAACTTCGGGGGGGGCCGAAAAACCTCGAAATTTTCGGACTTTTTTTCAGTTTTCCGCTTATATCTCGTAAGCTAAGCATTTTTTGTGTAACATATTGTGTTACAAAGTTATAGAGAATTAAATTTCCTTTAAAATACACTGTCTCACATTTTTTTCGACTTAATATTAACCGAGATACATCCCGTCAAAGTTAAAAAAAAATTCTCAAAATTAAAAAAAAAAGCAAAAAAAGGCTTTTGCCCAATAAATTTTTATTTTCACCATTTACAGGTGAATAATGTAATTTCTCATTAATATCAACAACTGAAAAATCTGATGCACATCAGGTATCCAAACACTTTGATCGCTTTGGTGCTATTGGCATGTTTGTATCATTGTCGTCATTGCTGTCGCCGTCGTCCATTACGTCTTCTTCCTGGGGCAACGTTTTCTGGAGGAGGTTGGCCTGATCGTCGCATTCGTCGTCTGAGTCCTCTTCATTGATGTTTGGATCTGGAGAGTTCTCGCAAGCGGTGCCAACGCAGTACTTGCATATGGCAGAGCACCGGAGTCCTGCCTTTTTGCAGCTGCATCCTCCAGAGGTGCATCTATTGGTACACTTGCAGCTGATGATGTGGAGCAGTTTCTCTGGAGCAGCGTCCATGGTTGTGGTGATGGGGACCACACCTATAAACAGATTAATCACTCACTTAATACATGTATTTTGGAATAGCACAATGAATGAAGGAATAGGAAATCGTCTGACAGTGCTTAAAATTTTAAAATGTACTACTATATCATGACAGACATGTTGTCAACATGCATAAAATACTAACCTCGTTTGGTCAGGCTCCATCCCCAAGCAGAAGGCAACTTCTGATGAAACCTCCCTTCACTTCCCATTCACGTCTGGACTTGGAGGTATATCCTGAAGAAGTGTTGGTGGCAGTCTGGCACGTTGACATTTTGGCTTTGCCAACATGATTGAGAATGTGCAGTACCTCAGGTCGTTTAGGTTGTCAGCATTGATAGTCCCTCCGTACAGTATCACAAGGAATTTCTCCCCAACTTCGGCGATTTGGTTAGGCGTTGCCTCGGGATCTTTGAACACCTCCAACATTTTCGAGAGCCAAGGATACTTATTGTACACTTGCATCACCTTCTTCTTCCCAATTCCAAAGGGTGCTGAGGTGGTGTCACACCCACTTATTGCATGATGGAACAGAATATCTTGTGGTTCATACTTGAAAGAATGGGATGAATACAGAACAGTGGGGGTGTTACCTTTAACACTCTTATGGAAATATATGTTATCTTTGGAATAACCTAATGCAGTGAGTAGCACAAGGAGATCAATGTCTTCCCCTGTAATGGTGACACTGTCAAAATTGTCAGCTGCTGAAACAGCTGTCTCCACAATCATAACATTGGCATCTTCTAATGCCTGTTTTACTTAGATACCCTTGGCTTGCATTTCAGTCTTCAACATGGTGAATAAGTTCTTCTTGTTGGTGTCATTGGAGATAAATTTTGCCTGTGAAATTGTACTGACAGATGTTGTCTTTAAAAAGACAAACTTCGTTGATGAATGCAGCAATGACCGCCGATGCCGTTCTACTGCTTTGGTGCTTTGGTAGCTGATCCCAACAGGATATCCATAAAAATCTACAATGGCATTGCTCCCAAAGTGCCTTTGAACATAGTCAATGTAGTTTTGGCAGACCTCCTGAAATGTGGGTTCATTTGACTTACTCCAGACAACTTTATGAAGCAAGTACCCACCATCAATGACATTGCATTTTCTGGTGCCAAAGTCCACTTGTTCTTATATAGGACTGAATGCCATAAACATCATTGACTTTCTGCCCTTGTGCATACCTTCTTCTGTGAATAGAGACATTGGGAAAGGGGCTAGCTCAAATTCGAACAAATTCCTGAGGTCAGCCTCTGATTGCTTCATGATGCAAACTCGTTGGAATAGAGTGAGTGGGTCTATAGTGAACTTTTTGTCCTTGATTTTAAGAGAACAGGAAACAGATGCTAGTGTAACCACCTTATCCTTCCGCTTCAATTTCAAATCTTCAAAATTTACTTTTTCTAAACATTTCTTCAAGCAGGTGATACCAATGGATCGGGCTATGTAGCAGTTTACACCTTCTAGAGCAACAGCTTCTGAGCTGATTGACATAAGCTCTTGGGTCTCAGGAAATGGTGAATGGTCAGCCAACCAATAGCTGAGTTTCTTGATATCGCCATTATCCCTGACAATGCGGGCAGGCCTCATTTCCACATGCTGGTCAGTTGTCTCTGAGCGTACTCCACAGAACATTTCCATCTGCTCATTGATGCTTTGAAGGCATAGCATGCCCGCAATCCATCTGGTCTATTGTGAACTTTTTGTCCTTGATTTTAAGAGAACTGGAAACAGATTCTAGTGCAGCCACCTTATCCTTCCGCTTCAATTTCAATTTTAAAAGCCCTATTAAATGTATAGTAATACCATAACTAAGATAAGTTACTCCATAGTAAATAATACATTATTATTCCCGCGTATTGTTTAAATCTGATACTGAGATTAGAGATAATTTTTTTTAAAAATTTCACTCGAATATTACTAAATCTTGTACAAGCACACTACGATTGTTTCAATAATACAAGAAAAATTATTACATTTTTTAAAAATAAATAATGAATTGACGTTTAAGTAAACGTAGTGCGTAGTTTTTAAACTAAAATTTAAGACTTACCCTTGACCGTCGACTTCGTTTAAAATTTTCACTAAAATAGCTATAAGCCATTTTTTAGTCCCTTAGTCCCGACATCTTGTAGAAATTTTAACACGTGCACTGTTGGTCCGTTCGTATGAATTCTTCTGCGATTTGCACACTCACTTGCAAAACATTTAAAAATAGATCTATGTAATATTTTTACAGAAATATTAACACAGAAATGCACAATAAAAGCAGCTAAACACTAAAATGAAAACTGCTGACTGCCACAGAAACCATAACAGAACAGCAAGCAAGGACTGCCTCCCTCGTTTAGGCAGCAGGGCGAAGGGTCCGGCCCTCACGCCCTTAACTTTCCCCAGCGTTCAGGCCTTCTATTGAATCGGTGTTGATAAGGCTCGCCCAAACAACTGTCCCTGATCCCGTTATGTTATACCTTGGCAAGGGGTTATGAGAGTTCATTCCATTGTGCTGACTTCCCCAGTAATCCCTTACACGCAGAAGGGTGTACAATGTTTGGGATTTTGGCGTGAGAGACGGTTTTTGTAAAGCATTTCTCAAATTGGAATAGGACATAGTATTGATTTTGGAAAGAGTGAAAAGGGGGTTGTCCATAGGTGTCATAGTTGTTTGGTGTGAATGGTGAAAATAAAAAGTTATTGGGCAAAACATTTTTTTTTTGCTTTTTTTTTAATTTTGAGAAATTTTTTGTAACTTTGACGGGCTGTATCTCGGTTAATATTAAATCGAAAAAAAAAATGTGAGACAGTGTTTTTTAAAGTAAATTTAATGCTCTACAACTTTGTAACAAATATGGTACACCAAAAACGCTTATCGTACGAGATATAAGCGAAAAACTGAAAAATGTACAAAAATGTCGAGGCTTTTTGGGCCCCCCCTAGTTAGCACAGGGTCCTCGAGGACGAAAACTCAGATCCTACACCGCAGAGTACCCCCAAATAACATATCAAAATTTCATTAACTTCAGAATACTTTCCAGCTACCCCTTTTTTTAATTATATCGACTGGACTACTTGGTGAATGAACGTTATACTTGCTTGCATGTAATTTTAAACCTGTAAGTTTGCATATGCACTTAATTATATACCTATGTAGGTTTTATGAATATTTATAACAGAATTATACATGCTACAGGCCCTGTCATATTGTCAAACTAGCTGCAGTACCCGGCTTTGCCCGGGCTGAACACCGGGTGAAATATTGTCCGCGAGTTACAGCAAAATGGATAGCGATATGTCCAAAGTGTTGGACATTAAGAAATGACACATAATTAATGTTTGTGTATATCTGTGACCTATGATTTTCTGTTTACCCAGGGCGATCGGTTGAAAGGTTTAGAAGTTGATGTGCTACAGCGCCATATAGCGGCGAGTTACAAAAAAAATGGATGATAAAAACACTTCGATGTGCCAACTTTCATGGCGGTCGGTAAAACGGTGTAAGAGTTTATCGACGTCATACATACCAAAATCCAATTATATATATTCTAATATTTCGAAATTTTGTGGCTTTCACTTTTGCGAAAAGTGGATGTTCAGGACCTCGAATGGTTTGGAACACTCCATCTCGAAAGAAATGATATTTGAAATTCCTGAAATTGTCGAAATTTTGGGGCTTTGTCCCCAGAGGGGTTGGGGTGATTTTGAGGACCCTGAATGGCTGGGAAACGATAAAAATCGAAAGAATGATATTTGAAATTTTTTAAATTTTGGGGTTTTGACCCCTGAGGAGGGGGGTGATGTTGAGGACCCCGAATGGCTCGTTAACACTCCAAATCGAAAAAGAATAGGTTTTTGGAAATTTTGGGAATTTTTTTAATTATTGGGTTTTGACTCCTTGTGGGGGGAGGGTAGTTTGAGGACCCCGAATGGCTCGGAAACACTCCAAATAGTAAAAAAAGTATTCTTAAATTTAAGAAATTTTTCGAAATTTTGGGGTTTTGCATTCCCCCAATCCCCTTACCACAAATTTGTTGGAGAACACGTCTTTGGGTAAACTTTCCGCCATCCCCCGGACAATTTAGTTAGTAATGACTTAATTTTAATACAATTTCCTCCAATTTTTCGAAATTTTGTGGCTTTCACTTTTGAGAAAAGGGAGGGGGTGGAAGTTCAGGACCTCGAATGGTTCGGAACACTTCATCTCGAAAGAAATGATATTTGAAAATCCTGAAATTTTCGAGATTTTGGGGCTCTGTCCCCAGAGGGGGAGGGGTTATTTTGAGGACCCTGAATGGCAGGGAAACACTAAAACACGAAACAGAATGATTTTTGTAATTTTATAAATTTTGGGGCTTTGACCCCTGAGAAGGGGGGGGGGGTGATGTTGAGGACCCCGAATGGCTCGTAAACACTCCAAACCGAAAGAGAATAGGTTTTCGAAAGTTTGAGAAATTTTTTTATCATTGGGTCTTTGACTCCTTGTGGGGGGAGGGTAGTTTGAGGATCCCGAATGGCTCGGAAACACTCCAAATAGTAAAAAAGTATACTTAAATTTAAGAATTTTTTGAAATTTGTCGTAATTTTGGAGTTTTGCACTCCCCCCCCCCCCTTCTCCCACAAAATTGGGTGCGAAGTCGACTTTGGGTAAATGTTCCACCATGCCCCGGACACTTTAGTTCGTAATGACTTAATTTTAATACAATTTTCTCCAATTTTTCGAAATTTTATGGCTTTCACTTTTGAGAAAAGGGAGGGGAGGGGGGGGGGGGTTGGAGGTTCAGGACCTCAAATGTTTCGGAACACTCCATCTCGAAAGAATAGATATTTGAAATTCCTAAAATTATCGAAATTTTGGGGCTTTTTCCCAGAGGGGGGCGGGGGGTTCTAGGACCCTGAATGGCTCGAAAACGCTTAAAATCGAAAGAGAATATTTTTTAAAAATTTTAAACATTCGAAATTTTGGGGCTTTAACCACCTGGGGGGAGGGGGGGGAGGGGGTGATGTTGAGGACCCCGAATAGCTCGGAAACACTCCAAATCGAAAGAGATATAAAGGAAAACTTATTACCTACCTGTGAATAATTTTCTAAATAAATAAATAAATAACTCTATGTTTAATAATTTACGTACATACATAATACTAAACTTCAAACTATACACACCAAAAAAAAAAAAAACTAAGGATGTTAGTGAAACTATTTTTTATTTGTCATAATGTTTAAAACATTTGTAGGATTGGTTGATATGTAAAACTGTGGTGGCCATATTCCGCTTATCCAAAGCAGTATAGAAATTAATAGAGATATCACTCCCTGAATACACCACAAATCTTTGAATTAAATTTAAAAAAAAACATAGTCCAAAATGAAACAAAAAGTATAAATAACAACTAATTTGTCAAAAAAATTTATTCAACTGGAATGACAATGTTAACATCCACCTGAAATTTAATAGAAGTAGGTAGGTAAGAATATATATATATATATATATATATATATATATATAAGAAAATAAATGAAATTAAAACATACATAAATAAAATTATCTCACACTCAACCAAACATAATGTTTAATATGAAATAAAGGAAGATGGCAATTACACGTAACTATTATAATTAATAAAAAAAATCGACCTACCTGAAATAGTAAAATTCAAAATTTTCAACAATATACTACATAATTGATAAATATTTCTGGTCTTCGGTCTCAGTAGCCCTAAGACTCTTGACGCTCAGCAGATAAATTATAAACACTAAACCAAACTCCTTGCTAATAAGTTATAAGTAGGTACTGTAAAAAAAAAATTAAATTGTAATATACAAAAACGGTATTGAAAACTGATACAAATATGGCGACACTACACACTGTCAAGATATTTAATTTTTTCTTACTCTCTACTTAGTTCCTTACAATAGCAAAACGTAACGTAATGGCTTGAAAGCTATTGCTCGGCAGACATAGAGGAATGACACTAACAGTTTGTATATCTATGACACACGTTACATAAAATTATGATATATTTTTTTAACCCGTTTAAAATTTATTTTTTTTAGACAAAAGATAGCCTATGTCCATCCCCAGGATATAATCTATCTCCTTGCCAAATTTCATTACGATCCGTTCAGCCCAGTGGCGTAGCGTGGTTGGGGCGGAGGGGGCGGCCCGCCCCGGGCGGCAGCCCGCGGGGGCGGGTCGCCGGTGAAGCGGGTTGAGATCTGATCTATGATTCATTCATTACATGTGTCAGACACACTATAATGTTCCATTTTTATCTAAAATTTTGCGCACCAACTATTTTTTAATATTTATTTAAAAGAAAAACTGCGAAATCACTGACAGAGCTCTTTATAACGTTTGTTTGTTTACATACGAACGGCAACATCGCATCAAGCCCACCGCCCGGCGCGCGCAAGCCGAGTTGAGCGGCACTCATTATGTTAATTACTCATACAAAATCTTTTGTTTCACGCGTCGGCCCGTGTCGATGCCTCTCTTTCGCACTCATTGAACTTAGTACTACGCATTGTACTGTAAAGTTTGACCTTAACCCAGGGCAAACCAAACAACTTCCGCAAACCGGGACACATTAAAACTCATATATTGCCCCGTACCGCGAGCGCAGGTAAACCCAAAAAAATATTAAAACCCAAACTAATAGCAGGCTTAAAAAATACTAATAAGGTTGCGAACAGTGAGAGGAGGCAGCAAGTTAAAAAGACGCAAAATTTATATGACAACATTTAATATATATATATGTATATATATATCATAAAATCGTTTCATCACAAATCGGTGCATCCATCATAAAATACATACCCTATTACTACTTATAAAAAATAGCTATATAATAATACTAAAAAAATACTTTAACAATTCCCCCGAAAAATTATATTTTGATCATATACTTCGGAGCTCCGAAAATTAAATATAATTACCAAAAAGGCATTAAAAATATATAAGAACATAACTCCACTAGACTATCAAACTTGACTATATTGTCGATTGAACAAGAATTGGCTGCTAATATTGATTTTGACAAAGTTATTTCTGACTTCGCTGCTCATAAGGCCCGTAGAATCCGCTTGTAAAACCGCTCATCCTATTTTAACTTCAATAAAAGGTACCTCATTGCATGTGAAATTTAATTTTAACTAAGCACCTATAGAATGGGGGCGGCAAAATGGGTTTCCCGCCCCAGGCGCCGAGATGGCACGCTACGCCACTGGTTCAGCCGTTCAGCCGGGAAAAGGTAACAAACAGACAGACAGACAGACAGAGTTACTTTCGCATTTATAATATTAGTAAGGATATTTATCTCCAACCATATTTGACAATAGAGATTGAAATTGGATGGAAAATGGCTTCCAATTTGCTCCATTAAATTAATTCGGACAGATTTTGAAATTAAATAACGCATCACAGTGTTGATTGGAATTTTGGAACTTGTTGTACTATTTGTGCATTTATATATTTTTTAAACATGTATAAATTTAACTCACGATAATAGTCGTTAAGTACATGATTAAAATTATTTCTAATGATTTTTTAAGTTATAGAACCTTAATTTTCTCTTTTACACATATGATTATTTCGTATACGACATTCATATTATCATTAATTTAGTTACTTCACTTTTATATAACCTTTTAAATTATTCATGTGTTCTTCGTCATTCTAAAGATTCGTTTTGACGGGAACGGATGTCATTTCCGTTATTGAAAGGCACGATTTTGATTGGCTGACTGCATCCAACATCCAAAATATTTTTGAACCTGTCCTATATCTAAAATATTTGACGGAAAATCAAGTCATCCAACTTGTCCAACAAACAATGCTACGCTAGTGACGTTTTTGGTGACGTCATAACCCTCCAACTTTGTTTGACACAACATATTGGAAGGTGTTGGAAGCGAAAATTTGACAGCGTTATAGGGCATTAAGCAATTGTAACATACGAATAATCCATTAACTAATGCCTCCACGGGTCTGTATACATATTAAGTATGTATTTGATACCGACGCGTTCCCCGTCGTTGGGGGAGGGCAACGTTATGACGTAGGGACCTGCATATAAGGGCGAAGTACAGCGAGGACCTTGTAGTCTCAGTGCCGCTACGGTAGCTGTGAAGGCCTTATAGGAACCATGGAAATTAGTGGCTAACGGGGCTCAAGTGAAGTCCTTAACGGCAGAAGGAGACCTTTGTTACGGCGAAGTTTGGCAAAGGCTAATGAAGACTAAACTTACAGAAAGCAACAAACTTGGAAGCTCTAGGTCCGGTATTTAGAGACACCAAAAATAAGGGCTTGTGTGTTGAATATGCAACACATGTTCCCTAACCGTATCACTAGTGCACGATTCCGTTCAGAAGGCGGGCCCGCGTCTGGCGCCGTCAACACTTATATATTCAACTTCGTGAACATCGGGGAACGTACCAAACGTATTGGTGTGCCAAATGAAACTTAATGTAAGCGAAACTATCCTGGAATATTTTTTTCCACTTCAACGGCCGTAACAAGAAATAATCGTAGCTTAAAAAATACCTGAGAAAATTATAATACTAAAACTATTTATTTCGTACGACGCAACGGTGCTGTTATTTTCTAGGAATTTCGCCGTAGCAATCGTATCGATGGTTTGCGAAACGTCCACTAGAATGCGTTGAAACCAGTTTCTAAAGCCTCGCGCAGGACACCGTTTATTGAAGTTGTTGCCAGTTTGATTCTTAACTGGAATTCGGTTTGGACACGTTTTGGAGCACGGCCAGCGAGTTAGGTTAAGGTTATGTCCTAACAAGGCAGTGTCTTGCCCGAACGTCTCGACATACCGCCCTACTAGGTGGCAGTCCATCATCAGGCTCGGGCAATGTGGGCTAACAACTCGCACAACCTTAAACTAACCTATTAAATAAACATCAACGAGGAGAAACCGGACTGAATTTGGCTTGAAAAAGGGGTAACTGAAATTAGGGTGATGCCGACGCGCCGTGCAGCCATGTGCGATGAGAAGTGAAGGGCAGGTCGGCCCGGCCACTTCCTGTTCCTGTTTGCCCCGCGCGTCGGCGCACCGAGGTTCCGGTGGGCGTGGTCTCCCCCCCCCTCTTCCCTAGGAGGTTCGCGTCCCAGGACACGCGACGCGCGGCGCTGAAGTCACGTGGCTGCACTACGTGTTACACCTTGACAAATGTTTTTTCTAACCTAACTAAAACTAAGTGTATTTTGGAGGGGACCTAGGTGCGTCTCAAGCCGAAGCCTATACGCCTAGTAATGCTGGGATTAGCCATGCAGGGAGTGGGTCGCATGCATGTTGTGCTAGGAGGGGATTGGCCAGCCATGGCAACGATTGGCGCCATGACTAACTCCCCTCACTCTTAAATCTGGACTATAACTAGAAATAGGTTGGGCCTAGGTAAAACCTGCATAGACACAGGGAAAACCCTGGGCACATTCATGCGGGATGTAAATTGGCATGCATTACGTGTAGGAATTTACAGGAGACAGAGGATGGTCTGGATGAAGTGTTGGACAGAGTAGAAATGCGGGGGTTGGGCACTTGGAATCGTGGTCCGCTTTGAATTTTATTTGTATCTGGATTATTTTATCAGGGACGCAAGCGCCCCTGGTGGTAAGTGGTTTCACTGACCACTCACTCCGCCGCCAGTGAGCACCTAATAAACTAAGAAACCAAGACAGAAAAAAAAAATGACATACAAACTAGACTTGTCTCATATCCGAAAGTTGTCGAAAGTAGCTCTAGCAAGCGTGGGTCTAAAAAAGAAACAAAAGGGGAGGGAGTTTAAGGGCGATAGCCCCTCCCGTACCTGAGTTTTATTTTTTAAATTAATTTTGAAAGGTATGCTGATTATTACATAAATACTTAAATTCACGTGCTAAATTTTTAAAAGTTGTATGAAACAAGTTAAGTTCAGTTGAGGCCGTTAGTTGGTCAGTATTTTAAGGCCGATCTGTGACGTATTTAAATGTCAAAGTTTCTCAACTGCATCCTTTCTTTGTACGACAGCCCCTCTTGGAAAGTCTTTCTAGAGCCGCTCTTCAGTACCAGCGGTGTGCATTTCCCAACTGTGATTTGCAAAGCATTACAAGCCGGCAGAAGGATAAGTAGAAAATTGGTACTACTTTCTGGTAGCTCTTTGCAGCACGTTTGCCTGATGCACACGAAGATCAATTTCACGTACCTATACGTTTATTTTTATTTATACTTACATGTTCACCAGCTGATATAACAGTAGTATACAAATGGGCATCCGGGGACAGGCTTTAAGGCTGAGGAGCCCGAGGAGCCGACCACCATCTTGAATCGTGACGTCACGGCGGCCATCTTGGATGGTTGTGACCTTGACCTTGACCTTGAATTTGATCCTCAAAATGTGCCAAAATCGTCCAAAATTGGGCAGAATTTGCCCAAAATTCCTCAAAATCCGCCAAAATATCAATTTTTCTAGAAAAAAATTCCGCCAAAAAATCTCAAAAAATTCCACAATTCAAAAATTAGGATTTCGAAAATCCTCAAAAGTCGTTTTGCCCTAGAAAGAACCCAAATTCCTAAAAGTGGCTTAAAAGTCCTAAGTGCTAGCCACTTTAAGCCGCCGAGGTCATGACGTTGAAAATTAGGATGCCATGCCAGCCATATTGGATTATGACGTCATCGTTGCAATTATCGTTACGTCCGCCATATTTAAAATCTTTATTTATTATCCGATTTAATGAAAAAAAATTAAAAATTATAAAAAATTCATTTAATAAAATTTTAATAAAAAATATTTAAAAAACAAACATTTAAAACACGGAACTCGGAGTCCTCGGTTCGAACCCGGTGAGGGCAAAGTCTAGTATAAACCGATTGGAGCTAAGAAGTAGTCATTTCGCTTCTATGCAGGGCTAAACGATTATAAGATTGCTGGCTTTCGCAAGTGATCCTGTAGTAGAATAAAAATTATGGAATAAATATTATGTTTGTAAAATAACTTGTGTTTTATTTTCTAACCTGTCATTTTTTGAGGCATTTTTACCTAAAAATTAAGATTATTTTAGCTTCTTCCAGGTTCGTACCAAGGACCTTAGTCGATCTAATTAGTTAATCGGTATATTGTTTGCAAATTTATTTAATTAATTTTGAACTTTTTCCTGAATTTCTAGGTTAATTATTACGAATTTCCAAGATGATGGCCGTAAAGGATTATAGAATGATGGTAGTAGAGGATTTAAAGTCTATAAGAGTTGTGAACATGGCTTATTGAAATTATTATTTTTTACATAAAATTAAACGTTTTGCATCATCCAGGGATCGAACCAAGGACATGAATCGATCGATTCAATCAGTATATTTATTGCCAATTTATTTAATGAATTTTTGGAATTTTTCCTTAATTTCTAGCTAAATAATTACACAATTCCAAGATGGCGTCCATATGACAAGATGGCGGGTGTCACAGTAATAATAAATTATTACTGCACTCTAGCGGGTAAGAATTAAACTAACATGGCGTCAGCGCACTCTAGTAGACGATAACAAGATTGTGGCTTCCAGCATATGAAGACAAGATGGCGGACATAACGTCATACTAGTTGACGATATCTATACTTTGACATAAGTGGTGGGGGTCAGTGTCGATGGCTACCGTGGACTCCGAGTTCCGTGTCGTAAATGTTTGTTTTTTAAATATTTTTTATTAAAATTTTATTAAATGATTTTTTTATAATTTTTAATTTTTTTCATTAAAATCGGATAATAAATAAAGATTTTAAAGATGGCGGACGTAACGATAATTGCAACGATGACGTCATAATCCAAGATGGCTGGCATGGCATCCTAATTTTCAAGGTCATGACCTCGGCGGCTTAAAGCGGCTAGCTCTTAGGACTTTTAAGCCACTTTTAAAGAATTTGGGTTCAAAACGACTTTTGAGGATTTTCGAAAACCTAATTTTTGAATTGTGGAATTTTTTGAGATTTTTTGGCGGAATTTTTTTCTAAAAAAATTGATATTTTGGCGGATTTTGAGGAATTTTGGGCAAATTTTGCCCGATTTTGGACGATTTTGGCACATTTTGAGGATCAAATTCAAGGTCAAGGTCAAGGTCACATCCATCCAAGATGGCCGCCGTGACGTCACGATTCAACATGGCGGTCGGCTCCTCGGGCTCCTCAGCCTTAAAGCCTGTCCCCGGATGCCCATTTGTATACTACTTATAACTTTGTTTCGTCACGCCCAATCTTCAGGAAGGGTCAGTTGCACCATAAAAGTTCAAGCACGATCACAAGTCATCAGTTTGTTTTGATCATCGTTCCACTACATTACCTGTTGCACCATTAAGTTGTGTGCGCTGAGCGAAGATCAGTGGGAACATTTATGTGAACCGACTATCGTGTCGGTTCGTAGCAATGATCTCGGATCGACACTGCACCAGCAAATATGGCCGGCACTTTCACGAACTTTTTGCATGTATTTTTAATCAGACGTAAAGATTAGAAGAAGAAAAATTGCAGATCGTGTATACTACACGTATCAAAAGTTTACTTACCCTAGTTGTACAACCACTTCTCAAGCGAAATACTTATATCTTAAATGTATGAAATGCTCGTTTCTTTAGTTTAATGTTATATAATTTATTTCCTCATGATAACTTTCCATTCCTACTAATATTATAAATGTGAATGTAAATTTGTTTGTTAAGCTTTCACGCGAAAACAACTTAACCGATCATCATGAAACTTTGTACTCATTTTCTTGGAGGTATTAGAAATAACATAGGATACTTTTTATTGGAAAAAACAATGTTTTTTTCCGAAGGGCAAAAAAATTTTTATTTGTATGTATGATCGTCTGACTGCGAGTTTGAGTAATTTGAATGACATTTACCGCCATCTGGTGTTTCAATAAGTAAATTAAATAATTCGCTAATTTAATAATATAATACCGGCGGTCAATTAACTATTAACTTTTATTTTTATGTCACCGCCAAGCAATACTTAAACTTTTTAAATTTTTGAGGTTAGATGTCTATTTTCTTCGGTGATTGTTGTTTGGACATTGATGCTGAAGGTTATATTTTACTTTCAAGAGAATTTTGTAATTAAGTGATAATTATGTGGATCTTATTACTCAAGTTTTCCCGGACTTGCAGCAAAATTTGAATAGTGATCAGTGGTTGTTCGCAAGAGCAATATTGCCGCCAAAAGTAGGTAGGCCTAAATATAGTATGTATGGGGACAGTGGAGGGGGGAGGGGGAGCCGGGGAGCCACGGTGGCCATCTTGGATTACGTCACTTCCGGCGGCCATCTTAGATTTGACCTTGACCTTTAACCCCGGCGGCCATTTTGTTGTTTCCGCCATTTTGTTTTCTAAATCATTCCGCCATTTTATTTTCTAGAACATTCCGACATTTCGAGTTTCATCCGCCATTTTGAAAATCTTCATTTATTATCCGATTTTAATGAAAAAAAATAAAAATTTATAAAAAATTAAATAATCTAAAATTTAAAATAAAATTAAAAAATATATTATTTAATAAAATTTTAATTAAAAAACCTGTGCATCGAACACCCCACTCTACATTACGAATACATCATCTAGCACCCCACTCCTCTGTTAAACTTACAATGACATCCTCATCGAACACCCCACTCATCCCTGTTACAATTTTTCGTTAGACCACATTCTTTAAAATAATTTATTATCAAAATAAAAATATATACCATCGTTGACTGCCGGAGGCAGCCATCTTATTTAGTGGAGACCACCATCTTGATTTCATCTAATGATATCATCAACTATAGGTTTTTAAAGTACACCAGTGTATGTAAGTCCGAGTTCCTACCCGTACCAGCATTATTATGACCCTTATAGACAAAAATCCACTGTCATTTTCCTGTTGTAACCACCATTTTTTCTTAAAGTCTTATCATTTTTAGGTTTTAACTAAAATATATGTTATCAATACCATCGTTGTGGATGCGATAGTTAAAGTAATGACAATTAAAAAAAAACATTTATTAACCCATCTTAGCGGACCAGAAATTTTTCAGAGTCCTAACACACAAGTAATATTCTCTTCTCATGTTTGCGTACTCGTGTTTTAAAAGCTGCATGGAAGCAGATATTTTAATGTTTGTGTATAATTACATTTCACCATTCTGTAAGACATTTATAAGTATCAGTACATCGTGGGATATAGGTTCTATATTAAAAATAATAAACAATCTGTAGGTAAAATTGTATTTATTAAATTAAGAACATATTTTGCACAACAAAAATGGAGCAAAAACAGAAACTATACATAAAAAACTGAAACTTTACAACAAAAATGGAAACTGTACAGCAAAAACATAAACTATAAAACAAAAAACCGAAACTATACAACAAAAACGGAAACTGTACAGCAAAAACATAAACTATACAACAAAAATAGAAAACTATACAACAAAAACAGAAAAACTATACAACAAATGGAAACAACCAAACTGCCAAACTATTTACATCAAAAACTATGTACAGAAAAAAAATTATTCGTCACCTCCAACATATCCGTGGGGGATCGTACGGATACCATCTTCGCAAATCAGACGTTTGTCGTCCTCCCAAGTGATGGCCAGCTTATTGCTGTATTCGCTGTATAGTATATGCTGCCGGGAGCAAATTGCTTTAAAATCTGCCCTCCTTGTGTGGTGGTCTTGCAGGACATCAAGGTAATCACCGAATGTGATGTGTTTTTTGACCACACACAGCTGGATGCCCTTGGCCTTCTTCTCGACCTTGCCACCACACCTGTAGGCGTAGAGTTTGGCCCGCAGACTGACAAACTCGCTCATTTCTTCTTCCCCACATTCATCTTTGAATTTGCCAACAACTTTCTTGTTGATGGGGGAGAAGCATGGGTGGTCAGGAGGGTAGCAGCTGGTGTCGAATTCAGACATGAACGTAGGGTTGGCTCTTAGATCATGGTAGAAGTCCTGTGTCTGGATCTCATACACAAAGCTGTCTGTATCCATATATGCCAGATGAATATTTTCCTGATATTTTGGTTTCATAGTATTATAGAGGAAGTCGTACATGATTGTTTTTGATAGATCGAGTACTGCGAGTCCGGCATAGATCGGCTTGTCGAAAATGATGGTCTCGTGATTAAGGTGGACTAGAGACAAATTCGGTTCATACATCCTGCGGTCCTTGAAGGGCGGACGACACACCAACTTCTTGAATCTCTTCTCAGAGCACACCAACTCCATTTTGAGCCTTCGCCTTTTATTTTCCATTAGTTTGCCAAATGTAGAGTTCACAGCGAGCTTGAAGAATTCCTTCTCGAACTCGTTGGCTGCTGCTTTCCGCTTGTTGGTGTTCAACCGAATATAGCACTCCAACCATGCTGACTGCTCAAACTGGAGGACTCGGTGTATCTTAGTGACTCTCAGCCCAATCGATACTGCTTGCTGTAGGTTTTTGTAGTGTACAATGTAATGCTCTTTATTTTCCAGCGTTGTCATCAGCTTTGATTGCTTTGAGCCAGGCGGACATTGATTCACAGGGAGAAATGGCAGGTCTTTGTGACTTTCATGGAGCTCGGGAGGGTACTCCACAACACACTCAATAATGTAGCCTGTAGGAGAATCATCTGGGACAGACATGACATCAATTGATGTGTCTGCCCATTGGAAATGCCAAATTGGAAGCGGCAGAGACATCGCCCACCCGTACAAATTATTTGCATCAAAGTACTCCATGAATGTGGATGGCTTGGATGCATCATATGTCTCAGGTATGTAGGCATTATTGGCTATGCAATGACGTTTAATGCTTTGCGCGACTCCTCCCCTAATACCTGCTTCCACAAACATGTACATGTCATAATCTGTGAGAAGCTCTAGCTGTACACCTGTGGATCGAAGCATCGCATCGAAAGCGAAACCAGGACAAGAAATGTAGTGAGATGGATCTAGGCTGTACGTCTCCAAACATATGGAACGGAAATTCTCGAATACGTCCGCCAAAATCAGAACATCTGTCTTTAGGTACAAGTCAGCGTACTCCCCCAAAGTAGCACACTGAAACTTATCCCACACTTTCACTGTATGAGCGTAGTCCATCTCTGAAATCATGTAATCAGTCAGGCTATTGTAGAAATCGCCGATAGGTGGAAGACTAGTATCATCTAGTCGAGAAAAATAATCGACAAAGTCGTAGGGGAAGACTCCCTTGCGGGTAACCAACTCCAACTCATCAGACGCGAAAAACTCAGCATTACTGACAAACTTGTCTGCAGGCAAGAACTCAGCGAGCGAAGCAAGACCCGGACTCATGAAACGGAACGTATCGACCAACTGAATGCTGAACTTATCATGCAACTTTTTGGAAAACGTTATCAGCTTATCTTCTGAATTCGGAATTATGAAAATATCTTTAGTATCAGACCCCAACTTCCTGATAATGAAGTTCTGGTCGTACGCTAGGTTATGGAAGAACACAATCATCTTTTTTGGTCTGCGCCTGAGAAGGTTGTAGTCATTACATGCAGGTCCAATAAATTCGCCGGTGAAGTGATTATGATCACGAACTTTCTTTGCAGTTCCTCCGAACTTTCCCCACAGTAGCAACAACACCTTGCTTGTAGAAAAGCAGTGTTCTGTGCATGTGTGAGCGGAGACATAGGAACAGATGTAGAAAAGATTTTCTGGACATCATGCCCAATCTCCACAATGCGAAAAAAGAATTTATCTTCTGCATCACACCCCCTGTATACTTCAGGCTCTGTTGGAAGTGAAGCATTAAGGTGTGCTGGAATGACGGTATTATCTGCTTTCACGTAAATGCAGTAGCTGTATGCTTTATGCTTTTGGTACTGCAGTGTGTATGGCTCATCAGGATTCGGTTGACACGTGTGGATTTTCTCCAGAATAGCTTCAAAGTCGCAATATACTACGATGGGAATCTTATCAGCATGATGGAAGTTTTTGATCTGAAGTACAGGAGGCTGACCATTTTCATCAAGCTGTGGCATCTCCATCCTAACAGCAACATGCTGTTTGCAGAGCTCACTGTGTTTTGTCAAACACTGAAGACCAGTGAGCCCGCTAACCCTATCCTGATCATCATAATGCTTGAAGCATCTTTCACAAACATGAATAGCCTCAGTGTGTGTAGTGATTTGGGACCGAACCAGAGCAGAAAAATTAGTGATGTAGGCGAAATGAGACGAATTGTCATTAACCAAGAGCAGAAGATCGAAATGATGTTCTTTTTCTTCTGAGGCGACTCGTGCAGGTACAATGTTCTGGTTCTCGTCGATACTGTAAATGTTGATGGAGACTTCAGCGTTCTGTTTTTCGAACAACGGTATTTGCTTGATTGGAGTAGGAAACTCGATGTTGTTGAAGTTGAATTTCCCCTCCAAGTCGTGGTAGCGCTGGTTGACACGTTCTGGGTGCTCGCCTTCGATGTACTTGACAAGAATTGACCACTTAAAGCACAAGATTTTGCGGATTGATCACTGCGTATTTGTCTTTGATGGAAGTAGGTAATTCAATGTAGGAGCTGGCACGGAGTGGATCGAGCTTGTTTATTCGTAGTTGAAGTCGCTTAACGGCCGACAAAGTCCATCCGGACCCCTTCCCCATGTAGTCTTCCTCCTCCTTGCAGATCTTAGAGATGGACACGGCAACTGCCTCCTCCACCTCATGAACTGATAGAGGGGAACATTCATGGTTTTGAAGGCCCTCTTGTCTTCGCTGGCATCTACTGGTTTTTCGTAGTTGCACTCCAGCATTATGTTGAATTTGAGAGGTCCGTTCTTTTCAATCTCCTCCACAAGTTGGTTTATTATTTGGTTTTTGATGGAGTCCAGGTACGTACAAATGTCCTTGGCAGAACTCGACGTATTTACAGCAATGTAAGTCTTCAAGATTCCCTTGAATCCTACTTCAGCAGTGATGAAGCCATGGGTATTGGCCAAACCAGCCCCGGTCACCACCTTTGTTCGGCTGGTCGATGCTTTAGGCAGTACTGCTGGCATAACTGCTGCCATCCTCTGCTTCTTTGTTGGAGGTGGAGCAGGCCCCTTACACACCCTAATGTGGGCTTTCAATTTGTCAGCCCTGGAGAACTCCTTAGAACAGTTCTCGCAGGAATGTGCTATGCGGTTTGGGTTAAGACCGCAAGCCGTCTTCTCATGTCGTCTAGCAAAATCAGCACGGACGAAGGCCTTGTAGCAGAAGTTACACCGCATGCCTGATGTCGTGGCGACAGCACCGGTACATGATGCAAGGTGCTGCTGCATCTTGTCGCTGCGTGCGACCATCTTGCCACACAGGTGGCACTGCTGGTAGTCACATTGCTGGTTCTCGGCACACTGTCGCTCGTGCCGGTAGCAATTCTTAGATGCCGTGAAGGAGGCAGAGCAGAAACGACATTTCTGAACAGTAGACGTCATCTCGACAATCGGTAGTCCGGTCTCAACGTACGGAACACGCGAAGGAAGCTCGACGTACGGAGAAATATAACAAAAGAATTAAGATTAAAATGTAGCTAGATGTTACATGAAAACAAACATAACCTCAAAACTCTAGTCCTCAAGCTTACTAACCTAAACTGTTAGCAATGTTACTAAATAAAAAAGTTGCAAATATAACCTCATAACGCTAGCCCTCAAGCTTACTAAACTAAACTCTTAGCAATGTTATTAAATATAAAAGTTGCAAACATAACCTCAAAACTCTAGCCCTCAAGCTTACTAGCCTAAACTCTTAGAAATGTTACTATATATAGATGTTGCAAAAATAACCTCAAAACTCTAGCCCTCAAGCTTACTAACCGAAACTGTTAGCAATGTTACTAAATAAAAATAGTTATAAACATAACCTCAAAGCTGCTCCTTCATGTACAATCCTAAAAATGGTAGAATATTTTAAGTACTGATAAAAGTTAAAGCTGAAAAAGTATTCAATGTTTACTAAAAATGATTTATTACATAACCTCAAAACTACTCTAATGCACAACTTATAAATGCTATAGTATTGAAAGTACTGTTAAATATTTAAGCGAAACAATTCCTGGTTACCCACACATAAGTGTACAGAGAAAAAACTAGCTAGCTACAAAAAAGCTGAGAAACATAAAAATATTAACGAAACATGTAGCATACCTCAGAAAACGATGAAGTGGAGCTGTAGATGGCGATGTAGAGTTGGCGGTAGGAATCGTGGTAGCAGCGAAACTCACACACGAACTCACTCAACTTTAAAAACACACTGAAGCTCCGACAGCTAATCCCGGCCTTTTATAGCCTCGGACCTGCCTGTTCTTGGAAAAACCATTAGGAACAGAGTATTTCTGTTGTATCCACCAATAGGAATGTAGTATATGAAAGTACTATTGTCTTCGGAAAAACCCAGCATGACTCATGCGCAGGTCGTGGCAGGTTTGTGAGGGAGTATAAGTATAACCTGGCAGCCAAACATGGGAAACCACTCTCAGGTAAAACCACTAATGCCCTAGGTGATTAGAGATTAGGTCGCGAGGCACTGCCTGCATCGTGACTCATCACTCAGGAATATCGTCTTGCAGTGCTGAGGGGGTCCGAACAATAGACTTGACCGTGCATGTCACATCAGGTACATTAGTCGCCCGACTTTGTGTCGCCATGAGGCGCTCAGGAATGTCTGAACCTGCCACAAACAGACTCGTTAGTCGTCAACAGTCCAAGCACTCGAGCTGCAGTCATGGCGCGTTTGTTACAACAGGTCTGCGACTTCGTGGCGCCAAGCTGACACTCGGGTAGACAGGTAGCTAAATACTCATTATAGATATGTAAGGAAATAAATAAAAATATGGATATGTTTAATACATTTATTTTCAAGTAAGAACACATTACAAAACTATAACATTAAAAATTTATTCTACATTTATTATCTCCGACATACTTTTTAAAATCTTTTGCATTTCACTGTGTACATTCCGTTGAACATCCACAGTATGTATGCTCGTTGGTTCAAAGAAAGTACTTGTAGTTTTCAAATTGTTTTTAGCAGACTTGCGAGGATTTTTTTCTTTCTGGTACACTTTTCGCACGTTGGAAATCTGTTCTTTCATGATTTGAATACCCACTTCGCTCGTAGTAATACAGTTTGTTGCAGGATTGTAGAATTGTATAGTAGCACACTCGGGCGAATGAAGAGGTAGTCTTTCTTGATTCTTAGCGAACTCAATTACTTGATCAATAGAACTCGGTAGTACAGTTTTTTCCCTCACGTAAAACAAAGGGCACTGTCCGTAAATTTGACAGCTAACAATATTTTGACAATGTTCGTATGAATTCAAGTCATCGGAAACTATAGTATGAAATAGTCCGTCACATGATTCCGTATAGCTTTTTAAATCGCCGCCATTCCAGTAAGAATAGCTTACCTGGGATAAAGCTTGTTTCACACTGACGTACGGATTAGCAGGATGAAAGGTCTGCATGCTGAGGCTTCCAAACTCGTACTGATCAGTTTTTTACACATACCATACGGCCTTTACATAATCATGACAGGCTAAATCCTGTCTGTATGACTCATCGTTTAAAAATATATGCAAACAGTCGTCGAATACATTCGCAGAAACCATGACAGTGGTGATGACAGTAACAATCACAATTAATTTCTGTAGAACTTGTTTCTGTATTAGGTACATTACTGGAAGAATTAATATTAAAAACAGGACATTTTGAAGAATCACACATTTTAGTTTCAAAAATTTTTATTGCTGATTTCTCTCCATGTAAATAACCAACATGACAGCCATCAATACACTGTTCGGACTCTTATGCTGCCATTATTCTGAAAATCACAAGATTCTTTGTTTTTAACACCAGCTACATAGTCATTATCCTCATCACCTTCACAGATATCATCGACACAGCCATCATCATGATCAACATACTCATCCAGATTACTATCATATTTCGTAATCATAGGCATCGAAGCTTCTTCTTTGTCTTGAAATATCCTTTATAAGTGTCCATCCGTTCTCAAAGTTCGAAGGCTCTGGAGAAATGGGCAGAAACATATTCTCACTTTTCACAATAATGATACTTCCACCGTCTTCGGTCTTCCTTAAACCTTCAAAGTCCTTAATTTCAAGTTCTTTGTCGAGATCAGAAGAGCTATGAACATTCATCCCAAGGAATAACATTCATCAGTAAGCATAACTTTACACGTCTTGCAATGTCTTTTTAAGCTCTCTCTTAGAGCAAAATACCTGTCACACCGATCAAAACTTAACATTTTATATAGTTGGTTTTTGACATGATCATTCTTTCTCAAAGTAAAACCCCTGTCACAATAACTACACCAGCGACCTTTTCATGACGTAATAGCACCGATCCAGAATCCATATTAGTTTCTACGACAAATGTCAGAAGCAACCTGAAAGTTCAAACGCGAATACTAAACTTAAATAGAACATTAAAATAAACTATCAGCGAGAGTTAATTCCGAATTTTAAATAATACATGGTTAAGTAGTTCCGCTTCTCGCCAACATATTTTGCAACATGCTGATTTAAAGTACTTAATTATTTATTTCTAATGAAGTAAATCTTATACAAAGTACATAATATTAGTTAAGGAAATATAAATGTTACCCACATATGACTACAAATGTAGTCAATTCGGCAGCAAATGTAACCAATTTTCTCCATCTGTCTACAAATGTAACCCTGTAACCTATGTATTCCGATCTTCAACCCACTTCGTTTCAGAGTATGATGGGTGTATTCATACTGTTTATAAAGCTATGTTATTATGTAGCATGCAGGATGTATACTTGGTGTTCGCAAGAGAAGTAAGGATTCAATAGGTCTCAAGGGAAAGAAAATCAAATTTGTGTTGTCCTCGTAACAAGATACCATTTCTTATTTCTTAACAAAATAGTTAATTTTAATCAAGTGTCATCGTTATTATCATTTGTTTAAACTAACCGAAATTCTCAGCACATAACCAGTCACATGTAAAAATAATCTGACTATGGTGGATTATTACCTCAGAATTCAATGAAAAATGCTATGTGAGAATCAATTTTATTTCTAAATAAGGTCAAATTCGCCAGTTCTAGGAGTGAACATTATGGAGGATGTATACTTAGTGTTCGCAAGAGAAGTAAGGATTCGATAGGTCTCGAGAGAAAAGCATCAAATTCTTGTCAGGTAAAAAAAGCAGAAGCACACAAAAAAAAATTCTGACACAGTAAAGTTGAAGCAAAAGTAGAAATCCATCGAAATGTCACGTGAAAAAATAGGAGCACTCAGAGAAAACCATCAGGGAGAAGATGTTTATCAACATCATAAAATTATCAATTTTTTAAAAAAAGCCAAATTAAATCCTGCTTACGCAAAGAGTTCACAAGCTGACTTGTGCCAGAACTCTCATGTTGCTTAAGCAAAGATTTCACAAGCTGACTTGTGCCAGAATTCTCATGTTGCTTAAGCAAAGAGTTCACAAGCTGACTTGTGCCAGAACTCTCATGTTGCTTAAGCAAAGAGTTCACAAGCTGACTTGTGCTAGAACTCTCGTGTTGCTTAGTAGAATAAAAAATAAATTAATTAATATTCTGCCCCAATTGTGTGATCCAAAGCCTCGTTCCATTACATAGTCGAGGAACATCTAGATTTCGTATAAGCATAACTTGTAGGCCTACATTTAGTTTCATTTGAAGTTTATGTTAGGGTACACCCGAAAGTTCAAGTGAATTAAAAAACTCCGAAGGATATTAAGTGCTTTGTTCTGTATCCATGATTGTATCTATCGACAAATACTCCATTTCCCCTTGCACCTCTTTTAAAATATAAGTGTAGATTTTATTAACGATATAAATATTTTGGCAGTAGGTAAATATAGTATGTATGGGGAGGGGGGGGGGTAAGGGGGAGCCCGGGAGCCACGGTGGCCATATTGGATTACGTCACTTCCTGCGGCCATCTTAGATTTTGCCTTGACCTTTAACCCCGGTGACCATTTTATTTTTAACCACCATTTTGTTTTCTAAAACATTCCGCCATTTTATTTTCTAGAACATTCCGACATTTCGAGTTTCGTCCGCCATTTTGAAAATCTTCATTTATTATCCGATTTTAATGAAAAAAATATATAAAATTTATGAAAAATTAAATAATCTAAAATTTAAAAAATACTGATGATTCCAGTCACGCAATAAAAAAACAATTACCCTATTATTTTCTTTTCTTTGCAATGATCTTTGATACTTAAGGACTTAACGCGAGCGAAGCCGCGGGTAAAAGCTAGTATTAAATAGAAGTGTTTTTTTTTTTAAGTCAAAACCTTTTCATATTTCCGACTTTCGTTTTTTATTAACTCGTATGTGTTTTCGGTTGTTGTTAAAATTCAAAATATAAGGCAGCGACTATATGTGCTGCTATCTTGTGGTAATCGCATAAACCATTTATTCGCCTAGACACAATCGATTGTGGAGACCCATGTCGTTCCAGCCCACCAATAGAAATGCACATAACATTTATCCGACGCTGCTTTTACCTGTTCTCGTAAATTGGCAATGGATGAATTATAGTCCACGCAAGCTATGATCTTGTAGTGCCAGTATGTGTTGGCACAACATTTAGAAGAATGATATTTAGATAATTCTTGGACTGAGATCATTGGATCACAGATCGAAGAGCAAATTGTTCAACTGGCCATTACACTGCTCATTATACATGACAATCCTCGAGGGGACGCTGCTACCGCACCTCAAATGAAAAAAAAAATTGAATTTTAAATGTCAAGTTTTTAAAAATTATCCTGAATGCTAAGATAACCGGAATTAATAACACCCAAAGAAGCTATTTTCGATTCAACAGTTTTGAAAGGCCTTAAAATTCTCCATTATTTAAGCAATTCTGTGTCAATATGATGGCATAGATAATTACAAAAAGACTGTTTGAAGATCCGAAAATGATTAAATAGAAGCCTGCAGTTCATGGTTTCGAAATTCTCAGAAGTTTTCCGATGGATCGTGAAAAAAACCATATTGCAAGGATTTATATATTTTACCGTCATATAGGCCTAGTAGGACTTTAAATAACGCTAACATAAACTAATCAAACTTTATTTTTAGTTACGTTAACCTAACCTAACCTACTTTCCCGAAAAAAATTGAGATCTTCTATTTATTACACTGAACGTAGATAACCTAACATAACTTTTTTCTTCGGTAAACTTCAGAATTTTTGGGTTTCGGTTGTGTCTTTCATCCCTATGAACTCTAGACTATCCTGAAACCAAGAGAAACCGAAATCTAAATGGTTGTCTGGGATTCGAGTCAAGTGTCTAACCACTGCATTACCCTCGCTCCATGGAAAAAAAAAAAAAAAAAAAAGGACCAAATACCATTTTTCATGACATGTATTTCCGACATATATGTTGACAAATAGAACCTTTGTACGTTCAATGTTAGGTTCACGTAGTGTATATATATATTTTTTTCTGTGAGGCTTGAGCGCTTGATCTATATCCATTATAATTGTATGTTTGTGACGCTTTGTGTATGTGTGAATTGCTCAAACCAACACAGAATATTGTATGCAGTGTGTGTGATTACAGTTAAGGTATTGCCACAGGATAATTAACACTTAATATACTTAGTTTTTAGTGAATTATAGTTCTTGGGCGGCGATGGTCTGTTTGTACTTATTAATTTAGTCTTTAAAAAGTAAAAAAAGGCTATAACTTATCTTTATATGCCAGTCACGTCAAAATAAAATTGTTGGTATAACCCGTACTATATGATTATATATATAAGTATAGTTTCTCTTGATAGACACATAAGGCAATCGTCTTTTTAATACTGAGAAGTCAAATAACTATCTATTTTACTTCCATATATCTCTACAGTAATTACATCCAAAAGAAAAGAGATTTAATGTAGAGAACACACTAGTATTCGCAAATTAAAATATCATTGTTTTACATTTCAATCTTCCACTAACATAAACACTGTTTAAAATATAAAATAAATTTAATTTATGAGGGTCAGGTTTAACTGCATGATATGGTTTGCATTTCTATCACAAAAACTCATTTCGTGTTTCTTGGATGTCAAAAACATAACAAATTTGAGAATTTTTAAATTCCAGGTAAAATAAATTAATATTTTCTGAAAGAAATTCAAACCATTTCTTGAAGTAGATAGTGACATTACTGTTAAACCTAAAAAGTTTCAGTTCTGCAATAAATTAAATTCTCCTTATTTGTACAACCCAAAAACGTTAAAAAAATGTAAATTTGGCAGCTAATTATACAAAAAGTATGCGCTATATTATATTTTTCATTTCATGAAAGTTAAACATTTGAAAAAGTCTACACGTTTATTTGTAATTACTGTGAACATAAAATCTTGACCTCAAATGGGAGGTCTTGCCTCCGTGTTTATTTATTTCCTACCAGGCCTGCCTCAGTTCAGCTCGCCTGTTTGCCACTCCAGGGACTAATACCTCCGCGGCGACAACCCACGGCGCGTCACGACGCGGGTCGGCGTCAGGAACGGCGCGTGGGACGCGCCGTGATTAATTCCAGGGATTCCAGCGGCGCCGTTCCCGCGGGCGGGAGAACAATTACAAGGGCAAGACACCTTCCCTCGACCCACGCGCCCGCCATACCTGCTCCACATCGCTTCCCGGTGGTCCGCTGAGGACTGTCTACACCGCCGGACGTCTTCACTTGGCAGTTTAACATTACCACGTGCCTGGCTGCTAGACAGTGTGCGGAGCGCCTGTTCCACCATACGCCTTTCATTGACAGTTTGAGGTCTTTTCATGGGGGCGCGTCGTTTTGCCTAAAATCGTTTTGCCTAATCGTGATTCCCCACCTTCGTTTAGCCTAAAATTCGTTTTGCCTAAAGTCTATTTGCCTAAAGTTCTTTGGCCTAAAGTCATTTTTCCTAAATTCGTTTTGCCTAAAGTAGTTTTGCCTAAATTTAGTTTACCTAAAGTCGTATTGCCTAAAACCATTTTACCTAAAATCGTTTTGCCTAAATGTCATTTTGCCCTAAAATCGTTGTGCCCAAAGTCGTTTTGCCTAAAATTATAATCGCATGCTTAAGTTCCCCTAAAGTCGTTTTGCCTAAAGTCATTTTGCTAAAGAACATTATAGGCTAAATGACTTTAGGCAAAACGACGTGTACTCCTTTTCATGACGTAATTTTTTTATTTGTAACATCTAAGATCTCGGTATATGTAATTTGTCTATCCAACGAAAGTCGCGCGGAATGGAAATGTGTAACTGCGGTGCAGCCCTTTATGGCGGATGGCGAGAACCAAAGTTTACAAAGACAAATGGAAAATTGGTAGTCTTAACTGTTCAATTAATATTAACAAGATGGGCAGTATTTGAATATAATTCGTTTGTCGAAAATCAGGTCAAAAGACAGGGTATAGTTTTTTTTTTTCAATTTTGTTTCGCTTTTATTGAAGCCCTTTATATATTTGTAGTTTAAAGTTCCTGTCTGCAAATCGAATGATTCGATAGTCAACGTACCTGCTCATGCAGCGAATTATAGTAGCGGTTGCGGGAAAAACGTCAAGAAATGTATTTCTAATGACAGTTTTTGCATATATTTATTATGCTTAGCATTATTTTAAAGAATTTTAGGAGTATGTAAATGTCGATCCGGGGACAGGCTTCAGGCTGAAGTGTCAAAGTGTCGACCGCCTTCTGGGATTGTGAAGTCACGACGGCCATTTTGGAAGACCTTGACCTTAACCTTTGACCCCTCAAAGGCCATAGTGAATCCACCATCTTAAAAATCGAGCACCCGCTCACTAATATTACATTTTTCGTTATGCGCGCCATCTTAGATTATAATAACATGTCCGCCATCTTAGATCTAATATCATAGCGGCTTTTTAGATTATGAAATCATTTCCGCCACATGGTTTTTGTCTGCTTGAAGCCGCCATCTTGAATACTGACATCTTTGGTTCCACTGTTTACTCCTAGAGAGTGCCAGGATCGCTCTGTCTCATCACATAAGGTCGATGATTAATTACCTACCAAAGATATTATGATCCTTATCAACATATTAAATTTAATTTGGAAGTGCTGTGATTCAACCAACACAGCTCTCACCGCTAGACCCTCAAGACATTTACCAGAATAATAATGAAATAAGGTATTTAAAAGTAACGTAGGTACATATTCGAACATACAACTTTTTTTAATTTGAAGGAATAATAGCATCGCCTGTTCGAGACAGAACCGCCATCTTGTTTTCAGTTCTTGGGCCGAGTTATTGTAAATCTTTAATTATTTACCTATAAGTTCGGAAAATATTCCAAAAATCATCAAAAAAAAAATAGATTACCTAAGTTTGATCCTTGATCAATGCAAAAAAGTAAAAAAAAATAGAGACAAGTTTGAGAAATAAAAAAAAATATTAATTAAATCATGTAATATACAATTTCTACAAGTACAAAAAAAACAAGCAATTTATAAGTGTTTCTGTCTTCCTACAGCCCTTTAGAATGGCATAAATATAAACCTAAATTTATATATTTTAAATATTAATTCATTTTTTACCAAAGTTACTTTTAAACTGTTTAGTGAAAGAACCAGTTCACTGCTGTATACGTTTGTCAATTATTTTTGTATAGTATCATTTGGCGTTAATTTTATCGCGTTTGTTTAACGCTTGTCTTATTTAATGTATAGGTAAGTGTGATAACTGATTTGTGGGACTAGAAGTTGGTAGCACTGTATACGGGAAAAAAAAGCCTACTTTGATAGTTCGACACCGGAGGAGCAAAGATGTCTACTTCCCCTAAGGCCCCGTAGAGTTGGAATCTTTGCTACCCCTTAACGCACATTTCTCCAGTTTTCACACTTCCATCCCTCCTACGAAACTGAAGCGCTAGTCCCCCCCCCCCCTCCACAACCCTTCGGGCCCACATCCTGTCGAGAACCACATAGTACAGAGTGGACTCTCAGTGCTATTGAATCTTCACTTTTTTTTTCCTTTACAGTCGCTAAATAAAATCAGAAACTTGAAAACATGAATAAGGGTAGGTCATGCGTTTGAAATGCGACGAATGCATCGTAAGTAAAAAAATTATAAATGTTATTAATGAAAAAAAAACTTTGTCGCTATATAATAAATCGTCTAATTGTGTATCAAATACATGAAGGAAAATTAGCCATTTTTATCATTCGTTTTTGATGTGGCAGCCCTGCAATTTACATTTAGCGCTTTCGAACATTTTATTCAGTTAATACAAAGATGTGAGTTTTAAGAAAATATTTTCAATGTCGTTTAGTATTTTCTCCTTGTGGTATTACATATATATATATATATCAATTTCTCGCACATTTCACAAAAATTCAGACCATTGAATGGTACCTTGCTGAAAACATGCCATTTATTAACACCACGCCAAGATTCTTAATATTTTGACCCATTTCAGCAGGTGCAAGGCTTGAAAAAATTAATACAAGTTATATTTCTTGTATTTAAAAGTAATAATATTTTGAGAGTTTCGTTAAGTTGTAAATAAGTGAAATAAAATATTTATTTTATTTTTCCAAGGTTCAATTTTGCATATCGAAATTGGAAAAACTGCCTCACCACCTGTTGATAATGACACAGAAACGTAATACAGAGAACACCCCGAGATTTAAGTAGACTCCGTTTATTTGTGAACACGTCAAAAAAAATAAGCTAGTGTATTCGGCATTTATTAGTGCAAAAATACTAATAAAAATAAATAAAGACTCGTGTGTCATTAAGGACGGTAATAGTAACACATTGGCCTTAAGGGTTTAGCAAAAATCAAAAGATTCACTTTAATTTTACATTTATTCAAGGTATTTTGACATTATAGATTGAATAAAGAGGTTAAGAAATGAAAGTTCAGAAGTGTACCAAAAATAACTTTTTGCATATAGAATTTTTTTAAATTAGAAATCCAGCTACAAGATTACATGGACACGGGATTATTCTATAAAATCTTAAAACAATACACACTGAATAATTTTACAGAAAGAAAGGACACAAACCCAGTTTTGACACTTTAACCGTCAAAAATTTTAAAATAGGCCCTACAATAGTTGGGCCCTATTTCACGGCTGGCGCCGTGTGCAACAGTCCTAAAGAATGTTTCATGGCAATATGGCAGTATTTCTAATCATTCACGGCATTATAAAAAATCAAAACTTGTCCTCATTAAAAGTTATAAAAAAACTCACTTTAATTCAAATCCTGTTTTAAAATTTGACCGCCATATAGATAATTAAATTTACAAACAAAAATTTCTGTTTTTCTATCAATTTGATTTTATGTAAGCTGTATTCTAATTTTTAAAAAAATCTGCTGCATCCGAAATGATCCGTCAAATTATAGATGGTTAAATACTTGACAGAAAAAAAATTACATTCAAATAGGTCCAAGAGTTAAATTTTCATGCTTGATTGAATATTCAAGTCGTTGAAGAAGAAAAAAACGTATGGGGTTGGTAGGGGGAAAGGGGGATATAATTATTTATCTTTGCGCCGGCCACTCTGGCGGAAGGTATTTAGCGTTATTTAGAGGCGCCATTAGGCGGCAGCGGGATTGGAGACTGTGCCCCCAGGCAGCACGGCTTGTCAGAAAACCCAGCCGGGTTGTGCGTCAAGATCTCCCCCCCTACACCCAACACACTTCAAAAGTCTTCTTTCTAGAGCGGTTACTTTTCCGAAGGGGAAATAAGAGGGGTGGGCGGTAGGACGCGCGCGACGACTGTTATAACCGTAAATAACCCCCTCTCTCTCGGACCACCCATGTAGCGTCCCACGCTAGCAAGCTCCCAGATCCCACTTCACCCTCCACTCCACACACCCCAAGATTTCCCAAAAACATTCCCCCTCCGGGCACCAGGATGTCATATACCCCTCCCCTCCCCCAACACTCCACTTCCTTATGACACTTTTGTAGAGTAGTAAAAGTAACGAAAAAAAGTGTACCCGTGTGTATTCGTTACTAAATAAACATTAGTACTCGTTACTATAGTATCGTTACGTTACTCGTTACTTCTGATACCTCGTAACATGCTATGTTATGTCAGAGCAACGAATCGAGTCGTATTGCGTACGCGTACAGTATGAGGTCGCGGCGTCGCAACATTCGTAATTTGTAGAAAACATACTTATACATTAAATACCAAACTGCGTAATGTGCATTTTTTTCACTTTTCCGTATTTAGAACCAGACTTGTGTTTAAGTCATTCTAAATATAATTTGATTTAATAGGTAAAGTGGAGAAAAACAAGTGAACTGTTGACGGAATCTACTAAATTTGCAATGGATTTACTATTTTGAAAATTTTTACTGTGAGCTTATGTTACCATAATAACATCGCAATCCATTATGCGTCGATTATAACGTAAAAGCAACAAATATGTGTCGAAAATTATTTTTTGACAATAAATTTAAACAACATTCTAACGATAAATCAACCCATACTACGAAAAATGCGAGTAACGAAATGCAGCCGTGTGTAACGTTTCGTTACTCGGTACTAGATGGCGCACCCGTTACTCAGTACCGAATACATACGGTTTGCAACAGCTCTACACTTTTGCAAGACGTAGCTTCCCCTCACTCGCAACGGCTGAGGTCGTTGTTCGAACTGGAAGATTTTGTAGACAAAATAATCAAGAGACCAGGGTTGTTACACAAATATAATTAATTACCTACGTAATTCGTAAAATGTATAAATTTACTGCCTTCGTATTTCGTATCCCACAAAACTCACAACATTACAGAATACAATGTTAAGAATTCGTCATGTTGGTTTCGACCTTTACATTAAAATCGAAGGAAGATTTATCCTTATGTTCATAACTTTTTAAAGTTAAGTAATTTGTCCTTTATTTACGATTGTTCTAATTTATGCCATTTCTCAGTAACGTGGTATTGTCATAATTACGTCTGTTGAAATTTGTAACTTTCTAATTTAAGCTTAGATGCGTCCAAATTTTCTGTACCGAATTGCGCGACTGCTTAGTTAAAAATTTGGTTTTTGGTCAAACTTACAGCAAAATCTACTGAAACATAGTCCGTTTGGTTGGAAAAAAAAAACATTTCATTATTTATAGTGGTTTTAAGTGACATGACACTCCATACAAAAAACGTAAACCAAAAAAAAGTTCATCTCAAAAACAATCATAACGGCTCAACAGCGTGTTGCGTATGGTTGTAAACATTTAGAAAGATTGTACGTGTTCGAGTATTTTGACAGTTATTTCCAAGTTTTTGAAGGAGCTATATATTTGATAACATTATTTCGGCGAGGTCGTGCATGTAAGTGTAAAAGAAACTTATAATAATAAGCATCATAGTTACATGTTAAGCATAATCTCGCCAGGAAGATAAAAGCGACTGGTATTCATGACATACCACTTCCTTGGTGATAACGTGTGATGTTTTACCACTAGTTTGATTTCAGGAAAAAAAAAATTAAAAATACTTTTTTGTTTGATTTTGTTGTTTTTTGACGTGACAACGTCTAATAAATCGATAAACGCAGGCTGGACGCACGAAAAAGTGTCCTGTTACGCACATTTTCCCGTTACGCTCATTGTACGCTTGCGCCGCATCTATCTCTCTTCCACACGATTTGACTTTTTCGAGGCACATTAAACTTGAAACACTCCCATTCGTTTCCTACTTTACCTCACAAATTTGCGCTCCTATCTATATCAATGTTATTTTAAAAGGCAGTTTTTCTCAAAGTCTATAAGAGGTAGGGGCCGGAAATTTTGCCTACTGAAAGTATACAATACATTTAACATAACCGCTTTTTTCAAATTTATTTATCATATCATATATTATTTCTGTGATGAAAATAATATTATCAATATTTTGATTTGTCCAGATACATTGAAATTTTGCTTATATTTATAATTATTTAGCAAAAACTGAAAACGCCATTGAAATGTATTGCATATTACCTTCCGATCAGTGTCTTCATGATCATGATGGGTTTATAAACCTGGGTGTAATCAAGTCTTTAACTATTACATGACAACATTTATACTTAATAATTTGGAGATATGCCTTTTCTATCCTCAGCCCCTGAGCTTTTACTATCTGGTCTGGCGACCGACCTGACACTCTTCAACCACCCCAGGGGTCTCCGATTACACATCTTATCAAAAAAAAAAAAAGCTGTTCGTTCATTTGTTTTTGTGTTCGAGCGAAGGTTTACTTCTCCATTAGTGCCACAGAATTCACACATTTATGCCAAGGGAATATTCCGCTGATGTGAGGCCATACGAATGTATTATTCGCGACCATACAACTTTTTTGTTTGTCATCGGGAAAATGATGCCGCAGTTTGATTTTTTGTGGTGATATAAAATAAATTTTCTTGGAATGTTCATTTTAAATTGAGCATTTTTAAATGTCAGCGTAGAATATGCTTATCTGCCCATTTTGTTTCTTTCCATAATAATGAGTAAAGTTAACATTGTCATAGACATTTTATTATATTCGTTTGCCGTCCAAGTACAAATGTCACACTATATCGCACGTAATTATATTTTTTTACTAATTTGTTAGCTGTCATTTTATTTAAGTTATAAATAACATTAATAAAAATTATTACTTAATAGTCCAGAATAGAGATTGAGTTATTATTCATTTAATAGGGGTTTAAAATATGGTACTACATACATATTTATATTATCTTGTTGTCTTCTTTGTAACTTTACTGGAAGAATGGCATTTGGTATGTATGTTAACTCACAATGAAAATACTTCAGAAGTACTCAGTTAACAGTGAACAACCTAGGGCCTATACTAATTTCATTATGTTCATGAAATATAATTGATATTACTAATAATGAACTGTATGTGTTTTGCGTAGAGATATCGTACGAACTGTATGTGGTACAGACCAACATTAGCCAAGACTCTGTAAATAAGTAATTTCAGTTAATGTGTAGAGAATATTAAAAGTTAGAAATAATGATATATATAAAACAATGCAGAGTTATCAGCATAAAAATAGAAGTTGTTTTTACGTAGCGCCTACTGGAATGTATATTTTGTGTTGAATTATGTGGTATGATTAGTATTCTCTTATTGTAAGTGTGTTTTGTTAAAATCTTATAAAACATCACTTACTGTTGAAGGATTTTCATTTTTTTTGTGATGATCTTACTTAAACAAGTTTTAATTATATTACACATGTATATTTTAAAAGCATTTTAATGTATACTTATAGAATTGTAATAGGCTTTATACGGACTCTCACGATGCATGTGAGCATCTAAATTAATAGAGACCGGAAAAATTCGCGGATTCATTCGGCGATAGGCTAGAAGTCAAATACATATACCTTTTAGATGATTTTGCTATTGGCTTACTGTTCATCTGGACGAATCTCAACCAATTATAAAACACCAACCAAAGAAGGATCGAATCACAGACAAACAAGCTGAGACGACTAACAAGTCAGCAGCAAATGAACTGCCGTTATTTGCCCGAGTGTACAGGGGAATGTGCAGTCTATCCTGAAGGCCGTCGAAACCGCGAATTTTTCCGGTCCCTAATCTACATCAATATTATGGCCGTTTCACAAGATCAAATATTTATTGAATTCAATCTGTTGCATTCATTGTACATGATTTTCGATATGTACATTGAATTCAATACAAATTGAAGATGTTACTCAACTAAGCTTATTCTTATTAACTTATAAGTATTTTGTTTGTTCAGTACATAAAAGTAAAAGATTCGTTATTATTTAAATAATGAGCATCTTTAAGCAATAACGTTTTCAAAATATTTACATGAACATAATGGAATATATTTTTTAAATACTTTATATCTACGATCACATCAACGGCAGTATTATGTAATGAATGAGGTAATGAAATATCTTGAAAGGATATTTTCTTCTCTGTAAAGTAAATTTGTAATGCAGCCCTCTTAATGTTAGTCTTGTGAGTTATTTCGTCTTCTAATATGCTACAGCAATGTATAAAATTAAGTTTTGTTAGTGTTTTAGTCTTGTGTAATGTTAAAGTGTAATGTGATAAATTCAATAATTTTTTTGTAAGTTCGTATTCATAAAGGTAGGCTACATATCGTATTAAGATAAATAGTATAATATTTGTAAATTTAAATTCTTTGAAACAACGTCGATAAGAGGTTCACCTACCTCTGTTAAACTGTATGATGGTGCATTGTAAAAAATTAGGTAGTCTGACTTAAGTGAGATTGTATTTAGATTGTGTGTGATGCATATGCAATATCTAAGCATATGCATTTATGTTATTATCCTTTTAAAACGTTACATGATGAATTTCGTATACTTTTTAATGTCAACTAACATTATTTATCACGGACTATTACATCCAGATAAAGAATAATTACCACATGTTTGAAGATTAATTGTATTCCGATACGTTTAAAGTATTAAAATTTTTAGATTCGACTCATACCATAGTTGTATAAGTGAGGTTTCTTGATTCTGAATCCCTGCATCCGCAATTTCCTAGTGAGCCGCCGGTCAGATTGTCATCCTCTCAGATTGTCGAGGAACCAGATACATTTTTCGTCGAGTAAACTCGAGCTGTCAACCTTCCCACTAATCCTGTGATAAGGGTATAGTAGCTTTATCACGCGCTGCGGCTACAGTTCCTTCGGTTGAAAAAGCCACTAAATCTCACTGTTAAAAGAGAGAACTTCTAGAGCAGAATATTGGAAATAAACATTGGAAGAAGTTAAATAGCAAACATGCATAAAAGTTATAGTTAAAATAATCTTTTCGTTAAAGTAATTAACATATTTGAATTAATGAGTGCAAATAAAAGTAAATTCATAAATTAAATTGTAGATTTCATTTCACTCCTTTGTATCCATAAAAAAATAGTGGTAATTCAATAAAAATGATTCAATTTTATTCATAAAAGTATACAATCATTTCATTAATGTTTTGTTATGACGTTGTCACGTTAAACTATCGTCCATAAACCGACTTTACAGACAACCAATTGTTACTCTCTCTTGATGTTGATAATTTAACTATTGCTTAAGTGTTTTTCAAGGGCTAGCGCCGGAGCTGTCCCGCCGCTCACCGTGTGTGCCCTCATCAGAGCGGAGACTCCTCGGAGTGTGCTCTGAGATGAGAGCCACACCCATGAACTAGTGCGGTAACTGCCGCGGTCCCTGACGCAGGAGACGGCTCCGGTACCCCGGATCTCACAGCATTACTTCACGCCCGGTTGTGTCCTCCACAGCAGAAGTCGCACCCAGACTAGCCTATACCGTTCGTTACTGCATTGGTACTTCACGATGAGCCAAGGTTTTAGGAACCAACGGCCTTCGTGCTGACACCCCAGGTAATGTTTCCAAACCATCTGCTGTTGCCTGCAGAGAGGGCTTTTCCACGTCCCCATATACCTCTTTCAAACATCCGAAGATGTCGAGGGACGAGGACTCCCTGGCAAAGCACACTTTGGTACACACCCTTGGTACCACCTTGGTGCGGAGTGTTTATGTATTCGCATCCTCCTCAGATATTACAGCCGGAAACAGCTCCGACCCCTCAAGCAGCAGGCATCCTTCTTTCGCGGGAGTTAGGACCACTCCCAAATAACAAGACAGAGAGACCTTCTCGTAACAGATTTTAACTGTAGTTACTAAACGAGCGGAGACACGTTTGCTTTCTGCTCAAGTTGCCGTTTGTGTGTCGTCATCGGAAACTCTGGTTTACTTCGGTAATCCCGTAGGGCGAGAGTGACGGTGGACCGAGTATAGATGCGTTGGGTGGGCCCCGTGTGGGAGTACCGCAGCCACGCGACCTGCCTCCCTCCCCACTTCCTCACTCCACCCCCTATCTTTCTTAATCCTCCTCCTCCTCCTCCTCCTGCTGCTATCTCCATCTTTCTCCTCCTTACGCCCACCTCGTGACGGCCGGCCGGGCAGGCTCTCCCTGGTATGTGGCGTGACTCACACAGACACACGCGCGCATGCGCACAGCTGCCGCCCGGGCGTTGGGGCAAGGACGTGCGCGCGCAGCCGCCGCGCTCTCGGAGCTGCGGCTGGCAACAAGGGAAGATTCAGAGAATTAGTTAGCAAGTCAGGGATTAGCAGGCGACACTTGATAAGAGCAGTTTTGTTAATGGAACAGAAATGTGTAACCACCAATCGTGGTGGATAGCGCGAACCAATGTTCGCAAAGCTAACTGTAAACTTTATAGTACAAACTGTTTTATGAATTTTAAATAGGTGGGTAGTATTTTAATAAAATTCCTTGACGAAGATCATGTTTAAAGATGAGGCTTAGAATTTTTTAAAAAGTATTTTTATCTTTTATCGGAGCCGTTTCATTATACAGTTTAACACTTCAGTCTGCTAATCAAATGTTTCAATAGTCGACGTAGCTGCTCCGGCAACGAATTCTAGCGGATGGTGCGAAAACTACGTGTGATTCGCGTCAAGAAATGTAGTTGAAAACACAATTCGCGTATATTTATCACACTCGGCATTACTGTAAAGAATTATACGTCTAATTTCGTGCCCGAGAGTTTTGTATTATAAGTGAATTTGCAGCATGTGAAAACAGGAAATTGCTCGTTACCGAGGTTAGATGTCACTCATCACTGGCGATTACTGATAGACTCACTCACATATTTTTTTTTTAATAATAAGCTAACTAAAAAATGAAAGTTATATTAGAAACTGATTTCTATTTTTGCCGGTCCTACGTACGTATTCTTTCTTCCACCTTTTACAAATTTAATGTCAATATTACACAAAATGTTTCTCCCATTCAGGTTTTTTTACTCGTAATTAAATCATCACTTCGGCTATGAGCATTGATTTCAATGCTATTGATAGAAGAGCGATAAAATAATTGATGTTTGTCTGCTGTGACTTTGAATTTTTTAAATTTACTGACTATATAAGTGGTAAGGGGAAACATTTTCTTAGCCTGCAAAATTCAGGGAATTTGACATCATAAGTTTGCTTACCATCCTGTTACTGTGCGTCTGGAAAAACACTTTTGAAATGAGCCAATTGGACAGTGTGGTTAGCCACGTGTAACCTACAAAGCTACAGCTTCGACCAGGTATAACTAGAGACAAGAATTTTTTACGAAAAGATTTCTAGAGAGTTAGAACACTGTAGAATCGAGTATGTTTCATTATTGGTTGAGCTTTCTTTCAGGTATATGTTCACTGTTGGTTTACGAATCACAGCCATTCAGCGCAGAATAACCGCGTCCTGTATGGCCTGTTGGAACAAGTAGAGAACTGAAAAATCCATTGATTCATTTCGCGATAGGCTAGAATTCAAATACGTTTGACTTTTTACTGTGATCGGGCCGCAGTTTGTCAGAAGGACTCTGGGCCAATGAAAAACCTTCAACAAAAGAAGTATAGCATTCCAATAATCCCAGTTAACAGGGGTCACGAGTCAGTAGTCAACGAGCAGATGTAATTGGCCCGAGTGCATAGAGGATTATGGAGTCTCTCATATAGGTAATTGGAATTGCGAATTTTTTCGATCTCAACTAGGGACTGGAAATATTCGCGGGTTAAATGACCTCTAGGATATACTACACAGTTTAATGTATATGTTGGCGAAGGTAACACAGGCATTGGGTGCTGAATTGTTGGACGTCCCAACGTAGTAGCCTGTGATTCGATATTGCTTGGGTTGACTGTTTGGTATTGGCCCAGAGTCCTCCATATAAGTTGTGTGCCAATATCAGAAGCAGCATTAAGATATAAGTATTTTATTTTTAGCCTATCGTGAAATGAATCCGCAAAATTTCCTGTCTCTGTTTATTGTAGTTCTGAGGTGTGAAGTATGGGCGACTGTGTTGCCAGCCTTAGGACACACAACTCGGATACACTCATCTCTAAAGTCGGGTAGCCTACTTACGGGTACAATAATTTCTCAGTATCATTCAGGTACTTACAGAAAAAAAAGTATTAAAACAAAAAAAAATTGTCTTCTGCAATACAAATATCTACAGGAGAGGGAGAGTAGGCCAATAAATGGGGAATTGTCCAGTTATATGTTAATCCCTAGAATTTTATAGTTACAACGTATCAGTTATGATAATAATAAATGCTTGATTAAATTGAACAAAAGATCTTCAAAACTAGTATCATAACTTTATTTTTGTTTAATTTTTCGTTTTACAATGCGCTCCAAATCGCGTAAAAGCCGAATGCATATTAAAACAGTGCATAAACATTAAAATCTGTTAAGTGAACATAATATGCGGCTTCTAATGTCTCAAACGTTACACATGTTTATCGGGAAATTTTGACTCACTACACGTTCATGGTTCAGCTAGTACAAATTAAAAAAACGCAGCACTAGGAAAACATACTCGAGCAAGTTGTTACACAAAGATATTGAATGTTTATTAGTAGCTTACCTGTAAAACCCCAATATATCCCAGTATGGACCAGTTGGACTTTACTCTCGAGTTCTCCTCACTATTTACCTTTCTGCCACACAGCACACTACAACTACACTCTTCTCATAGCAATATCAACATTCCCTTCTCTCGCTGACCTGCTTGAACTGACATGGAGGAATCACAGTTGTTTCACGGGATGCAATACTTAAAGCGGACAAAGAATAGGAGGCAACTCCCTTACTATTAAAAGAAAACAGGCTGGAAACAGGGAGTTTGTGGGTATTTTCTTTCCCAGTATGGAAATTATGTACAACTGAAGCCCAAATAACAACATAAATAAATATGCGCGAAAGATAATATTACTCGAATGCGGTAGGTGTTTCGGTGGCGCTCGCTGTCAGTCCGTAGTAGAGCTGTAACAAACCGTAAATATTCGTCGTTACTGAGTAACGGGTGCGCCATCAACGAGTAACGAAACGTTACACATGGCTGCATTTCGTTACTCGCATTATTCGTATGTTTTACGCATGCGCGCGCTTATTCGATGAATTTACGTTACAAAGAACGATGTTTGTTTATTAAGTAAAGTATAATTTGAAAATTCGTGTGTAGACAAAGTTTGAGATTGGAACAAAAACAACGTAAGAAAATATTTTTACAAATTAGAAATATGTATGTTTTTGTTTTTTATTATCGCGTATTTGCACATTTTTTTGTTCTTATCTTAAAAGAGATAATATAATAAAGCCGCTCTAATGAGATTTAATTGTTTCTTGGTTAACAAAACCTGTTAATTATCAAATATTGTTAATTGTTTATATTCTATTTATTATTATTTACGCGACGTCATACTGTACGCGTACGCAATACGACTTGATTCGTTGCTGCAACATAACATAGCATGTTATAGGGTATCAGAAGTAACTAGTATCGTAACGATACGATAGTAACGGGTACTAATTGTTATAGTAACGAATACATACGGGTACGCTTTTTTTCGTTACTTTTCCACCTCTAGTCCGTAGGCGCCCTTCCTTGGAGCGACCGGATGCGTCACGCCTTTCCCACGGAGGCCGCGGTGGGGGCGGGTCACCGGGGTCAATTGGGGGGGGGGGGGGAGACCTTCAACTTCCGGTTCCGGGCTCGTCCCTGACACACTGCCTCCGGGGAGGAAATATAAACAGGTGAGAAACATCACATCCGAACCTTTAGACACGAGAGAGTTTAGGAGGTTCGTAAAGTTCGCATCGTGCACGAATGACGAGGATAATATATAAAACAATAATGTATTCTGAACGAATTGACAGACTTCGATGAGGTTGTTTTTGTCGGCTAGATATTTTCATTATGGATACCTGTTTGCTGTATGTACAGAAATAGTCAATGCATCTTAAAAATTTAAAATAAGTAAATTCCAAACTATTTTTTATAAAATGAGGGTTGCAAACAAAAATTTAAAATTACATAAGTACACTTTTATAGTCAGCAAATCGAAAAAAAAAATTAATGATTTTAATTTACAATAGCATAATATAATTTTTTAATAAGATAAAATAAGCTTAAAATTGTAATATTGTATACATTCTAAAATTTTGTTATCTACTATAGAATTTTTCATTGTGATTTTTCACATTTCTTTATTTTTTTATTTCTTTCCTTTAATTTATTACAAATTAAGGAAAAATTTATGAAAAAGTTATTTCTGTTAATTTAGCGCATTCGGGAAAGTAGTTAATGTTATGTTATAGTTTTTATATTCTCGATGCGACTTTTCCTATTCTCTTAACATTTATTTTATTTTTGTTTATTTATTTTGACTTTTTATTCGTGGCGAACTTAAAGCTGTGTAAGTGAGAGTTGGGGTAATGTGTGTGTGTGTGTGTATATATATATATATATATATATATATATATATATATATATATATACACCCCCTTAGGTTATAAATAAATATGCTAGTATCGATCAAGGCAGGGTGTGGAAGTAGTAAACTTTTTTAATATTATCTTTTGAAATAAATTCCTGTATCCGCCACTGATAAGCTGAACCGCTTCATTTCTTGAATCTTTAGACGCGAGAATTTTATTTATAATCCGGCTTTACGACACGTCGATATCGAGGTATATAGAGACGAAAAAACAACAGGAATCAAATCAAGAAGACTGGAAAAGAAATAAACCATGTTTTTTTTTTTTTTTTTTTTCGCGTGAAAATAACTCAACATTTTCCTGGAGGGATTTTCGGGTGGGAAAAAGGCCCATGTATAACAGGTTACAGGTAAAGGATGCATTTTACTCGCTTTTCCTGATTTCACGACCCCTGCGTTTTTACTACCATCGTGATAAGTTATTTAATGGAGTTAGGAATCGTTAGGAGACAACATGTTGTGACGTAGTTGAAATTAACTTTTTTTTACCTCTCCATTGCCATATTGTTTCACCCAAAATATTACGGAAATGGTTCTTGATATCAATTGATGATATTAAGTACGAATTACAATCTCCGTTGTTAAAAACAGACACTTTCATAAAAATTAAGTAATTTTAACTGTTTCCACAATGTGAGCGCTACAGTTGAGCCAACGTCTAACCAACATGAAGGGGAGAAAACCTATTCAAAAAAATTATTTGCTCTCAGGCCCTTAGTTCCTCTCAACGGCCTGGGTTGAAAATATCCCAAATTAAAACAAATTTTGTGAGCGAGTCTTTCAATAGTCGCAAGACATGTATAACATCTAACCTCGGTAACGATTGGGTTCTCATGTTGCGCATACACTTATAATACGAAACTCGGTCATGTAATTTAAAGTTAAATTATTTAATATAATGCCGAGCGTGATAAAAATACAAAAATTGTGTTTTCAAATACATGTTTGAACGCGAATCACACGTAGTTTCAGAACCCGCCGCTAAAATTCGCTACCGGAGTAGCTACGTCGACTACAGAAACATCTGATTTTCAGAGCGAAATTTTATAGTAATATTTAATGAAACGGTTCCAATAAAAACGAAAAAAACTTCAATAATTACTAATCCCCGGCTTTTTACCAGATTTTTGACAAGGAATTTGATTAAAATACGCCCATCTAGTTAAAATTCATTGTATGGTAAGACCTTAAAGTTTCCCTTTGTCTTTGTGAACTTTGGTTCGCCTGATCTGCCACAGATTGGAGCATCGTCGTTACGCTTTTCTGTTCCATGCACCTTCCGTGCCATTTACGAAAATACTCTTACCAAATTCCAAATACCGAGAGCTAAGATGTTACAAATAAAAAAAACTTAACTTCGAAAAAACAATGCTGAACCATGCAACTTAGAAACGTCTTAACGTGTAGCATAACTTTGGGAACTACCATAACTTAGAAATGTTCGCAGGCTTTCACGGCCATTGTCTGAAGTAGCTTCGCTTCTGGGTTGTAGCCGTGTCCTTGGAGAATAATTCACCGAATAATTCCACACTGCAGTCGCCACCATCACGGAGCAGTTACCTACAGTAGGTAACTGCTCCCTGATAATGGCGACTGCAATGTCGACCGAAACGTCTGTGAATTATTCGCCAAGGACGCGGCTACAACCCAGAAGCCAAGCCTCTTCATAACTTAGAAAATTCTACTCTTTTGTTTCAAAATTACGACATCAGCCCGTCCTAGCCGGAGTCGCAGAAGAAAAACGCACAGAGAAAAAGGTTTGTTTGAATCAAACAAATATTTGTTTATATAATGGCGAAACAAATATTTACTTGGTGGAACAAAATATTTTGTTAGCTTAACCAAACACGGTAAGTAAAAATAATGATTTTTACACCTAACAAAATATATATTTGAGTTGACAAAATCATTTACTTGGGTCAACAGAATCTTTTCTACTACAAAATGTTTGTTGAATAAACAAAATATATTTATTTCGCCATATACAAACAAATATTTTGTTGAGGCAAACAAACCTTTCTCTCAGTGCGGGCTTCGACAGACCCCACCTGCCAGAGGGCACAGCTCATCGAAGTGCCACCCGCGGCGTGAAGAACCGGCGCGCTAAAGAACAAGAATAAGAGCAGCAGAAGAAGAAGAAGAAGAAGAAGCGAGGATGAGAGAACGAAAGCCGATTCGCGTCACCTGTTTACCCGCCGGCGTTCCTCCCGCCCTTCCCCCTTCCCCTTTTGTCGAGCCAAGAAGGGAGGGGGGCGATAGAGGATGCTGGAGGTCATCGCCGGTGACCGAAGACCTTCAACTTCCGGTCTCCGGCCTCGGGTTCCATCCGCATGCGAACAACGTCTCCGAAGAAGAATGGCCACCGTGCGGGTAGCAGTGTGTTGAGCTAGTGGCGGGCCCAAAGAAACACATACATCCACTTACCACGTCCGACGACTGTGTGTAGTCTTGCGTCAGGTAACTTTCTCAACTTTGATAAATTGTCAGAAGTAGTACCAATGGTCAAAGGGCATATCCAACTCAAAACAGTAACGGGGTTGGGGGGAGGGAAGTGGGGGAAGGCAAAATGAATTTCGTCAATTTACCTATCCGTGAGCTAACTTCCGAACAGAACAGCAGAATTTTGCTTTGGTGACCAACTGTTGACAGATCATATTAACATTTTGCTGAAGTATTTAATAAGTCTGTCTGTAACCGAATGTTACCTGTTGAGAGTATTTTTACCATGGATTCGACCGCAGTGCTTCCGCACACTGAAAAGAACATTCATGGGGAAGGAGTCCATGTTGCCATACAATAAAAAAAAATAACATGGTTTTTTAAAAAATATTATTTGAATAATAATAGTTTGTGAGGATTAGTTTCAAATTTTTTCGAACTACAGCTCATTGCTTCTTGTTTTATTTATGTAGTTTTGCACTTTGGAAGAGTGGCAGCTGCCTTTCTCTCCTCCCCCCCCCCTGACCAACATTTTCCGGGATACGCAATTGCAATGGTATACATATTTTTTTCGGCTGCAGTGTTTGTACAAAATTTTATGTGCTTGTCAGAATCCGTACGTAAAGCAGACGTAGTGAGTGATGTTTTGCAAGTGGGAGATGTGAAGAGGATATAACTGGAAGTATTTTTGGAGAACAGTCAAATTTTGAGACAGGTTACGTAATGCATAACACAGTCTCAGCTTTTTCTGAACTCAAAATGATGCCGTTCAAAATCAACGTCAAACAGTTGATATTAGCCTTTATTTTCTTACATCAATGTTTTAGAGACTAGCAAAGTATGCTCTGATTAATGTGCCTGATCAACCTATCCCACCCAGGTTTTTATAGTTTAATTATAAAATTTATTAATAAATCAGTGTATAATTTTTGCACATAAATATAATAAGTTGTAAGAATCTTTTCCCCCCTCCTTTTTAGATGTCAGTTACAATATTAAACTAAAAAAAAAAAATTGGCAAACGTTCGAAATGCGAGAAAATATTGTATTCAATTTAAAGGAAGGTGTTTAATTAAATACTTGCTCGTATAATGCACGAAAACCGTCCTAAAAGCTTTGAAAATCACAGCCGTAAGCAGGGTTTGTTTACAAAAGTTGGTATTTTATGACGCTGCTAATAAGTTTAAAGGTACATCAGTTAAATAAAAAAAGATACTGTTACAGTAAGATTATTTATCGTTTTTTAAGATAATTTCTACGTTCCCGAGTATGTAAAAATTAAACACATGAATGCTGGAAGTTTGAATCAACAAGTTTAATAGTGGTCTGGTTTAATGCTGGAAATAGCCTCCATTAAAGTAATATCGTTTTCAATTCACCACTGTAAATGTACCCATATTTTTATCAACGAAAACAAACCGTATAAACTCAAGAGTTGAAATAAAGAAAGCGGGGAATGGTTTAAACATACAAAATGTAAAATGCTTTAATTAATTAATTTATAATAATGACAATTATTGGGACCTCGTTTAAGAAATTATAACTGTTCAAGTTTGTTCATCTGTCAATAAGGGTTGATAAGTTGAAACAGCGAGATTTTTCCTACGCGTACATCTGAGACATACTTGTGATGTTCAAGTGAATTTTATAAGCCGTAATCAAGTAACCAATTAAGAATTTTGTTTGTAAATATAAGTCTACCATTATTTTTTGTGCCAGTGTAACAATATCTTGAAGGTCCTGTGTACGGCCTTAAACTACATACTAATAAGCCGAGACAATTTGACATGTGCTGCAAAGGACACATACTGTGACAAATACACATACACAGATAAATACTGTGATTTATTTAAACAAAGCAATCACAGAATAATGTAGTTCCGGACTAGCTACAAACATGCATTTTGTTAATTTTATAAGAATATTCAGCTGTCAAAGTGTGAATGTACTCGTTTAAAATTGGACGGTTCTCGAAAGTAGTATCAGGTATGTTGTAAAGCAATACATTTTTTTTTTTACTAGCACTAAAAATCACACTATGCTGTGTTTGTGTACAGGGTTGACAGAACAGTGGTAGGACACGACACCTGTCAAAAAAAAAAGTGAGTGAATCTTTCAGTACTCGCCAGAGATGTATAATATCTCACCTTCGTAACCAGCAAATTCGCGTGGTCTCATGCTGCAAATACACATATAATATTAAACTCTGTCTCGGAGTTTAACGTAGAAATCTTTAAAATAATGCTCAGCGTGATAAACGTACGCAATTTTTTTTAAAACTACATATCTTGACGCGAATCACACGTAGTTTCCGCACCTGCTGCTAGAATTCGTTCCCAGAACATCTACGTTGACTGTTGAATCATTTAAACCATGTAATGAAACGTCCCTATAAAATCGAAAAAAAAAAAAGACTTGATAAATTACCCCGGCTTTGTACCTGATTTTCTATGAGGATTATTTTTTAAATACTGCCTATTTTATTAAAGTTCATTAAACCATTAATACTGTAGTTTTCCTTTGGTTTTGTGAACTTTGGTTTGCGCCTTCCACCACAGATGGCATCACCGTGGTTACACATTCGCCAGAGACCTGCAAAATTCGTCTCAGCTGCTTTGTCTGTGATTCGATCCTTCTTTGGTTGAGGGTTTATAACTGGTTGAGATACGACCAGATGAACAGTAAGCCAATAGCAAAATTATCTAAGAGGTATATGTGTTTGAATTCTAGCCTATCACCGTATGAATCCCTGAGACTTCTGTTCCATTCACGAAATTAAATTTCCACCAAATGCCGAACACCGAGAGCTAAGATGTTAGCCTCGCCCTGGGCCTGTACGTGCTACTGGGTGGGCTGCAGGGCTGGAGCCGAGTGCGAGGTACAGTCACCGCCACGTGGGCGGGAAGCGGGGGGGAGCAGGAAAAGCGCTCACACTGGATCCCCGTGCGAGTCAGCTGACACCCCGCAGGTGCGACTCGACCCGCGCGCGGTTCCCGCACTGGGTCGACGACACGGATCTCATTCGCACCTTCCCCCCGCATTATGAGGTGTGGGAGAGAAACCCGAGAAACATTAAGATTCACTGACCCCAAGTCTTACCTCAGAATAATACATGTTCGTTCTTCGTCTAAGTTTCAAAAGTAAATGTTTGGTTTGGTTAGGTCTTTTACGCAAGTAAAATTCTCAGAAATCGTCGTTTTTTTTTGTCCTGGAAGGATAGGTCACCACACGCCCGCATGAGCTCTCACAGAATTTTCTTTAGGTATTGAATGGAAAAGGAGGAGGGGGGGGGGGGGTGATAGGACCATTTTGCCCGCTATTTGAATTCATATATTTTTTTGTTGTTGTTGGTAGGAATGTTAATATTCCAACCACCACACTTCCAATCCCTTGCGTACGCTCCTGTCTTGGTCATCGCAACTAAAAGGAAATGTTGGTTATTATGTTAAGTAAGCGATTTATAATTTAAAAAAACTCTAAAATTCTTGGTTATTTTTTATAATAGGTGCTCTTCTGAAGGAAAAAAAAAATTAAATTAAATTCTTTGAACGGTATATTCAAGTTCCTCCCATTCTATTTTATGATTCTGTTCAACGGAACTGCAATATTACAAGTTGTTTACCTGTAAGTTTACCGTTTTGAGGTTGGTTAGGTAAAGATCGACACATTTAATATGCTGTTAAATTGTTTGGACAGTTGGTTTTGTTATGTAAGCGATGGGACAGGTAGTATACTCGGACGTATTATATTCGGAATTTTAACCAAGAATTTTATGGCAAATTACGAATACCTAAAAATTATTATTTTTTCTGGTCAAGAAGTTGCACGAGAGAGTGACGAACTTCGGTTGTGTTCGGGACTGATCGGGGTTCGCTGAATCTCAAGGCTTCCCCAGAAACCTGCCTCCCTCCGTGACGTCATCACCGCGAAGCGTTCAGGCGCGGTTCTTCGTCAAACCCCGCCCCGTCGTCGGTCTGCTCCGGCAAGTGACGTCATTCTCCATCAGCGACGCTTTTGCAACCGAAACCGAGATGTTGAATTAATATAATGAAAGTGGAACTACCACCTAAGCGTCCCAAACAAACGATTTTGACGTGACAACGTCTAATAAATCGATGAACGCCGGCTGCACGCGCGAAAAAGTGTCCCGTTACGCTGTGTCCCGTTGCGCACATTGTCCCGTTACACTGTGTCCCGTTACGCACACTGTACGCTTGCGCCGCCTCTATCTCTCTTCCTCTCGATTGGAACAACCATCGATTTGACTTTTTCGAGGCACATTAAACTTGAAATACTCCCATTCGTTTCCTACTTTTCCTATCATCGTCCTATCCTTAACAGAATAGCACAGATTGGAAGAAGTTAAATAGAAAACATGTATAAAACTTGTAGTTAAAATAATTTCTTCGTTAAAGTAATAAACATATTTGAATTAATGAGTGCAAATAAAAGTAAATTTAAATTTATAAATTAAATTGTAGATTTCATTTCACTCCTTCTTTGTATCCATACAAAATAGTGATAATTCAATAAAAATAATTCAAAGTATGCAATCATTTCATCAATGTCTTGTTATGACGTCACGTTAAACTATCGTCCGTAAACCGACTTTACAGACAACCAATTTTTTTTCCTTCTGATATTGGCTTGCTATCCATGTTTTTATATATTTAAATTTGTAGTCCATTCCTGGGAAGTTTTCTATGACACACAATAATAGCATTTGTCCACCATTTTGTGTGAATTCTGACGACTCTCTGTTAGTGAGGATTTTTTACAGCATTTTAAATGTAGCCACTCTCACCTAAAAAACTGTTCAAAACGGAACTTACACTAAACAACTTGAAATATCACAATACCGTTGAACAGAATAAAAAAAATAAACTTATAATTTAAACAAAAAAACCTCATTTTATCGTTGAATTAAATAAAAATTTAAAATTATTTTTTTTGTTCATTAGCCAAATAATCCACCACAACACAGCATAGCTAAAATTTTGGAGAAATTGATATCATTCATCTAAAATTTTCTATCAGTAGTAAAAATATGATTTGTTTAATATTTTCTATCACTAATTTTAGTGTACAGTCGATACGAAAATGTTAGGAATATAGACATTACGAAAATTATCAAATAAACTTAATAAAATTGAACCAGTTTTTTTCAAAAGTGGTTAAGTCCTTTAGAAATTTTTTCTTAAATATTTAAAAAAAAAATGTCTATTGTAAATAATTTGAACAAAAAGAAAGTGGAAATATTTTATTTTATTCAAGACAACTCAGATGTCCAGTATAATACTAAAATAACAATAATTTAACTTTAGAATCATAACATAAAAAGCAGTTACTTTTTATGGAGTTAACCCATTTGGCAAATGAAATAAAACTTTCAGTATCCCCCTCTACCATACTGTATAATGAATCGGATACGATTAAAGCGAAAAAGAATTGGAAACATTTCTAAGTCCCGGCCTTGTACCTCAATTTCAACAATTATTTTTTTTAAACACACTGGCCATCTTGTAATAATTCACTAAACATCGAATATTATACAGTTCCCATTTGCCTTTGTGAACTATGGTTCACGTCATCCACCACAGATGGCAGCACCGTAGATGTTACAAATTATCATTATTGTCTTCCGTCGCATTCACGAAATTGTTCCCACCAAATGCCGTATACCGGGAGTCACGAAGTTTCACATCAAAACGTCCAAGCACTGATGGATGCCATGTGTTTTGCAGGAAATATTTTGTATTCAAATTTTTGTTGCTGTTGTTTATTTTGTTTATTCATTTATTTATGTATCGTCTTTATTGGTGGCGAAGTTAAGGTGGTACGCCTTTTCTTACACTTAACCACTTTTCTGCAATTACATCAAATAGTGGAATATTAAAAGTTAAGCATGATATAAGCAGATGTTGACTAAATATTTAGAGAACAAATTAAAATTTTAACTTAATGTTAAAATATTAACTATTTCAAAAGATTCAACCATAACTAATTTAAAGTAATTAAAAATTAAGCATAGACATTCATAAAAAGGAAAGTGATTAAACATACAGCAAATAGTATCAAAAAATAGGTGCTACTACATTAAAACAAGTCACTCGCACATTCACACACAGATTCAAGCAATAAGTAGAGACCTGCAAAATTCGCGGTTTCGATGGCCTTCAGGATAGACCGCACATACCCCTGTACACTCGGGAAAATAACGCAAGTTCATTGGCTGCCGACTTGTAAGTCGTCTCAGCTGGTTTGTCTGTGATTCGATCCTTCTTTGGTTGAGGGTTTATAACTGGTTGAGATTCGTCCAGATGAACAGTAAGCCAATAGCAAAATTATCTAAGAGGTATATGTGTTTGAATTCTAGCCTATCACCGAATGAATCCGCGAATTTTGCAGGTCTCTAGCAATAGGGTAGTGGCTAAGTGGTCATGGTAAGCAGTTGTTACAAAGATGTTTTTTCAGCCTGTACTTAAAGGAAGCTAGATTTTTTTTGTTTGCCTTGTTGCTTGGTCTAATTTATTCCAGAGCCTGCTACTCACGGTTGCAAAAGATCCCGACAGACATTTATATGAGTGCACTGGGATAGATAGCATTGGGTTGCGTGTGGATAGCGTGTGTATTTCACAATATGGCGATGTTTTGTTGTCTCATCGCGCCGTCGAGTCGCGCTAATGTCCTTCCAGGCCGGGCTTTAACCATAGGGTAATGATGAGAAACAAGCAACTTCGCAAGCTTCACAGCAAAACGTTTTATGTGGTCTGAACGTTGTACGGCATGTTTGCCAAATAAACGTGCGTTATGGCGAATGAAGTAGTTATGTTGATTTGCTGAATTTATTTCTAGTAGTTGTTTTGATATTTTGCGATTAGTACTTCAAACTTATGCTTTGCTTCAAAACACACGTCATTTTCGAGAGTTACTATTCTGTGTGAGCGGAATCGAAAAGGCAAAAATGCGCCCAATGAAGGCATGAAGGTTGACCTCGAATGCATCCTCGACGGTACGAGATCACGCTGGATATTCGCACAAACCGTTTTATTTACAATATTAACAGTTTACCGTTGCGAATCTTGAGCGTCACACTGAATGCATGCTATTTGACATCATACAGCATTCCATAAAAAAACGTAGTAGGCCAACAGTTTTACCACACTAGTTAAATAACCCTTTAATTTTTACTTAATTTACATGTTTGCTGAAATGCAATTCTACGCAATAAAAAGTCAGAAGACTTATGTTTTTGTGGCGGAGTGTATGGCGGGGAAACGCTCACACTTGTGCTTCATTCCCGGCATGCCTCGTGTCTAGCCGTGACGTCAGCCGCTGGCATGCCAGGAACGGTACTGTAATGGTCCAGCTACTTACTTACTGCTCACTGCATGCACACGGTGCAGACACTCACCTCTGCGGTTTACGAAGGACGAACAACGCGTGTGTACATTTTTCAGTACTTTCCAATGTAGGGATGTAAAGTGCATTAAAGATAAACATCAGGACAAAACACTTTCTGACTGACAGACACAACGCACAGCTTAAACCGATGGGTCGAGAAGCATGAAATTTTGTATAGGAGTTCCTTATATAACGAAGGTGAGCACTAAGAAAGAATTTTTGAAAATTCACCGTCCAGGGGGATTGCATAGGGGGAAAGTTTGCATGGAAGTTTGTCCTTTTGAAGTAAGATATATATGGTAACTGGTATTTAGGCCTATGTTTATAAATAAAAGTCAGTTCAATCATCGTTTTTTGGTAATTCATTAAAAATATGGGTCAAATACTTTCCCATCGAGCATACAGCTAGTCTATTACGAAATTACGAATCGTAAAGACCAAAAATGTAAATGTATTATTTAATTTACACTTTAATTTATTTTTATATGTTGATGAGCAGACATGGATTCTACAATATAATGCAGAACGTATTTATGAATTAACTTCTTTATTTCTCTAGCATTTCATTAAAAACTTTTTTTAAATTTATAATTCTTGAGTTATTCGCTGTCAAATGAGATTCATCGATAGTTTCATCAACTTAGAGTAAGAGTTTCATTTTTTCTGTCGTTATTTCTATCAAATTTTTAATTAGCTATTTCCTGTGAAATTTTTGTAATTATTGTGCGTTTATAGTTTCTAATGAACGGGTGAAAACATTTTTATACTTTTTGAAAAGAAAATTGTAGCTAGAATGAAAGATTTAATTATAGTTAAATTGCAACGTATTTATTTTGTAAATGGAACATAATTATTTATGTAAAAATTCAACTATTTTGAAATGTGTATATTACCCGGGTGTTTATGCTTTGTATTGTCCCAGTACCTTCCTTAGTTATTTGTAAACTGTTTCCTTAATAGGTTTCCCGTATTAGGTATTAGTGGCACACTTTATTCAACATAATAATACAAAACAAAGTGAAATCATCGAATATTCAAATATCCTTCCAAGTTTTTTTTTATATGCTTGCATGAAATATCAATTAAAATATAAAAACAATTTTGTAAGAAATGCTGAGTATTATCTCGAATAATGTATTTCATATATGCACTTTAAAGAAACTTTATAGAAACAAACAGCAGAAACAAATTTGTCGGTAACCAATATGGCGGCCTTCAGTGAGATAGCAAATCTAGATGGCGGTCGTGACATCATCCTAGTTGGCGACCTCCAACAGACGACAAAAATATGGTGGACATGACATTAGAATCGAAAAAAAGTGCATGTGACATCAGATTCAAGATTGTGGCTCTGACATTAGGATTAAAGATGGTGGCTGTAACGAAAATTGCAATGTTCTAGAATCCAATATGGCGATGGTAACGAAAAAATGGAACGATGACATTATACACGTCCAGGATGATAACGAAATGTGGAGAGTTGGACATTCAGTTTCAAGATGGCGGAATACAAGAAGGCGGAATTTAAGATGTTTGAATTCAAGATGACGACTGTGGAAAAATGTTTAGGTCAAAGTTCAAGGTAAAAGTCAAATATCAAGGTTATCCAAAATGGCCAGAATTCCAAATGGCGAACACAATCCACAACATCCACGCACCAGTACCACCACCAGGAGCCACATTCGTATACAACAAATTATATTTTATATTTTAACATAATTTTTCATTTTCAGCATCTCGTAATTCGCCAGTCTAAACTGTCGACTCTTAGATTAATCCGGTGTTATCATTAGAATTTTGACATTTTGTATAGACATTTACCCTTTGTTTCATTCTTATAGTCCATTAAATACATGGATAGACAATAGTATAAAGGTATATTTTCAAAGCATGATTACGTGTGTTTTAGATATTATAGTACGTACTCTAAAAAATTTCCTATCCCTCTCATTTGTGAAGTTTCACTTCTAACGCGCATGGCGGCCACTCAGTCATATTTTTTTTTGCGAGGAAAAAAAAATATTTATTACGAGAGACCTGGAGAATGACCTTTCCCTGGAGAAGTCAGGGAAAGGTTAAGGAATTTCTGTTTGTGGATTTTGCTTGACACGCTGATGGTTGCAGACGGGGAGTAGAATTGGTAGAAAACCGTTTTCCGAGTTCTTTAATCAATGCACTGTTCCAATAGAAAGAAGGCTTAGGGTCATACAGACCACAATAAAGTTTGCGGGGTTCGTCTGTTTTGTAAGCGCTAAGTCTTCGCGGCTGTAAAAGCGAAACCAGTCGTAGCGGGATTTCCGGTCACGCACCCTGAATTGTTATACGGACGCACGTAGGCAATCGCAGACACGCTGTTTTACTACCGACACTTTTACGGGCCGACGGCGATAATAAACTGTAACAAACTGTCCGTCCAGCATTATCTCCTGGCAGGTGGCGGGGTGCAACATCCTGATCATTCTAGCACTAATTCCCGTTTACAGCTTCAAAATCTCACTGCTGGGTTCAGCTGGCAAGGTACCGTTAAAAGTCGGACGTCTTTCGACACGGGTTATAAACTACGCAAGAAGCCTAAGACGAAAAAAAAAAAAAAAATTCTAACGAATTACGGAAGATGCAAAAACGCAACACAAAACACTGTTCAACTTTCAATTTCTTGCGTTTCAGCTTACGTTTCCACCTTCTATATTTTAAGTGAATTATTTCGAAAACTGCCATGAATGCAGATGTTTTGTGTACATAAGGTTTCTTTTTTTTTTTTTTTTCACACGCATCATCTTTTTACTCACTAACTATCACAAGTAGGAATTAAATGATCATTTTGAAATAAACTAACGAGATTTTCACTTGTTTAATGACGAACAATAATTATAAAAAAATGACCGATAATAAAAAAAAATATTTTATAGAATGTTAAGACATAATTCAGAAAAGACATATTTTTAAACGCATGATTACGCGGGTTACAAGTACAGTATGTGCATAAAATAACGTTAAAGTCATAAATTTTAAAAGTACCATCTGCAAGCTATGTAGTGTTTTGGTTCAAGGTCACAATTAAAGAATAACTCAAAACTGTTTTAGATAAGCACATTCACGAATACTGCTTTGTTCATTTATAGTTTGCAGCGTGGAGGAATCTATTTTTCCCCAATTAATATAGGATGAACCTGCAAACTTTATTTGGCAGCAGGATGGAGACCTCACCGTTAGAATGTCTTTGTAGGAGAGTGGTTGAACGTCGAAGTCCCTGATCGTTGGATCGGTTGTAATGGCCTCCACGTTCACCTGACATAACGCAATGCGATAATTACTTTTGGGGTTCTATAAAAGATCGCTCTATAAAAGATCCGCCGCTATCTAATTATTTGCAAGAGTTGAGACACAGGCGTGTTAACCAAAGTGTGAAGAATTGATCTTTAGGTTGGATGTGTGCCAGATAACTAATTATGTATATTAAACATTTGTAAAAAAATAGATTATTTTACCTTTAATTTGATGTATGATTTGTTGTAAATAGTCCAAATCAGCGGTTCCCAAACGGTGGGTCGCGACTCGATCCTAAAACTATCAGAAACCATCGAATAAACCATCAGAAAAGATAAGAAAAATCGAAACAAATCGAATTGTGTGCAAACACATATCTATTGTTAAATAAATAACTGTTTTGCTACAAAGTGCTTATATTTTGTCATCCATTTTCAAATCAGAACACAAATTATTGATCAATAATCAATCGGTATCATAAAAAAGCATATATGTATAATATTTGATAGTAAATTATAAATACATAAGGGATACGATACTCCACCATGGACCGACAGACCGTGGAGGTATTCCTACAAGGAAAGGTGGGTCGCCAACTGAAAAAGTTTGGGAACTACAGGTCTAAATTAAACTGGTACAATATACAATTGAATCTGGGGCATTATTTTTACGGACGTCCTGTATTTGAGTACCCTACAAATATGCTATCCCCCGTCATGACGTCACCGCCTCGACTCGCCCTACCGACTGCAGAGAAGCAGGGCCTGACTCACGGCCGGGCGATGCCGGCACGGGGGCGCCTACCCGTCAGCCCCCGCGGCGAGACCATCGGTGGCTGGTCGGGTGGCGGGGAGGATGGAGGGGGTGGAGCGGGTCACGGAGCCAGGCGCATGCGCAGTGCGGCACGCCTTCTTCCCCGCGCCAGCCCGGATGTCGCGTCACGCGCCCGGGCCTTTCGCTGCAGAGGTGTAAAGGTAACGAAAAAAAAAACGTACCCGTATGTATTCCTTACTATAACAATTAGTACTCGTTACTATCGTATCCAGTAGCGGATCCAGAGGGGCTAAGGGGCTCAAGCCCCCTCCAAAAGCATCTGGGTCCACTATTGTTTTAGTGTTTGCCTTGATAAAGCCTAGCCTCAGCTGGGTCAAGCCCCTCCCAAACCAAAATCCTGGATCCGCCACTGATCGTATCGTTACGTTATCGTTACTTCTGACACCGCATGTTATGTTGCAGCAACGAATCGAGTCGTATTGCGTACGCGTACAGTATGACGTCGCGTAAATAATAATAAATAGAATATAAACAATTAACAATTTTTGATAATTAACAGTTTTTGTTAACCAAGAAACAATTAAATCTCATTAGAGCGGCTTTATTATATTAGCTCTCTTAAGATAAGAACAAAAACACGTGAAAATACGCGATAATAAAAAACAAAAACACATTTATTATATGTAAAAAAAAATACTTTCTTACGTTGTTTCTGTTCCTATCTCAAACTTTGTCTACACACACAATACCTTTAATAAACAGTAAAAAACTTGGACGACGAATTTCCAAATTATCCTTTACTTAATAAACAAACAACGTTCTTTGAAACGTAAATTCATCGAATAAGCGCGCGCATGCGTAAAACATACGAAAAATGGGAGTAACGAAATGCATTCGTGTGTAAAGTTTCGTTACTCGATACCAGATGGCGCACCCGTTACTCAGTACCGAATACATACGGTTGGCCACAGCTGTAGTCACAACTCACTACCGCGTCGTTAGCGGCGTGCCTGGATGTAGTCGCCGCTTGGCTAGAACCGCCAAACGGCGCCATTTAGAAACCCTTCAACAGTTAGTATGGCTCGTGAACTGAGGCTGATATCCCGAAACATTTCACTAACGTAACAAATGAAAACCATTGAGATTGCATTTCAAGGTTACAAAATATTAATTTAATTTTAAACATATACATATTATACTTCGAGATCATAGCACGCACAAAATTTACTTATTAGATAAAAATAAATGATAAATTAATAACAGAACAATATATTTTTTAACGTACTTAATACAAATACAAACATGGCTACGACCGCAACCAAATACTTCTATTGGTCGCACGGAGCTTCGTTGCCGAGCTAATCCGTACAGGTCCGTCTCCGTGCGTGCTATCGTAAAAACTCTGTTCCGTGAGGCCAGTCTCCATTTACGTGATCCGTTTCCATGTCATTGTAGAAAGGGCATAAATGAATATGATAAGAAAAGCATTAAAAACATTTGTATTTTCCCATAGGCGAAAAAATCATCAGTTGTTTGCTTGTTTGGGGGGGGGGGGGGGGGGAGGGTGAGGAATTGCAAGGGCCAGCAGCCCCCTGGAATTAAAAATTCCTTCACTTTGCGGCCTACGTGCGTTTGCAAATTCGTAAATGTGAAACGGAACGATAAACGTCAACACTAAGGTATGCGCAATAGGTTATAGGCACAGTACCATCAGTGGTATAGGGGCGTGCAGGGAGCGTATATCTTTAGTATTCCTATATTATATTTTGGTCTTGAGCAGCAAAAATTGAGCACTAATTTGCTACGTAGAGACGAATCCCTAAAATATATATCTTCCGTGTTTGGGTTCCGTCTTGTCGTCAAGCGACTGGCTTACGATATGTTAAAAGTTTTCCAATTTATTGCAGCATGAAATCCGTTTTCTACGGCAACTGAGCAGTAGTTCTTGACGAGATTGGAGTTGGGGACTGAAACGCGTGGGCGCTCAGCTTGACGCACGTCGACGCGGGGTCGTGCGCTGCCGTGGCCTTGGCGGGGGCGGCGCGCGACCCTGACTCTCTTCAGACCACAGGGCGTGCGAGCGGCCTTGTGCCGCCGCCAGACAACACCGTCCTTCTTCAGCCGCGCCGGCCTCGCGGCGGAAGAGCGGCCCACGAGCCAGCGTTCGCTCTCCTTAGGCCGGGAGGACGCTGCAGTAGGACCAAAAGCCACTAAACCGAAGTCGTTTAGCCAAATGACACTAGACCGTAAGTCGTTTACCCGAAAGACACTGAACCGAAAACTTAAAAAAAATTTATTGCTGAGAATATGTCTTAACTCTGGGTACAGACACTATGTATACTAAAAGGCACTAGTCTGAACAAGCACTATATCGAAAGGCAATAGACCAAAAGTCGTTTAGTCGAAAGGCACTAGACCGAGAACTTGAAATTTTATATCGCTGGGAATTCATCTTAACTCTGGAAACAGGCACTATACCAAAAGGCACTACACCAAAAGGTACTAGTATGAACAGGCACTATATCGAAAGGCAATAGACCAAAAGTCGTTTAGCCGAAAGGCACTAGACCGAGAACTAGAAAATTTATATCGCTGGGAATTCATCTTAACTATGGAAACAGGCACTATACCAAAAGGCACTACACCAAAAACACTAGACTGAACCGAATAGAAAAAGGCATAAGAACGAAGGTACTATGTATACAAAATAGGCATTGGACTGGAAGGAGTTTCTCCGAGATTTCAATTAAATGACTTTCGGTCTGGTGCGTGCCACCATATTGGTTATGTGATACCCCTCGCTATATCAGCGTATTTCGTCGCTGCCTCTTTGTATGTGCCCAATTGTTAAATCGGCGCTTGGTGCGAAACCGATGCATGCAAATGAGAAATTAATTATGTTATTATTTGAATACATTATACGAAACATGTTCTCGTTAATATCTGGTGATCTTTATTTTGACAAATGTTCAACTCACAGTAAATATCCTACTAATATTATAAACGCGAAAGTTTGTAAGTATGGATGGATGGATGGATGTTTGTTACTCGTAAAAACTACTGAATGGATTTTAATGAAACTTTACAATAATATAGCTTATACATCAAAATAACACATAGGCTACAATTTATAAAGATATTGTGTGAATTGTCCAAAATATGACGATAAGTGTCAAGTAAGTAGGAAAAAATCTAACATCTGCGAGCTATTCTGGCGTGCACTGGCTAACCGCTAGAGTTACACATATGTAATGTATGATGGAAATGTTTATCCCACTAATATTATAAATGTGAAAGTTTGTATGGATGGATGGATGTTTGTTACTTAATTACGCCAGAACGGCTGAACGGATCTGTATGAAATGTGGCCTACAGCGATCTCAAAACCTGGATTAACACATAGACCACATATTTATATGAAATTCCATCCCTAAGGGAGTGAAAAAGTGATAATTTCATTTTATAACAGAAAAAATCATAGGTTATAGACATACAAATAGTGAGTGAGTGTCATTTCTCTATATCTGCCACACGATCATGCACATATGTAGTAAGGTCTGGCAAATTCATATTTTTCTCCTTGGTGAGACCAGCCCGCTTAGTGGAGCTCGCAGTGGCTAGCAAAATAAAGGCGCTAATAACAGTTTTGTTCTTAACTTCGTCAATAGATAGAGTTGCATTGAATTTTAAACGCACCATCATTTGATGTCTTTATTTTCGGTTTTTTGTGCCGTATGCGTTTCTATACCATTCATCCAATTGCGATGAAATTTTGATGAATTGTTATGCGCATGCCCGTGAAGGTTTCATAGATGGTATAACTATTTTTCAATAGTTTGAGCACGAATCGTTTCAAAAAATGTGTATTTAATGTTATATAGCGGCACTTCGTCTGTTTTTGTTGTATAAGTGCGCACACATTACACAATTTATTTAAAAATAAAAGAGAGACAGAGATAGTTATATATATATATATATATATATATATATATATAGTGAGATAGAGAGACAGAGAGATACATTGAGATAAAGCGAGGTATAGAGAATGAAATGGGTTAGATAAATATATATGTATTTAGCTATATAGAGATTTATATATAGATGAGAGAGAGGTAGTGGGAGGTATATATGTATAGTTAAAGAGATAAATAGAAATGGAGAGATACATAGATATATATAGATGTAGATAGAGATAAATATATATTTAGACAGATGGATAGATGATTTGTATATGTGTAACTACTTCAAGCGTATTACAAAACAAAACAGAATGAGGCATTGCAATGCATGCCGAGCATTAGCTAGATAATGGAATCTTTTCAATATTAGTAATCTCTTATTTTTTAGCTTTTTTCTATAGTGCTTTATAGATTATAGATTATATACAGACCACCAATTTTTAGATATATACAGGTAAATAACTTTACACTGGCAGAACAACGTCTGTCGGGATCTGAAAGTGATATGAATTATTTTGCACACTTGACATTTAAATTAAGAAGATCTGATTTCGAAAAAGGTCCCCTTCACCCTGTTTTCAGCCCGGGCAACGCCGGGTACTGCAGCTAGTAGTGTAATATAATGAAATTTTAAATATATATGCAAAACCAGTCATGCCGTCTGGATGAAGTTAATCGGTGGATAGTTCAGTAGTATGATCTGGCTATAAACTATTTGGGAACATATTCATGGGTGACGTTGCAGCTATCAGGTGATGGTGTTCTGGCAGTGGCTGAGTTCCGACACGTGGGAGTGACGTATTTCTGGGAATGGTAGGTTGGTTTAAGATGCAAGCAATTTAATCTGTTTTACTAACTGAAGTACAATTGGGAATCCTACGGTTTGATCTTCATTGACATTTTAAATTGAAGGCAGAATTCATTTCAAAAAAAGCTTTATTAAATCTTTGAGGGCCATAAACAATCCATATATATATATATATATATATATATATATATATATAATACATAAGTTGTACTCTTAACTTGTACGATAATTGTGGTATACTTACGCGAATATAACAGTACATGCGTTACGGAATGAACTATATAAACCAGACTCAAGTCTACCACACTGAAAATAATGTTTTGTGTAAGGATTATAAAAATGTGCTGGAAGCCATTTGCCAAAAATATTTGTATAGCATTACAAGTAAATAGTATTATTAAGCTCATTAGTGTAATTTATATCTATATAGATGATGAAACATTTTGTTTCCTATTACAAACTTCATGGGCTTAAAAAATGTGTTTTAAAATTTAGAATTGCCAACTTGAAGTAATGCAAAGATAATTAGCGTAACTATTTTCAAAATAAATGTTTTGTAAAAAATATAACAGAATTTTACTATTGTATGTCAGGGTATATGTTTATAAAAGTATCCGCAGAATATCACATCTCGTATCGTGGACAGTTCATAAGATATTGATGGTTAATGAACAGAAACAGACGAATTGACGTAAACAACATTACTACTTTCATTTTATGTATCTGACAAGCGGCTGTTCATTCACTTACCTACACTACAGCTGTCGAATTGGTGTATCTTTGCTGCCGTTTGGTTGGTTCTACTGCAAGAATGTCTTCCGAAACCTACCACAAAACAATAGGAGACAAAATACGACTTTTTGAGAGTTTTAATAGCTCTAGCGGACAGCAATTACGCATTCGTGTACGTTTACATTTGCAGGTATGTAAAAGACTATGATTAAGCTGTGTTTAAACGGTCGGTAAACGCTTTGAGCTGCATTACAGGATAACGCACTTAAAAAAACTATTGCGAATCCAGTATTTCTATCGAATTGTCTAGATATGCCATGTTTCTTTTTGGAAGATGATGCATGTTGTGCTCCACATGAACCTCATTTGAACGTTCTCCGAAATAAATTTAGGCTAATTGTAGAAACAGGAAAAATTTGAGATTTTAATGACCTATAAGATAGACTTCATGACACTCTTATACACTCGTTAAAATTGCATCTGCTGATTGGCTTCTGACTCGTGACATATGTTAACTGGAATGCTCGTGATTCGATACTTCTTCCAAAGTAGTACAAGACTAAAGTATTTGGATTCAAGTCTATCGCAAAATTAAAATCTGCTAAATTTTCTAATCTTTAACTTTATGTTAAGAAAAGAATATTTATCAAACGTGTACCTAGCCCGACATAAAAACATTTTCTATGCTTGTAAAAAAGAATCATTTGAAATCAGTTGCCAAGAAATAGTTAGTAATACAAGAAAGATAGGCTATTTGAACTTTGTACAGCACATAGCTATGTTTATTTTTGCATATTTGAAATACGTTTTTCGAAATAATATTGAGTATTTCCTACAAAAATTGGTGCATAATTTTATATTTTAATTGATTTTTCATTCAAGAATGAATTAATTAAACCATCGTAATGATAATCAAACATTGAACAATATGACTTTATTTTGTTTTATGATGCTTATTATGTGCGAGTTAATACTGTTAAGCTATTAAGGGAATGGTTTACTGATAACTTTAATTACTGGAGGTACTCAGACAACATTAATGTCTGGGTATGAATCCAAACCTAGTATTACTGTGAACACTAATTTGTATTGTTACAGCTGTTTTCATGTTGATCTACAAATTTACAAATAATTGTAATATTACAAGAATACTTCTGTTCCATTTGCCAAAAAAAATTATAGTAGGTACAGGAAGCGAGCTTACAGCAAACAATTTGAGAAATGTCTCCAATTATTTCCTTCCAGAAGCCGGCGCATTATTTTGGCAAACATAAAAAATTTAAATTGTACCTACTTACTTTTTTGCACCCTACTTCGAGAAAAAATTTATTTGTTATATAATCCCGAATGCATTACAAAATTTTTCTGTGTGGTATAACATCACGCGGACGCCATGCTGGTGACTTAGTTGATTGCCATTTCCTAATGACACCCCCCTTGTACATGAAGAAGTGTAGCTTTCCATACGATCATAATCGTGATGCATACTTACATGTAAAAATAGGAATTTATATGAATTCATACAACACCAATTAAAAAATATAATGTTACGACCTATGTGGGAGAACTGGGTTTGTAAGGGATACCCCAATTAAGTTTTTTTCAGTTTTATTAATTACTAATGTTACATTACTAATAAATAATTGTACTAAAATGTCCGATCACCAACCACTGGCATTTAAAAATGTGTATCCTCAAGTCACTCAATGTCTGTCAAGTTCCACAGTACCTCACTGGAGCTAGGCTGAACAGTGGTTCGCCCCTTACCTCACGCCTGTCCACACACAGCCTCGCGCCACTCAGTCGCACTCTCTCGATCTCTTCGCCCCGCGTCGCGCCACTCTCGCCGCTGTCGCACTTCCCTTCACTCGCGGAACCCTCTGAACTCTCGGAACTCCCGCGGAGGCCGGCGCCGCTGCTAAGTATCTGGGCGCCCTTCTCGAACCGACGAGAGAGGCTGTGTCGATTCGCGTCATCTTGGGCCGACCTGACGCCCGAAACATCGAGGAAGGTGGCGATGATTCACGCCGCCACGCGCGGCGGCCAGCGGAATTCCCAAGGCCGCTCAACGATAGATAACAGCGCTGAGGAATGACGATTAGCGGTGAGTGGAGGGGGGAGGAGGTAGCGACGACCCTTGTTTTCCGGCCAGGCGCACGTGGCATGCCCTACATCAGTGGACGGCACGTGACACGGCGTGTGACACCAGTAGCCGTGCAGGGTCACCTGCCAGCTCCGAACCTGGCATCGCGGTCTGGTCTCTCGCGTTCGTAACAATACTATAATAATATACCTAATTCAGTCTCTAGCATTTCCCTAGCATCTTTAATTGTACACTGCAACCTTATATTTTATTGCATATATGACGTAGAATGCCACCAATTTAAATATTGAAATAACATATTTGATATTCACTCATTATTTATTAAAACCAAAGTATGTTTTCCTTAGTTTTAATGACTTAACCCCAGAGTGAATGAGAAATTATAATATATTTCACAAATTTTGTAAATGAGATTTGAATTCAATTTTGCTGAATTTTAATGTTGGTTTTTGTGTTTTATATTTATTACAAAAAGAAAAAATAACTGTTACAAATTACGATCACATGAAAAAACAATCTTTAAAATTCAGTGAAATTAATTTATTTGTAAAAGGTATTCTTCTCCAAGTCACCTAAGGGTCTCACCTACCCAGGGATGTATCTGTGTTAATGAGGCGGGATGATGAAGTGCGACGCTCGCTGGTGCTGCTAGCGCGGTATCGCCTCTAAGCGCAAGGCTATGGACATGCGCGCAGTCGTCTCGTCGTGCATAAGTCAAACTAGAATATTTGAGCGGTAACCATAATATTATATTCCGGAGAAATGATAATAAAGCTGTAACTCAAGTCTTTTGAAGTTCCTTCATTTATCTCTACCCCGAGTTTCGTGTATAAAAATTACTTTGAAAACACCCGTTTCAGCCATATTCAGTCTTTTAAAAATACAGTTTAAAAACGAAATACTAAAAAAGAACCACTGATACGCCCTTATCATAGTTCAGATCCCACTTGCGGAGGAGTATGCGTCACACTCATCATTTAGCCTTCACCAACACATATATGTACACCCCTGTCTGGCCGGGCTTTCCATGGTTTCCATGGCTAGTGAGACCACAGCAGATTGTGTATCCTTTAAAGAACTTCGCCGTTTAAGGCCATCGCAGTTTGCATGTTTAACATACAAATAAAGCCTTGGCTGGTCGGAGTCTCGCGTGGAACTTAACCAACATTTTTCTGTAAACTGAACAAAATTCAGTGTTGTGGTCATAGCTTTATTTACACATTTTTATTTAGAAAACTATGACCTTACTTGCAATGGTTTTATTTATTTTCAAGTATTTTTTTAAATTAACTTTTATCATGTGCAAAAATGGGTGTTCAAAAAATTTTTTAAAATGCTTTTATGACTGGGGGAAAAAACAGGTTAGAAATGATATCTCAATTAATTAAATACAGTTTTACTTGTTAACTACCGTTTACACTTTTAATAAAATTAAATCACTTAAAACGTCTGTCCGGAAAGTAATTACACTTTCGTTTTGTCAAAATGTTTATTCTCCCCACTGAAGCTCGGCTCGACAGTGATTGTCACACTGTCTTGCACCACTCGTCCGTCGCACACAAACCAGTCCCGTTGCACCAGTCTCTGCACAAGAAGCCCGCTACTCGTCGTCCACGTTCGCTCACCAAGGAGTCATTCGCCCTCTTCATTTCACTGATTGAAGGCTGGCGTCACCGTTTTTACACCCCACAGCCGCCTTCTGGAATGGTCTCGCAACTCTTTAAGATCTCATGTCATCAGCTTTGAAAGAAAAATGCGTAAGTTGAGCAAGACGCAAAAATTAAAAAAAAAAAAAAAAAAATTGAATACGTGCTTGTAAATATGAGAACATCTTGTGAATAGATTGTGACAATTTTCATTTTATTGCAGCTCAACCTTTTATAAATGGAAAACTTACGCAAAGTGAAAATAAATAAAACTTTTATTTGCAATCGTCAAGAATTTAACTCGTTCTCATAATTAACTTGGAATAAATTTGTTTCTATGCTATTACAATTTCAAGCTGTAGTGTTGGTGGAGTCTTGCGACTTAGGTGAATTTGTACACTACACTGTTAATTTTAATTTGTAAATGGAAAATAATTATGCATAATTTCAAATATTTGTAAATTTGTACATTTACATAAAAACAATTGTGTCATACAAAATAGTGTTCGCAGTAATACTCGGTACGAATTCTTACCAGAACATTTATGTTGTGTTTTCCCAGTACCTCCAATAGTTAACGTTATTTGTAAACAATTCCCTGAATAGCTTTCCATTATAACTGTGCAAACATAATCACCACACAACAAAATAAATTCAAAATTATGAAGTTTCGATTATCCGGTTTCCGAAGAAATCTTGTGTAGAGGTACAGAAATCATTTTTATATGTACGTTTTTTTCTTGTTAAGTTGCGTTCTTTTGCTCTTGTGTTTCTTGGTGTGAATGCTTCAGGTTTTATTCCATGCTGTTCCGAGCTCTTTCAGGAGCGGAAGGTTTTTCTTGGCTGTTTTTTTCCCTTGGCTCCTCCATCACGCTGCAGGGGGCTCAGAACGCGGCAAACCACAGAGGACTTCCCGACGACGGGGATTCAAGGACTCGTCGCGGTTTACAACTCTGATGGGGTCGTCGTCACCGGTGAGTCACAAATTACTTTCTCTTCCTCTAATCGCCGCCATCTTGGAATGTTTCTCTATGTTCTGTACCCCTGGGGGTTAAAAACACCATGTCACAAAAAAAAAAAAATAATTTTTCTGGAGAGCATGTTTTCGATTTGTTTCAACGTTATTTTCAGGTTTCTTCGCTAGTAGAGGAATGTATAATTATGAATATATATAAGACGAAAATACTAATTCATAAAAATATAACGTGGTGCCCTGTACCTCTGTGGTAAAGAAACATATAGCCACAGCTTAAAGTACCTACACCATTTGTACAAATATTAATGGCTGAAAATTTCTGGACGTTGTTGAAACCCACATACCAAGGCTGCTGTAACTATATAGACATTTATAGTCGCCGTTGCGAAGTAGCGGATTATTTATTTTCTTGTTATTCATTAGCTTTTAGACATTTAAAGCAAACATTTTTTTTCAACGACTTCTACCTTTTCTGTGGGAAAATATTGGAGGGACCGAAATTTATTTTATGAATTTTTTTCAACTTCTACGTATTACTTAAACACATGTTATTGTTAAGTGTTGACCTCTTCCCCTCTGAAATTCTAGGTTATGACATTTCATATGTTATTTTTGGCAATAAGCTACGTCAGCTTGTTTACAATGTAATAATTGCGAATAACTTTTTGTTGTTTGTATTTGTTTTAGACACATTCTACACGTCATGTTAGTAGTATAGTATAGCCGGTCCAGGCACAGGTCCCAGGTTCTGATTGTAGATGGGTTCAATGACCGAACGAACTTTGATGTCACAGTAATCAATTTCGGTGTACAAATTCATCAAGATTCTTAAAAAAAAATACTCAAAATGACATTTAATTCCCATTTTCGAAGGAAAATCTCCCGTTTTTATTCCGGAAAAATTCTAAAAACCAAACATTTCTCCATTGAAACTTCAATCCCACATGGGCAAGCCTCCAAAAAGTCTCTGGTGGGGAGCTTTGACCTTAACATTTACATCAACCTATATCTTGACACTTTTTTTGTTACGACAGCCATATTGTAAATCCGTAATTATTAACCAATTTTAAAGAAAAATATTAAAATTTATAAAAAAAATAATTAATAAAAATAAAAATATAAATATTACGCAATCTTGAATTCTGTTGTCACGGCGGCCATCTTGAATTATGACATCACCATTGCACTTTTCATTCTGGTCGCCATCTTGAATTTGTGATGTAATGGGAAAAATCTTGGATGACCTTGACATTTTACCTTGACATTGACCTTAGAATTGATTTAACCAGGACCTTTGCCTTGACTTTGACATGTAACTTTAACCTTTGATCCTGCACTTTGCCCTGTAACTTTAACCTTTGATCATGAACTTTGACCTTTGCCTTGATCTTGACCTTTAAACCTTTACCTTTGACCTCAGTCACCACATTGTATTCCACCATGTCATCGAGTGCCCCAATCTCCAAACATTGCCGTTTCTTACAAGAACATATCCCTCTGATAAGATCCTATCTCGCTGGCGAGAACATGTCCCTCTGACGAAAGCTTATTCCTCGAACGAGAATGTATCGCTGTGACGAGAGCGTAACCCTCTGATGAAACCTTTTGACAAGAACGTATCCCTGTGAAGAGATCAGCGAGATCTTAGTTCTGTGGCGAGATCGTGTCCCTGAGCTGTATCCCTGAGAATTATTGAATCCTACAAAGTTGAATTTTCGTACAAACGTGTGTCCTTTTTGTTAAATGTGCTTCCTTTTTTAATGTGTTTCCCTTTTTTTTATGAATTTAATTTTTTCCTTAAATGTCCTTCCAAGACTGTAGTCAGGCAATCATCTACCTCGTAAACGACTGGTCTAAACGTCTGACACTGTACAGGACCTGGTCACGTGGTCCGCAGTCACTTGGCTTATACGTCTAGCATTGTAGAAGACCTGGTTGGAAGATATTCCATACATCGAAAATTTAGACTTCAATGGTAGGCACAGCGACAACATTTTATTTCTTCGGAGAGGTATCTTATATAGAGTCGCTTTTCGTAGACAGAATGAATTATAAACGCCAAGAAAGGTGACGTGAAAAAGATTTAATTTTTTAAAAAACTTTAGTAACTCTTATCACTAATCGAGAATCGATCCACGGACGAAAACCCATCGTAGCAATCTTACATTAAAAAGCACTTTAAAAAAAATGAATTTTAGAATTTTTCCCGAATTTCTAGGTAAATTATTACGAATTTCCAATATGACTGTCATATGTTTGAGACAGAGTAATGCTGGCGCTCTCTAGAAACAAAGATGATGGAATCCAAGATGGCGGTCTCCATCTTTCAAGATGGTGACCTCCAGCAGACGACAGCAAACTGGTGGCTGTGTCGTCAGAAACTAAAAAGTGGTTGACATCAGACCTAAGATGGTGGACATCTTATTTGAATTCAAGAAGGCAACCATAACCAAAATTGCAATGTTTGGGGATTGGGGAACTCGATAACAAGATAGTGGAATCCAGATTGCGACTGAGGTCAAACGTCAAAGGCAAAAGTCAAGATAATTAGTTCAAGGTCAAGAATAAAGTTCAAGGTTGTCCATGATGGCAGCTATGACATCACAAATTAAATATGGCGACCACAACGAAATGCGCAATGGTGATGTCATAATTCAAGATACCCACTGTGACATCAGAATTTATGTTGGTGCGATTTTTTTAAATTTTAATTAATTAAATATTTTTATATTTTTTAAATTATTTCCCATTAAAATCAGATAATTACGGATTTTCAATATGGCATACATAACAAATAGTGCCAATGTCAGTCGAGGTCAAGCTAAAGGTCAAAGTTCCCCACCAGAGGCTTATTGGAGGTTTGCCCACGAAGAATTTAAGACTCAATGTGTACATTTAAATTTTTTTTAATTTTCTGAAATAAAAACCGAAAATTTTGCCCAAAAAACGGGCATTTTACCATCGAAAAAAGGAAATTTTTCGGAATTTTGAGTGATTTCGAGTAATTTTTGAGGAATTTTCAGTCACTTTTGAAACATTTTGATGAAAATTGACACTGAAAATGGCCGCAGTGACGTCAGAGGTTGTTAGTTATTGACGCTATCCACAATCTAGAACCTGGAACATGTGCCTGGAAAGGCTATTGTATACTACTATTTGTGGAAAAAAAATTGAAGTAAGTATTCACCAATAAAATTTTGCAACATTATTACAAACATGGTCACTTATAAAAACTTAATTTTATGTGTCTTCACAGATGGACACTGCATAAAACTTTACTTTGATAGTACCAGCAATTAAATATTATTTATAAACATCTGGAATGACCAAATATATATAATATGGTTTGCTATTTCTAAAACAACAAAGAAAGAGCTGAATATGCTGTGGTGTTGTTGAAGTCATTTTTACACCCACCATCGCCAAATTGAAATACACCAAAACATTGCGGAATTGGTGCATAATTTTAAAATTGTTTACACGATGCAAAAATTGCGCTTCAACCAATGTTTTAGACGTACCGTAACAAAAGGCGGCTTCATACACCATCCATGTAGTAATTAATGCATGCATGGCCACTACCTGGTTACAAATAAAAATTCGCAGGTGTGGTGAAAGGTTGATTGGATTGGCATCCCTGGCTTCGCCTCTGCCGCCGCGAATCACGGTGGAAATGAGACGGAAGAAAAGACAGCAAGGCACAGCATTGCTCTGTCGCAATCCTCTCGCCCTCCTTCTCTCTCTCCTTCTGTCTCTCTCATCTCTCTCTCTCTCCGTCTGGCCCGCGCAGTATATATGCGGCAGAGGTGCCTGGTAAAGGCCGTGAGAAAGCCGGGCTAGGAACGGTTCCCAGGCTCCCGGCGGACCAATCACGACCGTCCGCGGCCCACACGTCACTTTTCTGCCCGCCGCTACAGCCCGACCCAAAAACATCGGGCCATGCCGCACGACAACCTGCGGCAAGTCTCGCTGGCGTGGGGGGCTACATTAATCGAGACGGCTGTTACTATCAACTACCTCTCTCCCCCACTCGACGAAAACCATTCTATCTAGTGCCTACAGGGTAATGGCTTGCGTTCTGACATATCGCAACTACACACTGGGGTATGTAACTAGTTCTAGGGAAAGAGTCGTAAAATCTTCCCCTGTTTTGATAGTGTACCTGAGACTGCGTTATACAACAGTATCCAGCATCAAGAAAAACAGGAACAATCTGGATTCTTCAATAAATTGGTAATTTCTCGAAATATCTTGGAATATTCTGGGGGGAAAAACACGTGTTTTGTAAATGGGTTCAGTATTGCATAGTTACAATGCTGGTTTAATGAGTATTTTAATCAGAGTTGTGCCTATATAATGGCACGTGTTTGTGATGTAAGGAAAATCGCGATCTGCATAGTTTCTAGGTGTTTTGCTACTAGGTGAGCAGTTTAAACACGAGTCAGAAGACTCCTTCAATACGCCGTAAGTAAGGTGCGAAGTACCGCAAAAAATATTTAAATTGCTTTTCTTTAAGTGTAAATTACTACCTCTCGGTATACGGCATTTGGTGAAAGTAATTTTGTGAATGAAACGGAAACACGGTGCCACAGAAATGTGGTGGATGGCGCAAACCAAAGTTAACAAAGACAATGGGAAACTCTATAGAATTAACTGTGTAATGCATTTTAACAAGATAGGCAGTATTTAAAAAAATCCTTATCAAAAATCGGGTTTATAGCTGGGGTTTAGTATTTTTCAAGTCTTTTTCGATTTTATCGGAGCCGTTTCATTATAAAGTTTGAAATTTCTCTCTCCAAATCGAATGATTCGATTGTCAACATAGTTGCTCTGGCAGCGAATTCTAGCTGCGGGTGCTGAAACTACCTGTGACTTGCGTTCATAAATTTAGTTGAAAACACAATTTGCGTATCGGCAATATTTCAAAGATTTCTATGTTGAATTTTGTGTCCGAGTTTTGTATTATAAGTGCATTTGCAACATAAGAACAAATGTATTTGCTCGTTACCGGGATTAGATGTTACGCTATTTCGTCAGTGAAATTTATAAAAAGACCTGGAGATGTCAAGGAAATGTCGAGAAAATCGGGATTTTTTTGAGTTCAGATCACAGGCAATACCAAGGCATGATCGCTCAAGTGTTTCTTTATTTGATAATATGAATAATTATTGGCTGCGTCACTTCATATTATATAGGACGATTAAAAATACTAAATCTCCACACTCGAATATACAAATATGTTGAATGAGATTAACATTGATTATTTTTACGAGTTTATGTTTCTTTAGAAATCTCGTTCGCTCCGTAAATACCACTCGCGACGTTATTTTCAGCAAGTAGAATTTTCTCGTTTATATAGATTTTTGTATAACCTTTATCGGAATGGTTATATTTGATACATTTGAACCATATGGTGATATACCCTTGTCTAATACAGCATATAGATTTTTCTTCCTGCTGTTAAGAAGAATTTAGCCTCTAAGACATTAAGTGGATATATATTGAGAGACTTTAGAAACAATTGAATCTTAAGTCCACGTAGGTTATGGATACTATATTTATGTAAACATATATTCCGGGCGTTAATAATTTATTTGCGTTCGCTGTTTTATTTAAAAAAATATATATTTAAGTTGTGACATATATGTTATAATTAACTCCTCATTATCAAGTCAGCGATAGCTTTACTGAAACGACTAAGTGAAACGAACAATTTATTTTATAATGCCTTTCATTTACTGCTTCCCCCGCCAAGAGTATGTTTTCATGACGGCTAGTAACCCGGCATGCGCCAGCCGGCGTGTTATTGGTCGGCTCCGAAAACAACGGCAGGACAAAACCGCATTCCACCGCTATCTGTCCGTGAGTTCTCCCTCCTCCACCTCTCTCGTCGCGTGTTTTCCTCCCCTTATTTCCTCTCCTCTGCTTTTAGTTCTTCGTCGCTCTCTGTCGCTCGCGGACACGCGCTCACACGCGCGCTTATACACAAACCTCGCTTTTCTGTCTCTCTTCTCCCGCTGGCTCTGTCTGTATCAACTTCGACCCGCGAGTCCGCGTAGGCTACTCACGGTTTCAACCTAACAAGGCAACCTGAAATCTGAGATCTGAGATCCAGTCAGTGTATCATGGTACGGGACAATCAAAACAATTTTAGTGTAGTTTCTAATTATGGTACATTACGGACGACAAATTTGATATTTGATTTTCATTAACTCTTCTAAGCCAAAATTAGTGCCAACAGAAAGCTAGAGGGTCTAATTTGTTGGCCAACAACTGGAACCAATGAGTCGGAGTAATACAGGTTTGGCCGACACAGAAGCCAATGATTGGAAGGCCCTTCTCTAGTTGGATGGCACTAAAGCCATTAGGAGGATCAAATACCTGAATAAAATAGTCCTAACACCTCCTAACAACAAATACATATATAAAATAGAAACAAAATGAAATAATTTTGTAAATGTAAATAAAATAATAATGTAAAATTTAATTTCTTTGTAAATTTGTACATTTACATGAAAGCAACTGTAAGCTTCAAAACAAAATAATGTTCGCACTAAATGGATTCTGATTCTTGCCCGGGAATTTATTATTTGTGTTATCAAAATACCTCCAATAGTTACAGTTATTTGTAAACTGTTCCTTGAATAGCTTTCCAGTATTAACTGGGAACATTAATAATCAAATTAAAACCAAATAATCAAAATATTGTTGAATATTCGTTTATATTTTCCATGGTATTAAACATTTATGTTTGTTTGAAAAAAAATCAATCGAAATTTTTAATTAGGCACGAATTTTCGTAACCGCGACAATAAATAGTGTTTGTTGAAAATTTAATTCCTATCTATACTAATATTATAAAGCTGAAGAGTTTGTTTGTTTGTTTGAACGCGCTAATCTCAGGAACCACTGGTCCGATTTGAAAAATTCTTTCACTGTTGGGTAGTACATTTATCGTGGAAGGCTATAGGCTATATGATAATATCAATAACATTAGGGATCCTTACTAAAAGATCAATTTAGAATCAAATGCGTTGGAGGGGGTTAGATACAACATGCAGTACACGTACGAAGTGTGTGTTGACAATGCCGCATGCGCTAAAAGTTTATTTCCTATTGCCTATTAACATTGTTGCCACGCACTAGATGCCTTATCATTCTTAATTTTTCCATACAAGTATAAAACACCCGTGCGATATTAACAACGAAGCAGTACCCTCATAAGAGTTCAATTAGTATTTAAATACTTGTTATCACTTTAAATCGCAAACCTAATCTTTTGTTTTTTTTCCTCTCTCTGTGTTTAATTTATTTTTATTGCCCTTTTTTTCAAGTATATATATTTTACAGATTTGAAACTTCACAGTAATGTTCCTTTGTTACGCAAGATGACATTTCCCGAAAATTAGATCCCATGGGTGGTTAAAACCAGGCAACAGTGGGTACTTTGTCTGCATGAGAACAGGATTTTGCATTGTTCATGCCTTCTGCGTCTCTATGGCAACGGGCATCGCGCGGCAGTGGCGTACCCACAAGGAGGGGCATGTATAATGAGCGGCGCAAGAGTGATCTGCCTGTAGACTTCCGTAGCGAAGTACGGGTACATCAGTTGTACGTTGCGTGCACGAGTCGGGAAACCATCGGTGCTATTCATTTTCTCTCCGGTACATTATACAGCATTGTAATAAATTTTCACTTAATTTTTTTTTATTTACCATTACTGTAAATGGGAGATGTGGCTTAATTTTTTTCTATTAGTATAGCCGTGCGAAGCCGGGTCGGGCAGCAAGTATATAAATATACCAAAGCCACGTTTTGTACAATTTTGAAAATTTTTTTTATATTATTAAAAAAATTTCTTGATAAATGATTTTCAAAGATATTTATTCTAAGAGTAATATATATATATATATATATATATATATATATATTCTCTTAACGTTGCTCAAAGCGCCTATCTAAACTTGGTGACGTTGCTGCTTATTTACTTTTTTTATATATAAATATACTGTATATACTGTGTAATATGTAAGAGTTTTGTTTTTTATTTGTGAGCAATTGATATCATGTTCTTCTTCAACTGTCAGTTTGCAATAAGCTGAGATGATTTTAGTTGTGCGCGCTCCCGCTTGAAGCGATAAACACAGTTGTCAACTCGGCAGTCGCCGATGTTTATGTATAAATACTATCTGATGTTGCACCGTCGTCTTTCGCGAGGAATAGAACAATAGCCGAACAGTTCCGATGTTCTCCGAAGTTTGCCGATCGCTCGTGAAAAAACACCATATTTCCAGTATTTATATAATTTACTGTCAGAGTATTTTATATAACGCTAACCTAACCTAACCAATCTTTTATTTTAGTTACTGTAACCTAATCTAACCTAACCTTGCCTAACTCTCCCGAAAAAATTATTATTATTTATTAAATTGACCGAACCTAACCTAAACTAACCTTTTGCTTCGGAAAACTTTAGAACTTTTCGGTTTGTGTTGTGGCTTTCATCCCTGAAAGGCTTTCCTTCTACCGCCGCTCCGAACAAAACAAAAGACGACGATGATGAATTCAAGAATTTTAATTATCCCGCTGCAGGTGAGGAAATCCCACAATTTGGACTTAATGACGTGTAGATGATTCGAAAATTGGCCGCCAACAATGGTGGAGGAGCCGACTGAATAAAATTAAAACAGATAATAGTTTTACGAAGCTGGGTCATGATGTACGACGGCTGGATCGTATTTTTGGGGTGGCGGAACTGTCTAGAGATGCCGAGCAATATTATTAGCATTATTCCAGGAAAAATGCACAAGTCGACATAATCGGGGATTCAAAACAAATAAATATTCGATGTACGCCGATCATAGGAAAACGATTAGAGTATTATATTTGGTATTAAGTTTTGTTTATTACCTATGTTTGATTATACTCTTTAGACATCAATAATGTCTGGACTTTAGTTTTTTTTTAGTATTTCTTTTGATAAAGACAAGTTTAGTATCATCGTCAAATAAATAAGGGTAAGAAAAGGCGAAAAGCCTTAACTTCACCATAAAAAGTTATACCTTGTTTTTGTTTTCAATTAATTATTAATTTTAAAAATATTTTAAATAATGTAGCCTAGTAACAAGTCGCAAAAAAAAAATCAAAATTAATGATTAATAAAATATCGAACGTCAACAGTATTAAAAAGTTATACAATAAATATAATAAATTTTATAAACTTAACGTAATACCAATTACTTCCACCATGAGCTACGATTTAGACAGTTTTATTGGCAGTTAAGTTATTTAATCAGAGAATTAGTACTATTTTTAAACATGTCATCTTGATTAGTGAATTGGGATATGGTTGGTGGCAGGGGCAAAACTCTGCAGGCTAACCTTGAAAGTTAAATAAAAAAAGGGGAGGGGCTAAAGTAAATAGTCTATCATTCCCGTTTCACAGTAACGATTTTGCAAACACAAATGAGCCCCCGCAGATGTTGAAGCGTAAATGACAGATGATCGACATGAATAGTTCTGTCTGAAAAGCAAAATTGTGTATGAATGATACTTGCGTGATTTTATTTCTTTGTGCAGTAAGTTTTAAGATATATGGGCTAAATGTATATATTATTGTATAAAACTCAGGAAATTTACAATAACTTTAAATGCTAGTATGATGAAAAAGACTATTGATTATACTGTAAGATAAAGTAATACATAAATTTAAAATAAATACATTTCAAAACTATTACAAGTAAAATAAAATAAAAAAACTCAACTGAGAAAAGAAAATTCTTCATAAAACTCATCAGTTAAGATTAAAGTAGAATAAGAGGTAAAATAATATTTTGTTCATACTGGTAGGATAATTATGAGATGTGTACATAGTTAAACTAATTTTTCACTTCTGTACAGACTAGTTATCGCAGTTCCAATACACAATATTTGAATATTATTTTTCTGATATAATCTAAGTTTTTGAAACCAAACCTCTAACTGGTGTAAACGAAAAGGACAGGAAATGAAGACATGTCACGTGATCTCGTCCCGGAAGAATGGCGGGCCTGGGGCAAGGGGGAGGGAGGAGGTAGTCGGGTCGAAAACTCGCGAAGCGACGCGGCATGTATGTGAAGACGAGATGGAAGTCATCCCTAATTAGTTTCAGGGGAGGTCCGGAGACAGGAAACGCGCATCACTCCCTGTCCGTCAAGCAATCAAGGGAGTGCCGCATCTTTGGCTCGCATTCCCCTCCCCCCTTAAACCCCTCCCCCCAAAAAAAACCAACCACTCCCGTGACGTCATCGCGTCTCTTCAGAACGCGGGCGAAACATCTGGATAAGGATGTGGGTTGTCAGTTCTACTTGGATCGCTATGTCCGATGGGGATGCGTCGTTAATCCTTAAAAGCAAAATTAGTGACGACTTTTCTTCAACTTGTACAGGCAAGGAGTTTAAAACTTCTGAAAAATGATCTCTTCGACACTAAAACGCTGTACGAGTAAAATTTATCATAACTAGAAAGTAACAATTGTTTGCTTACCAGTCGCAAACTTAAAAAAAAAAATAATAATATCTGTGTACGACCGCCACTTGTGTAAGAAGTGAAACTTCATACTTCAGTGATTCACAAGAATGATAAAACTAAACAAAAAGTACACAGTGGAGGTTTACACTGGAGGTTCATGAACATGGTGATGAAAAAGCTGCGAATAGTTGCTACGAGTGTACAACTCTCTGTTGTTATCGTCATTCCCCTCTCTCCTTGTCCATCACCAGGCACCCAACTCATGGTCGTTTCACTTCTCGCTACTCTCTGATGGGTCATCACCTCGACTACCCTACCGGTTGTAAAACAGTTCAAACTCAAATATTTCAATAAGAATGACAGTTGAAGTTTACATTAAGAGCAGCGCAAGAACTATGTACGGACAGCCCCTTGTCGGAGACTGTACTAAACCTTCCGCAGTGACAATAGGCGTTCGCAGGACTTCAGTAGTGGAGATGCAAGTTTACGCCCCCAGACCAACCCGTCTTCCCGTTTCCCGGAAAACCTGAATAAATTTTACTTTCCTCGAATAGTTCTTGCATTGAGGAAGATTGATTTAAATGATTTTTTTTGGACATTCGCCATTTCTGGTCATATTGTATGCCTGTGTGTTTGCATGTATACTTTTTTTGTCCTTTATTGAAGTACCTCTATCACAGAAATGGGGTATGTAGAAAATATTAAACTCTTTTCACGTGTGTGCCAATTTTTTTTAACAAGTCAAACATTCTAAAAATTGCTGTTTTATTTTTAATGATTATTGTCCCAAAATATTGTTATTGCTGTAATTCACACACATGCCAATAAGTAAAAAAATACTTTTGTTTCATCATAGCGGTGGTGCTAAAGCACCATGGTAACTTCTTTGCGCACGTCTATAATCACGACTTACTGGCAAGGGCACAGATCTGTAGGAATCGCGTGGAAATGGAGGGGGGAAGTAGGGGTGAAATCTGCGGCCCAAGAATTTTGCACGTGTGGTCAACTGACGCAGTCAGCTCTCTGGGTGGTCTAGGCCTATTTGCAAACTATAAACCGAACACTTTATAATGTTACAAGTGGGAAATACAGGTATGGAAACGACAGCCCTATTAATTAAATAGAGTTTATTTAGTAGCTAACATTGACACTATTATGTAAATTACAACAACCTGGATCGGATGGCTGTCCTTAAGTTAATCACAATTTAAAAGTCCACTACTTGCTCCTTCCACTTAAGCTCGTCTAGAGAATGACTCTCTGTACTGTTCGTCTCTTACCACGCACCTCGGTCCCAAAACACTGCTTTGCACCAGACACTCTACCGTCGCGCCGCAACACCGTCCCATTTGCTCCGATGTTTACACACGATGCTCTTCTCTCGTCGCCCGTTATCGCTCGCTAAGGGGTTACTCACCATATCATCACACTTGTTTCGCTCCGAGAATTCGTCGGTGTCGCCACCTGCCTTGCTCACTGGAGGTCGGCCCCACCATATATACCACTCAAATCCCACTCTGGGAAGGTCTCGAATTTTTTTCGAAATGTCGCTTCATGAGAGTCACCCGACTTAAAACTTAAAACTGCAAGAACACTGGCGTCCTAGTTACGCCACCTCAAGCGAAAGTGCTCTTAGAACCTGCAGAACCTTACAGAGAGACAGCAAGGCAACCCGGACTCCGCGAGACAGAAGGAGGCCTGCTAACGGGGTATACTTGTGGAGAAAGAGGCAGGGGGAGGGACGGGCTCTACTTGTGTCGCGCCCGCTCTAGAATTAAATTTAAAAATTTCCTTAGGAATCCCAACTGGCTGGCAGGTCGACTCCGTATTTAGCAGCCTGTTAACAACGATATTTAAAAGTTGTTCATGAAACATAGATTTGGCATTGTTATAATTACAATAATGTGCCCCGCTTAACAATAAAACTTGCTTGCATAGTGCGTGGCTTTTTAATACCAGGGGGGTTGTCACTAATTGCACCCCCTCTCCATCAGAATCTACTCCCAAGGATTGGTCAAGTCTGCACGATTAGGTGCATGGTAACCAGGATAAGCAGTTTCTTTTATCTCAGCCCATGGTCTTTGACATGCTGGTTAGACGCCCGAAACATTGAATAACTGTAGTGTTTGCACTGTTGAAACAGTTTTAATTGACTATATTTTATGGAAGTGACTGTGTTCAACGGCAGAGTTTCTATTTCATACTTACTAACCATCATCAGACGAAGTACAGCACCATTTCTGCAAACTCGCAGTGTGGACTTGAAAATTGCACCCCTGTCCACTGGAAGCGGCTTGTAAGAGCATACGACTATATGTACGAGCGTACGAGTGATCGTCCATGCATTTTAATGGACATTTCATATCAGTATCTGCCTTAGTCTGTACTTGTTTCGGTTTGTTCTGTTGTCAGATATACGCCATAGAGCCCAAAAGTTTTAGACACAACTTTATGGTGTAATAAAACCTTTTTAATGTTTATCCGAAATGCTGTAGCCTATATCAAAAGGGAAAGTTGAAATCCGACTATTTAAATACATTTTCTTCTTGTATTTATTCAAGAGAATCATCTAATAATATTCAACTTACTTTCGCTCGAGGGGGGCCAAACCCCCTCATAGGTCTTGAGCTGTGTATTTTTTTTTTTTGGAAAATACATACTTTGTGTATTTTACATATTTATAAAAATAAGTTAAAATTGTTTATTTACATGTTTATAAGACAGATTGAGTCGTAATATTTGGTAGGAATATCCGCACTTCTAACTTCTTACAATACATATGTTAAATTGAATGATTGTAGGTGCCGCATAGGCACAAGAAAAAAATAAAAAATAAAAAAAAATCTATAATATATTCATAAAACTAAATTGTTTAAACTCCCCAAAATAATTCAAAATCGATTAAAAATACCAAGCCAATCCATCGTATTAATGGTGGAAAAGCTAATGTTATGTAATTTGTTTTTTAATTTTGTAATATTTGTAATACTATAAACACATATTGATATATCAACATTTTAATCTCAGAATATAACGTATCTTTAAAGTTGCTTCTTTTTTGTGACTATTAAAGTTCATAAACGCACTCCAGAATAGTTTTGCTATCACACAGATTTATTTGGCTCACTAATACGCCTGATATGTCCTCCGACGTTCATGTAAACGAATATTATAAATAGGTCGATCCCGTAACACGCAGACGACTTCGTCATCAACGTGCCCAAAGAAGTTTAATGGCAAGAACGACTCCGAGACGATAGCAACATCGTAATTGTTGCAACCAGACTTTGTCCTAACCTTTATAACACAATAATAAATAATTGAAACAGCAAAAAAACTTGGGGGGGGGGGGGAGTACATTCTAAATAGCCCAAATACCCTTACCACAAACGCTCTAAGCCATAGGACAAGACACTGCCGCAAGAATATGCTGCATAATAGGTCTCCCGGTTCTTTGACGAATTTTCTACATTGTCCTACTACAATAGTAGTATATATTGGCCGGTCATTCACCTGGAGTCGGCGTCTGTAGCTGTAGCCGATGCCCGCCATCTTGGATTGTGATGCCGTGACGGCCATTTAGGTTTCAAATTACCTCAAAATTTACACAATATTCCTAGAAATTTCCTTTTTTCAAAGGAAAAATTTCCGTTTTGAGAGAAAATTTCCAGTTTCCCTCCTAAAAATTTAAAAAATTTGATTTCGAAAAACCTAAAATATAAATTTTTCTTAAAAAAAAAGGAATATTCCCCATTGAGGCTTAAATTCCCCATTTACAAACCTCCAATAAGCCACTGTAGGGAAGCTTGAACCTTGACCATAAAACTAAAATAATTAAATTTTTTTACAAAAATTTCCGAAAAATCGAAAAATAAATAAAAATAATGTTTACTTTAAACGTTGAACTTTTTGTTACGCACGCCATCTTGGTTGTAAATGATGTCATAGTTGTACTTTGCGAACGACCGCCATCTTTGATTCTAAAAATGTTGCAATTTTTTGTTGGAGCAGCAATATTAAAAATCCGTAATTATTTAGCTAGAAATTAAGTAAAAAATTTAAAATTTATACAAAATTAATTAATAAAATTTTAACAAATAATTCATTATGGTTCGAACCCGACGAGGTCATTATTTTAAAAATGGCGACTGATCCTTACTCCATGGAAGCCACTGGCTACTGATCTCCCACCACTAATGCCAAGGTATGTGTGTGTGTGTGTGTGTATATATATATATATATATATATATATATATATATCGCTAGCTAGTATTATGTCACGTCTGCCATCTTGTTTTCGTCTGTTGGAGGCTATCATCTGGTATCCAACATATTGTTTTCATCTGATAGAGGATGCTGTCGCCATATTAGTTTAATGTTTACCCGCTAGAGTACAGTAATACATTTTACTGTGGCACCCCACCATCTTGAAATTTAGGCGCCATCTTGGAATTGCGTAATTATTTAGCTACTAGCTGCCCGACCCGGCTTCGCACGGCTATACTAATGGAAAAAAATTAAGCCACATCTCCCATTTACAGTAATGGTAAATAAAAAAAATTCAGTGAAAATTTATTACAATGCTGTATAATGTACCGGAGAGAAAATGAATAGCACCGATGGTTTCCCGACTCGTGCACACAACGTACAACTGATGTACCCGTACTTCGCTACGGCAGTCTACAGGGAGATCACTCTTGCGCCGCTCATTATACATGCCCCTCCTTGTGGGTACGCCACTGCCGCGCGATGCCCGTTGCCATAGAGACGCAGAAGGCATGAACAATGCAAAATCCTGTTCTCATGCAGACAAAGTACCCACTGTTGCCTGGTTTTAACCACCCATGGGATCTACTTTTTGGGAAATGTCATCCTGCGTAACATAAGGAACATTACTGTGAAGTTTCAAGTCTGTAAAATATATATACTTGAAAAAAAGGGGTAATTTTTGATATTTAAAGTACCCGCAAAATTTCAACGGTGATGAGGACTGCACTAACAATGAAATAGTCGTTGCCATAGAGACGAATGAAGCATCAACAAAGCAACAGTCGTTTCCATGGTGATTTCCTACCAAAAACTGGAAATTTTGATATATTACGCCCCCGAAACTCCCCTTGGGATTGGATTTCCGCAGAAGCCGTTCGTAGTGAGCGTCTACATTACAAAATGAGTAACTATGCTAAATTTCCAGTCAATCGGGTGTATAGTTTTAGAGATCTCGTGATGAGTGAGTCAGTGAGTGGTTTTTCGCTTAATAAACTTCTAGCGCCTGCGGCATTGTCATCACACACTTCGTACATGTACTGCATGTTGTATCTAACCCCCTCCAACGCATTTGATTCTAAATTGGACTTTTAGTAAGAATCCCTTATGTTATTGATAATATAATATAGCCTACAGCCTTCCTCGATAATTGTACTATCCAACACTGAAATAATTTTTCAAATCGGACCAATGGTTTCTGAGATTAGCGCATTTAAACAAACAAACAAACTCTTCAGCTTTATAATATTAGTATAGATAAATTCGGAGAAATGTCCAAAAATAATTTTTTTTTAAATCTGCAATCAATATATTGATTGATTCTATCAATTTCTGTTCTTGGTTCGATACTTGATCGATGCAAAAAATAATTATACATAAAAATTTTAAAGCAGCTTAGGTTCCTAGTCTACCAGCCCTCAGTAAGACGATGATGACAATTGGCCACCATAGCCTATATGAAATTTGTATTTATTGACCTTGAAATTCTGAAAAAATTCAAAAATTTACCAGATAAATCACTAATAATGATTGACTCTATGGATTTCCGTCCTTGTTCTGAATCTCGGGCATTGGTAAGAGAAACTAAAGCTTAACATAAATTTTTAATTCTGTTTAAATTAAATTTCGTAGAGTTTGCTAGTCATTCTCTCTACGAAACATTACTCTATAAAAGATAACTGTCCGCCGAAATAAATAATGGAAGTCAAATTTTTTTGATACTTCGAATTACATCCAACCAGGTTTTGTACTATGTTAGGAATATAGTCCACGTGTGTTCGGACCACGAGGACAGGCCATGTACAATGTCAGGCGTACAGACCAGACGTCCCCGGACTACAATGCCATTTTCGTCGATAGCAAATGTAGAGCAGTCAAGACACAAAGTATCCAAAATGTCAGAAAATGTAACATTCTAGAATCCAAGATACTGAGCACAACGAAACGTATAACATTCTAGAATCCAATATTGTGAGCGTAACGAAAATTGCAATGTTTAAAATAAACATTTTTTTTTAATTTTTGAAAATATTCTGTTAAAAGTTAAATATTTAAATTTTACGGTCAAGGTCAAGGTCAAAGGTCCACCAGTGGCTTATTGGAGGTTGTAATTGGAGCATTTAAGCTTCACTTGGGAATTTTCATTTTTTCTAACGCTAATGTCTTTGTAGGTTTTTCGATTTCGCAATTTTTTTTTAAATTTTTGAGGTGAAAACGGGATATTTTCCCTAAAAATAGGGAAATTTCTAGGAATATTGTGTAATTTCGGAGGTAATTTGACACCAAAATAGCCGCTGTGAGGTCACAATTCAAGATGGCGGACATCGGCTCCCGCTCCACACTCATGAGTTCAGGCGCAGAACCGGTCAATATATACTACTTACAATTTTTGATATCAGTCTAACCAAATTTCAAAATCATCTTTTCTAATGTAAAATTAACCTTAGCCTAAATCCATGAATGTTTTCAGTAACAAAGTTAATATCAAAGAAATAATTCATGTTAGATTTGTAAGACATGGCACACGCAAAATAATCAGTTTGAATCGTTTGGATGCAAAGTTTTTTTAATTCCTTTCAGCAGCAAACAATATATCGCTCACAGAAGAGAGCAAAGGTTTTTTTTCTGTCTTCACTTGTTTTTTGTTGTCTATGGCCATGGCTTACAAATAAACAAACATTAGTCCCATCGTGAAAACAAGCGTGAAAAATAGTGTCGCGAAATTCTCTGGTTAGTGATACTTTTAGTGTTTTGTCACCAATAATTTATTATAGCGTTTTGGCGTTAATAAATGGGTTTGTGGAAATTATTTGTGACTACATCGTGTAGACGATTTTACATCATCTCAAACAATGATGTTTCCATGAATATTTTTCTAAAACAATAGTACAATGGCCTAGCTTGGTAGATTTTTAATAGTTTTTAATTTTTAAGGGGTTTAAAATTAAATATTTAAACTATTCGGATTTATCACGTCGGATACGGGACGATATCTACCTGCTGTGAAAATGTTGAGTTTATAGCTCGCCTGGAAATGTGTTAGAATTTGTATAGATGAATTAGTGAGTCAGTCAGTAAGTCAAACATCATTGTTTTTCAAACCATGAAGATATCTTTGCTGAAGTGTTTACTTCATTTCATTCATTGATGTTGTTCCACAAGAATAATGCTTGTTAACAAAATTGTTTACATACATCCTCACTTTTTAAATATCATTAATTATTTTACTTACACATGCAAGTTGGTATGCAACCAAAGACAGAGCAAGAAAATATACTGTTAAATGTTTACATAAATTTAGTTTTTTCCGTAGTGAATTTGATGTTCAATAACAGTTGTATATTTGGGTAGAAAAAAAAACTTGCTGTCAAATGAACTAAATAGGTACCGAGAAGACACACAAAATTTAAGTTATTGTTTCTAAAAGAATGCTACCCGTGGAATTGATTTTTAAAATTATTTCTACACTTTACTTGCAAAAGAATTGCAACTTGAGTGTCATAGATTGTAACAAATTTCGTCAAACTCTCGACTGAGATGAAGTTTTCCTTGGCGGCTAAACTATTAGTCATATAAAATTATTTTAAGAAGTATACAAGCTAATGCATTTAATTCATCGAGACAGTCCAAGTCTACAGTAATAAATTTATAAATTTATTACTTATTTATCTTAATAGTTCAAGTTGATATCGAGTCATACCTTTTTAATAGGTTAATTTAAAGTTAATTTATTACTATGCTGTATAACTTATTAAAATTTCTTATAAATTGTAATAAACTATATTTTTTTTCAAATTGTAACCAAGAAAAAACATTGATTTAAATAAGTGAAGATCCCATCATAAACAAAAATCCTAAGTGAAAGTAAACCACCACGCATTTTCATTTATTTGGCTTGCAGTCTATAACAATTATTGTTCGTTTAAACATCAATAATATATAGACGATCACTTCTTTGTAATTGTTTTTAAGTTACAAAGTTAATATATATTTTTTTTTAAACTTGGGGATTTTATTGTTAATTTTATTAAAGTTGGAAAAAATTCTATAGGTATAACTAGTATGAAATAAAACAAACAGGGTGAAATATGTATATAAAAGTTATTAAAGCAATTAGAGAAATCAATATTATTGACCTAGTATATTTTTGCTAAGGTGCAGTATATACCTATATTGCAATGCTGAAGTAAATATTTAAAAAAAATTCAAAGCAGTCATGAGGACTGCCGACAGAAGTGAAAACTTAAAAATTAAACAAACAGTTGTTATTTTTGGATAGCCTGTCCAAATTAATTGATCAAAGTAACTATTATTAATATTCATAATAGAATTAAGAAAATACAAATATAATTTGAAATAAGAAATACTAACTTTGTAAATATAATTGTGTAACATAAGAAAATATTTTTTGATAAAAATCAGAGACTTATCGCACAAAAAAATTTGTTTTATCACGTTAGTAAAATAACTCCGAAATTACTGTAAAATACGCATTGCATAGTAATTGTAGGTATTAAAAAAATAAATAATGATGTTCTTAATTTTTAGGTTACATTACTACAAAGACACCGTTTTCTTCGTTATTAAAACTATATGTATATCTATATGAGAATATTAATATATTTTATACTCTCTTTTTACTGCACAGTAATCGTATACTTAAGATTTAAAAGCGCAATAAGTTATACTAATAGGAACATATATAGTGTTATCGTTAACACGTCACGTGAAAATTTCGATGACGACTTACATGAATTTACTCCCTATCATAACCTAAACATATTTCGTAAATGCATCGGCCGGGTATTACACATTCTCTTCTGTTATCTTTTCTTAAGACCGCAATCAACGTAAACCAAATAATTGTTAAAATAATTATTATTGCGTACCAATAATAACTATTAAATTAATAATGACAATTATTACGTATTAATTGAATATGCTAAACACAGCGACACAACAGGGAAGAGCAGTTGACTGTATCTTTCTCGCTCGGGCACACTCGGCGGTCCCGAGTTAACCCGATCGAGCCTTTCACCTCAGAGCGGGACGGATCAGCCTAACTTACTATCTACGAAAAAAAATATGTGTGTGGTGTGCCCAAATAAGTTTTCACTTCAAAAAATAATAAAATGTGAAATATGGTGACAAGTTTTGAGCCAAGTCTTAGTTAGGTTCTTAGTTTGTTCGTTGGCACCATCATGAACTTCACCGTTGTGCTACAGACACACATAATCTCAAATTGCGAGATGTTCCCTTATAAATATAATGAAGCTAGTTTAACCACGAATTCTTAAAGCTTTCACGATTTAAAATTAAAATTACTTAAGTTTACAAAATATGTCCCATGGTATTTTCACTACGACAAAGTTTCATTTCACACACCAATATTTTCGGTACGTACACTGATGTCCATGCGCAAACATGTAGGTACGGATCACGTGTCCGCCATTTTGACAGTTTCGGCTCGTGGATATACACCGTGATAATGTATAGGTGTGCTTTTGCGCACCTAAATATTTCTCTGTCCAACAAATTAAACAATTTGTGACGTCACTCTGGAGTAGGTAGGCTATAGGAAAACATACGTTCAACTGTGTTTACATTTGGTTAAAATGGCGCTTATTAACAAACGTTAAAGTTTATGGCAGTTTGAGTTCCATTAAAGTAAAGTATAAGAAGCATTTAACACCTATAATTAGTTTTTAATTTACCGGAGATACGTCCAAATAAGTTTCTTTATCTGTGTTTTTTTTTTTTTCGGTCTCCGTCCGACTTAGGTTTCAAATGAACAAGAGTTACGAGAGCATTCAAGTTTGTGCAGTTAGCCACGATCGTGACTTGTGCCTCTCATCGGTAAGAACACACGTAATAAAATCGTTTACATCCAAAATACTTCCTGTGGTAACCAAATACTGTGCAGAAAATTAATAAAAATTCAGCTGTAGATGCTGAAAAAAAATTTAATGGTTAGTTCAACGTCTACCAAATAGTCACTACTTTCAAAAATCAATGTTAGAAAATTAATAAACGGTCATCCTTGCATTATAAAAAATTATAAAAATGTTTAATATTTATTAATTATTTCACAACGCTTTTAATAATTACATTTTTAGTTTTTGAAAAATTCAGACTTTATTTTTCAGTTTTAATTGCAATTTTTCCACTTCGCTTCCCTGAAATTAGCTAACGTACTCTACCTGCAGCTTGTTATCCCTTTTTGAAAAAAAAAAAAAAAAAAAAAGGTTATTTCATATAGAATGTGCTCAATGAAGAACACTTAATTATTTAAATGGTTTTTTGAGCATCACTTGTCTTGAAGAACGTTGATAAGTATTTTAAATGACGCTAATCATTGATAAATGTTATCGTTGTTTGTGCGAATACACTAATTCTCCAAGTAAGAGTATTAATAAAATTATATTTAAAAAAAATCGCTTTCTGGGTTGTATGAACTAAAAAGTAAAAAAAATCTACAAATTTAAGTAATTTGTTCAAAAACGAAATAATTTACTACAACGCTGTATAACATAACTTTTTTTAAAGCTTAAAATAAGAATCAAGTAATTAAAAAAAACAATCTTAATCTTAAAGAAAGAGTGAGTACTCACTTCTTTCATTTTCATAGTGACTCTGTCCTCAAGAATAGCCATTGGTAGTAGAAATTTTAAGACATCTTATATAAAGCGTGCGTTGTTCTCTTCTTTCATTTTCTTAATGACTCTGTCCTAACGAATATACATTAGTGTTAGCAAATTTAAGACAGCTGATATCAACCATCGAGGATATTTATGTGGGGGAGCTGTTATCAAAAAATTAAATAACTAAATAGATAAGTATACAACACAAATTATATTTCGAAGAAGGAAAACCATACAAGAATTGAAATAAATAATCCAACGACTGGATTTCTACAGCTCAGGGCATTGTAACTTCCCGTAAAACGTATATTCAACTTAAAAGAAAAAATTCTGCTTTCGTGAAAATCGCCGAGCACAAAACACTTAAACCACTATCAACCCCCCCCCCCCCCACAAATAAATGTCAGTCCTCATTAGTTATTTCAAATGGACTACTATAACATACCCTTGACTTTGACATCGTCGTCCTGCAGGTTTGCGGTCGGAGGAGGGTTTAAAAATACTGGTTGGGAGGGGGGGGGGGAGAGAGGTGTAGAATGGGAGGCCTCCCGGAAATTCGCGAATTCGGCATTGTTCGACTACAACAGTCACAATCGCGATGGTTTCGCGGGTCCGAGTCCAAAAACGCGGCGACAACGAGCGTGTTTGTTCGCCATATGGTTCCCCGGCGGCGGCCGACCCACCTTGAGAACAAAAATTTACGTACGAGGAAGGACGGGTGTAGGGTGGAAGCTACCTGGAATTAATACGGCAGCCCCGAGAGCAGATTGCCATCAACGACGTCGTTTAAAAATGTCAGGGGCGTGGTGGTTGTCGATGAGAACCAGGGAAAGAGGAGGAGGGGGGAAAGGTGTAAGGTGGTCTGAACGTCCCAATAAGGAGCCTGAAGGGGAGAACCCGCTCGACAAGTAGATCGTGGGAAAGAAGACGTAGTCCTCGTCGGTCCCTCAGCCGAACACGAGGTCATTAGCGAAGAGGGCTGGGGAGAGGGGAGACAGCGCACATCAGCCACGCGACGGTCTTACGTCGGTCGTCTCTCTCCCCCCACCAGCCCCTCACCCCGTCCGGACTGTCGAGAAGGCGCTCCTGCCCGGCACCCCTCCTCGCCCCGGACAAAGTGGACCCGCCCTACGAACGAGCTCGGAGCCGCAACACGCGACGACCATTACGCGCGGCTACCCCCCTGTTCGCACGCTATAGCGTGTCTCACTCTTACGACGCGGTTGCCCGGGACGTCCAACTACTTAATTTCAACAGGTTTAAGTGAACGTGTTTACAAACGCGAAAGTGTACGTTTACACGGCAGTTAAGTGTGTGCAACTCCAAAAAAACTGTTGTCTACTGTCATCGAATGAATGGGTTGTGGATCCCAATTATATCTATAAAAAAACCCTGGGGGTTTTCAAATTGTTGTGCGGTAATTATAGCAGATATATAAAATGAATCTGAATTGTTTTTTATTAAATTATTTTAGTCAATTTACAAGGCATAACCAGCTGACGAAATGGTTAAGAAGACGTCGTCCGAAAAATTGGGTTCGAAACGAAATGATTCGTGTCATTTGCGACAAGAGAAAATGTTGGTTGCAATTTTTCTGGTTACACGCCATGATAATTTTTGTTAATTTTTTCGTCATTACTAACAGTTACGAGCTATTTCTGTCAACTAACACTTAACCCTCTTTCATTTTTTGTTCTATCACTAATATTTTCAACAGATATTCACTACATAACTTAATATGTGTAAAATGTCACGCAAGTGTTCTTAATTTTGTAACTTGCTTGTCTTTTTACATTGATATATTAATTACACTTAGTGAATATCCGTTGAAAACATGAGTGCCAAAACAAAAAATGCAAGAGGGGTGTAATGTTAGTTTACAGAAATAGCTTTTAACTGATAGTATTAACGAGGAAATGAAATTGTTTTTTGTCTTACATTATATTATATGTTTTAAATCAGTATTTTTAATTGGAAGATATATATATACATATATATAACAATAAACATAATGTGTGAAACACAGCCTCAAGATTGGATAAGAAAATTCGACGCCATGGATTTGATCAAGACTAAAAGTTTCTTCGACAAACTGGGTCTTTTGAAATCGTAAAATGCTAGGAAGACGACCAGGGTGATTGAGGAAGGAATCAGTAATGACTTTATAGTAATAAACCACCATGGGATATGTCTTGAATGATTTCAAGACATTGTGGAAAACAAGAATCAGGTTTGACCGGACTGTTAATTCTAACCCGTAAACTCTGGAATCCATGTCGAGTGTTTTAACACTGCGCCAATGCGGTATGTTTCTGCTGTAACCTTTTTTTAAATATATTAAGTTAAAGTGTTTTTAATGTTTCATCAAATTTTTGAAATAATTAAATTTTTATTATTAATTAAAATAATCAATATATAATTAAGTTTGAAATAATGGTTAAGGCTAATTACATCCTCCGTTTAGCCACACTAAATAAACTCTTAATAAATAACCTCTACAATTGTAAGGCATTCATCAGTGAATATTGAAAAAAAAAATGTTTAACATACGTTACAATCATTTAAATATATTTACACATAGACTACTTACTTCTGTTTGTATTTACACTTCATAGAGTATTCTATGACAACTCCTCCACCCTAAGTTTTTTTCCCCTACAATTTTATTGGTAAAGATGGTGGCAGTCAGTAAATGCACCACCCATATTTCAGGAAATTTTAAAACCAAGACTAATTGTATAGAATAAAGTTACCCCGCATTGAATTCAAGTCTACAATAGGGCTTTGGCTTGTATTAAATGTTTATTGCGAAAAAAAGTGATTACATGTCACACAAGGTTAAAAACAAAATCTGAAATCTAAAGTCTATAACACCATGTTCGCCTCAAAATTGACGTTTCCCAAAAGTAGTGCCAGTGGCACCCATTTACCAGATGCAAAGCAACACGTGATGTTTGTTTACGAACACAGGTGAAAGAACAACAGTGGCAGAAGGATACTTAGACAGTTGGTAAGTGCGTATTTGGATAACCGTCAAATTTGAAAAAAAAAAAAAAAAAAGTACAGGACACAAGTTATTTTTACCCCTGGATGTTTTACACGACTGTTTACAGCATAAGTAGTTTACTTCAACCACTTTTTAACCCTAAACTCAAGGATAGGAACATCTGAGTTTAAGGACATGCAGAGGAAGAGACCAACTTATTTCCCTTTTACCCGCAGTTCATGACTGCTGTGAAATATGCCGCACATAGGCCTACAATTGCGTCTGCGGTATGTTTGATGACATGGGACTTTTTCATGGCGCAGACACTGATTAAGTGAGAGAAAGGAATAAAAAAAGCATGGCCTTTGTCTTTGTTTTCAGAGTCTCATGCCGTGCTGAAATATGTCATGAGCGCGCGGAGTTATAAGACAAGCCTCTCGCGGTAGCTCATTAATAGGAAGATGAGCCTCACTCATGCCGACGTAAAAGACAAATTCCTCTCGTTAAATTATAATGCGCTGCGTAATTCACTTGTGCGTTTGACTGACAGCTGGTAGCCAAGTATCTTCAGCGGTCGCATCACAAAAAAAAAGGGAAGGGGGGAAATTGTATCTCGCCACGTAAATTTACATGTCGGCCCGTACAAGTTATTACGGAAAGCGGGTGTGACGAATTCTTGAACAGTTTTAAACTCCTTGCGTGTCCTGGACGCTAAAGAGGAAATAATAATAAAAAAAGAGATAACTATTTTAAAACACATTAGAGTATTATTTCCCCACAAGCACGGGTATACCGTGTTCGATAAAAGCCGTTTAGCAGACTTAAAAAATATATATTGGGTATTTTTTTATGTGTTTCATTGATATCATTAGCTGATTTATGTGCAGTTAATATACGCAATAACCGAAGATTACAGAGTCGGTAGTGGCATGGTGCTCAAATATGATAATTTTTTTACGTTGTCGTTATCGTGTTTGAGAAGAAAACTGTTTCATTTTACTTCCAGTCAAAAATTAAGACATGCACATTTGGATCGCATTTAATAGAACGCATCAGAAAATCGTGCTTATTATTGTGTTTCTTCAAGCATTGTTGTACCTCAAACTTATTACATTGCGATCATGAGTGTGAAAGTTATGCGGAACTCAAATATATTTTGTAGCAGTGTCACGATACCACAGTCCTTTTATCAAGTTCCGCGTAGGAAAACCAACCATCTATACTGGATTGAAAATTATATGAAATACAGTGAGCAATTGATAATTTGTTAATGTATAACCATAACATTTATACATAATTAATACACTCAACTCTTAAAAATACATATTTAACACACTGGAACCAGCAATGTCAATTGAAACACAATAATATAAAAAAAAACAAAATGTAGCATTTAACTAAAATAGAAATTTTAATATATATGATTCAAAAATTACTTTAAATACTTTACAATTAACATGGCATTATTAAATATAAAAAATTACAATATCAATAATAATTATTAATTGATTTTGATATTTATTTAAGAATATCATTTAGCGTCTCAACCCAGGTGTAGTGAGTGAGGTTTCTTGGCAGTGTTCAGGATAGCAAGGCCATGTGGAACAAGAGGCTACAACTGCAGATGACTAGCTGGAACCAGGAACTCGATGTCTGCAACTCCTCCGGGTGGCTGAGGAATATGTGTGAGCTCACCAAAGACAGTGTTCAGGATAGCAAGGCCATGAACAAGAGGCTACAACTACAGATGACTAGCCGGAACCAGGAACACTATGTCTGCAACTCCTCCGGGTGGATGAGAAATATGTGTGAGCTCACCAAAGAAAGTGTTCGGGATAGCGAGGCCATGATGAACAAGAGGCTACAACTACAGATGACTAGCCGGAACCAGGAACTAGATGTCTGCAACTCCTCCGGGTGGCTGGGGAATATGTGTGAGCTCACCAAAGACAGTGTTCAAGATAACGAGGCCATGTGGAACAAGAGGCTACAACTACAGATGACTAGCCGGAACCAGGAACTCGATGTCTGCAACTCCTCCGGGTGGATGAGGAATATGTGTGACCTCACCAAAGACAGTGTTCAGGATAGCGAGGCCATGATGAACAAGAGGCTACAACTACAGATGACTAGCCGGAACCAGGAACTCGATGTCTGCAACTCCTCCGGGTGGCTAGGGAATGTGTGTGAGCTCACCAAATACAGTGTTCAGGGTAGCGAGGCATGAACAAGAGGCTACAACCACAGATGACTAGCCGGAACCAGGAACTCGATGTCTGCAACTCCTCCAGGTGGATGAGGAATATGTGTGAGCTCACCAAATACAGTGTTCAGGATAGCGAGGCCATGTGGAACAAGAGGCTACAACTACAGATGACTAGCTGGGAACCAGGAACTCGATGTCTGCAACTCCTCCGGGTAGCAGAGGAATATGTGTGAGCACACCAAAGACAGTGTTCAGGATAGCGAGGCCATGGACAAGAGGCTACAACTACAGATGACTAGCCGGAACAAGGAACTCGATGTCTGCAACTACTCCGGGTAGTAGAGGAATATGTGTGAGCACACCAAAGACAGTGTTCAGGATAGCGAGGCTATGGACAAGAGTCTACAACTACAAATGACTAGCCGGGAACCAGGAACACGATGTCTGCAACTCCTCCGGGTGGCTGAGGAATATGTGTGAGCTCACCAAAGACAGTGTTCAAGATAGCGAGGCCATGTGGAACAAGAGGCTACAACTACAGATGACTAGCCGGAACCAGGAACTAAATGTCTGCAACTCCTCCAGGTGGATGTGAAATATGTGTGAGCTCACCAAAGACAGTGTTCGGGATAGCGAGGCCATGATGAACAAGAGGCTAAAACTACAGATGACAAGCGGAACCAGGAACTAGATGTCTGCAACTCCTCCGGGTGTCTGAGGAATATGTGTGAGCTCACCAAATAGTGTTCAGGAAGGCGAGGCTATGGACAAGAGGCTACAACTACAAATGACTAGCAGGGAACCAGGAACTCGATGTCTGCAACTCCTCCGGGTGTCTGAGGAATATGTGTGAGCTCACCAAAGACAGTGTTCAAGATAGCGAGACCATGTGGAACAAGATGCTACAACTACAGATGACTAGCCGGAACCAGGAACTCGATTTCTGCAACTCCTCCGGGTGGATGATGAATATGTGTGAGCTCACCAAATACAGTGTTCAGGATAGCGAGGCCATGTGGAACAAGAGGCTACAACTACAGATGACTAGCCAGAACCAGGAACTCGATGTCTGCAATTCCTCCGGGTAGTAGAGGAATATGTGTGAGCACACCAAAGACAGTGTTCAGGATAGCGAGGCCATGGACAAGAGGCTACAACTACAAATGACTAGCCGGGAACCAGGAACTCGATGTCTGCAACTCCTCCGGGTGGCTGAGGAATATGTGTGAGCTTACCAAAGAGAGTGTTCAGGATAGCAAGGCCTTGAACAAGAGGCTTCAACTACAGATGACTTGTCGGAACCAGGAACTCGATGTCTGCAACTCCTCCGGGTGGATGAGAAATATGTGTGAGCTCACCAAAGACAGTGTTCGGGATAGCGAGGCCATGATGAACAAGAGGCTACAACTACAGATGACTAGCCGGAACCAGGAACTAGATGTCTGCAACTCCTCCGGGTGTCTGAGGAATATGTGTGAGCTCACCAAAGACAGTGTTCAAGATAGCGAGGCCATGTGTAACAAGAGGCTACAACTACAGATGACTGGCCGGAACCATGAACTCGATGTCTGCAACTCCTCCGGGTGGATGAGGAATATGTGTGACCTCACCAAAGACAGTGTTCAGGATAGCGAGGCCATGATGAACAAGAGGCTACAACTACAGATGACTAGCCGGAACCAGGAACTCGATGTCTGCAACTCCTCCGGGTGGCTAGGGAATGTGTGTGAGCTCACCAAATACAGTGTTCAGGGTAGCGAGGCATGAACAAGAGGCTACAACCACAGATGACTAGCCGGAACCAGGAACTCGATGTCTGCAACTCCTCCAGGTGGATGAGGAATATGTGTGAGCTCACCAAATACAGTGTTCAGGATAGCGAGGCCATGTGGAACAAGAGGCTACAACTACAGATGACTAGCTGGGAACCAGGAACTCGATGTCTGCAACTCCTCCGGGTAGCAGAGGAATATGTGTGAGCACACCAAAGACAGTGTTCAGGATAGCGAGGCCATGGACAAGAGGCTACAACTACAGATGACTAGCCGGAACAAGGAACTCGATGTCTGCAACTACTCCGGGTAGTAGAGGAATATGTGTGAGCACACCAAAGACAGTGTTCAGGATAGCGAGGCTATGGACAAGAGTCTACAACTACAAATGACTAGCCGGGAACCAGGAACACGATGTCTGCAACTCCTCCGGGTGGCTGAGGAATATGTGTGAGCTCACCAAAGACAGTGTTCAAGATAGCGAGGCCATGTGGAACAAGAGGCTACAACTACAGATGACTAGCCGGAACCAGGAACTAAATGTCTGCAACTCCTCCAGGTGGATGTGAAATATGTGTGAGCTCACCAAAGACAGTGTTCGGGATAGCGAGGCCATGATGAACAAGAGGCTAAAACTACAGATGACAAGCGGAACCAGGAACTAGATGTCTGCAACTCCTCCGGGTGTCTGAGGAATATGTGTGAGCTCACCAAATAGTGTTCAGGAAGGCGAGGCTATGGACAAGAGGCTACAACTACAAATGACTAGCAGGGAACCAGGAACTCGATGTCTGCAACTCCTCCGGGTGTCTGAGGAATATGTGTGAGCTCACCAAAGACAGTGTTCAAGATAGCGAGACCATGTGGAACAAGATGCTACAACTACAGATGACTAGCCGGAACCAGGAACTCGATGTCTGCAACTCCTCCGGGTGGATGATGAATATGTGTGAGCTCACCAAATACAGTGTTCAGGATAGCGAGGCCATGTGGAACAAGAGGCTACAACTACAGATGACTAGCCAGAACCAGGAACTCGATGTCTGCAATTCCTCCGGGTAGTAGAGGAATATGTGTGAGCACACCAAAGACAGTGTTCAGGATAGCGAGGCCATGGACAAGAGGCTACAACTACAAATGACTAGCCGGGAACCAGGAACTCGATGTCTGCAACTCCTCCGGGTGGCTGAGGAATATGTGTGAGCTTACCAAAGAGAGTGTTCAGGATAGCAAGGCCTTGAACAAGAGGCTTCAACTACAGATGACTTGTCGGAACCAGGAACTCGATGTCTGCAACTCCTCCGGGTGGATGAGAAATATGTGTGAGCTCACCAAAGACAGTGTTCGGGATAGCGAGGCCATGATGAACAAGAGGCTACAACTACAGATGACTAGCCGGAACCAGGAACTAGATGTCTGCAACTCCTCCGGGTGTCTGAGGAATATGTGTGAGCTCACCAAAGACAGTGTTCAAGATAGCGAGGCCATGTGTAACAAGAGGCTACAACTACAGATGACTGGCCGGAACCATGAACTCGATGTCTGCAACTCCTCCGGGTGGATGAGGAATATGTGTGAGCTCACCAAATTCAGTGTTCAGGATAGCGAGGCCATGTGGAACGAGAGGCTACAACTACAGATGACTAGCCGGGAACCAATAACTCGATGTCTGCAAATCCTCCGGGTAGCAGAGGAATATGTGTGAGCACACCAAAGACAGTGTTCAGGATAGCGAGGCCATGGACAAGAAGCTACAACTACAGATGACTACCCGGAACCAGGAACTCGATGTCTGCAACTCCTCCGGGTAGTAGAGGAATATGTGTGAGCACACCAAAGACAGTGTTCAGGATAGCGAGGCCATGGACAAGAGGCTACAACTACAAATGACTAGCCGGGAACCAGGAACTCGATGTCTGCCACTCCTCCGGGTGGCTGAGGAATATGTGTGAGCTCACCAAAGACAGTGTTCAGGATAGCAAGGCCATGAACAAGAGGCTACAACTACAGATGACTAGCCGGAACCAGGAACTAGATGTCTGCAACTCCTCCGGGTGTCTGAGGAATATGTGTGAGCTCACCAAAGACAGTGTTCAAGATAGTGAGGCCATGTGGAACAAGAGGCTACAACTACAGATGACTAGCCGGAACCATGAAATAGATGTCGTCAACTCCTCCGGGTGGATGAAGAATATGTGTGAGCTCACCAAATACAGTGTTCAGGATAGAGAGGCCATGTGGAACAAGAGGCTACAACTACAGATGACTAGCCGGGAACCATGAACTCGATGTCTGCAACTCTTTCGGGTAGCAGAGGAATATGTGTGAGCACACCAAAGACAGTGTTCAGGATAGCGAGGCCATGGACAAGAGGCTACAACTACAGATGACTAGCCGGAACCAGGAACTCGATGTCTGCAACTCCTCCGGGTAGTAGAGGAATATGTGTGAGCACACCATAGACAGTGTTCAGGATAGCGAGGCCATGGACAAGAGGCTACAACTACAAATGACTAGCCGGGAACCAGGAACTCGATGTCTGCAACTCCTCCGGGTGGCTGAGGAATATGTGTGAGCTCACCAAAGACAGTGTTCAGGATAGCAAGGCCATGAAAAAGAGGCTACAACTACAGATGACTAGCCGGAACCAGGAACTCGATGTCTGCAACACCTCCGGGTGGATGAGAAATATGTGTGAGCTCACCAAAGACAGTGTTCGGGATAGCGAGGCCATGATGAACAAGATGCTACAACTACAGATGACTAGCCGGAACCAGGAACTAGATGTCTGCAACTCCTCCGGGTGTCTGAGGAATATGTGTGAGCTCACCAAAGACAGTGTTCAAGATAGCGAGGCCATGTGGAACAAGAGGCTACAACTACAGATGACTAGCCGGAACCAGGAACTCGATGTCTGCAACTCCTCCGGGTGGATGAGGAATATGTGTGATCTCACCAAAAACAGTGTTCGGGATAGCGAGGCCATGATGAACAAGAGGCTAAAACTACAGATGACAAGCGGAACCAGGAACTAGATGTCTGCAACTCCTCCGGGTGTCTGAGGAATATGTGTGAGCTCACCAAATAGTGTTCAGGAAGGCGAGGCTATGGACAAGAGGCTACAACTACAAATGACTAGCAGGGAACCAGGAACTCGATGTCTGCAACTCCTCCGGGTGTCTGAGGAATATGTGTGAGCTCACCAAAGACAGTGTTCAAGATAGCGAGACCATGTGGAACAAGATGCTACAACTACAGATGACTAGCCGGAACCAGGAACTCGATGTCTGCAACTCCTCCGGGTGGATGATGAATATGTGTGAGCTCACCAAATACAGTGTTCAGGATAGCGAGGCCATGTGGAACAAGAGGCTACAACTACAGATGACTAGCCAGAACCAGGAACTCGATGTCTTCAATTCCTCCGGGTAGTAGAGGAATATGTGTGAGCACACCAAAGACAGTGTTCAGGATAGCGAGGCCATGGACAAGAGGCTTCAACTACAGATGACTTGTCGGAACCAGGAACTCGATGTCTGCAACTCCTCCGGGTGGATGAGAAATATGTGTGAGCTCACCAAAGACAGTGTTCGGGATAGCGAGGCCATGATGAACAAGAGGCTACAACTACAGATGACTAGCCGGAACCAGGAACTAGATGTCTGCAACTCCTCCGGGTGTCTGAGGAATATGTGTGAGCTCACCAAAGACAGTGTTCAAGATAGCGAGGCCATGTGTAACAAGAGGCTACAACTACAGATGACTGGCCGGAACCATGAACTCGATGTCTGCAACTCCTCCGGGTGGATGAGGAATATGTGTGAGCTCACCAAATTCAGTGTTCTGGATAGCGAGGCCATGTGGAACGAGAGGCTACAACTACAGATGACTAGCCGGGAACCAATAACTCGATGTCTGCAAATCCTCCGGGTAGCAGAGGAATATGTGTGAGCACACCAAAGACAGTGTTCAGGATAGCGAGGCCATGGACAAGAGGCTACAACTACAGATGACTACCCGGAACCAGGAACTCGATGTCTGCAACTCCTCCGGGTAGTAGAGGAATATGTGTGAGCACACCAAAGACAGTGTTCAGGATAGCGAGGCCATGGACAAGAGGCTACAACTACAAATGACTAGCCGGGAACCAGGAACTCGATGTCTGCAACTCCTCCGGGTGGCTGAGGAATATGTGTGAGCTCACCAAAGACAGTGTTCAGGATAGCAAGGCCATGAACAAGAGGCTACAACTACAGATGACTAGCCGGAACCAGGAACTCGATGTCTGCAACTCCCCTGGGTGGATGAGAAATATGTGTGAGCTCACCAAAGACAGTGTTCGGGATAGCGAGGCCATGATGAACAAGAGGCTACAACTACAGATGACTAGCCGGAACCAGGAACTAGATGTCTGCAACTCCTCCGGGTGTCTGAGGAATATGTGTGAGCTCACCAAAGACAGTGTTCAAGATAGCGAGGCCATGTGGAACAAGAGGCTACAACTACAGATGACTAGCCGGAACCATGAACTCGATGTCTGCAACTCCTCCGGGTGGATGAAGAATATGTGTGAGCTCACCAAATACAGTGTTCAGGATAGAGAGGCCATGTGGAACAAGAGGCTACAACTACAGATGACTAGCCGGGAACCATGAACTCGATGTCTGCAACTCTTTCGGGTAGCAGAGGAATATGTGTGAGCACACCAAAGACAGTGTTCAGGATAGCGAGGCCATGGACAAGAGGCTACAACTACAGATGACTAGCCGGAACCAGGAACTCGATGTCTGCAACTCCTCCGGGTAGTAGAGGAATATGTGTGAGCACACCATAGACAGTGTTCAGGATAGCGAGGCCATGGACAAGAGGCTACAACTACAAATGACTAGCCGGGAACCAGGAACTCGATGTCTGCAACTCCTCCGGGTGGCTGAGGAATATGTGTGAGCTCACCAAAGACAGTGTTCAGGATAGCAAGGCCATGAAAAAGAGGCTACAACTACAGATGACTAGCCGGAACCAGGAACTCGATGTCTGCAAACCCTCCGGGTGGATGAGAAATATGTGTGAGCTCACCAAAGACAGTGTTCGGGATAGCGAGGCCATGATGAACAAGATGCTACAACTACAGATGACTAGCCGGAACCAGGAACTAGATGTCTGCAACTCCTCCGGGTGTCTGAGGAATATGTGTGAGCTCACCAAAGACAGTGTTCAAGATAGCGAGGCCATGTGGAACAAGAGGCTACAACTACAGATGACTAGCCGGAACCAGGAACTCGATGTCTGCAACTCCTCCGGGTGGATGAGGAATATGTGTGATCTCACCAAAAACAGTGTTCAGGATAGCGAGGCCATGTGGAACAAGTGGCTACAACTACAGATGACTAGCCGGGAACCAGGAACTCGATGTCTGCAACTCCTCCGGGTAGTAGAGGAATATGTGTGAGCACACCAAAGACCGTGTTCAGGATAGCGAGGCCATGGAAAAGAGGCTACAACTACAGATGTCTAGCCGGGAACCAGGAACTCGATGTCTGCAACTCCTCCGGGTAGTAGAGGAATATGTTTGAGCACACCAAAGACAGTGTTCAGGATAGCGAGGCCATGGACAAGAGGCTACAACTACAAATGACTAGCCGGGAACTCGATGTCTGCAACTCCTCCGGGTGGATGAGGAATATGTGTGACCTCACCAAAGACAGTGTTCAGGATAGCGAGGCCATTATGAACAAGAGGCTACAACTACAGATGACTAGCCGGAACCAGGAACTCGATGTCTGCAACTCCTCCGGGTGGCTTGGGAATGTGTGTGAGCTCACCAAATACAGTGTTCAGGGTAGCGAGGCATAAACAAGAGGCTACAACTACAGATGACTAGCCGGAACCAGGAACTCGATGTTGCAACTCCTCCAGGTGGATGAGGAATATGTGTGAGCTCACCAAATACAGTGTTCAGGATAGCGAGGCCATGTGGAACAAGAGGCTACAACTACAGATGACTAGCCGGGAACCAGGAACTCGATGTCTGCAACTCCTCCGGGTAGCAGAGGAATATGTGTGAGCACACCAAAGACAGTGTTCAGGATAGCGAGGCCATGGACAAGAGGCTACAACTACAGATGACTAGCCGGAACAAGGAACTCGATGTCTGCAACTCCTCTGGGTAGTAGAGGAATATGTGTGAGCACACCAAAGACATCGGTCAAAACAGCGAAGGCAGGGCGGTCTCGGAATAAAGTATCGAACCGACATTACACTTCACGTCTGAGATTCGAACATCATATACTTTTTGGACATATTACAGTAGAGATAATGTAGCTGGGTTTGCTGCTGGCGTAGAAGTCTCGTTTGCGGGGTCCTTTAGTAATCGGGCCCGCCCCACGCACAATAGACTTTTGGTATGTCCCCTAATGTTTACAAAAGTGATTACATATGGTTTTACTTTTTTACACGTGGGTCCACCAACTTTGTGACACATTTCCTTCCATCGACTTCCATTCAATTTTAACAAAATTACTGCTACTCATTGCCATATACCCAGAGCTAAGATTTAAAACATTAAAACATTTTTAATTTTAAATTATTTAAATTTATGCATACATCTTCTTAAAACAGTAGTAAATAAAATATTTTAAGAATTCTCAATGCTTACATTAGTTCCAGTATTCTCTCATATATATTCATTATAATTTGTTACTAGCTTAAACGTTATTCTTTCTAAGATACATTTATGTTGAAGAATAGGGGATTTACTTTATCCTCAAACAGGAATACATACATACAAGAACTTCTCAAAATTTACACCTACAGCTCAAATTGCCTCCCAAAAATTAACAAACTATTTAATTTACATATTGCTAAGAGTGGTTTCCTTAGAGTATTATTATGGCCATAAACAAAAAAAAATATTTTTTTTACAACAAAAGTTTTGGAAAATAGTTACCCAAATTTCAGTATTTTTATTACTACAAACAGTTTTGTTGAGATTTACAACACATATAGCGCGTCAAATTCTTATTTTGAGTGTGAATTTTAATGGACATTTAATCCTTTTTTCTACTGCACAATTTCTGCCATAGCAGTGCGCTATGTAGCCAGATATAAACCATAAAGCACAAACGTTTTAGACACAACTGAAACATTGTATTTTTTAAAGTAAAATATTGAATGAGAATTTTGTAAATACACTTTCCTGTTGTATTTTATCATAAGCATCATCTGGAAAAATTCAATTTTTTAAGGAGGCATAATTTAAAATACGCCATCTTAGTTTCAACTATTATTTTCAAAATCCCCTACTATTTAATTTTTTTGCTATATTAAGCATGGCACATAGTGTAATGGAATTCCATGTTATTAACAGTGACCAACTGCTAAAATTAGTTTTTCATGGGAAATAATAATTGGTGATTAACATTAATTTTTTTCATAGTGACAGCTGTAATAATACTGTCAATAGACACTTAATTATGTTCTTAGGAAAATTAAAAAAAATTAAAATTAAAAAAATGAGAAATTATTATAATTAAGTATGGTATACAAAATAATATTTTTTATGTTAACAAGCCAGGTAGTATAAATCTGGCAACAGTGGTCGCATATCTTTTGTAGTGTAATCTAAGCGTGAGACAGGCTATAGCTGTGTAATGTATAAAAATAGTAAAGATTGCAGTTTTAGATCTTAATGATAAACATGGAAATGCGTCATTAACTAATAAATGGGAAGTTTTTACATAAAGGATTTAAAAAATATATGTTTTGTGTACTTTATTACAAAAATTATTTTTTTGCTGCTTTAGTACTTTAGTTTATTTATATACTCTATGAAAAAATAAACGTGTGCGTTAGACGTTATACATATTTAACAAGACAAAGTAAATCATAGTGTTATAGAGGTAGAACAGCTTTTTATTATATGAAAGAGAATAATTGGGTACTAAATTATAAATAAACCTGGCGAAAAACAATTTGCAGAATTTGTGTTCACTAATAGTTTGTGCTGTAACTATTAGTTCAATGTTAAAAATATAAACGAGCATTTTTTTTCCACTTTGAAAATAAACCACGGTTGTACGTTGTACATATGTCTTGCGTCGAAACACAACTGTTAAATTATCGTTGCATTGTGTGCGCGCCATTAATTGTTTTTATTAAAATCCTACCTCACTACGCTTTAAAAAAGGTATCTATTGTCTAAAATAATAGTTTAAAAGGCGTTTTTTCCCTTAAGTTATTTTGATTTCTGGGTATTTTTATTTGTTTTGAATACTTTCCTACCCAAGTCCTATGATATCAGTTAGGCTCCCGGCTAGTTTTTTTCTCTCATATATGATGCAAAATAAAGAATATAATGAAAACAGCTGCAAACCCTGCGGTAACATCAGCCCTCTCATTAGGATACGGACGATGAGGTTAGTTTAGGGAGAGCGAGCTTTTTCAATTTACCGCACAGCCATAACGAAGCTATCCACGAACCATCTTCAAACAAACAAACCAAACAAACAAACAAAAAAAGGCGGCCGCGAAATGTAGGTATGCTGAAAATGGGTGGTCGGCAGGGGTTGGTTGTAAAAAGTTAATTTTTTTTTGTTTCCTTTTGTTTTGTTTACGAGCAACGAAAATATTTTGAGAATGAGTGGGTATGGGTAATAGAAATAGAGGAGAAAAAAAAACAGGAGGATGTTCTATGTAAAGGTAGAAATTGGAAACAGGTGTGTGTGTGTGTGTGTGTGTGTGTGTGTGTGTGTGTATTCTTCCTCGGGGAAATAAAACACTATTATCCATTTTTGATTGAAATTCACAACAGTTAGTTAGATTCCCAATCAAAAAAATTAAATACCGCATGAACTCAGATATATAAAATAAAACACTTTAAAAGGAAATCATTGAAACCAATAACGTTCGCAGGCTTTCACGGCCATTGTCTGAAGTAGCTTGGCTTCTGGGTTGTGGCCGCGTCCTTGGCGAATAATTCACTGACGTTTCGGTCGACACTGTATTCGCCATTGCAGTAGGTAACTGCTCCCTGATGATGGCGACTGCAAAGTCGACCGAAAAGTCGGTGAATTATTAGCCAAGGACACGGCTACAACCCAGAAGCCAAGCTACGTCGTTGAAACCAATTGAACCCAAATTGTTATTAGTCTTACTCAGGGGCGCAAAATCAGGGGGGGGGGGGGTCAATGGTATTTTGCCCCCCCCCCCCCCCTGAAACCTTGAAGTGGGGCCAAACGGGGGCAAAGAAAATGCTGTGTAATCAATTTCTAGATAATAAAACTGCCTACATAGCACCATTTTCCACCTTGAAATACAAATTTTCCCGGGGGAGGACCCCCGGACCCCCCGCTTCAATAGGGGGATCGATGATTCTTTATAAAAAGGTATATTGCCCCCCTTTGGAAATTTAGTTGTTGCGCTCTGGTCTTACTGAAAGTACAAACAGCAGGGCAGTGGAGGGATGATCCGGAAAGATAACAATTTAGTTTTTGTGACATGGTGCGTTATTCCTCCGAGGTACAAAGTGTAGGAAAGTTAAAAAAAAAAAAAAAAATTCCGTGGTTCTGTGGAGGTATCCGGTGACCGCTCAAAGCGATGGCGTCGGGCGTGGACCGCTGGTTTGCCCGCAGGCGTTTCGGCCGAGATCTATCGTGCGGTAGCAGTCCCGATGGAATATTTATGCGTGCCCAGAGGTGTTGCGGTCGATGGTCGGCTCGCTCCCAGAAGATAACTGTTGCCAACCTCGAAACACCACCCTCCCTTCCCTCCTCCAACCACCCGGAAAGGGAAAAAAAAAAAAAATATTTCCCCGACGAAGGATGCGGGCGCAGGGTAGATAAAAGGTACCCATCTTTTTCCCTCCCAATGTACAAACGCCACGAAAGGAAAGGGGAAAAAAAAGATATGTTAGGGGCAGAGAGTTATTCTATTTCATTTTTTTTAAAGGTATCTCATTAGCACGCGTGGTGGGAACAAAAGCCGGATGCGCGTCGGCTCATTAAGGAGATGATTAAAACCACGGTTCGAAAAATGGTCATTAGACTTTTGTGTCTCGGGTCGTAGAGCCAGGGACTGTCTTTATCCCACGAGATTGGTTTGCATAAAGGGGTGGAAAAAATTAAAATTCAGCAGACGAGAATTACAGATAAAAATAAAACTATGAAATCAAAACACTGGGAAGTAGGGCAAATGTAAAATATTGGTAGCATTCGTGAAGTAGCTTGGCTTCTGGGTTGTAGCCGTGTCCTTGGCGATAAATTCACCGACGTTTCGGTCGACATTGCAGTCGCCGTCATCAGGGAGCAGTTACCTACATAGGTTGTAGGTGACTGCTCCCTGATGATGGCGACTGCAATGTCGACCAAAACGTCGGTTAATTTATCGCCAAGGACACAGCTATAACCCAGAAGCCAAGCTACTTCAGACAATGGCCGTGAAAGCCTGCGAAAATTATAAAATGGTAGAATTCGTTACCTTCACTACACATCGCCATGATTTTTTTTCCTAATAGGTTAATTTGGTATTCCGTTCAATGTTGAGGCCCAAAAAGTTTCTGCTATGTAGCTTGCGCGCACAGTGTGTGTGCACTTGCAACTTTCCGTAAACTGTCAATTATTTGCTTTGCAATGCGTACTGAAATATATGTAATTTGTAATTTTTTGGTTTTTTAATGGTTTATGTATGTATAGCTCTAAAGAATTAATGTTCTCAGTAATACAGGTTTAAGATTCTGGCCCGGGTATTTGTATTTTGTGTTGTCCCAGTAACTGCGTTAGTTAAAGTTATTTGTAAACCTTCCCATAGAGAGCTTTCCAGGGTTAAATGCGCACATTAATAAGCATAATAAAGCAAAAGAAAGTTAAAAAGTAGAATTTTTGATTAACCTTTCATGGTTCAAAAAAATTACACTTGTATAAAACATCAATTAAAATAACAAAATTATGTGCCAATTTCTGTAAGCGCGACAAGAAATACGCATTCTTTTTTTAAAAAAAAGAAGTGCTTCAAGCAAAAATAACCTTAGCAATATGTTGTACAAATCTACAATATTTTTCTTGGAATATAACAATCTATTTCTTGGCAAATGGTTTTGAAAGGAATTATTAATATAAGTACAAAAAAGATTTTTTTGTGTAATTTACTTGCACTTGTGGCTTACATAAGGATTACGGCCAGGTTCAATGTTTCGCTTCTTCAAATGGTATTATACAGCCAAAAAGATTGTCTACATTATTTTTGCAACAAATAAAGTCTATCGCAAAGACATTGTTTTTGATGAAATGAGTCATTTTTAACACTTCATTTATGTCACACAAATTTACGGCAATTTGCTCTGTGATTCTACCTTCGTATATACCTAGTAGTTACTATCAGCATGTATTTACATGTATTAAACTTCCGTATGAATACTTTTAGGAAAATATTTATTTCTACCAGTCAAATGTATGATAAAAATTGATGTTACAAGTTAAATGTTAACTTCAATTTAACCGATAAAACGTTTTTCCAAATGTTACGTTTCTTTAACGTGAAGTACGCCCGAACACAGAGTCTTTACTTGCATATTTTCATATTTCACTTCCAGCTCGGACAGCTCTTGTGATGTCACTTCCGGGGACCAGTACGTGTAAGTATATAAGTAGTTAGGTTATGTAGGTCCGAGCGCACAGGTGCCAGGTGCAGGATTCAGGATTCATGACCTTTGACCCCTGACGTCACTGTTATGACCTTTGACCGATGACATCATCATCGATTTCCTGGAAATTTCCCGATTTTCCGCCAATTTTCCTCAAAATTTCCCGTTTTTCCCTCAAATTTTCCTCAAAATTTCCCATTTCCCTACAAAATTTCCCTACAAAATTTCCCCATTCCCGAAAATTTTCTAAGTATCCGCAAATCTCCGGATAGTGGGTAAGCAATATTCTAACAATCTCCCCATCTCCGGATAGCGGGTTGGTATCCCCCTTACCTACCCACCCATCTCCGGATAGCGGGTTGGTATCCCCCTTACCTACCCACCCATAGATGACATCACCGCACCCTCATCTTGGATTATGTCCTATCCGGTCACCATCATTTCCGACCGCCATTTTGGATTCAATTTTCGCATGCTCTATCATTCCATTATTATTATGCAATCATATAGTATTACATCATATCTGACCGTCATCTTGGATGACATCATCACCGCCATCTTGGATTACGTCATTTCCATTAACCATTTTGATTTCTAGAACTTTATACTGTCTCTATTACATCACCACTGATAAGACTTAGGGTTTCGGATTTAATATTTTCACATTAATATTATACAATCACTAATTTGTTTTATAGAAACACCCGCCATTTTTAATCATGAAATCACACCTATCACCACTGAATTGAGTGCCCCGCTCCTATGTTGTACTTTTCGTTACGACGACATCATACCATTTACATGCATTACACTTTTCTTTACGGTCACATAACCATCGCCATATTGTATGACCTTGGCCCCAACTGACATTTAGAATTCTACAATCTTAGATTCAACCATTTTGAATTATGTAATCACACCTAACACCACACAATCGAGCACCCTACTCCTATGTGTTGAAATTTTCATTATAGTCATAGTAATTTTATCTTCTGAAGGCAGCCATATTGGATTTTTTAATCCTCACCTTTAACCTATGACATCATGAACATCATATTAGACTATGTCGTCATCACCAGCTCCAAAGCCATCTTGGACTATAGAACTTTCGATCATTTTGAATTATGACATCACGCCTATCTCGTAATCTAGTGCCCCACTCCTACATGTTGCAGTTGTCGTTAAGACACCAAGCACCCATACTTATCATTATGATTATATCATTATATATATGTCATCTTCTGTAGGCAGACATATTGTATTGTCATCACTGTAGCTCCTTTCGAACGACATCTTGGACTATATTGTCTTCACTTGACCTATAACATCTTAAGTATGTCCCTCACCTTTAACTTTCCACTATATTGGATTATAGCATTTATATATGCCATCTTATCGCCAACACTATCTTGGCATCATCATATTACTGTCGACACCCTGAACTTCCCACCATCTTAGACTATATCATCACATTTGACTTATAACATATCCACACCGCCGCCATCTTAGATTTTGTTATCACCAACTTTAATCTTGACCACCAACATATTGTATTATCATCTCATGTATGCACCCCCATACTTGATTATATAATCATACTATCTTTCATCCGCTGCTAGAGTATGTAGATTAATTATTCGTAATGAGCATCCCAAACACTAAGATAAAATATATATATTCCTAGTATTACCATTAAACTTATCACGGTCCTTATACCAAAGTCATACTACAGGACTTGTGCACTGTAGCACTTTACTCAAACTGACTTACATAGCTTATGTTTTCTTTACATGATTTCAATTGCGACTACAATTTCTTTGAGGGCTTTCATTGGCGCCTACAATTTCTTTGAGGGCTTTCATTTGCGCTTACATTTTCCTTGAGGGCTTTCATTTGCGACTACAATTTCTTTGAGGGCTTTCATTTGCGCCTACAATTTCTTTGAGGGCTTTCATTTGCGCTTACATTTTCCTTGAGGGCTTTCATTTGCGCTTACAATTTCTTTGAGGGCTTTCATTGGCGCCTACAATTTCTTTGAGGGCTTTCATTTGCGCTTACATTTTCCTTGAGGGCTTTCATTGGCGCCTACAATTTCTTTGAGGGCTTTCATTTGCGACTACAATTTCTTTGAGGGCTTTCATTTGCGCTTACAATTTCTATGAGGGGCTTTCATTTGCGCTTACATTTTCCTTGAGGGCTTTCATTTGCGCTTACAATTTCTTTGAGGGCTTTCATTTGCGCTTACATTTTCCTTGAGGGCTTTCATTGGCGCCTACAATTTCTTTGAGGGCTTTCATTTGCGACTACAATTTCTTTGAGGGCTTTCATTTGCGCTTACAATTTCTATGAGGGGCTTTCATTTGCGCTTACATTTTCCTTGAGGGCTTTCATTTGCGCTTACAATTTCTTTGAGGGCTTTCATTTGCGCTTACATTTTCTTTGAGGGCTTTCATTTGCGCTTACAATTTCTTTGAGGGCTTTCATTTGCGACTACAATTTCTTTGAGGACTTTCCTTTACACTTATGTTTTCTTTGAGTGTTTTAAGTTTCGCTTATTTTTTCTTTACATGCATTCCTTTGCGATTACATTTTCTTTATATTGTAACTCAGTATCTCATGTAAACAATATTTAAGTATCCATATATATCATTAATCTTAATAGCAAATGTTATGGTCATGCATGCATCCTTATTTTTATAGTTGTCACCATAAATTAAGCAGGATAAATTAAGGGAAATAAAAAAAAAACATAGTATGAATGAAAAATTTATTTTATTTACAATGTTTATTTTATACACAGTTCTACACAAAGATATATACATCTATTTATCTAGTGGGTCGAAATGACTAATTCTCAGCTCCAGACGGTTCACCGAATTCAGCGTCCAACCAGATCCTTTACCCATATATTCTTCTTCTTCCTTGCAGAGTTTTTCAATACTCTGTTTAACTGACTGCTTCACGTCGTTTGAAGTATAAATTACAGCAGCCGATGTCTTGAAAGCACGCTTGCTCACTCGATTCTCGTGCGGCTCCGGTTTACCATATAGACAATCCAACCATAAGTTATATTTTAAAGGCCCATGCGATGCTGTATCATCCATAATCTGTTGTATTATATTCTGCTCAATATCACCCAGAAAAGTGCAAATATCTTTGGCCTCACTAAAAGTATTTAGATAATAATAGTCTTTCAGAACTCCTGCAAATGCAGATTGTGCCAAGTAAAATCCATTATCAGTTGTCTGTAACTGACCAAGCATAGTGTTAGATTTATGTCCAGATGACGATACGGGTGGTTGTTGCTGCTGATCTCCTTGAATGCAGGAGCCTGTGCACATGGGTACCTCTAGTTTAAATTGAGGAGTCATGATGTTCACATGCTGTTTTACAGGCAAGCGAACTGCACCTTTACAAATCTTCATATGTCTTTTCAAACTATCAATGCGAGTAAACCACTGATTGCACTTAACACACTGAATCTTTATACGAGAGGGACTCTTCATACATTTACTTCTCTCGTGCCTTCGCGCATGATGAGCAAATGCAAACATCATGTCGCAGTAGTTGCAAGGATGTCTATTTGATGTGCCTTCCATGTCTCGGTTAGCTGTGTCCAAGACCGATGGTGCTTCACTTAAGTTTGGTGTGCTATTTTCAAAATCAATGTAACGCTGTTGTGCTGATGTCCTCACTTTCGACCGCTTAGCTCTTCCTTTGCATATCTTCAGGTGTATTTTCAAGTCATCATTGCGAGTAAACTTCTTCCAACATTCATCACATCTAATCATAGTGCGAGACGGATTCTTCAGGCAATTACTCTTCTCATGACGTCTCATGTTAAAACTTGTTGAAAACATCATATTACAGTGCGGACACCGATGCTTCATTGGTGGCGATGGCTCCATGCAGGATTCCGAAGAACTCGCGGTAGGATCCATACTCTCCCCAGATGTCTTTGTAGTTAAACAAGAAAGATAGCTCCCAAGCGATGTTCACTCTTCGGAGTCAGGATGACAACTAAGCTACTAATTCCGTCCACATCCCTACATATATAAAGACAACACCTACCCCCACAACGACACTCTTCACATCATCAAAATGTTTACTTAGGACTCAGCTTACACAGGGTCTCTCTCTCTCTCTCTTCTACTCCAAATCATTCAACTATCATAGAAGTCTTGAAACTATCAAGATGATGCAGATTCATAACCTGACCAATTCAATCATGAGATGATTCTTGGTATGGTAAACACAACTAAAATACATCTTCTCCAGCTGTCATGATCTATTATTAATAAAATGCTTCATATCCTCTTAAATATTAACATCCTTATAGGAATTTGCACACCTCATTTAATTTCAAAAACTCCCAGCCACTATATCTACGCGGAACAATAAATAATTAATACTATCCCAACTCAGTCTCACACCAGCATATTTGTGTAATATTATCCACTTTATTTTTCGTAAAGTTACCATTCCAACATAACCTACTGACATAATACTTAGATAACGTTATGTAGCATTCCATCCCATTATATCAGTTAAAGTTGTTACCACGCATAACTATACTCTAGCCATTGTTCCAAAGCAGCCAGAATTTAATACTATCAGCCCATCATCATCATCAAACTACTTAATATAATTCCATAAACATTTACTATATGCAAATATTAACTACACCATAGTAAATATACAACATAGGTCCACCCAACAATCCAAAATGAATGTCGGTCAAAAGACAGTTTTAAATCTACGAGCCATAACATACAATCCTATTCCTCAGCCCCGCAGTACCCAACATTCTTCAGCTTACAAACTCTTTAAATTAAACATTTAATTATGTATTTCCTTTCATTCTTTTAATGTTTCTTGCAGTAAAGATTTTTTTTTGAGTCAAATACTATTTACAGACAATACAATTCACCATCCTGCCATATAAAAAAAAGAGATCATATCTCGACTTAACCATAGGATAAATCCATGCAGCATCTAAAAAATCAACTAAATAGATAATACTTAAGATATGAACAAAGTCCGATCTGACATTCTGGTCGAGTCATTGCATATGAATACAAATAGGAGGAGGAGGGACCATAACATATGGATACAAATATGAGGAGGAGGAGGAGGGATCGTAGCTTATGGATACAAATATGAGGAGGAGGGATCGTAGCATACATAAATTACACCCAACTTTACTCAAATACCAACTATATCAACCAGAAAGTAAATTATAAGAGGTATGTTTCCAATTTAAATTACTTTCCGTTCGATCATTCAGAAACCCAGGCATAAAACACATAAATATCGTCGAAGATCAAAAGAACTGCAAAGTCAACATATAATATCACAGTCTAAGCCATAATATCTATGTCCATCGCATTTATATCAACCATTTCCCTTATACACCTTAAGTGTATGAAATGCAAGGCCAGCAAAAATAAATACCTGATACATATTGTCCATTTTAATTGTCCTTTTCACGATGTAAATACTTGTAATTATTATGCTGTAGAGATTCCGAATAAAATTTCTTACTTAAATAACAACTACTATGCCACCAATTCATATTATAAGTACTGCTAATAACTCTCCTTACCCACATAATATGAACGGAAAGACAAAAATTATTAACATGTTAGTAGATCTACACAACAACAATATATAAAGTCATATGTTTAAGCATTTACAAAACTTGCACGAATCAAGAAGTTAAACCATACAGGCTAAACATTACTTTAAACCTTAAATATGTAGATCATAAATATATTATTTTCCGAAGGATTGAAACTGTATTTGGCATAAGCATTGCCGCTAAGCTACATACATACAAGTTAATGGCATTAGAACTCATACGATTATTGAGTAACAATTTTGAAGCAACATCTATAATGTAATGTTAGAAAAAAGGAGAAGTAAATGAAATGAGAAGAATCTAGAATTAACAACAAATGCTGGAATTTGACTCACAGCTTTATTTTACTATATATATCACTGATACAGCTAGGTAAATTATACCAGGAACAAGTTTTACACTTTCAATTACGTCCAACAATATTCGGTGATTCTGGATTCAACTGCGAAAACATATCATGAAAGAAAATGTTCTTTATCAGGTTCTTGTAGTCGGACATTACTTAATGTGCCAAGTTAAATCTCTTTAGGTGAATATCTATTACACACCGTTAGTGAACAATCATTTCCAACTGCTTCACTTGAAAATCACATCATCATCATCTGGAAGCCGGCGAGATCTTGTAAACTGGAGGCCAGTCTCATAGTAGTTTGTGCTGGGCTGGATGCTTTCATAAGAATGAAATTATATGTTGCAGCGACTCATGTGCACATTCAAAATATCGCTTCGTGAAAACAACTTTCCACATCTATCACACTGATGCGACTTGGAGGTAGGATTCACAAGACAATGATGTTCTTCATGTCGCCGAGCACTACTGCTGCTTGCAAACTTCTGCTTACAATATCTACACAAAATTTCGGATTTTCACTTCACAATATGGAGGTTAAAATTTTCTCGTCGCATCAACAACTTTCCACATCTGTCACACAGAAGTATTATATCGGGGGAAGTCTTCATACATTCATATTTTCCAGCACGTGATGATTCTGGTGACACTATAGGTGATGTAGGCGTTGGTGATGACGGGTGCGATGACCTCGGCTTCATTTCCTGTGTAGTAGAATGATTCACTGCTAGTGATCTACCACTAAATGTTTGGCCCATTGCAGGAGAAAAAATAACTCGGGAAGGCTATCCCAATGAGTCTCCGCTATTTAAAGCCCAGAAACAAACTGATGGATTGCTATTTACATTGCGCCTTATATACTCTCGAAACCATGATCACATCATATTTGCCAATCAAAAGAAGCCGAGTTCTCTTACATACATAAATATGTATTCACATGGACATGCATGGACATGCACTGCACTCACTGAATACACACAGTGGCCACACATGTGACTAAAACTAGCTCCAAATGGATCCAAATACCTTCAGTAGCTATAATAGCTCCAACTGCTACCATAGCTCCAACTATCTCCAATAGCCCAAATAAGTTCATTAGCTTCAACTATCTCCAATAGCCCAAATAAGTTCATTAGCTCCAACTAGCTCCAATAGTCCAACTAACTTCATTAACTCCAACTAGCTCCAATAGTCCAACTAACTTCATTAGCTCCACCTAGCCCCAATAGTCCAACTATCTCCAACTAGCTCCAATATCAACAACTGCTACATTATCCCCAACTAACTTCATTAGCTCAAACTAGCTCCAACAGCTCCAACTAGCTCCAATATATCCAACTAGCTCCAATAGTTCCAACTGCTATAATAGTCAAACTGATAAAATGACTCAAAATTAATCCAACTGCTAAAATAGCTCCAAACGGCTCCAACTATCCAAATAAAATCCAATAGCTCCAACTAGCTCTAATAGATACAATAGCGTTAACTAGCTTCAGTACTTACAATTAGCTCCAACCTCATCTGACTCTAGCGCCTCAATTGCCCCACAGACTCCAAAGCACCAACCGATTTCAGATATAAGATTACACGAAATAAAATTTAAAAAAAGTTTATATTCATATTAAAATTTATTTCACAATTTTATACACGTTTCGGTAAAACATATTATTGTATGTAGCCTGCTCTCCTTAGTTAACGATGTATAGTCAATGTTTCTTTGGTGATGGATACTTTTTCGGCATTTTGAAAAGCAACTAGAAGCCTTAACCTATCGACTAATATATTAGGATCAGCCCATGATGTGTAATCTATCTCGCTTATTGTTATTAATATTTTTAAGCTATCTGAAGTCTTCTGTTTTAACAACCGTCTCATTGTCTTCCACGCAGTGATCATCATAATAATGACCAGGTTTATTTATTTTAACACGACGTTTCCATCGTTTAGGTCTCACCGCTTCAACATATTCTTTAATCTTTTTTTATCTTCGGATGCTTCATCAAAGTCTTTGATGTTTTCAGTAACACAAAACTTCCCTTTTTTAGATCTCACAACTTCATCACATTCTTCAATCTTGTCAGTTTCGGACACTTCATCAAAATCTTCGATACCTACATTTCCATCGTTGAGGTCTCTAAAACTTCATCACAGTTCATAATCTTGTGAGCTTTAGGAGCCGCATTACAGTCTTCGATATTGCCAGCTTCGAGTGCTTCATCGAAATCTTTGAAGTTGTCAGCTTCAGCCTGTTCTATGTTGTTCATAATTTAGTGAAGGTAACTTTAATTTGGTGTAAATAATTTTTTTTTATTTCGAATGAAGACACTACTTTCTTCATTAGATTTCAATTCTATTTCATTAGTGATATCTAGTTAGAGTTGGTAGAACCAGCATTTTCAACTTCGAGTTCATAATATTTTTTTTTAATAATTTATCTTCTTTCCTCTTCTTTGCTGTTGTAGACCTGATCTCGATATCTTTAGATAGCCTGGTTGCGCAGATCTTGTTATGTTTATTCAACAAATATCTTCGACCAAAGTATTTCTGGCACAGATTGCAACTAAATGGCTTTTGGTAAGGACTTAATGTACACTCTGCTCTCTAATGTCGCTTCGCATTTTTTCTCAAGGTGAACTCCTTGTCGCAATATACACACCTGTGTCCTTTCGATAACATTGCTGGCAGCGACTCAGAATACATATCAGCTTCTACGACTAATACCAGATGCATATTGGGAGTTTTAATTTGTAACAAATACTTAAATATTATTTTTTTAACATGCCATCAGCGGTAATTAATTTTCCTTTTTTAAAATATGTAGGTTGCAAGTAGTTTCGCTTCATGCTAACATATATCACCACATGCTGTGTCAAAGTAAAGTTTGTGTATAATTAGGTAGGATGCTCTCTCACAGTCACAAGAGATGGAGAGATTCGTTAGACCTCTAGGGGGGAAGATTATTTCTCAAGGAAAAGATCAGGTAACATACCGAACTGATGCTGGTAGCGATAAATAATCCATGTTAGCTTCTACAGCCAATACAACTTATGTGTTATTTTAATAGTAGACTTATAAAATTCCAACACCAAGAATAAATGTTACTACTAAGATAAATAAAATAATAAATTGGAGAAGGAGATGTATCAATGTATTTGAATATTAGAATATGTCGTTGCGGATGAATGTGTGTTGACAGCTTTCTTAATATTTTTTTTTATAACTACTGCCTGCAGTCAGCTAAAGAAAAATCAAGCTATAATAAAATAAATTATCTCCCACGACGGACAATTTCTTTTCTGATGTAGGTGGGCACCATATATATATATATTTAGTATATAACTTATGCTAAAGCATATAATATGTTTAAGCATAAATAAATTTTAATTTTAGATATGTTTACATATATATGCTTCTCCATCTCTTGTGACTGTGAGAGAGCATCCTACCTAATTATACACAAACTTTACTTTGACACAGCATGTGGTGATATATGTTAGCATGAAGCGAAACTACTTGCAACCTACATATTTTAAAAAAGGAAAATTAATTACCGCTGATGGCATGTTAAAAAAATAATATTTAAGTATTTGTTACAAATTAAAACTCCCAATATGCATCTGGTATTAGTCGTAGAAGCTGATATGTATTCTGAGTCGCTGCCAGCAATGTTATCGAAAGGACACAGGTGTGTATATTGCGACAAGGAGTTCACCTTGAGAAAAAATGCGAAGCGACATTAGAGAGCAGAGTGTACATTAAGTCCTTACCAAAAGCCATTTAGTTGCAATCTGTGCCAGAAATACTTTGGTCGAAGATATTTGTTGAATAAACATAACAAGATCTGCGCAACCAGGCTATCTAAAGATATCGAGATCAGGTCTACAACAGCAAAGAAGAGGAAAGAAGATAAATTATTAAAAAAAAATATTATGAACTCGAAGTTGAAAATGCTGGTTCTACCAACTCTAACTAGATATCACTAATGAAATAGAATTGAAATCTAATGAAGAAAGTAGTGTCTTCATTCGAAATAAAAAAAAATTATTTACACCAAATTAAAGTTACCTTCACTAAATTATGAACAACATAGAACAGGCTGAAGCTGACAACTTCAAAGATTTCGATGAAGCACTCGAAGCTGGCAATATCGAAGACTGTAATGCGGCTCCTAAAGCTCACAAGATTATGAACTGTGATGAAGTTTTAGAGACCTCAACGATGGAAATGTAGGTATCGAAGATTTTGATGAAGTGTCCGAAACTGACAAGATTGAAGAATGTGATGAAGTTGTGAGATCTAAAAAAGGGAAGTTTTGTGTTACTGAAAACATCAAAGACTTTGATGAAGCATCCGAAGATAAAAAAAGATTAAAGAATATGTTGAAGCGGTGAGACCTAAACGATGGAAACGTCGTGTTAAAATAAATAAACCTGGTCATTATTATGATGATCACTGCGTGGAAGACAATGAGACGGTTGTTAAAACAGAAGACTTCAGATAGCTTAAAAATATTAATAACAATAAGCGAGATAGATTACACATCATGGGCTGATCCTAATATATTAGTCGATAGGTTAAGGCTTCTAGTTGCTTTTCAAAATGCCGAAAAAGTATCCATCACCAAAGAAACATTGACTATACATCGTTAACTAAGGAGAGCAGGCTACATACAATAATATGTTTTACCGAAACGTGTATAAAATTGTGAAATAAATTTTAATATGAATATAAACTTTTTTTAAATTTTATTTCGTGTAATCTTATATCTGAAATCGGTTGGTGCTTTGGAGTCTGTGGGGCAATTGAGGCGCTAGAGTCAGATGAGGTTGGAGCTAATTGTAAGTACTGAAGCTAGTTAACGCTATTGTATCTATTAGAGCTAGTTGGAGCTATTGGATTTTATTTGGATAGTTGGAGCCGTTTGGAGCTATTTTAGCAGTTGGATTAATTTTGAGTCATTTTATCAGTTTGACTATTATAGCAGTTGGAACTATTGGAGCTAGTTGGATATATTGGAGCTAGTTGGAGCTGTTGGAGCTAGTTTGAGCTAATGAAGTTAGTTGGGGATAATGTAGCAGTTGTTGATATTGGAGCTAGTTGGAGATAGTTGGACTATTGGGGCTAGGTGGAGCTAATGAAGTTAGTTGGACTATTGGAGCTAGTTGGAGTTAATGAAGTTAGTTGGACTATTGGAGCTAGTTGGAGCTAATGAACTTATTTGGGCTATTGGAGATAGTTGAAGCTAATGAACTTATTTGGGCTATTGGAGATAGTTGGAGCTATGGTAGCAGTTGGAGCTATTATAGCTACTGAAGGTATTTGGATCCATTTGGAGCTAGTTTTAGTCACATGTGTGGCCACTGTGTGTATTCAGTGAGTGCAGTGCATGTCCATGCATGTCCATGTGAATACATATTTATGTATGTAAGAGAACTCGGCTTCTTTTGATTGGCAAATATGATGTGATCATGGTTTCGAGAGTATATAAGGCGCAATGTAAATAGCAATCCATCAGTTTGTTTCTGGGCTTTAAATAGCGGAGACTCATTGGGATAGCCTTCCCGAGTTATTTTTTCTCCTGCAATGGGCCAAACATTTAGTGGTAGATCACTAGCAGTGAATCATTCTACTACACAGGAAATGAAGCCGAGGTCATCGCACCCGTCATCACCAACGCCTACATCACCTATAGTGTCACCAGAATCATCACGTGCTGGAAAATATGAATGTATGAAGACTTCCCCCGATATAATACTTCTGTGTGACAGATGTGGAAAGTTGTTGATGCGACGAGAAAATTTTAACCTCCATATTGTGAAGTGAAAATCCGAAATTTTGTGTAGATATTGTAAGCAGAAGTTTGCAAGCAGCAGTAGTGCTCGGCGACATGAAGAACATCATTGTCTTGTGAATCCTACCTCCAAGTCGCATCAGTGTGATAGATGTGGAAAGTTGTTTTCACGAAGCGATATTTTGAATGTGCACATGAGTCGCTGCAACATATAATTTCATTCTTATGAAAGCATCCAGCCCAGCACAAACTACTATGAGACTGGCCTCCAGTTTACAAGATCTCGCCGGCTTCCAGATGATGATGATGTGATTTTCAAGTGAAGCAGTTGGAAATGATTGTTCACTAACGGTGTGTAATAGATATTCACCTAAAGAGATTTAACTTGGCACATTAAGTAATGTCCGACTACAAGAACCTGATAAAGAACATTTTCTTTCATGATATGTTTTCGCAGTTGAATCCAGAATCACCGAATATTGTTGGACGTAATTGAAAGTGTAAAACTTGTTCCTGGTATAATTTACCTAGCTGTATCAGTGATATATATAGTAAAATAAAGCTGTGAGTCAAATTCCAGCATTTGTTGTTAATTCTAGATTCTTCTCATTTCATTTACTTCTCCTTTTTTCTAACATTACATTATAGATGTTGCTTCAAAATTGTTACTCAATAATCGTATGAGTTCTAATGCCATTAACTTGTATGTATGTAGCTTAGCGGCAATGCTTATGCCAAATACAGTTTCAATCCTTCGGAAAATAATATATTTATGATCTACATATTTAAGGTTTAAAGTAATGTTTAGCCTGTATGGTTTAACTTCTTGATTCGTGCAAGTTTTGTAAATGCTTATACATATGACTTTATATATTGTTGTTGTGTAGATCTACTAACATGTTAAGTAATTTTTGTCTTTACGTTCATATTATGTGGGTAAGGAGAGTTATTAGCAGTACTTATAATATGAATTGGTGGCATAGTAGTTGTTATTTAAGTAAGAAATTTTATTCGGAATCTCTACAGCATAATAATTACAAGTATTTACATCGTGAAAAGGACAATTAAAATGGACAATATGTATCAGGTATTTATTTTTGCTGGCCTTGCATTTCATACACTTAAGGTGTATAAGGGAAATGGTTGATATAAATGCGATGGACATAGATATTATGGCTTAGACTGTGATATTATATGTTGACTTTGCAGTTCTTTTGATCTTCGACGATATTTATGTGTTTTATGCCTGGGTTTCTGAATGATCGAACGGAAAGTAATTTAAATTGGAAACATACCTCTTATAATTTACTTTCTGGTTGATATAGTTGGTATTTGAGTAAAGTTGGGTGTAATTTATGTATGCTACGATCCCTCCTCCTCATATTTGTATCCATAAGCTACGATCCCTCCTCCTCCTCCTCATATTTGTATCCATATGTTATGGTCCCTCCTCCTCCTATTTGTATTCATATGCAATGACTCGACCAGAATGTCAGATCGGACTTTGTTCATATCTTAAGTATTATCTATTTAGTTGATTTTTTAGATGCTGCATGGATTTATCCTATGGTTAAGTCGAGATATGATCTCTTTTTTTTATATGGCAGGATGGTGAATTGTATTGTCTGTAAATAGTATTTGACTCAAAAAAAAATCTTTACTGCAAGAAACATTAAAAGAATGAAAGGAAATACATAATTAAATGTTTAATTTAAAGAGTTTGTAAGCTGAAGAATGTTGGGTACTGCGGGGCTGAGGAATAGGATTGTATGTTATGGCTCGTAGATTTAAAACTGTCTTTTGACCGACATTCATTTTGGATTGTTGGGTGGACCTATGTTGTATATTTACTATGGTGTAGTTAATATTTGCATATAGTAAATGTTTATGGAATTATATTAAGTAGTTTGATGATGATGATGGGCTGATAGTATTAAATTCTGGCTGCTTTGGAACAATGGCTAGAGTATAGTTATGCGTGGTAACAACTTTAACTGATATAATGGGATGGAATGCTACATAACGTTATCTAAGTATTATGTCAGTAGGTTATGTTGGAATGGTAACTTTACGAAAAATAAAGTGGATAATATTACACAAATATGCTGGTGTGAGACTGAGTTGGGATAGTATTAATTATTTATTGTTCCGCGTAGATATAGTGGCTGGGAGTTTTTGAAATTAAATGAGGTGTGCAAATTCCTATAAGGATGTTAATATTTAAGAGGATATGAAGCATTTTATTAATAATAGATCATGACAGCTGGAGAAGATGTATTTTAGTTGTGTTTACCATACCAAGAATCATCTCATGATTGAATTGGTCAGGTTATGAATCTGCATCATCTTGATAGTTTCAAGACTTCTATGATAGTTGAATGATTTGGAGTAGAAGAGAGAGAGAGAGAGACCCTGTGTAAGCTGAGTCCTAAGTAAACATTTTGATGATGTGAAGAGTGTAGTTGTGGGGGTAGGTGTTGTCTTTATATATGTAGGGATGTGGACGGAATTAGTAGCTTAGTTGTCATCCTGACTCCGAAGAGTGAACATCGCTTGGGAGCTATCTTTCTTGTTTAACTACAAAGACATCTGGGGAGAGTATGGATCCTACCGCGAGTTCTTCGGAATCCTGCATGGAGCCATCGCCACCAATGAAGCATCGGTGTCCGCACTGTAATATGATGTTTTCAACAAGTTTTAACATGAGACGTCATGAGAAGAGTAATTGCCTGAAGAATCCGTCTCGCACTATGATTAGATGTGATGAATGTTGGAAGAAGTTTACTCGCAATGATGACTTGAAAATACACCTGAAGATATGCAAAGGAAGAGCTAAGCGGTCGAAAGTGAGGACATCAGCACAACAGCGTTACATTGATTTTGAAAATAGCACACCAAACTTAAGTGAAGCACCATCGGTCTTGGACACAGCTAACCGAGACATGGAAGGCACATCAAATAGACATCCTTGCAACTACTGCGACATGATGTTTGCATTTGCTCATCATGCGCGAAGGCACGAGAGAAGTAAATGTATGAAGAGTCCCTCTCGTATAAAGATTCAGTGTGTTAAGTGCAATCAGTGGTTTACTCGCATTGATAGTTTGAAAAGACATATGAAGATTTGTAAAGGTGCAGTTCGCTTGCCTGTAAAACAGCATGTGAACATCATGACTCCTCAATTTAAACTAGAGGTACCCATGTGCACAGGCTCCTGCATTCAAGGAGATCAGCAGCAACAACCACCCGTATCGTCATCTGGACATAAATCTAACACTATGCTTGGTCAGTTACAGACAACTGATAATGGATTTTACTTGGCACAATCTGCATTTGCAGGAGTTCTGAAAGACTATTATTATCTAAATACTTTTAGTGAGGCCAAAGATATTTGCACTTTTCTGGGTGATATTGAGCAGAATATAATACAACAGATTATGGATGATACAGCATCGCATGGGCCTTTAAAATATAACTTATGGTTGGATTGTCTATATGGTAAACCGGAGCCGCACGAGAATCGAGTGAGCAAGCGTGCTTTCAAGACATCGGCTGCTGTAATTTATACTTCAAACGACGTGAAGCAGTCAGTTAAACAGAGTATTGAAAAACTCTGCAAGGAAGAAGAAGAATATATGGGTAAAGGATCTGGTTGGACGCTGAATTCGGTGAACCGTCTGGAGCTGAGAATTAGTCATTTCGACCCACTAGATAAATAGATGTATATATCTTTGTGTAGAACTGTGTATAAAATAAACATTGTAAATAAAATAAATTTTTCATTCATACTATGTTTTTTTTTTATTTCCCTTAATTTATCCTGCTTAATTTATGGTGACAACTATAAAAATAAGGATGCATGCATGACCATAACATTTGCTATTAAGATTAATGATATATATGGATACTTAAATATTGTTTACATGAGATACTAAGTTACAATATAAAGAAAATGTAATCGCAAAGGAATGCATGTAAAGAAAAAATAAGCGAAACTTAAAACACTCAAAGAAAACATAAGTGTAAAGGAAAGTCCTCAAAGAAATTGTAGTCGCAAATGAAAGCCCCTCATAGAAATTGTAAGCGCAAATGAAAGCCCTCAAAGAAATTGTAGTCGCAAATGAAAGCCCTCAAAGAAATTGTAAGCGCAAATGAAAGCCCTCAAAGAAAATGTAAGCGCAAATGAAAGCCCTCAAAGAAAATGTAAGCGCAAATGAAAGCCCTCAAAGAAATTGTAAGCGCAAATGAAAGCCCTCAAGGAAATTGTAAGCGCAAATGAAAGCCCTCAAAGAAAATGTAAGCGCAAATGAAAGCCCTCAAAGAAATTGTAAGCGCAAATGAAAGCCCTCAAAGAAATTGTAAGCGCAAATGAAAGCCCTCAAAGAAAATGTAAGCGCAAATGAAAGCCCTCAAAGAAATTGTAAGCGCAAATGAAAGCCCTCAAGGAAATTGTAAGCGCCAATGAAAGCCCTCAAAGAAAATGTAAGCGCAAATGAAAGCCCTCAAAGAAATTGTAAGCGCAAATGAAAGCCCTCAAGGAAAATGTAAGCGCAAATGAAAGCCCTCAAAGAAATTGTAGTCGCAAATGAAAGCCCTCAAAGAAATTGTAGGCGCCAATGAAAGCCCTCAAGGAAAATGTAAGCGCAAATGAAAGCCCTCAAAGAAATTGTAGGCGCCAATGAAAGCCCTCAAAGAAATTGTAGTCGCAATTGAAATCATGTAAAGAAAACATAAGCTATGTAAGTCAGTTTGAGTAAAGTGCTACAGTGCACAAGTCCTGTAGTATGACTTTGGTATAAGGACCGTGATAAGTTTAATGGTAATACTAGGAATATATATATTTTATCTTAGTGTTTGGGATGCTCATTACGAATAATTAATCTACATACTCTAGCAGCGGATGAAAGATAGTATGATTATATAATCAAGTATGGGGGTGCATACATGAGATGATAATACAATATGTTGGTGGTCAAGATTAAAGTTGGTGATAACAAAATCTAAGATGGCGGCGGTGTGGATATGTTATAAGTCAAATGTGATGATATAGTCTAAGATGGTGGGAAGTTCAGGGTGTCGACAGTAATATGATGATGCCAAGATAGTGTTGGCGATAAGATGGCATATATAAATGCTATAATCCAATATAGTGGAAAGTTAAAGGTGAGGGACATACTTAAGATGTTATAGGTCAAGTGAAGACAATATAGTCCAAGATGTCGTTCGAAAGGAGCTACAGTGATGACAATACAATATGTCTGCCTACAGAAGATGACATATATATAATGATATAATCATAATGATAAGTATGGGTGCTTGGTGTCTTAACGACAACTGCAACATGTAGGAGTGGGGCACTAGATTACGAGATAGGCGTGATGTCATAATTCAAAATGATCGAAAGTTCTATAGTCCAAGATGGCTTTGGAGCTGGTGATGACGACATAGTCTAATATGATGTTCATGATGTCACAGGTTAAAGGTGAGGATTAAAAAATCCAATATGGCTGCCTTCAGAAGATAAAATTACTATGACTATAATGAAAATTTCAACACATAGGAGTAGGGTGCTCGATTGTGTGGTGTTAGGTGTGATTACATAATTCAAAATGGTTGAATCTAAGATTGTAGAATTCTAAATGTCAGTTGGGGCCAAGGTCATACAATATGGCGATGGTTATGTGACCGTAAAGAAAAGTGTAATGCATGTAAATGGTATGATGTCGTCGTAACGAAAAGTACAACATAGGAGCGGGGCACTCAATTCAGTGGTGATAGGTGTGATTTCATGATTAAAAATGGCGGGTGTTTCTATAAAACAAATTAGTGATTGTATAATATTAATGTGAAAATATTAAATCCGAAACCCTAAGTCTTATCAGTGGTGATGTAATAGAGACAGTATAAAGTTCTAGAAATCAAAATGGTTAATGGAAATGACGTAATCCAAGATGGCGGTGATGATGTCATCCAAGATGACGGTCAGATATGATGTAATACTATATGATTGCATAATAATAATGGAATGATAGAGCATGCGAAAATTGAATCCAAAATGGCGGTCGGAAATGATGGTGACCGGATAGGACATAATCCAAGATGAGGGTGCGGTGATGTCATCTATGGGTGGGTAGGTAAGGGGGATACCAACCCGCTATCCGGAGATGGGTGGGTAGGTAAGGGGGATACCAACCCGCTATCCGGAGATGGGGAGATTGTTAGAATATTGCTTACCCACTATCCGGAGATTTGCGGATACTTAGAAAATTTTCGGGAATGGGGAAATTTTGTAGGGAAATTTTGTAGGGAAATGGGAAATTTTGAGGAAAATTTGAGGGAAAAACGGGAAATTTTGAGGAAAATTGGCGGAAAATCGGGAAATTTCCAGGAAATCGATGATGATGTCATCGGTCAAAGGTCATAACAGTGACGTCAGGGGTCAAAGGTCATGAATCCTGAATCCTGCACCTGGCACCTGTGCGCTCGGACCTACATAACCTAACTACTTATATACTTAAATTGAAGTATATACTCCAGCCTTAGGGCGGTTTTATAAACTACGGAACGCACGATCGGTTATAAAGCAGGGAAGTCGCAAGACGTCACCAACCCTACAACTGTATATTCTATACAAGACTAGAGAACGAATTTCTTCTAGGGGGCTCATTTTGTAAATTCATGTTTATCATGAAAATGTATGAATTGTCAATAACGTAATTTAAAAGTGTTATTTTCCTTCACTCTACAAAATTTTAACAAGGAAATTTGATTTATTTAATAAAAACAACATCGTGGTATACTATGCACATAACGCTTGCCTATTTGAAAGTTTTTGGATCACTCCACGCAAACCGAAACGCAAGTATTTGAAAGTTGGGCTATGCTTGCGTTGGGTTTTAGCTTGTTGCGTAGTTGTTAAACGAGTATTTGGAAACGTCGCTGTGGAACTTTTCGAGTCTTGCTATTGTCACGTAGTTTATAAACCCGGCGTTAGTCCTGTGGCCAGCCCTGGCGGCGGTTGTCAGCCCTGGCGGCGGTTGTCAGCCCTGGGCGGTTGTCAGCCCTGGTGGCCGGCGCGGCGCGTGCGTGCCGCCGGTCAACGAGAAACGACGCGTGGGCGGTCCCGTTTGGAGCTCGGCCGCTCGGAACACCTGCCGCCAGGGAAGACTACGTTTCACTGACCCTCGGACAGTCCCCGAACATTTCCGAAGTCCGGCCGCTCGTTTGTGCATCTTCGCTGTCGGTATGAAAAAAAGGGGTGGGGGGTGGGGATGTCAGCGATTCCTTCAGTATTCGCCAGATATGTAACATCTAACCTCGGTAACGAGCAAATATATGTGTTCTATTGTTGCAAATACACTTATAATAAGAAAGTAGGAAAAGTAATTTAACTGAGCATTCTTAAAAATAATGCAGAGCGTTATAGGTATACGTAAATGTGATTTCTAAACGCGAATCACACGTAGTTTCCGCACATACAACTAAAATTCGCTGCTGGAGCAACTACGTTGACTAACGAATCATTCTATTTTCAGAGAAAAATTTTAAACTATGTAATAAAACGGGTGGGATAAAAGCGAAAGGGCTTTTAAAAATTACGAAACACCGAACTTGGACCTGATTTTCGACAAAGGGTTTTATTTAAATACTGTCCATCTTGTTAAAATTCACTAAACAGTTAACAATATAAAGTTTCCATTTGACTTTGTGAACTTTGGTTCTCGCCATCCGCTACAGATTGCAGCACCGTGGATACACTTTTCCGTTCCTTGCGACTTCCGTTCCATTCTTTAAATTACTCCTGCCAAATGGCATGTACCGAGAGCTATGATGCTACAAATCAAAAATATCCGAAGATGCACGAACGCAGGTTGTCCGGTCGTCTGACTCGTGGTGAGTGAATAGTGGGTGTCTCCCTGCCGCCCGGGAGGCATGCGCGCGCAGCCACCAGCACGACCGGCTCGGAGCATAGAGTAACGAACACGTAGACTGAATAACGAACACTTCCTTAAAGGACGTTTCGAGTCTAAAAGGATCCTTGGAATGTGAATCTTAAAAGATGTAGGCCATATTTGTTGACCTTTCTGAATAGTTGCAAGGAACCTTACATAAACGTCAATGCAGTATTTAGTGAAAGGGTGAGTACGCGTGATCTTACATGCTAAATATGGACTTTGAGTGATTTGTAGCGACATATTTTAGTAAAATATACCGTTTAAATGCCGCCTACACACATTCATGTTCATCTTTAACTTGAAAGTGTTAAAATTGAAAATTACGGGAAATAGGGTGTGAAAAATTGGTAAACGCAGCAAGTAACAGCCAAAAAAAGAAAGTAATTATTTCTTTCTATTTCACCAGGTTGTGTCAGCGACGAAATAATTCTGATATTCTTTCACGTCTAGTTTTTGGCTGGATGCAGCCTTGAAAGTAAATGAAGCTTTGGTTACTGTCAGGAGTGTATTTTTGTTAGAGAGGTAGGCTGATAAAAAAAAGTTCGCAATTATACAGGTTTGGATACTTGCCCAGGTATTTATATTTTGTGTAGTCCCAGTAACTACGCTAGTTTCCAGTTTTAACTGCGCACATTAATAAGAATGATAAAATAATAATGGCCAAATGTAGAATATTCGATTATGTTTTCCATAGTTTAACAAAATATGATTGTATTACACATCAATACCACGAATTATATTTTGTAAATTTGTACAAAACATGAATTTTGTTATTTTTGCATATATGAAACAACTTTTTGAAACGATACATAATTTTTTTTCTGGGCTGGTTTGCTTACGAAAATGTTGATTGATGTTCTTATTCAAATATTAACCATGGAAAAATAGTCGAATGTTCAACAATTGCACATATTAATGTGCTCAGTTAATACTGGAAAGCTATTCAGGGAACCGTTTATAATTAACTTTAAACTAATGACGGTACTACTGGGACAACACAAAGTTTAAAATGCCCGGGCAAAAAATCCAAACTTTGTATTACTACAGACATTTTTTTTTATTATTTTGTAGCTATATGTGCAGTTGCTTTCACGTCAATGTACATATTTACAATTATATGTAATTTTACATGATTATTTCAGTAGCATTTACTAAAAAAAAAGATTCCAGTATGTATGTGGATTCTTTGCTCACCATACGTGAGTCATTTTTCGACGCCTCTTTCTTGTTCCGGGAGAGTGGCCCACATACTTGGGGCTCTCCCTTCTTCGCGGAGAAACACGTCCGCGCCGCCTTGGGCTGTCGGGAAGTCTGTGAAAAGGGGAGGGGGTTGCAAGAGTTCGCGCGGGCGGCGGCGTCACATTACAAGAGTCTAGCGGCAGGAATGCTACTTGCTGAAACTGGCTGGAAATGCCGCGCCGCTCACGCTTGTTCCGGGGCCGGCGGCTCGCTCAGCCCTTGAGCGAGCGTAATGGCATGCACGCAGGATCGGACTCCATTATGTAGTCTTTTTAAATTATAAAAACAGTTTTTTTTTGCCAAAGTTGTATTTAAAAAAAGAATAATTTTTAGAACATAATTTTTTTTTAAATTTGAATCATGAAAGAATACTGTGAACAACTTTCAAATTAAAATTTATTTATACAATTAACACAGATTTTACACGCTAATATAAAACAAATTTTTAACAAAAATTTATAAGCCTATTTTGTCACTTCTCAGCACAAAATAAATCAAATAATTATCAAATTCATGAACTATAAAAATAAAAGTTTTAAGTATTAGGTACCACATACACACAAACACATATATATAATATAGGATATACATGTAAATATCATTCACTAAACACGTGGCTTAGGTCATAAAAAAATATTTATCAACTAATTTGGAATATGAACCCAGAAAATGTGCATCAAAATAAAACTTACTGGTTATCTTATACAAATGGATAGTTATAATTTGAGAAGTTTCTTCCGTCATATAATAAGTAGAATATTGAATTAAGATGTATTCACTGTAAAAACTTAAAAAGTGAAAACATTACACTGAACATACTACAATTAATTAATTGAAATAAGTAAGGTTTGACACTTCAAATGAAATATCAGTGTTATTTATTTTTCAGTAATGATATTGCAATGTCTTGAATCTCTGTTTCATTTGGTTTTGAGATTCCAGCGCGATGAATCACTTTTATTCGTTTTGTATAGATCAGTCTTATTTGTGGCCCTATATTTCTTTTGAGTTGTTCTCTTTCCGGAACTGCCTGCTGACTATTTGAAAGACATCAATTCTTCGAAAGAACTGCAGCTTAAGAGGCTTTCATGGCTGCAGTACAGCACTTAATTACCTCAACCTCACTTTGAGTGGAAATGCCTTTAATTATTTCATGAATATCATCTTCAAGTTGGACTTCTTCATTACTTATATTAAAGCATGTACTAGATTTTTTTTCTGAGTTGATTAACAATATCTTACTTTTCAGTTAATTAGAGTTAATTTTATAAGTGAATACATAAATTTGCCATCGCTAGTGGAAGCACTGGCTTTAACATTTTCGGATGTAGTTGTTTCATGGGTTGTTTTCTGTTGACATATCAGATGTATATGATTGCACACGTTCCATTTAATAGTGGAATCCACACATGTGCAAGTATATTTATGCATGCATTTGGCACATTCTGTACATACTAGATTGCATGGGCAGTCCAATCTATTTTCTTTGATGTGATACAATTCTTTTACATCAGATGTGGATGAAAATTTCCAGCCATTTTCTTCTTCGATAATTAAGTCTATGTTAAGAAGTAGACTGTTCCTATGCATACTTAATATATTCACAAGTTTCCTGGTCACTTTACCTTTAGTTAGAACAATTAGCCTGTCAAATAGCTTGTCCCTAAGAAAGTTCGAAATAGAAAAAATTCCTTTATCCAAATGTCTTCCAGTATTTCCTTGCAAATATATATATTTTAAGGTTCGATGCATACGTTCAATATGCATGTTTGTATTGATGCTACTATTCAGCTTGAAACAATATTCCCATGACTGAATATTTTTTTACGCAGTATTCCCCAAAACCAGTTGTTTCTGAATCTCTATTCAGATGGTTTATTACCGCAGGGAGCATCATTTCAAATGCAGCAGAGTCCCGTTCTTGTGACAATGTTCTCAAGAGTTTGAAGGCTTCGGCCTGTTTTTCTCTACCGTTAACTTTTGACAGATTATTCCGCCAGTCTCTGTCCACATTCCATGAACAGTAAAGTCTCGTGGTCGTTGGCTCCATGGTTGAAACCCATATATTGAATAATAAGTCAGCCATATCAGACATAAAATCTTTGGGGCATATTATTCCAGCGTCTTTGTTATAAATGCGCAAGGAAATCCCAGCCTCATGTCATCTAATAGTTCTAACCCGTAATTGTTAATACCATGGTTACCATCGATACAAATTCAGTCATTGCCATATTTTTTTCCAATAAGTCATTCTGAGCTTTATTAATAATAATTAAGACAAAATCATCATTTCTTAACTCTGGGCGCAGTTCAGTGACCGTATTTTGAAGTTTGTAAAACAAAACACACGACATATCACTTGCCCTTACCTCGTTAACCCACGCCTCCAAGCTAGTTCCATCGTCTCTATGTCTCTCACAGAAGCGGCACATAGATTATAACACTGCTCGATATTGTTTAAGTCTTTTTTGGTTGAGAGGTGAATTCTTTCTAGTTTTGAATTAGAAACCGATTTCCGTATCTTGTCTAAATGGCATGGAATGATATCTTAATGGCAAGGTCTGTTGCTAAATTACATCTTTCCGAATCAGAGAGACTGAGATGACCTATATCATTTTGATGGCCTACATGCATTTCACCTCCTGATTTGATTACATGTATGCTTGAAGGAGATGTCCCATTGATTTTATTACTGCCCTGCGTTTTAAGTCGCCTCTGACCTGTACATTGACACATGTAATAGCCTGAACGTTGACATACAAAATAATTTATAAATGGAATTATCAGCACACCGTTTTTAACCAAACAATTTCACATACTTGGAAAATGTTTTCTTTTCAAAATTTTGCTTCCTATTCACAAAATATTCGAAAGTAGAACACTCGAGACCTTGGTACTTGACACCAGCACTTTGTTTCGATTCCAGATGATCCAGAAATTACGTTTAAGTATTAGGTCTGAATTGACATAATGAGCTCTTGAAACATTTTTTTTGGAAAAAATTACCGCACTGTGATATTTCCGTTCATGGTATCTTAGATTTAAAAAAAAAAAAAAGTCTAGCGCAACTTTTGCATTAAACTCATTCTTGTTAGACGATACGTCATCTACTTTACTGGTACTTTTCTTCAGCACGTGTTAGCGAAGATTTATCTTATACTCATACACTTGACCACAATCTTCACATACAAATTGCTTACAGTTACTCATAACTTACATTCACCGCAACAACTGAAAAGCACGCGCACTTATCCATGAAGCAGTGTGTATGGTTTTTTTAATACGGGAGAGAAAAAAAACACGTGCGTAAAAATAAAAATAAAACATTGGAATAAGGAAAAAAACGAGGGGGTGGGGGGTTTACGTGCTCCCGATCGGCCAACTTCGGGAAGACTCGGCAGTTGCAGCAAGTAGCATTCCTGTCAGTAGACTCTTGTGTCATATTTTACCTGAGCACCCGCCTTTGTGGTTGGCCCGCTGCGTGACTCATGGCTAGCGGATCTCAGGGCTGCCAACGACTCGGACGTTTTACAAGTCCTGTGGCGTGGGTGCCTGTTCTTGTGTTGCGTTGAAGTCACTCTTGTCAACCCATGCAAACCGTAGCAGCACAAAGTTTACTGCCGGATGTTTGTGTTCCTGGCCACATGTACGGTGTACAGAGCTTCACAAGAAAAACACGCGATTTAAAGACTGCTCAAGATATCCGTGTGGCGTATGAGTAGTTCGTAAACTGTATTTTTAGAAGAGCGATATGGCTAAAACGTGTTTTTTTTTTTCAAAATAATTTTAGAGCATGAAACTCCCAGTACAGATTCTTGAAAGCTTTCAAGGTACATTAATTTTACGTTTATCATAATTTCTCCGTCATGTAATGTTATTGTTAGCACTCGTATATCGAATGTGCCTCATGCACGACGAACAGACTTCGCGCCAGTTCACAGCCTTGCTCTTAGTGACGATACCACGCTAGAAGCACAAGCGAGCGTCGCATTTATCATCACACCTCTGATAAGGCGGGGCCCTTAAATATAGTTCACTAAACATTTTACAAAAACCTATCAAAACCAAATATAATTTATAATTGGACAGAGTATTTACAGACTTGGCCAGATGTCACGAGAGAATCAAACAAATAAACTAAAAACGTTACATCTACCAACATGTGTAATTTTCTTCGTTAGATAACATTGGCTAAAATTTACGCATAAGACCCCCAATTTTGAACAAATCGCATACAGGCGGTGTTCACAGTCTTGCTCATGGCCTGCCATGGACCCACTTCTTTTTTAAAAAATTAATTGTAGATCCACCATAACTCGCTCACCAAACGGCCAGTATAGCCATCCTCAGTGGTTTTATAACTAAACGCGGTTACTTATAACGACGTTTCAGTTGGGGAAATAACCATATGGTTGAAACATTCACATTTACAAAACTTGTGCATCTGATCCATGTTTAATGTTACCATTTTTTTTAAATTGTGAAATCCACCTGAAGGCGGTGGTAGATGAAAGAATAAACGAAGTGGAGGAGGAGGAGGAGGAGGAGGAGGAAGAAGAGAATATTCCACGTCTGTCAGCTTGCCTCGGTGGTTTTCGGCCCGACCTCTTCTAAACATCACAGGACGTCTCGGCAAAGCCCGACCCTTGGGTCTCGATAACCATCTCCCCCCCCCCCCGCGGTGGCGGGAAGGAAGGGCTTCGAGGGCTCTCCGGCGGCCCTCGGGAGGCCCGCAGTGTCGCCGAGTGGACTGAATGTTTGAGGCGGGCCGCGCACATGCACTCTTGAGGTGAACGAGCAGAAGGAGGACAACATTGTAACGCAACACAAGAACAGGCACCCACGCCGTCCTTAAAATAGTTGTATATATGGTGTTGTTATTGTGAAATACACTACACCAACTCTCACATTTTTAATAAATATTTATAGGCAGAATATGGTTTCACTTGAATTGTTACTCATTAATTGTATAAAACTTCTGACATTATTCAATGGAAAGATAAAAAAAATATTAAAAAATTATCGCATTCGTATTAATTCTGGATACAACAAAAGAATTGATATGCCATAAACAAATCAACACAAAAAAAAAACACTTTCAAATATGCATGCACACTGGACACAAAACAATAATACATAAAACACTGGCACTTCCAAAATGTAAACAATGTTACAAGTTACTTCAATCTTTGTACATCCATAATTTTTTTCCAGCGTTTTTTCATCATCAAATGACTTATTTCCCAACACAACTGTCATAAACATGTTGCATTTTATGTGGTTACAAAATCTCATGTTACTCTGCATGCCCAAGTCAGTGAAAACGTGTTTGTTGTTTGGGGACAGGTAACTACGTGTGAATAAGTACTACGTAAAATTACAAATAAAGACTTACTTATATAGGTGTCATTGCTTACATCGGGTGATTCTGAAATTTGCATTGGGAAATCGTACGTCAATGACAAGACAATGTGCGGAAGACAAGAGTCTGTCTCCATAATTGTTGGTCTATGGTTGTGGACGGTTGTCATGTGTTAATAGGTTAAATGAAGCTTGACATGGTTGATAAACGCTCGGTTTAGCCAATACAGGAAGAAATAGCAGGGTTAAAGTTGGTGGATCTGTGGCATAGGCAGCCGGTTGTTGTCACCTGCACTGCTATGTGCCTATCTGTCAGGCGTAAAAGAATGTGCGATAACCCTAGGCTTGTCACACTATTAAGTTTTTGTTTCCAATTTAATTTTACATTATAGTTAGAAAGTTAATATTGGACAGAAAATGGCTCTTAATTTTATTCATGAAATAAATTTGGACAGATAACCTTAAATATATTTTAAATCATGTCACACAATCAAAGTTTATATTTTACTTGAGCTATCTCAAACTTTATAATTTTAATCATTTAGAAATGAAAATTACTCAACACAGCGCTTGATAGAATTTTTTAACTTGATAATATTTTTGTTTATTTCGTGACTTTAAACAACTATAAATTGAACTCACTTTACTACTACATAGTTACATAGTTCAATTAATTCCCAGTGAATTTTAAAAGTTAGGGTCACATCATGTGCATTATACATATAAAACTCTTTGGAATACGAAATTCTAATTAACATTATTTTAGTTATTTCACATTAATAACCTTTTTAATCGCGCATGTGTTTTCCGACCTTTTTAATATTTATTTGTAACTGAAACGTACGCAATCTCCGTTTTCACTGGACACGATTCTGATTGGCTGAATCCGTACAACATACACTTTTGAGAATCGGTCCTATACGCAAAATATCTGAAAGAAACTCAAGCAATCCAACTTGTCTAACAACATGTTTGAACTAGTCACGTTTTTGGTGAAGTCATAACCCTACAACATTATTTGAAAAAAACAAAAAAACTAATTGAAAGATGTTGGAACCGAACGTCTAACTGTATGAAACTACGCAAGAAACGCAAGACGCAAAAAGCTAAACAATGGCAATTTCAAATGGCCGTAAAAAAAAAAAAACTAGGAACGATGCAATAACGCAACCCAAGCATCGGCCAATTTTACAACTTCTTGCGCTTCTTCCTTCCATATTTGAAGTGAAGTGAAGTGTTCCAAAAACTTTTAAAGATGCAAACGTTATGCGCCATTTAATTAAAGAAAATAACGCTTTTAAAACAAATTATTTGACGACTTGATATATTTTCGTGATAAACACGAACTATCAAATGAAGCCTTGGGAAAAAAACTTACGTTTTCAACTGTTTTAAAATTTCAAGTTGTAGTCTTGGTGACGTCTTGCGACTTTCTGGTTTTGTAAACGACTGTGATTTTCTTGCGTTGGCCGCGTGCTGCGTTGTTGCAACGTTGCGTTCCTTCCGTTGTTTATGAACCCGGCCCAAGTCCAGTCCGTGCACCTCTTGTCATGCTGGAATGACAACAGCGTGACAGCCGTGACCTTATGGCAGCAATGCGAATAACATATAAAATAATCTTCTAACAAATCACGTTCGAAACATCGGCGTGGCTGAATTCACAGACGCGACAGACTTTCCGATTAGAAATTTATTCTTTTTCCTTAGCGTCGAAGGTATGTATTTACTGTAATGAGAACTATATATTTTTTACAGTGATTATTAAACTCGTAAAATTGGTTAATACAAAACTTTTTCGAAAGAAAAAAGAATTGTTCTCAAACAGATCTTTTAAAACAAACTGGTAAACATTGATAATGTAGAGAAAATATAATGGTAAGTAACCTTATTTTAGATCTAGTTGTTTGATTATGCATGTTGTGCGATTAAAAAAAATAGTATTTGCACAATATGTAATACATGGCTGTCACGCTATTGTATCGCTATTGTGAGTCAAGCATTAGGGTAAATCTGAGTGATGCTAAACTATAAATTCAATTATATTTGTTGAGTTGTCAGAATCCGTCCGTTTGTATTATATTTAATGAAAATTGGCTATATTCTGTTCATGTAAAGCTCAAACATAAAATAGTACTTTACACAATATTTATGCCGATTATGTCCAGAAGTTTAAGATAAAAAAAAATTATTACTTGACAATTCCTTTTGCATGTTCATTTTACGATTTACTGTATATAACCTTTCGCATGTTACTTGAGAAATTTAAAAAAACAAATTATGTATAAGAAGAATTTATTTAGTCTAGTCAGACATTAAATTTGTGTTTTAAATTGTGTTATCACACCAGAAACTTAAATAAAATAACTTGGTCGTTCAGTAACCAAACTTACTTTCATAACGTGAACTCAGCCAGCGTATATGTAGTACGTTTTATATGTAATGTGTTCTATTTTCAATGACAAGATGAAGTGGTTTCGTTAGAGAGTCACTGGGAGTGACGAAATAGCATTGGTTATTAAAAAAAGGGGGGGATATTGAGAGTGTAAATAATAAATTCTAGTTCATCGTCATCCCAGTAACATAGGCTGTATCTGAATTCACCTGTAGTTGATACATACAAGAATGGGAGTAGATCCTGGTTGGGGGGGGGGGGGGTGAACGTTGGCTCGCTTGCACTTGCCAAATTGACCATGAAAAGGGATTGATAAAATAAGAATGCCGAAACAATATTTTACTAAAAAAAAATTTTTCTACTTAAAATATAAACTTTTTGTGCTTATTGCATGATATATATTGCATGATATAGGTCAAAAAAGGGCAATACACAACATGCAAGCACCCTATCCACAGAGGTCGCGTCCGTTAACCTCACGCGCACAACTTTCGGGGCGCACGAATTCCCGCTGCCCCCCCCTCCCCCCCCCCCTAGCCTTCATGGTTCATAAGTACTGATTCCCGGAAGTGACATCACGAGAGCTCTTCTAATCGGAAGTAAGGTATGCATGAATGCAGGCAAATCAATCCGTATACTTCTAGCGTACTGGCAGGTAAGGCAACGTAAACACATTGAAAAGATTTTTTTAAAGGCTTTATTCTATTAAACACTTTAGCAACTAAAGGACTCGTGAAATAACTTTCACGTCATCTTTCACCAGTGAAACTTGTTTATGTATTTTCATTTAATATCAATAAGTTTATTAAGAAATTTGAACAAATAAATGCACGTAAAACGATTGTAATTTAGAAGTAATAGTATAAATTGAAGTAGATTGTCATAAGTTCACATATTTTAGTTGAATGTAAAATTTATTATTATCAACTAAACAATTATGATAATATTATATTTGTTCATTGGAAAAAAATATGACCGTTAAAATATTTTCTTATTGACACACAACAATTGCTGGTTGCACTGTATGTCTTAATAAACCTCAATAACGGACAGAACAAGATGAATGCGAAACACGCAGAAAACAGGACAAAATCAGCCGAAGTCAAAAGTTGAAAACATATGCAGCAGAGAGAATTCCGTTTAAGAAATTAGTCAGAAAAATATTACAACACACGGACACAGCGCGCTGACAACGATGAGACAGTTGCAACAACAACAGTAAATAAAGACAAAAAAAGACCTTGGACAAAACAGAGACAAACAGACTAACCCAGCGATGATACTTAACAGATAATGTGGACAACTTGTAAGATACAATCAAAAATTACATCCGTCCGAATTGTTCAAGTACACAGAAAAGTTTTTTTTTTGTTTGTATTTTCACAAAAGATTCCTTTGATTCTCAAGAAATAGTTTGTTATACCACAAGAAATAATTTGTACATTTGTACAACACATGACTATGGTTATTTTTGCATGTATGAAATACGGTTTTTCGAGATAATACTGAGCATGTCTTACGGAAATTGGCTCACAAATTTATTTTTTCAATTAATGTTTCACTCAATAATATTTTTTTTGTACCATGAAAAATATAATAAAATATTCCATAATTTTACGTTATTTTGTTGCATCAGTTAATACCGGAAAGCTATTTAGGGAACGGTTTAAAAATAACTGAAACTATTAGAGGTACGGGGACAACACAAGGCATAAATGCCTGGGTATTACTTGCAACACTGTTTGGTAGTGATACAGTTGTTTCAATGTAAATGTACTGATGTGCCATGTTACAGCACACACCACAAGGGCGCAGCTGTGGGCTCGACGTACAGACGACGATGGAGAACGGTGTGGCGTGTGAGAGGAGGAAGAGGGGGTGGAAGATGGAGGCGAGCTTGTTTTCGGGCTTGTCGCTTATCGCGGTGCGATCTCTCTCCTCTCCTTTCTGGTCCGATGCCCCGGGGAGGAAGGTAGGTCCTCCTTTGTTGCCGGCGGAGAGAGGACCCGATACCTCCAGCAGATGTTCTCATCACGGCGCGGTTTATTAGGACCTGCTTTCCGCTGCTTATCTGCAGGGCGACATCTCCAGCCGTAGATCGCTATCAGCGTGGCACCCCCGCGGCCACACGGGACAATGGCTTCCTCCTCCTTCCTCCGCCCCCGGCGGTCGTCCCGTTCCTAGGAGCCGCCGCGGGCCTTTTCGCGACAGATGTCGGCCGTCTGAATACTTTCTAATGCGAGCGCGCTTTCCACCCCTCCGCTCTTTCTACATCGCACCAGGGGATTCTCAAGGAGGACCCGTGAAATTACGTAGCACACATCATTCCCGTTTTCGCACGTTACGATTCCTGCAGCGCAAGCAGACTCCCTTAAGGAGTTTTTGACGTGACGACGTCTTCGATGAACGCCGGCTGCACGCACGAAAAAGTGTCCCATTGCGCACATTGTCCCGTTACGCTGTGTCCCGTTACGCTCATTGTACGCTTGCGCCGCATCTCTCTCTCTCTTCCACTCGATTGGAACAACCATCGATTTTACTTTTTCGAGGCACATTAAACTTGAAACACTCCCATTCGTTTCCTACTTTTCCTATTATCGTCCTATCCTTAACAGAATAACACAGATTGTACGAAGTTAAATAGCAAACATGTATAAAAGTTATAGTTAAAATAATCTCTTCGTTAAAGTAATAAACATATTTGAATTAATGAGTGCAAATAAAAGTACATTTATCAATTAAATTGTAGATTTCATTTCACTCATTTTTTGTATCCATACAAAATAGTGATAATTCAATAAAAAGATTCAATGTTATTCATAAAAGTATGCAATAATTTCATCAATGTTTTGTTGTGACGTTGTCACGTTAAACTATCGTCCGTAAACCGACTTTACGGACGACCAATTTTTTTTTTTAAACCAAATTACCGGTGGGTGGTACAATGGCTTGGGGGGGAGGGTTTCACTTCTACTTTTTTTTGGATTTAATGCATACAGATTCTTTAGAAAGTAGTACCGAGAAAATTAGGCATTTGTAACGCTTTAAGTACGGTATATACTAGGAGAGAAAATGGTAACTTATCTGAAAATTAAAATGAGTTTTTTTTTAACGTATTCATGCATAAGAAATTTAACGCACAAATATTGTACATTTCCCATTAATTTATCTTATTTTTCTGAGAAGATATGGGTGAAATAACACGGGTTTACGAGAAACTGACAAATAAAATATGATAGTAAGGAAAAACAAAACACTAAAAATAAATATTGTATGGCTATTGTCAAAAACAAAATAAATGGTAACACACGTGTGATATCAAAGAAGGAATTAAAGCAGTCTCGGATTTCTGCAAATGACGTATTTTCTGCATTTGCATAATTAGTCAACCTCATTGAAAGATCACTAAAAACGAGCAGCTTACATTTGCAACACATTACCGTAGAATATAAATAACAAAATATTTATTTGAGCAAGTAAGTACTATAGTCCACATGTTTATGCAAAATTTTAGGCATGTATGTTCCACAGTTATGTGTTTTGAGTGTGTATTGTGTTGTAATTTTAGCGTCACTGAAAATATTTAGGCAAGTAGCTATGTTTTTTTAAACGTTCGATTTTTTTTACCGTGTAAACAACTCGGTTTGATCTAAGATGCCACCTGTTCAACGAAATAAATTTCGCTTTTTGTGGTGTGTGCAGTGACAGTGAACACGAGAATCAATTCGAGCAGAATAATTTAACTGCCCAAGGAAGCAGATGATAGCATTGATAACAGAGGCATCTTCTGCGAGGGTAGTATAAAAAAAGCCTCAATCGCACGCAAACAGCAATTTAATATATATCGTACCCTTCAGAGTCTGGTTTAATCTAGGTATTTATATATTTATTTCGTTCTTTCTATCCCACACGTAGTTGAACACTTCAAGGTAAAGAACTTGTCGAATCGTCACAAATTTATTAATCAATTATTGGATGTTTTTTTAATGTACAAATTGGCTTTCCTAATGCATAACCTTTAATGACATTGATGTCCGCAATACGTAAATATACTAATTCTGAGAGCGAAGATTTCTGCGCGGATTCTTTGGTTAGCAAAGTAGACTTAAAGCACATATACATCTACTTCACGCTTATGATTGGACAACAGTGCTCTTGGCAGTACTTTCACGACTCTGAGCCAATTATGAACAAGGAGAAGAAGTGGTTACTCAATCACGTTAAACCCGCCAAAGAATGTGATATTGTTTATCGACAAATGTTCACGTAAATGTAGGCTTCATTATACGGGTGTAATAAATAAAATACGGTGAATTAATTTTTATAGCAACAACTGTAGACTCTACATATATCTGTTGAGATAGTCATTGTCAAGTCTGAACAAGTTTTGACTTGTTAGTTGACTTCCAGAGCCGGTAGAGTGTGGTTTATGTTTACCTTGTCTGTCGCGCATCATGGATACAGACGGAAACTCGCGGATTCGTCTGGCCTCAGGGTGGAATTCAAAGTCATAGGTGTGCATGTTTGCTTTTCCATTGGTTGATTTCTTAGCAAGAACAATGTTATTCTGGTTAATTGGCAATACCTGATTCGCTCACTTCTCTCCTAGCTGGATATCGTTGGCTCGCGGTCGTAGAGGGGCGTGTACAAATAACTACGGTTCAATCATGAACATAGTGCGAGAGTGTGGAGGTTTGCATTCTAACTTGAAACTTAATGAAAACGCGATATTTCTTCTTCTCTAATCATGGATTTCGAACAACACGTTAACGTAAATTTTTGTTTGTGAAACGAAGACTAGAAAAATAGTTCGTGGAAAAGGGAAAACGTTCTGTCACCATTCCTCACATTGAGAGGGCTACGACGGAACAGCCGAAGGCCTTCCAGAAATGCTTCCAATCATTCACTTAACATTGGGTTGAGTGCCCATTGCTAGTCAAGAGAGTATTTCGAAGGATATGAGATAAGATTTGATGTAAGATTTTTACTAGGGATGGACAAATCAAATTATCAAATCAGCCAAATACCACCCAATCCTTAGTAGTAAAAAGTATCGATAAAAAGTATTAAAGGAAATAAAGTAAATTAAAAATTTCAATACTGATAAATACTGAAGTTTACTAGGTAAAATTTTTGCTTCATACCTATCATGTTACCTTTCCCCAAAATTGTGTACTTTTAAGATGTAATTTTATAAATAAAATTACATTGTGTATTCATTTTGAAGATTTAGTTTGTGAAACCACCATTTAAAGTTAATATTTTTCAATTAATGTACATATGTTATTTTTAACCCTTGGGAACATAGATCCGGATTCAAAGGATACATTTGAAGTACTCTCAGGAATTTGATTCGATATATTTAGAGACCTGAAAAATTCGCGGATTCATTTCGTGAAATGCTACAATTCAAATAATTATACGTTAGTGCTGCTTCTGCCATTGGTTCACTGTTAATCTGGAGTAATGCGGGCCAATTAGAGACCCTCACTCATAGAAGTGTCGAATCACAGGCTGCCCAGTGGAGACGACTCACAAGTCAACAGCCAATGAACAGGAGGCATTTGCCCGAGTGTGTAAAGGATTGTGGAGTCTATCCTGGAGGTCACTGAACCCGCTAATTTTTCCGGTCTCTAGATATATTGAATCGAGAAAATTGGGATTTACACATGACTACTTATTACTTTGTTAGTAATAAAATTATTCACAGTTTTTTTTATGACATCTCGTACATACAGGCAAGTTGAACCAGCTCTGGAGCGAAACGATAATCGTGGCATGGACTCGACTTCAACCTCCTCTTCTTACGCTCACATACACCCGAGCCGTCCAAACAGCTCGCCGCGACATCGCTGTCGTAACCGTCGCCGCTATCAGTTCGCGGGGCGAAGTCACGTGACCGGCGCGGCGGTGGCTGTCATGTCTCCTTCCCCTCCACCTGTCCCCCGTCCACGGGGTCGTCCAGTGTTATCAGCAGAGCGCGGCTACGACCCGCGACGTGTGGCGAGACCTTATCACTTCACGTGAGCACCGGCCAAGTGCGCCTCCCCACCTCCTGTCTATAGAGCGTTCCACGCTTAGACCGCAGCTGTCTCTCCAACACACGCCGACTGCCGTGAGCGCTGTCCTCGTTGCTGCGCGCGCTGTTGCCAAATATCACACGAATTTGAAATTGAAGATATGCGATTTTACTTATTTCTTTTTTATAATTTTTGGTGTGTAGACATTTAAGCTCTCGAAATATGGAATTTAAGTAAGAGTAATTTGGTGGATGGAACGGATATGTGTAACCGAGGTGCTGCCAACTGTGACGATGGCGCGAGCCGAAGTTCTCAAAGGAAATAGGAAACTTGTAGCCGCCTTAAGCTACGACTAAGAGCGAAAGCAGGGATAGGGTTTTACAGTATACCACACGACAGCGGACAGCAGGTATTATGGGAACAAAATATAAAAGGGTTTACAAAAAAATATTGTTTATTCATAGAAAATTGCCTCCGAGCGAAAACATATTAACAAAGGTTATATTAATCATTTATAATAATCATGCGCTGCTCGTGCGCTCCCGCGGGAAGCCACAAAGAATAAATACAATCAATCAATCATACACTTAAAAATAATGTGAAAATAAAGCGGGCGTGGTGGCGAAGCGTTAGAAGTAGCAAACAAGTAATATGGTCCGCTAGGCTGAAGGCAAAATCAAGAAAGGAATTATAATGCGGCTTAACAATAAGTGTCCAATGCCATCGTGGCATGCCCATATACAACCGCAGAAATATTACGCAAGCTACAGGTAGTACTCGGCGTGAGCAAACTAAACTAAATTCAAACAATGGCCTGAAGGGTCCCACATTGATAGCAATTACGAAACATTACATTTCATGGCAAAAATACAAAGGTGAAGGCGCGGCCACAACGCGCAGGCAAGAATAATACATCATTCTAAATACATATTTTTTTTTGTCTGCTTGAGCCCCTGTACCAGCACTCCATTGAGTGCCGCCCAGGGGCTCTTTGCAATTTGTTATGGAGTACCTGATCCACATGGACCTTTCCCTCCTGCCTATTTTAAATACATATTTTTTTTTCCTAACCTAAATTAAAACTAAGTGTGTTTGGGAGGGGTCTGGATTAGGGACAGACTCTAAGTGCGTCTCAGGCCGAAGCCTATACGCTCTAATCATGCAGGGGTTAGCCATGCGGGAGAGGGTGCATGCATCGTGTGCTAGGAGGGGGATTGGCCAGCCATGGCAGCGATTGGCGCCATGACTAACTCCCCTCACTGACTATTCTAGACTAAACTAGACATAAGCTAGGAGCCGAGTATATATAGGCCCAGTAAACCACTCGTCAGAGAGCGCTGGTGAGGTGGCGGGGAAGGGAGGAAGAGAGAGGGTAGGAAGGGGAAGTTGGAGAGGGAGGGGAAAGATGGAGATGGGAGGGGAAAGGAGGGGAAGGAATGCTGAACCGTGCCGGCGATACGGAGCAACTGCTTTAACCCCCCCTAAAGTATCCCTGCCCGGAGAGCCAGAAGATCCACAAGATGAAGAATGTTCATGATGTTGAAATCGGAGACTGGTAACAGCATCAAACAGCAAGCTTCAGGATCGCCGCGGCGATCAACGAGATGGCTTCGAACGTAGTCAGATGCTACGCAGGTCGAAGGATGCTGAAGAACAAGTCTTCAGAACAGCGGTAGACGACAGCCAGCGGCTGATACGGAGTGAGAAGTCCAAAAATGAAGTCAGTGATGGGCCCAGAACAAGGGCTCGGAGCAGGGCGGCCCCGCTAGTCGCAACCACCCAAACATGGGAGGGGACTCCAGCAGGGAGCACCAAGTCGCAGTGCCTTAGCAGGCTGACGAAGGGGTCAGCTACGATGTCCAAGACCAATCAAGCAAGGGCTAGGGGCAGCCATGGACTCACGGCGGTGCGGGAAGCACTCAGCCGGAATCAACACGGCCGCTCTCCAAGACCCAGAAGCGGCGAAACAGCATGGAGCCACCACACAAGCAGGAAGCCGCCAGGCAAGCTCATGGTAGCATGATGGGCAGTAGCACTATGGGCTCTCATAGGCAGGTACCACCAGTAGGGAGGAGGCGACGAACGGAAGGCCCCACAGTGACGTCTCTCGGCGAGGTGAAGCTGAAGATCGCCGGCGGAAGTCGGACACAGAAAGCAAGGGTAACAGGGAAAAATTGATGGTACGCCAAACTGAAAAAAAGAAAAGGAGTCGCAACACCACGCACAAATCCAACAAAAGACAAGCTACAAACACAAGTTTCAAACAAAAGTTCCTAGGAACACAAACACTTAACAACAGGCCCATAGGCTTATCTCATAATAATACAATAATGCAAAAAGACTTACAACAAACCCATAAAACTCTATTTAACAAAAGGTTTCACCTGGGTTACGTAAGCCTTTCGGAATTTGAACTTGCGCCTACAGCACCTTAACAAAAGGGTGTTGGCACCCAAAAACTTGTCGACACAATAGGATCCCTCATAAGGAGGAAGTAACTTCACTTTTAATTGATCAGCCAACTTAGGCAATTTAAATGATCTGCAAAGGACTAAATCCCCAATCTTAAAACCATGAGGAGCTCTAGCCTTATTATAATTGTCAGTAACAGCCTTACGGGCCTTATGAATATTACAGGAAACCATGTCGAGTACACGTTCCAATGCCTGGGCGTCCAGGCTGGTGTCGAGGGACGGCCAGCACCACTGGTTCAGTAAAGAAACAGTAAGCTCACGGCCTAGGAACGGGATCGAGGGTGGAAAACCAGTAGCAGAATGAAGAGTAGAATTAAGTCTGACATTGATATACTCAATGTCTGAATCCCAAAGAGTCTGATCAGACCGGTAGAAGGAAATCAGGATGCTTTTGAGAACCTTATTTTGCCGCTATACCATGTTGCCCTGCGGAAAATAAGCTGAACTATAAATGTGTTTAACGGCCCATTCAAAAAGAAAATTCTTATAGATAGTAGACTGAAATTACGGGGCATTGTCAGAAACAATCATACATGGAGGACCAAACAACTTGAAAACCTGTTCCTTAAGCGCCTTAACGATAGTAGCAGTCTTCATGTTTCTAAGAGGTAATAAAATAACAAATTTTGTAAAAATATCCAAAACAACAAGCAAACATACATTACCCTTCTTAGAACGTGTAAGAGGACCAAAAATATCAATATTTAAGACATGCCAGGGCGCTACAGGAGGATCAGCAGCATACAAACCCACCTTAGAATTATGAGGCAGCTTAGAAATCTGGCAGTCGAGACAAGATCGAACAAACCTCCGAACATCAGCACGAAGCTCGGGCCAAAACAGGTGCGCTGAAATTCTGCGAAAAGTCTTATATATTCCTAGATGACCGCCTAGGAGAGATGCATGAAAATAGGTTAACACCATAGGCCTCAAGACAGCTGGAACAACAGCCTTTCGGGCTCTGCCAGAAGTTCCTGTAAAATATAACATACCACTCTCCTCAACATAGGGAACAGCCCTCTTATCATGAAGATCTCTAAGTACCTGCTGGCAGAGGGTGTCCTGAATCTGACATTCCTTGATATTAAAGTAGGATTATGGAAAAAAATTTAAAAGCAGTGATAAAGTTAGTAGCATCAGATGAGCGGGGTTCCAAAGGCTCGAATTCATCGGTGCAAAACATGCGCGAAAGAGAGTCAACAATAACATTAACTTTACCTGGAATATGATGGATGACAAACTGAAATCGTGATAACCTCAAAATCCAGCGACCCAGCTTACCCAGATAATGAGGATGATTAAAGAGCCAACTAAGGGCTCGGTTATCTAAATATATATAACTCAAAGGTGACTGACTGACTGACATAGTGATCTATAAACGCACAGCCCAAACCACTGGACGGATCGGGCTGAATTTTGGCATGCAGGTAGATGTTATGATGTAGGCATCCGCTAAGAAAGGATTTTGATTAATTCTACCCCCAAGGGGATAAAATAGGGAATGAAAGTTTGTATGAAACTTTGTCAATTTTAAACCGATCGGGCTGAGACTTTGCATGCATAAAGCTACTATGATGTAGGCATCCCCTAAGAAAGGATTTTGAGATACAGGCTGCATAAGATTAGTAACTTTTCAGTTTAAAATATACGAATTTCTGTATGCTAGTGCCATCTACATTGAGTTATTTTGGAGAGAACTTTGAATTAACCATTTTTGTGCATAGTGCATAGATAATATATCTAGCGGATTATTTTTGACGACTAGCTTATGCCCGCGGCTTCACTCGTGTTAAGAAGTATTATTATTAATTAGGTATAGTTTTTGCGGCTTTACTTTTGTTGAGCGCGTGTAAAAACAGGATTATTTTTTTAATTTTTGGGTTGTGTGTTGATAGATCACTATGTCAGTCAGTCAGTCACCTTTCAGTTATATATATTTAGATTTTGGCTGTTCTTTTCTTGGCATATTTTGGATTGCATTTGTTTTGTTTCCGTTTAGTATTTGTGGTATAGACTCTGCTTTGTATTTAGCATTTGTTTTGTTTTCGTTTGGTTTATGTATAGGTTTTGTCGGTTAGACTTTTTTTAAAATGGCTAAAGAAAATCTGAACGTTAATGGAGAAGTTGAAGAATGTACTGTCGACCCTATTGTTGGTGACGGTGCATGTTTGTTTCGTGCTCTCTCTTGTTTAATGTACGGAACACAATATAGAGCGATGGAGGTGCGTTCAGAAATTGTCAGATATGTGGTTAATGACTGGAGCAAGTTTTCAATTATGACCCACGACAGGAATGGTGATAACTACGTAATATTTTATGACGCGCTTCAGTACCAGTTGTTGTTTTGCTGGGGGGATGATGGCTATTCAATCAACATACCACAATGCGATCCCACAACTAAGTTGCCCTTGAAAAAAACAGTCTCTGCTGTAAGTTTTTATTCATACAGAATAATGATCAGAGAAGGAGAAGATAACTTTTTGGTTAAATATCGCGCTCTTTTTAGTCAATATTTGGTAGATGAATACGCAAAAATAGAAACTGAAAGACTAAACTACATAAAAAACAATCAAGCCAAATTGCGCGCAGATAATTATATTCATTTAAAAGATGCAATTGGACGGCAAGATACTGAAGCAAATCAGCTGGGACAAATGGTAGTACTTCCATCATCTTTTACTGGCGGACCAAGATACATGCATGAAAAAACGCAAGACGCCATGACCTATGTTAGACATTACGGTCGTCCCGACCTTTTTATTACTTTTACATGTAACCCACGCTGGAGTGACATAAATGAGCACTTACTTTCAGGACAAAAATCTCATGATCGATACGATATTATTTCGTGTGTCTTTCGATTAAAGGTAAAAAAAGGTCATGGATTTGTTGATAAAAGGGAAAATATTCGGTGAAGTGAGATGCTATATGTATTCGACGGAATGGCAAAAGCGAGGTCTTCCGCATATTCATATACTTTTATGGCTTCAACATCGCATCACTCCGGATCAAATTGACAATATTATTTGTGCTGAAATACCTAACCCCGATCGTGATCCTGAGCTTTACGAAATTGTTAAAAGTAATATGATACATGGCCCCTGTGGAAGTTTAAACCGAAATTCTCTATGCATGAAAGATAATTCATGCAGAAAACGTTATCCTAAGGCTCTTATTAAGGAAACTCGAACCGGTGATGATGGTTATCCGCAGTACAGGAGACGTTCTCTGGATGACGGTGGATTCTCTGTCAATATCAAGGGTGTTACAATAGATAATCGTTTGGTGGTTCCTTATAATCCAGTGATATTTAGAACATGTAATGCTCACATGAACGTAGAGTATTGCCATTCAGTGAAGTCAATCAAATACATTTGCAAATATGTTAATAAAGGGTCAGATCAGTCTACATTTACTTTAGAGAATGGGAAGGATGGGAAGGATGAAGTTACAACCTTCGCAAGTGGTCGATAAATAAGTTCAGCTGAAGCAGTTTGGCGAATCCTTGAATTCCCAATACATGAGCGTTTTCCTCCTGTAGTGCAACTTGCTGTTCATTTAGAAAATGGACAGAGAATTTATTTTAATGAGCAGAACTTGTACGACAAATTGAGTTGTCCTCCTACAACTACACTTCTCTCCTTCTATCTGTGTAACGTGGATGATTTTGCAAAAAACATTGCTATACTCGGAAGTCCCTGCATATTACGTTTGGTACAAGCGATCGTTTCAGAGAAGGAAGAGAGGTGTGAATGTTGAAGGATGGTCAGGGGTCAAAAAAGAACACGTTCTAGGTAGGGTTTATACTGTTCATCCAAACAATACAGAATGCTACCACCTTCGAATGCTTCTACATGAGATCAGAGGCCCAATTTAATTTGAAGCATTGAAAACTGTAGATGGTCACTTACATCCCACTTTCCAATCCGTACGCAAGGCTCTAGGTCTACGATCAGCATTTGGATTCAGCTCTTGAAGAGGCAGCACTATGTCAAACACCGCATATGATTCGAGAGCTTTTTGCTATAATTTTATTGTTCTGCCAGGTTTCCGACGCCTTATGTCTTTGGGAAAAATACAAAGAATACCTTTCTGAACACTTAAAAAACAACTGGAAAGGCAAGGTGACGTGGATGCAGAGCACTCATCGGACCTGATATTTAACAAATGCCTGTCGGTATAAGTGGATGCCGTATTATCATTAGGCGGCCGTCCTCTTAAAGAGTATGGATTACCTCAGCCAATAACATCAATACATTTTGAAAATAGAGAGTACGTGAAGGAGACCAATTACGATACAGTGGCCTTAGAAGACACAGTTAGAAAAAATGAAGCATCCTTGAATGATGAGCAACAGGAAGTATACAATAAAATTATCACAAGTGTAGATCTAAATGACGGTCGAATATTCTTCTTAGACGCTCCAGGTGGAACTGGTAAAACCTTCCTTATTTTGGCGAAAGTAAGAAGTACTCACGGCATTGCCCTGGCTGTGGCGTCGTCCGGCATAGCTGCTACATTACTCGAAGGTGGTCGAACTGCTCATGCTACTTTTAAGTTACCACTCAATTTAATCACTGCCGAGACTCCCATTTGCAACATCTCCAAACAAAGTAATTTTGCTGAAGTTTTTAAAGAGTACAGAAATAATCGTGTGGGACGAAATAATGATGGCATATAAAGGTGGTATTGAAGCCTTAAACAGATCACTAAGGGATATAAGGGGTAATACAAAATTAATGGATGGCATAACAGTTTTGCTGGCCGGAGACTTTCGGCAGACTCTACCAGTGGTGCCAAAAGGAACCAGAGCTGACGAAGTAAAGTCGTGCATTAAGAAATATAATTTGTGGCCCCAGGTTAATATTCTTAAGCTCTCTAAAAATATGAGAGCACATTTGGGCGGGGATGAGTCTGCTGGTAGATTGTCAGATCTCCTTCTTAAAATCGGTAATGGTGATTTTCCATCGTTTGATGGAATGATAACCATCCCGGAAGAATTGTGCACAGTTGTTACTGCGGTTCAGGAATTGCTGTCTAAAGTTTATCCTGACATTATTCATATGCATGACAAGCCTATTGAATGGTTATGTGAGCGTGCCATACTTACTCCAAAGAACGATCAAGCAGCAGCTATCAACGATATCCTGCTCATGTCGTTTGAGGGCGAAGAAAAGGTCTATACTTCGATTGATACTGTGCTTAATACAGATGACGCTACTAATTTCTCTGTAGAATTTTTAAATTCATTGAAACCGCCAGGTTTGCCTTATCATAAGCTTATTCTGCGTGTGGGCGTTCCAATTATGTTGTTGCGAAATTTAAAACCACCAAAACTTTGTAACGGTACGAGACTGCAAGTGAAAGCGTTACATCGCAATATAGTGGAAGCCACTAAATTAACTGGGTGTGCGAAAGGGAAAACTGTATTTATACCACGAATCCCATTAATACTTAATGATATCCCGTTTGAATTTAAACGATTACAGTTTCCCCTAAAAGTTTGCTTTTCCATGACAATAAACAAGTCTCAGGGGCAAACTCTGAAATTTGCGGGTATTAACTTGAGAGAACATTGCTTCTCTCATGGACAGTTTTATTTTGCTTGCTCACGAGTAAGTTCACCCAATAGCTTGATAGTTTTAGCGCCTAATGACAGATTAGTTAAGAATATTGTGTACAAAGAAGTTTTGTAGGCCCTAATTTTTTACACACGCTAAACAAAAGTAAAGCCGCAAAAACTATACCTTATTAATAATAATACTTCTTAACGCGAGCGAAGCCGCGGTCAAAAGCTAGTAGGTAAATAAATCAAACTCCCGAGCATCGAGATAACTTCCGAATTTTTCTAGGCCGAATAGGCAAGCCAAGGCCTCCTTCTCGTAGACACCTAATCGCTGCTCAGACTCCGATAGCGAGCGACTAGCATAAGCAATGGGCCTAATCTGGCCTTCCTCTAGGTGTCCTAGGACGGCTCCAAGCGCAATATGCGAGGCATCAACCTGAACGGCAAACCGTTTACTAAAATCGGGTAGAATGAGCACTGGGGGTGAAGCCATACAAGACTTCAGCGCCTGAAAAGATTTCTCTTGTTCGGGGCTCCACTCAAAAACTGAATCCTTTTTACGTAAGACATTTAAGGGCGCAGATAAAGAGGCAAAATTATTAATGAACCTGGAGAAATAACTTAACATACCCAAGAAGCGCTGGACTCCCTTTAAATTTACAGGCCTAGGAAACTGGATGATAGGGGCATTCTTGTCAGGATCCATAAGGATAACATAACCCAAGTATTTAACAGACGTTTTTCCTAGTGTAACCTTCTTGGGGTAAACAGTGAGATTAGCCCCTCGAAAACGAGAAAGGACTTCAGTCAGGTGAGTAATGTGATCCTCAAAGGTGTTCCTATAAACAATGATGTCATCGACATAATTAAACACATTATCATACTTGAGATGAGATAAGGCATGATAAAGGATCAGGCTCATAGCCTGACTGCCAAAACTAACACCCATAGGCACACGATTAAATTCAAAATGGCCAAAAGGAGTTGAAAATGCGGTATATTTATGGCAACTAGGATCTAAAAGGCACTGGTGAAAACTTTGATTCAAGTCAATAACCGAAAAATATCTGGCCTTGCCTAGATGTTGAAGGGCAGACTGAACAGTGGGGAGCGGATAAACACCGTCTTTAGCAATTTTATGGTTCAAAGGAATGAGTTATGTACCATACGCCAGCTCGCACCGTCTTTTTTACGGACTAAAACAGTGGGAGTGCAAAAATCAGATGTAGAAGGAGAAATTACACCAGCGGCTAAGAGCTTATCCACAATGTCACGCATGGCCTGCAGTTTAGAGAAACCTTGAGATATTTAGCGTGGACGGGAACTTCATCATTTAAGTAGAACTTATAGGGCAAAATGTCACACCTTCCTAATTTAGAGGTGATAACATCCGAAAAAGCATGAACTAAGTCGGCAATAGCCTGTCCTTGAGCAATGCTATTGGCATCACGACACTTAAAAATGACGGAATTACTAGGCTGCGATCTTAAGGGAATCTTTACAGAAGGAGCAAAGTCAAAACGGAGCTCATGCTGGCCCACATCCAGGACACAGCGAGTCTTGCTCAAAAAATCTAAACCCAAAATAAAATTAGGTGAAAGACCAGGAACAACAATGAACTTCCAACTGCAGGAAAAATGCTTAATCTTAAAGTGAATAACCACGAACTTATTTGCGCGAAGGCACTCGCCATTCGCCACACAAATATTAATCTGGCCTTCAAAAAATACACGAAAAGAAAAATTAGGAAATTATGAATTGACACTTCGGAGGTTCGGACAATACCGGCGAATCATCTGAGCAAGATTGTAGTGAAGGGGGGGGGGGAAGCGACCCCACTTGGTGAGCTATAGCGGGCGACGATTGACGAGCCTTGTAAGCGAAGATCGCAGCCACGGTGCGGCGTCAATGACGAGAAGTGAGAATCAGTGTGTTGGGACCGAGGTGCGTGGTAAGAGACGAGCAGTAGAAAGCGCCACTGTCTAGCCGAGCTGCAGTGGGGAGAGTAAATAGTGAACTTAATAAAGCGTGATTCATTTGTGGACTGTCATTTAGCTTGATATAATTGAAGAAATAGTGTGAATTTTAGTTCATAAATAAATTATAATTGATTTATTTTGGCTTTTTTTCTAGACCTGTATCCTACCCGAATCAGACGTTTTTGTGTTACTAATACGTTTATCATTCATTACCTTTTAAGAGTTACGATTGCCTCCACAATACGGGTTTTATATCAAGGGGTACGGGACCCCCTGTGACCATCTTGACAGGGTCCTACGCCCCTGCATACAACTAACAGTCAAAGGAATTTGGTGAAGGAATGTGCCATAGCTTTTTAGCTAGAAACCGTAATCATCATTCGCATGGGGTTGTTTCGGGAAACAGTGGAATTCATTAGGGGTTATAATGTAGGGGCGTTGGGGGACATCGATTAAAAATAAAAAAAAAATAACCTGAGCGATGAAAATAATAAACTACTTCAGACCTGTTCTTAGAAATAATATCTACAGACCGGAAAATTCCACGGATTCATTTCGTGATAAGCTAAAATTCAAACACACACACCTTTGAGCTGCTTTTTGTATTGGCTCATGTTGGTCGGGACGACTCTGGCCAACGTAAACCACTCAAGCAAAGAATTGTCGACTCACAGGCATGCCAGTTGAGACGACTCAGAAGTCAGCAGCCAATGAGATGCCGCATTATTTGCCCGAGTAAATTGAGGTTTGTATAGTCTAACATGAAGGTAAACGAAAACAATCATTTTTCCAGTCTTTAGTAATATCGAGTGTAGTTTTATAGTTTATTTTAGAGCTTTTGTACTGTGTACCATTTTTTTAAAAACTATTCATGAAATTATAAAAGTGTTAAAATATTTTTTAAGTGGATTAATATTTTTTAAAAAAAAATTGAACTCCCACTGTAACTCCCCTTTAACTCTCCGGCTATCCAACCCTCCCCATAATTCGCAGCCGTGTTCTTCACTGAAAGGAAAACCAAAATTAGGTTGGCTCTACGTAAAATCTAACCTGAATGCGATTCAAATAAGTGTCTTACCACTGCGCCGCACTCGCTCTATACACGTCGACACTGCTCATGGTTTTAGAGGCAAATGCTTTTCGCGGATTCCTATGAGAGCATAATCAAGCCAATTTAGCGAGCTCACTGGCTGGTGTCAAATTCATTCTTTGGCCTGGTCCTCACGTGGTTGGGTCGACGAGGCCTTTCAAAACAACCCGAGGGTGATCGCTGAAGAGAAACAGATTTGTATGCGGTACAAGGCCGGTTTTTTAAACTAGAAATAAGAGAAGCAAGAAAGCGAGAAACGCAATGCGAAAAATGGTCAGCAATCAAATCTTACAGTACCGGTTAGAAAATATGCTAGACGCATCAAACGCATCGCAAGCTTGTTCAACTTAAAACTTTCTTGCGTTTTGGCTTGCGTTTTCTAAAGCCATACTTGAAGAGAAGAGTGTTCCGAAAACTAAAAGAAAAAAAAATTGCAGACGTTATATGCATAAAAGTCCACGATGTCATTTTAATATACACATCATGTTTGTACCTGTTAAATGTTCACACAGTGAAAGGAAAAACTTTTAGAAATTAAATGTTTGTAAATTACTTTTGTTTTCGCGATAAAAATGAATACTCACAAGAAGCCCGTGGTTGACATTTGTATACTACTGCTATATAATTTTAACTTATAGGGTTGATGACATTTTGTGACTTGCGTGTTTTATAAACGATTATGATTTTTTTTTGCGTTAGTTGTGTGTCACTCTGTTGCGTCGTAGGGTTCCTTGCGTAGTTTATAAGCCCAGCCTAAGTCTTCTTTGCAATCCTCGTAACTGTTCAAATAGAACAAACTATAGGAGCTTCACAATCGTACTCTTCTATGTTTACTATATACCCTAAATCACCTATTATTTTAAGCACGCAGTAATTATGCGCGCGCCTACAGTATGCTAGGGAACTGCGAATTGTGAATGGAAAAATTTTCACACTTCTCACTATTTTGCATGAACAAATAAATTGATACTATATGCTGTTCAAAATCGGAATAATCTTTAGAAATCTCGAAGTCTCGGCTAAGAAAAAAACTTACAAATTCGTTTTTGTAAATCGAACATTATTAAGTGATATCACCATATAATTTCTTGAACATTGATCGATTTTTAGAACACTACGGCCTTATATGCTGTGGTTTTTATTTTTGAAGAGTCATTTTCCAGTTAAAGGAAAATCATACACAAATATGAGTGTTTATGGTTACCACTAAACTCTTGAAAATAAATTGTTTATGCTACCCCTTAGATCATTCATTCGCTAAAGATAACGTGATTAATATAATAATTGACACCAAAATATTTGTGAAAACGATGAACTTTTATAAAGAAAGTCATAGATAGGGTACTGCAGAGTGCTGTAGAAAGTGTATACAGTGGATTGAGTTAACTATCTTGTATTAGGTACTTGAAAAAACTCAGGGGTACCGATCTGACAGTTCGAGAGCTTGGAAAGAAGAAGAATAAAAGCGGTAGTCTTGCTCAGAAATCGATTGTGCTGAGTATAATTCAGAAAAGTGAATAATGTTCAAGAAGAGTTCAGTTGCTTCTCAGACGTTCCGAATTCCCAGGGATTTTGAGGGACAATAGGATGTAAGAGGGAGGGGTTGTGTCTATATATGCTGGAGGTTTGAGCAGATTAGAGGTAAATCACGATGCCGACTCAACATAGACAGCATTTAGAGAGAGAGAGAAAGAGAGATAGAGAGAGAGAGAGAGAAAGTGAGAATGATATATAGAGGTTCACGAAAGGATGGACGTTTTGGAGCGATAAGTAGTTTAGTTGTTTGATATTTTTCTATGACGGCCAGAAATGTTTCAGAGTAATGATAGATTTTTCAATGTTTCTTCCTAATAAAATACCTGATAAAATATGGGAGCGCTTTAACGGTTGTAAGCTTTTTGGATGACCCTCTTAGTTTCAGGAAAAATACTTTAACTCCGCAAATACCTTAACATTCTCCTAATATGTGTTTGTGGTTCTTGAAAAATGTTTTTATACAGGCTGGTAGTATAATTTTGTGTGATTTTCTATCACGTTCTTTACTTTTGCTTGTGTCGTTCATTGTAAACAAATTAACAAACTGTACCTGAAGTTTGAAAAAGAGATAAACGTTATATGTATATAAAAAATAATAATGTGCATATCTTTGACATTAAATAAAATCATAAATACTTTTTAGTCTTTTGTTAATGTTCTGCCACCCCTCAAATTAATTTTTGGTGTAAATATGCATCTGGGCAGTCAATTTTTACCTTGAGTGATGATTCATTTATTGGTAACTTATGTTTCGCTTTCAGGTGGAACCGACCTCACATACTTAGCATTAATGTAACAAAAAAAAATCTATAGTTCAAAGAATACAAGTTTTTAAACTTGGAATAAGCAATCTCTTATATGGAAAATACCATAGTTTTTTCTCTCTCGAGATGGGATTGTTGAACATTATTGGCACAGTTTGGTGGCACAGACAGGCCATGCCACGTGCCTATCAATAAGTATTATTATTATTGAATTAGTATTTTTCATTGACAGACTAGCATCAGCGACGGAAGTATAGAACAGTACTTATCATTGATATTTTTGAATAAAAAATCCATTAACTTATTGCGAGCAATTGTTAACCTTAACACTTAACCTAGGGTGATTTCGGGAGAAGCAATGAAAACCCAACAAACCTTCATCGGTATTCGAATGTGGGCCATGTTCTTTACCACTACGCCGCATCGCTGTATTTAATTTCAAGACAATTTTGTGATGGTGCCACAGTCGTCTAGGAGTGAAACGATCATGGGAACGGTATTGCGCATAGACGGTTTCTGACTAAAATTTGTAATCGATCCCTCCGGAATTCACGCCCACTGGCTCGCAACAGCACCCTTGAGGGCTCCGCCTGCCCGGGCACACATACAGTGTGCAGAGCTTCAGGAAAAACAAAGAGCTTTCTAAACTACTCAAGACATCCGAGTGGGGCCTGCTTACGAAAACGAGTTAAGAGTTCTCTGAGGGCTGAAAAGTACTTTTGATTTCGGATTAAGTTTTTAAACCGTATTTTTAGAAGAGTTAAAATCGCTAAAACGCATATTTTCAGAGTAGTTTTTATGCGTAAAACTAATAGTAAAGATTCTTGAAAGCACTTAAGGGACTTCCATTACATCTTTAACTACATTTCTCTGCCATACAATGTTACTGTCACCGCTTAAATTTCACAGTTATCCTGTGACGACGAGAAGACTGCGCGTCCGTTCAGAGCCTTGCGCTTAGAGGCTATACCGCGCTAGAAGCACCAGCGAGCGTCACGCTTATCATCCCGCCTCACTAACACACATACACCCCTGACGAGGCGGGCTCCTCTAAGTCGCACGCCTAGCTTCGGAGAGTTTCAAAAAGTCGTCGCTCTACGAAACGCATAATTGACGAGGAGTTCGCACTCGTGGACCTTCGGGTATCTTCGGGAATGATTGCGTCCCTCCGTAATAACAATCGATCGCAGAGTTTTCTGAATGATAGGGTGTTTTTAAGGGGAAAAAAAAGAAGGGGAGGGTGGAGCAAGGTCACAAGAACCTCTCGGCAACCTTATCCCTTCTCTTCCTCTTCCTCTTCGCAAGCTTTGTGAAGCTGAGTTCACAACGACCCGCACACGACCTTGAAATAGGTACAGGTAAAAAATTTAATGAATTAATTTTGGCCCACGTAATTTTGCGACACATCGTTCATCTATTAACAGTATTAGTGAGTAAATATTTTAGCTATCTGGAAGTTATTCCACGACAGCTGACCAGCTGCCTGAGAATACATTTTTCAACATTTAAATTAATTTATTTACATTAAATTTCAAGTGAACAGTTCTTAATTATAATTATTGCACAGTATTTTATTTACATTAATCGCTAATGACTTCCCCCCCACCCCCACAAATAATTGTTACGATTGATTTTTAAAGCATTTATAACCCAAACAATGTAATATCTTAGCAATAACTTAAACAATCCATTATAATCTTCAAACACTCACCAAAAGGCTACCCTATTATTCCCTCATTGGCTGTTGCACCAACCACAGCAGAAAAATAAAAAAAAGTATTAGTTTGTTTACCACACGCATGACTGTGCTATGCTTGGTTTGAACCTGTAGTTTCGATATCAAGTCTGTCAGATATTGTGCACACAATCTATGTTCTATATTACTTTCATTTTGTTTTGAAGTGAAACTTCTTTACAACAGGTATGTAAAGTCGAGGCGAAAACTTTATCGGAACGTAAAACAATTTCAACGCTCAGAGGGCAACGAAAAGTGCAACGCCATTAAATGACGTTCTTGTTTCATTCAAACATAAATTTTGTAAACGATGGAAAATATAATCGAATATTCTACAATTTCACTTTATTTTGTTTTATTATGTTTTTTGTGAGCGCAGTTAATACTGGAAAGCTATTCAGGGAACAGTCTACAAATAACTGTATCTATTGGAGGTACTGGGACAACACAAAGCATAAATGTCCGGATAAGAATACAAACCCATTATAACTGCGAACCTTTTTTTGTAGTGATACTTTTTTTTTTAACTTAAGTGTACAAATGTACAAATATCTGTAATTTTACATGAATATTTCTGTTCTCTATACAAAAAAAATACAGTTCACAAATGTACTGTCCCTCTCAATCTCTCTCTGTGAAATTTTGCTTCTGACGCAAGCATTGGATATTCTTACATTTTTTTTTTTCATTTCTGAACCCAGCCTTATTCCCTGGTTGATGGGGAGAGGGGGGGGGGGCAGTAGGGGTCAAGAGGAGAGGGCGTTTTGATTGGGGGAGGTATCTTGGCGGTGCCTCTGGTCGACTCGATTCTCATTTTAGTAATTGGACACCGCGGCTCCACGCCTCTTTGTTCTGGCAATCAAGCGGGCCGTGTCATTATCCACCACTCGCATCGCAGCCCTTCCCGGACGTAGCCGCGGACGGTAGCAAGACCGCGTGCGAAATGAGCCCTGCCATTAAATGAGCTGCACACTCCTCCGTGGAAACTCCTGTTCCCTCGTCGCTACCCGATCCAATTGTCTTACACCGTGTTCCTTGATGAACCCACTCCCCGCCTGAGGAGGAGACGAGAAACAAAAACACTCCCGGTCTTGGGGGCATCCAGGATCTATAGTGTGTCTCATCCTTAGTTCCCAATTCGGCGTGCTCGGTCGACAGACGTACGCCATGGTCTAGAGACCTGCAAAATTCGCGGATTCATTGACCTCTAGGATAGACTCCACAGTCCTTTAAAAACTCGCGGAAATGACACCTGTTCATTGGCTACTGACGCGTGAGACGTCTCAACTAGGCTGTCCGTAATTCGGCACTTTCTTGGTTTAGTGTTTCCCATTGGCTCACAGTTCCCCGGAAAAAAAGGTGGGCCAATCGCAGAAGCGGTACGAAGGTATAATTGTTTTGATGCTAGCCTATCGCGAAATGAATCCGCGAATTTTGCATGTCTCTATCCCATGGAGCACGAGAACACAACTTTATAATGAACTGGTAATCATTTTGAAATGTACCTGAAGCATTGTAATCTGCAAAGAAAAATTTTGAATGAGATTTCTGGAAATACGATTTATTGTATCAACTGAAAATATTCAAATTTAACGACAGTTTTTTTTTTCAATAAATATCTTATGTCATTTAAAGTTAACAATTTTGTCTCTGTTTAAGCAAATCACTAAATTTTATGGAATGCCTTGTTATGAATAGTGACCAGTAGGAGTGACGAAGGGGTACTGGACCAATGTAAACATAGAAATGTAAACACAGCGCCAGTACCCCCATGGGCGCCGCCATCTTGTCATGTGGGGGCCGCCATTGTTGTTGACATTGGCTACCAGGGCGCGCCACCGTCGCCGCCACTGGGCGCCGCCATTGTTGTTGACATTGGTTACCAGGGCGCGCCACCGTCGCCGCCACTGGGCGCCGCCATTGTTGTTGACATTGGTTACCAGGGCGCGCCGGTAGGCCGCCATCTTAGTTCAGCCTTTAGTTACCGGAGCGCGCCACCGTCGCTCCGAAGGCGGGAATTGTATACAAAAAAACCTGGGCACTGGGTGGATTCGATCCCGGGGACGCACCAACGTCGTGGTTACGAGGCGTGCGCCTTGACCACTAGACCACGGGACCTGATGAAGTATGGGGAATAAAATAATGAACATATGCTTTAAAGAAGCTATGTCTTTAAAAGCAATACTAGCTATGCGTAAAATTCGAAAAGCAAACGCCATGTCTTAAAAAAGTATGCCTATAGACCCCACCACTCCACAATCGCCGCCATGTTTAAATTTCGAAAAAATATGCTTAAGTTCGAAAAATAAAATATCGCTATGCCTATAGACCCCCACCACTCCACAACCGCCATATTGTTTAAAAAAATATGCTTAAAAGAAGCTATGCTTAAATTTCGAAAATAAATAAAATAACGCTATGCTTAAATAATACAGTCATTCTAGCTATGTCTATAAAACCCCACCCCATATTAGCTATGACTAAACCCCTCCAACCCCCAACTACAAGTATGCTTAATCGCAATGTTTAATTCCCAACCACCAAATTTCGAAAAAAAGATATGTCTATAAAACCCCACCCCTATATTAGCTATGACTAAACCCCTCCACTACAAGTATGCTTAATCGCCATATTTAAATTACGAAAAGAAATAAAATAACGCTATATTTAAAGTTAAAAAAAATACCGTCATGTTTATGAAATCTCGAAGAAAACAACCCGCCATGTTGCAGTATGCTTAAAGCCGCCATATTAGCTATGACTAAAGAAACATAACCTCAAAATCCCGCGCAGAGAGAGCGAGATGTTGCCTGCTGGAGCGTCACTCGTAAACTGCGCAATCATAATCCCCACAACATATTATAAACATATTAATGTCTTTAAAAAAAATGCTTTAAGTAATAAGCATAGTTAAAATCCATAATATTGTGTAAAAAAACGTGTTAAGCATTACGTTACGCCGAGTAAAATAAATAATAAGCATAGTTAAAAGTTTTAATAATATTAAGCATATTTAAAAACACTTTGTAGTAATTGGCTCTCGACCAATGTGTTAAGCATTACAAACGCCGTGCTGGAAACCTCGCTCGTGCGACCAGGAATGTGTTTACCTGCTGGGTGACAGTGAAAGTGGTTACCACAGAAAACAAGGTCAGGCCATCGCTGCCTACAGGAAAGGAGCAAGCACAAGGAATATACAGAGGTGGAAATATAATCCCCACATCATAATATAAGCATAATAAAGGCGCCATGTTGTATGCCTAAAACCCCCGCCATACCTATGCCGCCATGATGTAAGCTTAAAACACACACACACCCAAGTATGCCTAAAAGAAACCCCCGCCATACTATGTATGCCCAAACCGCCAAATTAAAATTTCCAATAGCCATATTTAAATTTGGAAAATAACCCGCCATGTTTAAATATCGAAAAGCAAATACCGCAACCCCACCACCCAGCATATGTTTAAAACAAACACCACCATAATAGCTATGACGAAATACCTGAGAGAAACATAACCTCAAAAAAGCGCCATACTAGCTATGTCTACCCCACCCCCACCACCACCAGTATGCTTAAAACAAACACCACCATACTAGCTATGACTAAAGAAACATAACCTCAAAAATGGCACCATACTAACTATGTCTACCCCACTCCCACCACCAGTATGCGTAAAAGCCCCGCCATACCAGCTATGACTAAAACAAACATAACCTCAAAAATCCCGCGCAGAGAGAGCGAGATGTTGTCCGCTGGAGCGTCACTCTTACACTGCGCAATTATAACCCCACACATCATATTATAAGCATAATAATTTTTAAAAAAATGCTTTAAGTAATAAGCATAATCAAATTATATAATATTAGGATAGCATAGTTAGGACCCCTGCAGTTAACACGTAGCGTTAAGTAATTAGCTGCGGCACGATTGACATAAGTTACCGAGGTAATAAAAAAAAATAGCAAATAAGCATACATAAAATAAAAAACTCACCGGAACGCACCCCACCCACCCCGGCGATATGTAACAAATAAAAACGCAGACGAAAAGATATACTAAAAAATAGTAACACCTATGTACGCCGTGTAGAGTGCAATCCACACAACCGACAGCATTTAACGATAAGTAAACTTATAAAATATATTACAAAGCGGGAGCGGCCCGCTCACGAATATGTTTTAGTGTTATAAGCATAGGTAAAACTTAAAAGTACGTAAAGAAAGTTAAGTATTAAGCATAGTTACTATTATTGTACGTCAAGTAAAAAATAAATATTATACAAACAATGTGTAGTAATCGGCTCTCGGCCAATGTGTTAAGCATTAAAAACGCCGTGCTGAGAGACCCGCTCGTGCGACCAGGAATGTATTAAGGGACCCCTGCAGTTAACACGTAGCGTTCAGTAATGAAAAAATAAAATGTAGCTGCGGCAATATCGTCAGAAACAAATTACGTATGTAACCGAGGTAATAAAAAAAACTATAGGTGCCACCCCCACTCCTAGTATGCTTAAAACACCCACCCCCACAAGTATGCCTAAAAGAAACCCCAACCATACTAGCTATGCCTAAATCATTTGCAGCCATGCTTAAAAACCCCCGCCATACTGGCTAAGACTAAATGGAGTGCCACATATACACACCGACATCTTTAATGTCACAGAGGAGAGCGAGAAACGTAACGTAAAATATGCTTGAAGTAATAAGCATAGTTAAAATTTATAATATTGTAAATACATAAAAATAAGCATAGTTAAAAAAACCGTAGATCACCATTTAATAGTACTGGACCAGATAACATATGCCATAGCGATAGCATGAATAAGCATAGTTAGGACCCCTACAGTCAACACGTAGCGTTCAGTAATTAGCTGCGGCACGATCGTCAGAAACAAATTACGTATGTTACCGAGGTAATAAAAAAAAATAGCAAATAAGCATACATAAAAAAAACTCACCGGAACGCATCCCGCCCACCCCGGCGACTTGTAACAAATATAAATAAACGTTGAACAAACGACCGTGTAGGGGAGCTGTAAGCCTGTTCGCGCACCGCAAATAAGCATACATAAAGGAAAAACTCACCGGAATACACCCACTCCAACACGGCGACGTGTAATTAAAAATAAAAACGCAGACGAAAAGAGATATTAAAAATAGTAACACCTATGTACGCCGTGTAGACAACCGACAGCGAATAACGATAAGTAAATTTATAAAATATATTACAAAGCGGGAGCGCACGTCTGTAGTCCGTAGACGCACTCCTCGAACTGTTTTCAAATTCCCGGTGCGACGAAAAGAAAGCTGTTTGTCGACCCTGGCCCGCCGCGTGCTATAGTAGTTTGCAGCAGATTTCACGGAACACAATAAAAAACGTACAGCCCAGTGATACATGAAACCGCCGAATGCATGTGAAAAAAAAAACTACCATAAATAACAAAAAAAAAATTAAAACATAACAAAAACAATCAAAATGCACTCACAAACGCAATACAGCGCAATGCAGTGAAAACTCCCATGAAATAATAAAATCGCTTATTGAGACACCATGATGCAAAGAGTAAAAAATCCCTATACGTAAAATAAAACAAACGCGAAACTTTAAAAAAATCTATCTATGAGAACAATATTATAAAAATACCACACTCTCCAACACACCAAATGACACGGCCCGATAAATGACAACACAAATAAATATCAATAACCATAAATACCTACATAATCAAAATATGTTATTAAGCAACCGAAAAATACACTACAACCCACATAAGACCTCGCGAACGAACGGCACAACACCAGAGACAAAACATGCTATTCCCATTTGTTAAAAAGACGCAAATACGAGTCTGTAGTGCTAGCCCAGCTAGTATACATTAATAAATAAAATCGGTTATAGTATTTGTGTAGTCATTAAATAGGAAGTACAAAGTGATATTGCCACAAGACGTTATTAAAAATATAGTAATAAAGTGTATGTATAGTTATTAAATAATAATATATGTAAGTAAAACGTGTTATACCCTAAACTAAATACCTGCAGGTTTATACAGTCAAACTTTGTAGGAATATAAACATAAGTCGTTTGAACGGTCTGTGTAATACAAATGCTTATCATCAGCTCTGAGTAATTTGTCCTTCATATAAGAAAACATAGCATGTTATTCTAATAAACTATGTATCATTATAAAATAGTTATACCATCGTTAATAAATAATCATACAAACAAACATTAACAGCTATCCATCCTTCCCTTTCACTCATGACATAGTGTGTGGTGTTCTAAATAAGGAGTGAAAGAATATTATATGAGTCATGTTGTAAATGCTTATAAGATTATTGTTAACTTTCCATCAAGGCTAGATAAAAAACAATCTCTATATATGGTAGATGAATAAACAGAGACCAACTATAGACTTCATACTAGTAAATAATAATTAAGGATATATCGGGGTAAATAAAACAAAATAACCTATATAAATACACCCAATAAGCATAGGAAGCTCTAGCATTAATAACAAAACGTAAAATAAAAGGTTACTGGTTCAGGTAAGAATATATATTCTACTACTATGCATTCCATTAAGCATAAGAAGCACTATAATCCCATTCCGACGAAACCAGAATAGAACACACCAGTAATGTTCGTGAAAGAACACACGATGATATTCATACTAATAACCACTTAGCCAAAATCGTTTGCAGAATAACAGACATAGCAATTCCATGTCTCAAACACCACATCGCTTCGGCGATAGTCCAGAAAACACAAAAATTATATCTGCCTTCCCCAAGAGACCGCCACAGTCGCCTCGGCGAACCTCGTGAGGTCACCAGTAAGTAACGTTCACTTGCCGGAGGGGCAGACGGTAATAACACACACGCAGCCACCCCCGAAAAAAAAGCCTCCAACAAGAAAAAAACAATATATCAAAATATCTAAAACAACAAGGATGCCTTGCAAACTATTAATTACACCACCCATACCTTTAAACTAAGTAACGTGAACGACGAAGCCCGACAACGACTTTCAAGTGACAAGGAGTAAAGAAGGAAATAATAATTACATGAAAGTAAACATGTGGTGTACGAATACTCATTGCCCACCAACTATGTAC